>NC_142063.1:212016631-212616631 GCF_059756535.1 Pantherophis guttatus
AGACAGACAGACAGATAGACAGACAGACAGACAGACAGATTGATCAACAAAAGCCTCAATTGGCTAAGTTGAGCAAGAAGGCAACATTAAAGAACCAGATAATTGTTAATAATGCAGGTTACAGTTAACTTTCCAAAGATCGATCTCTCTGTCTGTCCAACTGACTATCTCTTTATCTGTCTCTGTCACTGGGCTTTTTAAAACCAAATTGAAGTGTTGATTTCACAAAACTCGTGATCGTGCTGACTGTCATGATAGATAACAGGCTTGAGCCCCTAATAATTAAGGCAAAATTGTCTCAATAATCTGCCCTCTCCCGTCTCATGAATAAATTCCAATGGATCTAAGAGTGATCACTTTGCTTGGTGTGACAGGAAAACCCAGGGGAGCCAAGAAACGACTCTGCCAAGTTCCATTATACAGAGAGAGGCATACATTTCCTAGAGAAGCCAGACCATCACTTTGCCTCTCCACTCCTCTCTTCTGAATTAATGCCTAAGCAGCCTCACTTGTGTCACTGGAGTAATGTCAGGCTAAACTTGCCTCAAGTAATACTGAACAGTGTTTGAATGTCTGGGCCAAGTCATGCATCAGTCTGCAAAACGGAGGAATTGTCACTTGTCCATGCACTTTGCATTTGATGGGTCTTGTCTTCTTCCTTCTCTGCAGTCTCATGCTCTCTTTGATCCAGCTCATATTCCCTCATACTGTCAGACAGAGAACAATTTCCAACAGCAGTGCAAACACTGGGGGGCTGGTATCAATATTTCTAATAATATTTGTGTCAGGCCTGGAAGCCATCTTTTTCGTTGGATCTTCAGGCCTGCCACATTTACTACTGTGGGAAACTGGGAGGGGGGAATTGTATGGAGCCAGGGTGATATATATAGTCATAATAACATTCCTTTCTCAGAGAGTCAAGGACATCTTGCCCTGCACCTGAAAGGCTGGACCTGGGAGGCCTCTCCAGTTGGGACGGTGCTTTGATTGGACCATGTGATGGACTTGTGAGTTTTGAACTTTCCTTTGGGTGGGGAAAACCTGGAAACTTTCAGATTCGGATTTTCCTAGATGTGCCAATATGACATCTCTAATAAAATGGAACTTTGAGGAACTTCAAGCCTCAGAGAGTTATTTTGTTGGGGGTGTTACATGGAACCCTGATAATTTGCCTATTCTTTTCTTCTGTTTCTCACATGATCAGCAAACTCTTCCCACTGACAGAGCTCCCAATATTCAGATTTTGGTTAATGATGTATCAGTTTCAGAATCCAAGCCTGAAACTCGTCACTGAGGTGACTTGAAAGATAAGGGTATTCTCTAGAGTTGGTTGAAGGGGAATTACTGGCTTCTACAGACTTGAATTCTTAGCCCGAAACAAAGCTGCACAGGTAGTCCTTAGAAGTGGGACCAGAATTTCCATTGCTAAACAAGGCGGATTTTTTAAGTGAGTCTGCAAGATTTTACGACCTTTTTTTTTTTGCCATGGTTGTTAAACGAACCGCTGCAGTTGTTAAATGAATCATGCAGTTAAGCAAATCTGGCTCCCCCCTTGGACTTTGCTTGTTGTTGAATGTCAACTGGGAAGGTCGCAAATGTTGATCACATGACCCTGGGATGCTACAACAATCATGAATGTATTTCAGTTCCCTAGTAGCTAATTTTTGATCATGTGACCATGGAGAGATGACTTGAAAGTTAGGGCTATTCTGTAATGGTCATAAGTGCAAGGACTGACTGTAAGTCAGTTTTTTCAGTGCCATTGAAATGAATGGTTATATGTCGAGGATTACCTGTATGCTATATTTCTATGGTGGGTTGAAGAAAGTACAACCAACATCAAATTGCAGTCCAATTCCAGGGTTGTCTGTTCTTTATGCAACTGGCTCTCCAGATTTTCCAATAGCCTTCTTTCCCATTGAGTGCTATCCATTTGATTTCATTAACTGAAATGCCAGGATTAAGCCAGGCTGGCCTTCGTTAGACTCTGCCCTGAATTATGTTCTTGTTCCACCTAGAAAAGTAAGAATACAGCTCCACAGAATCTGACCACCAGCTGCAGGAGCTGCAAACCCCAAGGTGACAGATCTTTGCCACAAATATCTCCAGAGTTTCAACCACCCAACAAGCCAAGCAGAAGATGCTGGACACCGTGTTCAAGTTCTGCTTTCCCATCTCCTATGGGTACCAATCAGGGGTGAAATCTAAAATTTTTCCCTACCAGTTCTGTGGGAGTGGCTTGGTGTGTGTGGGGGGGTGTCCTGTGGCTGAGTGGGCTTGGCCAACTCAATGTCACTCACAGCCACATCCACTCAGTCACAAGACCCCCTTCCACCAAGCCACTCCCACAGAACCCAGTAGGAAAACTTTTAAAATTTCTTTCTCCCGCGGCTCTGCCCACCCGCCCCATTCCCCGGACTCCTACTGCTCACCTTTCTCCCGCAGCTGGCTGTCAGGTAAGGCACGCGCCCAAAAGGTACCAGAGTCGCTCACTCTCCTTCTTGAATGAGTCGCTCTGGTCCACGCGCCAGCTGCGCAAGCGCACATCGTTTATTTAATTCAGCGGCAGGTTGGATGTGCACTTGCGCAGCTGGCGCATGGACCAAAGCGGCTCATTCAAGAAGGAGAGTGAGAACTCTGGTACCTTTCGGGCGCTTGCCTTCCCTGACAGCCAGCTGCGGGAGAAAGGTGAGCAGTAGGAGTCCGGGAATGGTACATTCCCCGACTCCGAGGAATCGGGCAGGTAGGCGGGTGGGTGGAGCCTCCAGCTGCCATTGCTACTGGTTCTCCAAACCACCGGCCATCATCGCTACCTACTCGCCCGAGCCGGTCCGAACTGGGAGCATTTCACCCCTGGTACTGATTGTTTTCATGTCTTCTGAGCATGTCCAGTGCTGTCCAGCAATTTTTCCTTATATTGGCCATCAGCCACAATGTCACAGATATAAACACACATTTTTACCATGGCTTGTTTCGTTTTAGCTTAGCACTGTGTGAATCCAGGCTTTGTCATTTGTACAGCATGGCTATTGCTTGATACTATATCAGGTAGCCATGGCTTCGCTCAGTTGTGAAACGGCTTATGTATTCGGCTGTACAAACAATAAAAATTGCTCTTTTTTAAAAAAAGATTACCTTTTAAAAGCTCATATTTGTATCTGTGCTGTTCTTTATAATACTCTCAGAATAGCAGTGAAAAAAAGCAGATTGTTTAAGATAATCAGGAATAAAGTACCAGCAGCTGAAGCAAAGGAAAACAAAGAAGAAATGCAAGAAAGTGTTAACACATTATAAATGTGATACTGTGTGGCAGGGGTGAAATCCAACAGGTTTTGACAGGTTCTGGAAAACCGGTAGCAGAAATTTTGAGTAGTTTGGAGAACTGGCAAATACCATTCTGGCTGGCCCCATAGTGGGTTGGAAATGGAGATTTTGCAGTATCCTTCTCCTGCCATGCCCACCAAGCCATGCCCACCAAGCCACACCACGCCCACCAAGCCATGCCCACAGAACTGGTAGTAAAAAAATTTGGATTTCACCACTGCTGTGTGGAAAAAGAGAAATTCTTTGCCTGATAACTAAAGGATGTGATACAGTCCTCGACTTACAACAATTTGTTTAGTGACCGTTCTCAAAGTTACAATGGCACTGAAAAAAGTGATTTATGATGATTTTTCACACTTATGACCCTTGCAGCATCCCCATGGTCATGTGATCAAAATTCAGATGCATGGCATATTTGTGGTTCATATTTATGACGGTTGCAGGTGGGACCAGGTATCCATTTTCCTTCAACATAGAGGAAAATGGATGAGAATCAGAAATTCCCACAGTGTTTCAATTCCAAACTGTGCAACACTTTAAACATATAGTTTTTTCAAGATGGACCAGCTTCCTGAACAATAGCTTGGTGAGTGAGCCTTTGCTCAAAGTATTTCATGGTTTTTATATCCTTTGTACAATTCTTGGTTGCCATTCAAGGCATCACACTCAATCTGGACATCCTCAGGCCAGCACCCGGAGGTACAAATCAACATTATAAAGCTAGACATACACACACAAAGGTAATTGAATACAGGTATACCTCTGACCTTACTCGGTTGAGGATACATCTCATGTGATTACATGGTAGTAGGAAACAGAAATATATCCATTTATAAATGTGTTCTCAATTTGCAGCTCTGGAACATCATTCTGATTTCACAGTCTATGGTTCAATGAAGTTCCTTGAAATATTTCCTTTGAGCGAATAACTCATTAAGATGAGGAAATCTAATTTACGAAATACATTGTCTGGGCCAAAAAAATAAGCAGTCGCTGTAGGTTCCTCTCCTAGGAACTGTATGAGACATGTAAATCTTTAACGGTCTATAATTTTTCTCAATATTAGATTATACCGTTGATGGGTTTGTAGAAAGAATCCCACCAACCTCAGTAATAGAAATGCTTGGTAATATCGTTACCTATCTTCTCTTTGAGTATGCCAGAAACAAACATGACAGAAACCTTTCCAAACTAGCTCGCTTTGAGCTTTAGCCTTCCTGACACTTTTTCTGCAGTTTATAGAGGTCACCATATATCATTCAGTTATGGCTGCTCCTGTTTCTTATTTATGTCTTTTTTTCCTCTTCATCATTTTAGAGAGTACTTTGCATAGCCAGACTAGCCGTTATTTTCTTTGTAGGAATGGTGGTTGTGCCTTCAGTGTCTTATTTTGTAGAATGTCCCTATCGCTCTGGACATTTCAAGCTGACCTACCATCCCTCAAAATTCAGCGAAATTATATTTTCTGAAGTCTGGCCTGCAGGTCTGACACTTCTCAGTTCCGTGACCAACATCTCCTCAATCACCTCAGCAATTTCTCCTTGTTGGAGAGGATTATGCCCAGGATTGTGGATTCTTTCATCCACCTTTGCATAAATAAATAATTGCACTTTTCCCAGTGTCACTATTGTTTGCATCTTTGAGTAGCCGTCATCTGAAAAACCTCATTCTTTTTTCTGCCTACCAGTCTGTGATAATCTTTGATAATATCACTTTTCTCTCTCTTTTTATTCTAACCCAAAGGATTTCCATGTTATGATTCTTGAATTTCTGTGTATGTCTATTTTTTTAACTTACAATGGATCACACCTATACTTTCTGTATCTGGTGAACAAGTTTTAACCAGTGGTGGTATTCACTTACTTTTGCTACCGGCTCGCAAATGTGAGTTCGTGCATGCGTTCGCTTCTCTCACATGCGCAGAGCATCAAAAACAGGACATGATGACATCCGGGCAGGTGGGCGGAGCCTCCCACAGCCGCCACTACCGGTTCACCCAAACCAGATAGAACCAGCTGAATCAAAAATGTTTACTACCGGTTCTGTGGGTGTGACTTGGTGGAAGTATCATGGCTTGGTGGGCGTGGCTTGGTGGGCATGGCAGGGGAAGGATACTGTAAAATCTCCATTCCCACCCCACTCCAGGGGAAGGATACTATAAAATCTCCATTCCCTACCCAATCCAGGGGAAGGTTTCTGCAAAATCTCCATTTCCTCCCGATCAGCTGGGATTTGGGAGGCAGAGAATAGATGGGGGCGGGGCCAGTCAGAATTTTTACTACTAGTTCTCTGAACTACTCAAAATTTCCACTACCGGTTCTCCAGAACTGGTCAGAACCTGCTGAAACCCACCTCTGGTTTTAACCTTCCAGTGTTAAGTGCGAATCCTGAGACCCATTTTCAGTCACCTCCATTCAAATCTGCAGCATCGCTCCTCCCTTCCCCCCCCCCACTCATCACAGTATCTATTTCTCTTCCTTTCATTTCAGTCATTAAATGCTGTGCGCTGACACATATTTGCGGATAAATCTGCAGTTTTTATTATTAAACTTCAATTGAATTTATATTAAAAATAAAGAAGACCAAACTAATAACCACAGGGAGAGCAACGAGCATTTGAATTGACAATGAATGTATTGAAGTGGTGGACAGCTACTTTAATACGTCAACAGTAAAGGATCCAGCAGTCAAGAAATATGCTGCAAACTAACATTTGGTAGAACAGACATGGAAGCCTTGGAAAAGATATCCAGATGCTGAGCTGGGTCTACAGCTAAAAAGATCAGAATTGTGCAGGCAATGGTGTTCCCCATGATACTTAGAGAGTCACTCTGCAAGTGAGATGGTGGTTTCTAAATTTGACATATAAATAAATCTAAATATTTTATGGAAGCAAAAGTTGAATTTTAAAGATTCAGGACAGAAAAAATATTGTCACGTTTCAAATGTTGTGTTACAGAAGCTTCTATCCATCTATCTATCTCTTTGTGTGTGTGTGTGTGCTCCACGAGCGTGTGGTGCTTCTGCACATGTGCAGAGCATTTTTGATGACGTCTGGGCAGGTGGGCGGAGCCTCCTGTTGCCACCAATACTGGTTCACCTGAACCGGGGTGAACTGGGAGCAACCCACCACTAGTGTGTATGTGTGTGTGTGTATTTATTGGTACCTAAGGCAGGCATTCAGTGCCTCAAGTGATAGAGGGGAGGGAGGGAGAGAGAGAGAAAGACAGACAGATAGATCAGAATAAGATAATTTCAGTCAAGAAGTTCTATTTTTATACTCCAATACATGATAACCTTTGGGCTATTGCAAAACTAGCAGCTTTCATATCTTCCAGCCCAATCACCAAATGCTTGTCAAGTGCAGGTAATCAAGAGTTCAGGGAGTTCAAATGAATATATAGGTTTATTGCATGCTAAAGCTCTCAACAAGAATCTGAACTACTAATGGTCAAAGCAAGTTGGTGGCTGGATAAGAGTCAACGGAAGTCAAGGTGGCTGGACTTAGATCTCTTGTGGCAGCAAAGGGACTCGAGACTGATGATGCATTTGACCCCTCCCTCAGGCTCAGCCTGACATCTCCTATAGTGCTCTTATCCACACTTCCCTCAACCACTTCTAAATCAAGCCAACTAGGGCAGTGGTGGGATTCAAGTAATTTAACAACCGGTTCTCTGCCCTAATGATTTCTTCCAACAACCAGTTTGCCAAACTGCTCAGAAAGTTAACAACTGGTTCTCCTGAAGTGGTGCGAACTGGCTGAATCCCACCACTGAACTAGGGTCACCATAAAAGGTATTTTGCCAAGATCCGTTAATTCTGTAACCAGGCCTAATAGTAAATATCTGTTAAAAATAGATTAAAATATGTAGGGGGTGCAACTCAATAGGAATTGACTAATTACTATGCTCCTTGAGGCTGAACAATAAATGAATACATCATATAGTTCATTCTGTAATGCTGAATTAATGTTAGCAAGACAAAGAATAACTTCAAAGAGACCATGAATCAATTGATTATTTTTGTCAGCACACTACTTCACTCTTATTGTACTTGCTTACTGCTTTATATAAAGATAAATGCTTCCTTCCTTTTTCGCAAGAAATGTAACACATTTGTCTTGTTGAAGTCAGCATTGCCTAACATCCAAATTTGTTTTCCAATTAAAATCACCAGAGCAAAAATGAGACAATAGAAGAATACACTTTTTTGTCTGTTTTATAGCTGTGATTATGTGGTACAAAGCATCATTTCAGGAACATACAGGCATACACACATATACAGAAATTCATAAGTTTCTACAGAAGATTCTCATAATCTTATCTGTGATTTCATAAAATGTCTATTCTCCATTTTAGAATCCTGGGATTCAGCCAGTCTATTAGGTAAATTGGATATTTTTGTCATTTCTTTTATATGATTCGTACAAGTCAATCAAAGTAAGATATAAAAAAATCATGTTACTCCAACTTGATTAAACACAAATCACAAAATAAAATTCTTTCAATGAACAGAAGAGCAATACAATAAAATATACAAAATAAAGTAAAGGAGCTCAACATCTAGAAATATAAATGAAATGTAAAAAAAAATTGTTTGTGAAAAAAGCCTAATGAAATATTATTGAAGATTTTCAGAGATTAAAAGTTAATGCATAAGAGTGTTGATGGATTTTGAAAAAAGAACTCAATCACTGTCATTGGTGATTATTTTATGGCCAGGAAGCAATAGATCTCACTACAGGTAGTCCTCATCTTACAACCATAATTGGGATGAGAATTTCCAAGGTGGTTGTTAACTGAGACACACCCAATTTTTCTACCTTTCTCCCCATGGTTGTTATGCAAATCTCCACATCTGTGAAAGAGGTTATCTTTGCCAACTCTATCACTTTTTCCACCCATTTTTCCATTGTGGAAATTATCATGTCTTTCCATTTTTGTATATAATAACAAACTTCCAAATTTTCTTTCAAGTTCTTTATCCAATAGCCCTAAAAGAAAAAGGTCTCTTTTCAATTTTATATTTGCTTTAAAAAATCTTGTGAATTAAGACAAAAATCTGGCCCCGATTTTTCTTTGTTTTATCACAAGTCCACCAAAGAATGTCATAGTGGCCTAGTGATAAAGACACTCGCTTCCCACTCAGAAGGTTGAGAGTTCAATCCTAGGTAGTGACAGATGTTTCTCTACTAGGGCACAAAGAAAAAAAATATCTGCTGAGAACTCTGCATAGGTGTCAGGAAAGGTATCCAGCCAGTAAATGCTCAGCTCCATTCAGCCATCCCAATTCTACCCCAAATTAAGGGATTCCAGGGTCATAAAAAGGGAGATTTTTTTTATCACAAGTCCGCCAAAGATGATAGAAAGTATGTCATGCCCCTGTCGGAGTCTGACTCTGAGCTAGAAGAGGAACAGCTGACACAGAGCGAGAGAGTGGCTCCATTGGCTGTGGAGGAAACTGGGGAAGGGCAAAGTCAGACTGAGCAGAGCAGGAGAGAGGTAGAACAAGGGAGAGGGGGTTCTGATGAAGACCAAGGCCCACCCCCTCCTCATCCTAGGGTACGAATAGAGAAGAGACCATTGTGGGTTGTGTGGCTTACGAGGAAGGAGAGGGCCCCAACTCCCTTCAAGATATACCTGGAGCTGGAGTTTAAAAGAGAGGCAAATACAGTAGGAGGGGTGGTTGTCGGGAACAAACACTGAGTTCGTGTTGGCTGCTTTATCTGAGTTCCTGGCATCCTCCCAACTGGTTTCATTTACTGCCGTGCTACTTCAAGTCTGGACTTCTTATCTTGCTTGTCCTGCCAGATTAATTACCTTATCTTGCCCTGTTGGATTTATAGTTGAAAGTTTTATCTGCTTACAGGTTTGTGGAAGAGTTTTTCTCCAGACCAGAGAGTAAAGGGACATTGGGGGCAAAATTTGGAGCTAATAAAGGGACTTGTACTTATTCTCTGGCTGTGTTGCCTTTGTGCCACACCCCAGGTCATCACAAAGTACCTGCTGTCAGGGTTCCAATGGATGCCCTAAGTAAATCATGAGTCTTGAGCCAAGCTTCAAAAGAAATTCAATAATTTATTAGGAGCTTCATGTCAGCATGTTCCCAAGTGAAGCCAGCTCTGACCCTACATAATTTACGCTCCAATTATGACCCTGTTTCCCCCCTCCCCCAGGGTGTGTCATCAATCACATTAGCCAACGGAGCAATAGAAATGTGACTAAATAAATAAATAAATTTTGTGGGTTGTAGAGATCACTCCCCTTCAACTACTGTAGCTATCCCTGGGATACAGCCTTGTGGGAGATAAGCACGGAATGTGCATTGTTTTTGGCTGCTGTGCAGTTTTGCCAGTTTCCCATCCCCCCCGGCCTATGGCAACTCAAGAGCAGGCCAGGAATGCTTTGCGAGTTAACACCTTCTTTACAATTACATTTCCAATACACATTTGAAACAAGTTTATATATATGACAATATCTCGGGCATTAAGTAACCTTCCCCTCTCCATTCGTAAAACTCCAAATATTACCCATTAATTGTTCATAAAAGGACATAGATAATTTCCTCCTGTCATCTACCTACATTTCCTAGTTTCTACATTAAACAGCTCGCTATTCAATTTCCCAATGACTCTATAAGTTGGTGGACTGCTCCATTGGATAAAGACCAATTTACTTCCACCAATATTCATAGACATAGAGGGATTGAATGATGTCTTTGCACATGACACAAAGCATAGCATTTACCACTTACATTTAGCACAGATGAAGTGGCCCTGAAATTGTGACTCATCACGGGTAATCAAATGACATCTTCACTATGGGGTACGCGTATCAGAGGTGGTTTTCAGCAGGTTCTGACTAGTTCTGGAGAACCGGTAGCAGAAATTTTGAGTAGTTCGGAGAACCGGTAGTAAAAATTCTGACTGGCCCCACCCCCATCTATTCTCTCCCTCCCAAGTCCCAGCTAATCGGGAGGAAATGGGGATTTTGCAGTAACCTTTCCCTGGATTGGGGACAGAATGGAGATATTACAGTATCCTTCCCCTGCCACACCCACCAAGACATGCCCACAGAACCGGTAGTAAAAATTTTTGAAACCCACCACTGACGTGTGTATGTAGAGAGAGAATGAGACAGGAATTCAGAATGAATTCCCTGATAGCTTTGCATATCAATGAAATGCCCTCCCGCAGAAGAAATCCAAATCAAACATTAAAGACCATGCAATTCGGAGAAGGGGTGAAAGGAACATTCGTTTTGGAAATCAAAAGTTATCCCTGAGGTGAAGAATAAATTTGTAGGCATAGTATGAAATTATGATGCACATTTTTCTTCTGAAGATGTAAGTTCATTAAGAATTTCACAGGGACATGGAACCCTATCTTCCCTTAAAACAATTTTCCTGTTTCTCAGTCAAAAGCAATCAACCTCTTAAGTCAACCCCATCCATACTCAAATACAGAATCATACCCTTCACCTTTTGCCTGAGATTTCCAGTTATCACTGGACTGTTCCTCCTTGCATAGGAAGTTGCGTTATACAAAATCAGTTCATTGCTCCATCTATCTTAATAAATAAAACTTTATTTTTTAAAAAAAGAAAAGAAAACTAGGATGAATACAACTCAAAAGAGTTGTATTCATCCTAGTTTTCTTTTCTTTTTTTAAAAAATAAAGTTTTATTAATTTTCTATTGTTTACATTTTGTTAAGGTAAAGGTAAAGGTTCCCTTCACATGTATGTGCTAGTTGTTCCCGACTCTAGGGGGCCGTGCTCATCTCTGTTTCAAAGCTGAAGAGCCAGCGCTGTCCGAAGACATCTCCGTGGTCATGTGGCCAGCATGACTAAACACCAAAGGCACACGGAACAATGTTACCTTCCCACCAAAGGTGGTCCCTATTTTTCTACTTGCATTTTTTACGTGCTTTCAAACAGCTAGGCTGGCAAAAGCTGGGACAAGTAACGGAGCTCACCCTGTTATGCAGCACTAGGGATTCAAACCACTGAACTGCCGACCTTTCGATCGAAAAGCTCAGCATCTTAGCCACTGAGCCACTGTGTCCTTACATTTTGTTAGTGCTTAATAAACATTGTGTTCTGTTGGTTATTTTATTTGCTTAACAGTACAGTACATTCTTATTCTCCACCCCTTTTTTCCCACCACTGGTAGAATAAATTCCATGTTTGATAATATTCTGTATCTTCTTTCTGCTTAATCTTCAATGTAGGTCTGTCCATTTCTGCACAATCCAGTATCTTCCTAATTATCTCTTTGTCTTGTGGTATTTCTTCATTTTTCCAATATTGTGCAAATATACTCCTCGCTGCAATATTAAGTATATATTTTGTTCATCAATTTTTTCTAGTGCTATACCTAATAGAAAAAGTTCAGGTTTAAAATCTACATGTTTTCCTACTTTTCTTACCACTTATATATTCCCTCCCACTTTTTTTTTTTTTTTTTGCTTTAGCACAAGTCCACCATATATGGTAATATGTGCCCATTTTTTGGTTACATTTCCAACATTTGCTAGAGATATTTTTAAACATTTTAGCTAACCTAGCAGGTGGTAAGTGCCATCTATAAAACATTTTATATAAGTTTTCTTTATAAGAAGTTGCCATTGTTAATTTATAGTTTGTTTCCCATACGTTTTGCCATTTCTGGTTATGTATTCATCTTCTAACTCTGTTATTCTATATTCTGTAGTTTTCATGCAAAAGACATTCACATTCCCAGCTGTATTATGAGATCTTTTATATCGGAAGTGTATCTAAAAACCTAGTGGGAATAGTTGCATTAGGGCAGATTTGATTGACAGTATGCAGGTTGGAATTCCTCAAAGCAGCCACTCTCTCTCTCTCTCTTTTTTAATCTAGAATCAATATGACTGCTGAAGGAGACAGCCACACATTGCAGGAAATGACACAGTTGCTTTCAAGGGCAGTTGCTATCATCTTGCTCTCGTGCTGTTCAAAGCACTTATTCCAGTTCTGAAGTGTATCCCAACCCCAACTGCATTTCAAGAGAAGCTCCAGAAACTAATTCCTATCAAATTTAAGAAATTACTTTTCTTGAGAAAATCAACAGGGTATTTTCAATATTGCTCATTTTTAATTTTAATTTCTCACATGTTTAGAATAGAGAGCATGAGGAACAACCATTCAGAAGAAATAAAATGTTCAAATAATTAAATGTGAAGAATACCCACCTGAATATCACATCCTCTTTATTGCTTTTTTTAACCTTATAGTTCATTTTTTCCATATTCTGTTGATATGTTTGATCTGCATATAAATTGTGTTTTGCTTCATTTGTCTTCGAATATTAACATCATCGTTCATAATGACCAAGGTCTTCAAAAGTATTCCTGAAAGCGATTAAAAAAAAAATGATACAAATTCTCTCTGGAAGTTGGATCCTCATTAATTTCTCACTGAAATAAATCTTAGGCATAAAATGAGTTCATGCCACATTGCCACAGTAACACAATCCATTTTTCCTCTAATAATTAAAATGCTGTTCTGCTGGCATGACACACTCAATTATTTTTGAATGTATATAAATATTTATTTTCAGGGGTGAAATCCATCAGGTTCTAACAGGTTCTGAAGAACCGGTAGTGGAAATTTTAACTAGTTTGGAGAACCGGCAAATACCACCTCTGGCTGGCCCCAGAGTGAGGTGGGAATGGGGATTTTGCAATAGCCTTCAGCCAGGAGTGGGGAGGGAATGGGGATTTTGCAGTATCCTTTCCCTGTCACGCCCACCAAGCCACGCCCACTGATCCACACCACGCCCATCAAGCCACGCCCATAGAACTAGTAGTAAAAAAAAATTGGATTTCACCACTGCTCATTTTGCAATGCTATTTGTGTTCAAGTTTCCTCAGATGGTATCATGGCTCAAAATGCTATCTGAGTGTGTGTGTGTGTGTGTGTGTGTGTGTGTGTGTGTGTGTGTGTGTGTGTGTTTTTAATTTGATTTATATGCCGCCCTTCTCCGGAGACTCAGGGCGGCTTACAATGCATTAAGCAATAGCCTTCATACTTTTGTTTATTATACAAAGTCAGCTTATTGCCCCCACAAACTGGCTCCTCAATTTACTCGCCTTAGAAAGGATGGAAGGCTGAGTCGACCTTGAGCCTGGTGAGAATTGAACTCGCAGTAATTGCAGGCAGCTGGATGTTAAATGCTGCCTTAGGAGGCATTGTTTTTCTCATCACCACTAACAAATTTTCACCTAGTGCTCTGAGGTTGAAAGGAATTTACTGCAGAAAGCATTATACTGGTGTATTCAATTAAGGCAGGATATTCCTAGTAATATCAGGTCCAAAGAGCCAAGAATGACATGAGGGCTTCCTTCTGAATAGTTTTTTTTTATTATTGTTGTTCACCTATAAACAAAATCTTTTCAGATTAAAACCATCTGCATAACTATTAGATATTAGATGAATTGCTAAGGAGGATCTGCCTTCACCCTCTTCCTGCCCATCAGGCCTTCCAAATTCCACTGTCTCTTTGCTCTCTGGGAAAGAGTTCCTTCCTCCTGGGACTCCAGACTTCATTCCACCACAAGAAATAGTCACAAGGAGGCCATGACATAAGCAGCAGAAGAATGTAGTTTAAGATTCTACGTTCATGAAAGCTCATTTGCAGTCTTGAAGACACAATTGTCCAGATACCTCATTTGAAATGGTGTGCTATCTGCTATAAAGTCTGTCTTGTGCAGGCATGCCTGGCCTTATATATAGTCCCTGTATTTGCAATTTATCACTGGTTGCAGCAGGATATACAGAACTGCTAATTTACATACAGATATGTTGGAACTTTGGCCTCATTAAACCAGTTAATGTAATATACCCTTAATCTGAAGGAGATTTATAGCCCATTTCTAAACAAGATGCCAAAGAAACCCAGTGTGGATTTCACTACAGTAGAATTCACATGTTTTGACAAAAAGGACTCAAAGGCAAAATGGACAGTCAGGAATGGATGTAGCGCATATAGTTGAAAAAATGCATCCCCAAAACACATATATTGGGAAAACTGCATGCAAACATCAACATATATATATTATATATATATATATATATTTCTCTCTCTCTCTCTCTCTCTCTCTCTTTCTCTCCCTCCCTCTGTCTCTCTTCTCTTCTCCCTCCCACTCCCACACTCTCTCTCTCCCTCTCCTTCTCTTCTCTCTTCCCACCCTCCCTCTCTTCTCTCTTCCGTCCCTCCCTCCCTCTCTCTCTCTTATCTCAATCGTAGAGTTGGAATTTGAGGTCTAGTCAAATTTAAGCAAGAATAGCTCCCATATATACTGCACATTAGACATCAGCAAAAATATAGACATTTAACTATGATTTCTAAAAAAAATGTCATGAGACCAATCATCAATAGTAGGTTAATGGACTTAAACAGATATCAGCAATAATCTTCAATGTACCATGTAAGTATCATCATCTGGATTATGGTCAGCAGTTGGGAAAACACACCAAAGGGAAGCGGAAAATGTGTTAGCAGTTGGACTTTTTCCCACAATGTTTTTATTTATATTTAGCACAGGTAGTTCTCGACTTACGACCACAACTGAGCCCAAAATAAATGAAACATTTGATAAGTGAGTTTTGCTCCATTTTAGGATCTTTCTTGCCACAGTTGTTAAGTGAATTATTACGGTTGTTAAGTTAATAACATTGTTGTTAAGTGAGTCTGGCTTCCCCACTGGCCTTGTCAAAAGGTCACAAAAGCTGACCACCTGACCCATAAATATGAACCAGTTGCCAAGCATCCAAATTTTGACACTTGACCATTTTTCACATGGTCGTCAGTGTGAAAAACAGCCATAAGTCACTTTTTTCAGTGCCATTGTAACTTTGAATGGTCACTAAATGAACTGTTGTGAGTCAAGGGCTGCCTGGAGTTGTTGTTCTTTTCTGTTGTCACTAATATAGGCTTTTCCCCTTGCATCTCACTATTCTAATAATGCAAATATCTTTTTTAAAAGATGTTCAATAGAACCACACATGTAGCATCTCTTCACTGTGCAAACTGTCTTAGTTGCTCTGCCGGCATCCTGGACTGTTGCAGATGCTGGTCTGTGCTAAGCGTTCTCTCCCCCCTTTCCTGGTCGCCTATCCAGCCGTTTCTGCTCCTCCTCCAACAATCGACCAGTCAAATATGCCATGGTTAAATCCCGTTCTTGCATGGACTCTAGACTAGTCACAAGAACATCCCATGAACTGTCCAAGGAACTGAGTACCACATACACCTTGTGTGCCTCAATAAATGTCATTCCTCTTTCTTCTAACTCAAGGAATGTCCTTCTCATATCTTGCAGATGTGTGGAATACTCTCCCCATGCTTCAGTTGTGCCTTATTCAGTCTCCTTGTCAGCAACCCTTTTCTGCCCGCAGTCTCTCTAACATACACACTGTGCAAAGCCTCCCAGCACTCTTTCGCAGACTGGAGACCTCTTCCGTGTATCAGCTGACTGTCCTCTAAAGCCAGAATTATGCTGACTAATGCCTTTTCATTTCTTCTCTGGTCTTCATCATCCAGGACTGCTGGTGGATTAGTAACAATCTTCCACAACTCCTCCCTTCGCAGGTACATCTCCATCTTTACACTCCAGGAGAGGTAGTTTGTCTCATTCAGCCGAGACACCAAGACCTCCCATTACTCCAGCGGAGGCCATGCTGCCTGCTTTCTTTCACAAGCCACTAACCACTATCAAACCACATTACACAACCCTTCTGGCTCTAGTGCAAGCTCTAACTGGGTTTCTCTTCTCTCTAGTCACTCTGGCCTTCTCTCTGGACTGGGCCCATAACCTGTCAGAGTTTTTACAGTGTGGCTACTATTTTGATACAACCCAGGAGCAAACTACAGGACACAGAGGTTTTGTCATTACAAACAGTGATTTATATACAGGGCTTCTATATACAGACATACACGTGGTAGGCACATACCAGGGACTCAATCAATCTTCAACTCTACACAGAGAGTTACAATGCAGATAGAACACAACGAGGAGAGTGATACATGAGGAGAAAGAGAGATGCCCTCTCACGGCCTCCCTTATATAGACAGCTTCTTAAAGTGGCAGTAACTCTGCTGACTCATTCTCATTTCATCATCTTGATTTACAGCCTTACAGCGGCTGGTCAGCTTTAAATATTCATTATCCTGACAAAATGCAATTCATATGCAAAGGTAAGTAACACTCTATTTTTGAAGGAGTACAGGGCAGCCAGTATAGCTCTGGATTCAGTAAGGATGGTCCTTGTTTAGTGATTGCCTCATTTAGCGACCATTCACAGTGATAATGGCGATGAAAAATGTAATTTGCAACTAATCCACACATTTACAACCTTCTAGACCTGTAAAGCAAAGAAAAAATGAAGTTGGATCATAAGCACCCTAAGGGTTTCACTTATCAATGCGTTACTTAATGACTGAGTCCCAATTGTGATAGCTAAACATCTACCTGTATGTTCAAATATTGCTCACCTCTACTGGTAGCATGTTACTTTTTCTTTTCTTTCCAGTGATCAAATTCCAAATTCCAGAACCATCTCAGAAAATTTTATTAAAAGAACTGGAAAGGAATGCTATCATCCTCTAAAGCTGGGGTGCTGTTTCTGACATTTCTATCTATGGAGATTCTCAGTCATTCAGGTCATGGTTGTCCCAAAAGTACTTTTTTGCCCAAAGAGGTAACTGGACTTTCTGGTTTTTTTCTTTGAAGATGTTTTGCTTCTCATCCAAGAAGCTTCTTCAGCTCTGAGAAATGAGAAGTGAAACGTCTTCAAAGAAAAAAAAAACAGAAAGTCCAGTTGCCGCTTGAAAAAAGCACTTTTGGGACAATTAACTAGAGACAAAAACAGGCATTTACAATGCCCTACAGCGATCATAGAACTGTAGTCTGAATCGAGCAAAATCGTTCTTCCTGTCAGTCCCAATTTAGATCATTGATTAAAGCGTGTTCAAAGTCTATATTTGCTCAAATACAAGGTATTAATGATCCACTTATTTAACAACTTTGCTTTCATTTGTATCCTAATGCCAGAACTCATGCAATGTGGATCTGAATGCTTTTCAAAGAACGAAACGATGAAATACGACATTATTCATCTTCAAAACAATCTGTTTCTTTATTCATGTCAGAGGGATCCTAATTAAAATAAGGCATAGTGTATAACATATAATTTAAAATATAAAATACAAGATTAAATATGAACAAATTAAACATATCTTACTCAGAAACTAAAACTAAAACTAAAATTAACATAATGTTTAAATCCCGCTCAAGCTTCTCAGGAGAAGATTCTATCACCTGCACTTATTCCACCCAAGTTCTAACTCTCATTCAGTGAAAATAGCCAAGTGTAGATATCTCAAGCTGAACTCTGTATAATACCTGTAGCACAAAGAGATAAAGCTGGTTGGGGCTTGACCTATCCTTAACTCTCAGATTTAAGATTTTATTTCTTTTTTCATTAATCAATTTTTCACTTCAAGGCGGCAGTATCAACGTCTTTCGTTAGTACAGCTACATTCCATGAATATCCTGTCTTATTTGATGGCAAAAACATATTTTCATTTTGAAAGACTGCTCTAAAGTTAAGTGTCAGTTTGCTTCTGGCTTCTTGAGGTGGTTAAGGGGTGGCAATAGTTCTTCATTAGAATGGGAAGTTGAAGGTCATCCTATAAGAATGCATTGGCTTGACACTTTCATATTCACAAATGAAGACAAATATATGTGTCCCAGGATAATGTTGTGGTCCGCCAGCAGCCCACGGAGCTAGCAGCAGAGTCAGACAGTGAGGAAGCTGGGGAGGACCATGGGACCTGGTGTCTGGGGAAGGCCCAGATGAGGTCTCTGTGTCAGAGGCAGAGATGGCCATATGGGAGTGATGCACGGACTCCGGAGCTTCCAGAATCAGACAGCAAAGAGACAGAGGGAGCCTGTTCCTAGTGCATGCATGCGCAGAGCTGCCAGAAGGCAAGAGCAGCTAAAGCAAAAAGGACAACTCGAGAGTAAGGCCAGGAGATGATTGGCCCCTCCCTTAAAGCTTAAAAGAGCAGCAAAGGCACTTGGGCTCTTTGTAGGAAAGCAACGCTGCTAAATCTGTTTCCAGTCGGCGTCTCTTGTTTCTCAACTTCGTGGGGCTTTGCCAATAAAGGCCTTTGGCAGGGTGCCAAAGAAGATAAAGGTTTGTGATAAGCTAAAGGACTTTTTCTGAAGGATTTGTTTTGGAATTAATTTGGACTAAGCCACTAGGAATTGATATCAAGTGAAAGGAAACATTTTATTTTATTTATTCTTGTTTTATTTATCTGAGTTAGAAACCATTCATCTCATTCACAGAGCAATTGGGGGGGGGGAATGCGCAATTTTTTCACTTTACAATATATACAGATCCAGTCTAACTAACTCACAAGAAAAACTGCCTTTCGCTATATACAGACACTTTACAGGCACATAGCAATAGCAATAGCAATTAGACTTTTTTTTTTCCATTTTAAAAACAAACTTTATTAAAAAAAATTTAAAAATAAAATTGTATAAAACATTTACAACCTTAAAATACAATCAACAGTATCAACAAACAACAAATAAAGTATAGATAATGTATATAAGTACACATATATACAAAAACTTATTTTCCCTTTTTTTCCTTAATGACGGTGTATAATTATTACTTTTAATTCCTTACTAAATTTTGACTTTACTTTCTTTTCCATTGGTTTATCCACTCATACCAACTGTCCCATATCTTAAAATACTGTGAGTCTTCCTTGTCTTTCAATTTCAATGTTAGTCTATCCATTTCTGCACATGTATAAATTTTTTGAATTATTTGCAATTAGACTTATAGACTGCTTCACAGTGCTTTACAGCCCTCTAAGCGGTTTACAGAGTCAGCATATTGCCCCCACTCCCCAACAATCTGGGCCCTCATTTTACCGTCCTCAGAAGGATGGAAGGCTAAGTCAACCTTGAGCCTGGTGAGATTTGAACTGCCAAATTGCAGGCAGCCAGCAGGCAGCAGAAGTAGCCTGCATACTGCATTCTAACTACTGCGCCACTGCATCACGTATAAGCCACCCTTCCTGAATCTGGATACATACCATATTTTTTGGAGTAAAAGATGCACCTTCCCCCCCCCCAAGGGGGCTGAAAATTTGGGTGAGTCTTATACTCCGAATGTAGCTTTTTCAAACCTTTTTTCCAGCCCTAATGAGGCGCTAATGAGGCACTAGCAAGTGAAGCAATCTTCCCAGCTTTGCCTGCTCCCTCGACTCTCCGCTGTGCTTTAACAAGCGAGTGAAGCGATCTCCATGCTTTGCTCCGACTCTCAGCTTTTCTTAAGAAGCTTTTTTTCAGCCCTAACTAGGCGCTAGTCGAGTGAAGCAATTTCCCCCATGCTTTGCCTGCTTTTATCATTGCTGCTTCCTCTCAGCTGTGCCTTAGAAGCTGTTTTTTATCCCCAAGCAGGAGATAAAAAAACCAGCAAACTAATGTGCTGAAGCTGACCAGATGAATACCTGGTAGGCAGATTTTTCCCTCTATTTTCCTCCCCAAAAACTAAGCTGCGTCTTATACTCTGGTGCGTCTTATACTCCAAAAAATACGGTACTTCAACTCCCCTCATTCTCAGCCAGTAAAATCATTGCTGAAAATTCTGTGAGTGAAATCCATACTTCTGGAGGTTTCCCAGGTTATGAAAAGCTGCTTTAAGCTATCCTTCTCTTTCCCAAACTTTATGATTTAATAAAATATATGGACCTAGACTACAATATTTCAGAGTATTGTAATGACCTGGTATCAATTCATCAGTGCTGCTTTAGTTGAAAGAAATCTGGTGGCATGAGTTTCTGGTGTGTGGGAATATGTGTGTGCCTTTAATGATTTAGGGATGGGAAGCTGGCAGCAGATACTGCTATTTGCAAAGTCCTGTTCTAGCCAAACTGCAGCAGATAATGAGACCATGAATAATGAGACAGTGAGAAAAATATCATGAATGTGTAAAACTCCACCTGCCATTTTGCTTATGTATACACATTGCAAACAAATTTAAAGCTATAGATATGGGAAAAGTTTTATGAGGATAATGAAGTGTGTTTATATTGTCCAACTTTAGATACTGGAAATCAAAGATAATGAGACAGTGGATAGCATGGGCTACCTGTCTAACTTTTTCCTTTCCAGCAAAAACATGGTGACCACCTTCTCAAGCCATACACACACACGGGGTGAGGCGGGGGAGAGGGAGAGATAGACAGATAGACAGACAGACAGACAGACAGAGAAAGAGTGTAGATAAGAGCAACAAAGATGATTAGGGGACTGGAGGCTAAAACATACGATGAATGGCTGCAGGAACTGGGCATGGCTAGTCTAGTGAAGAGAAGAATGAGGAGAGACATGATAGCAGTGTTCCAATATTTGAGGAGCTGCCATAGAGAGGAGGGGGGTCAACCTGTTTTCCAAAACACCTGAAGGCCAGACAAAGAATAATGGATGGAAACTGATCAAGGAGAGATTCAACTTGGAAATAAGGAGAAATTTTCTGACAGTGAGAACAATCAACCAATCAAAACTTGCCTTCAGAAGTTGTGGGAGCGCCATCACTGGAAGCTTTCAAGAGACTGGACTGCCATCTGTTAGAAATGGTGTAGAGTCTCCTGCTTGGGTGGAGGGGGTTGGACTAGATGACCTACAAGGTCCCTTCCTACTCTGTTATTCTGTTAAAGAGACAGAGATTATTTTCCACCTGTTCTGCAATATACATATATATATATATATATATATATATATATATATATATATATATATATATATATATATATATATATATATATGTATATGTATATGTATATATATATATATATGTATATATATATATATATGTGTGTATATATATATATATATATATATATATATATATATATATATATATATATATATATATATGTATATTGCCTATAAATAGTGGGGGGGGGATGTTATCTATGAATCCATGTAGAACAGTTTGAATGTGCATTGTTCAGCTGTCTCAATGCATAATCCTTTGAATAGTATTATTATAAAATTCTGATCTTTCCCCTTGGATCCCCCCCCCTCCGCCCCGCATTTCAGAGGAAAACCAATTACCTTTTCATTGAAAATGCCAGGGCTGAAAGGAAAAGAAAAGAAAAGAGAAAAAAGAAAGAAAAAAGAAAAGGAAGAAAGTTGCGTAATTAATCCCGAAATTACCTGGTGGTAATTGAAAGCTTTTTTGCTGAAAGTTATCTTCAGTTTCTGCTACAGCAAGCGTTTAGAAACTGAGAGGGTTTGGCCAAGGTGAAAAAATAAATATCAAATCAGCCTGCACTGAACCTCTGCTGAATTTCAACTGACAAGTTTTGGTTCAAGGATAATAACTGTGAACAGCAGGACAGCCTTTCCATATCAAAAGCTAACAATCTTCTGTAGCTCCTCAGAAGATCCTGCATTTATTGCTGAAGGTCAGATTAAATTATGTCAGAACAAATCACGTCTCCAGTCACTGCACTGAGAAGCTATTTTGTGGGGACTGGGATTTTCCCCCCTTTCTCTCCAAGGTGGGTTTGGTTTTGGCTTTTTTTGTTTTGTTTTGTTTTTGGTTCTGAGAGCTACTCAGATTGAACCAGACCCACATTTTGACAAAATGGAAAATGGAAGTGCCGTATTTCGGTGCCAATCTGAGAAGCCAAGCTCAAAGCAATTTTGACATTAAAAACCAGGTTTGGTTTTTTTTTTTTCATTATAATTTGACCCTACAATCCAGCATTCTCCAAATTTTTCGGAAGCTATCACAAATATATAGCTGTCTCTCCCATTCATTATATTCCCCTGCTTTTATAGTGTCTAAAAATATATATGGCAGACAATTCCGCTGCATTGCGTTTATATATTTTATTCATTTGTGCATTCATTCTCTCCATTTTTATACCACTTTAACCCTAGAGTAATTCACAGTGTCAGTGAAAACAGCAAGCTAAAAACAGGAATGTAATTAACCATTTAAAACCTTCAGAGTTGAAAAATGTGCTTACCTGGTTAAGTGTCTGAGGAAAAAAATGCCTGCATTGTCATGAAGTCATCCCTGAAAAGCCCTTTTATCTAACCACCATTATTTTCTTTTCAGGAGGTAAGAACAGTATGACCTAAGAATTGGACAGCTGAATATGGGATTAATAGTGTCAAACTATGTGGAAACACACAACTCTAGGTGAGATGGAGGTTGTTTTGGCCCACATTTTGCAAGCCAAGGGAATATCAGAGAAAGACTATGAGATAAGGACGTTGCAGTAACCAGTTGATAGAAGACAGAAAATGAATAGAGATTCAGATTGATAGAGGCTGAAATTACAGGGAGATTAGGATAAAGATGAAGTAGAATACTGATGCATAAACATATAGATCTTATGTACATTATACTAACCTTTAGCTTTTAATGTATATGGAAAAGAGATGTTATGGAAATACAAACATCCAATAGAATAACTCTGTTACCTGTTACCAAGAGCCTCTTTAAAGCTTAAGATAACAATTTCTCCCCCTCAGAGTCATCAGTCGCTTGTAACACAAAAGCAGAAGCTCTGTGGTTCTAGACCATTTCTTCTTTGAGATTAAGAGTTGTCAACAACATCAACAACAACGGCTCCTTTTTTTTTTTTCCTAAAGGAACGGTTTTCCCCACAAGACTCATATTTTAGTGAATATAGTATGTGTATTTAATTTTCATGGTCACTTAGCATAGTAATTGCAGAACAATAAGCAAAGCTTATTTACATTCCCTACCAGCCAGCACAATGTACTTGTTAAACAAGTCGTAGCCTTTCACTTGCTCTGCAGTCGTTACTGATATTGCATGCCTTATGTGTTATTTGCACAAGGACATCAAGAGGCACATAACACTCCTTGTTTCCCCTGATCTCCTGCAGATGCCAATGTGTGAAGGCTGTGCCTAGCTGAAACTGGCTACATACAGGGGTGAAATCCAGCAGGTTCTGACAGGTTCTGGAGAACCGGTAACGGAAATTTTGAACAGTTCGGAGAACCGGTAGCAGAAATTTTGAGTAGTTCAGAGAACCAGCAAATTCCACCTCTGGCTGGCCCCAGAGTGGGGAGGGAATGGGGATTTTGCAGTATCCTTTCCCTGCCACACCCATCAAGCCATGCCCACCAAGCCACACCACACCACACCACGCCCACCAAGCCATGTCCACAGAACCGGTAGTAGTAAAAAAATTTGGATTTCACCACTGCTACATACCACAGCACTGAGGAAGGAAAGCCAACAAGAGGTGGACTAATGGAGGCAGAGTCTGGAGGTAAAGGCATTCTAAGCATCTACTCCGGGGCCTAGAAATTGTACTAATCAGAACCAATCCAGAAATAATAGCAATAGCAATAGCACTTAGACTTATACACTGCTTCACAGTGCTTTACAGCCCTCTCTAAGCAGTTTACAAAGTCATCCTATTACCCCCAACAATCTGGGTCCTCATAAACAAAAGAAATAATATCCGCATCAACCCAGAAGCCAAGGGTGCCCTGCTGTGAGCATCTGTATGTACAATTTAGTGCACAATCAAGAGCAATAAGGGATTAATAAGAATAATAAGAACAGTGGAAGAGCCAGTTTGGCCTAGTGGTTAAGGTACCAGTCTAGAAACCTGGAGATTGTGAGTTCTAAAGTCAGCTGGTTGACCTGGGCTCACCAGCTCTCTTTCAGCCCAACTCATCTCACAGAGTTGTTGTTGTGAGAAAAATAGCAGGAGGAAGGAAAATTAGGTATGTTCACTGCCTTGAATTATTTTTAATAATAATGATGATGATGGTGATAAAGTTGGGATAAAAAATAAATACAAACAGAGACACTACAATGTGTAGCTCTTGTATCTTTAAGAGAAATGAGCTCCTCTGCTGATGATTTGGATCTAAGGTCAAGTAGAGGGCAATCGCTGAATGAAAAGAAGTTGGGCTCTAAGGTCTTGTTTCTCTCCCTCCTACAAGTATTTTATGCATGGTTTTATAGTCTTACTTGATTTCCTGAGACTGTGTGTAGCTCTATAGTCTCTTCTCCTCAGAAAACAGAGATACCAATTCCTAATATCGATTTTGCAAAAACAGATTGTGCGAACTTCAGAATCAACTGCTTCTCGGCACTTTAAGACCAATTATTTACTTCTATGCAAAGAAAGAGAGAAAAAAAAATCGAAGAAAAAGATCTATGCGTAGAAAGAAAGAGAGAGAAAGAAAGAGAAAAGGGAAAAATATTGAGTTTATAATATTATTGCTGTAAGCCAAACAGCTCAGTAGATGTTGCGTCTCTATAAATAATGATGCTTTATGGGAGATGCAGGTACAATAAAGTAGAATATATATATATATATATACTGGACTGGCAGCAGCAGCTGGGAGGGGGAAGGGATGATTTCACACGCGCAACCTAGCTCCCGCGCATGTGCAAATGAAGCTTCACATGGTCGCCCGCTGCTTGCGCAGCCAGGTTCCCAACGGGTCACAACCTGGTACTGGTCTACAGCCCATGGTCAGGAATCCCTTCTATTTAGTTTAGGAAGGCTTGCAGTAATATATTAAAATCAGGGGTGGGTTCTACTTACCTTTACTACTGGTTCGCAACGGGAACCGTTGGCTTATCACAAACCTTTATCTTCTTTGGCACCCTGCCAAAGGCCTTTCTTGGCAAAGCCCCACGAAGTTCAGAAATGAGATGCCGACTGGAAAAAAAAGATTTAGCAATGTTGCTTTCCTACAAAGAGCTCAAGAGCCTTTGATGCTCTTTTAAGCCTTATGGGAGTGGCCAATCATCTCCTGGCCTTACTCCCAAGTTGTCCTTTTTGCTTTAGCTGCTCTTGCCTTCTGGCAGCTCTGCGCATGTGTGCACTAGGAACGGGCTCCTCCTGTTCCTTTGCCTCTCTGCTGTCCGACTCTGGAAGCTCTGGAGTCCGCACATCACTCCCAGATGGCCCTGACCCCATCTCTGCCTCAGACACAGAGCCCTCATCCGAGCCTTCCCAGACTCCCAGGACTGGCCCATGGTCCTCCCCAGACTCCTCACTGTCCAACTCTGCTGCTAGCTCTGTGGGCTGCTGGCAGATCAAAACAAAAGGTTTATTGCAAACTTGAGGTCTCTATAAAAATAAGAGCTACTAACGGTTAAGGGAAATGATTGGGAATTAAGGAGACAAGATCAACTGGATTTAGATCTCTTGCAGGGGTGCAGGGATTCTTGATTTATAATGCATTTGACTCCTCCCTCAGGCTCAGCGTGATCATATCTTACAGCTACGTGTCATAAGAACTGCTGAATGCCTTCTGGTGACTACTCTTGGGGAGGGAGGTTCTCTTTGGAGGCACATGCTCCCTGGAATTGTGGTAATGCTCTTCCTAATATGAATCCTTTTTTTCCCCCTTCCCTTCCACCTTTTTAAAATTTTATTGACTACTTTATAGAGTTGTGTTATGGCCTTTTAGTTAGGGTTTTATTATTTTATGGCTCTTTTTATTATAAACTGCCTTCAGCTATTTCAATCTATAAAGTAACATACCCATGTGTTAAAGAAGTATGATTGTGCATAATAAATAGGCTCCTGATTTAGAATCCCTTGATTTGGTGCTAGCAGCTCAGTTGTTTTGGTCTGCTGGACACATCTAAACAGTCAAAGGTATTTTGGGAGTGCTGTAGAAAAGGTGGCTGCCCTGCACGAGGAGACTTGTGTAGCCAGAAATTGGCTACTGATGTTTGAACATTTTCTTTTCTAGAAAATGTTACACCTCAAAACTAAACCCTGAGCTATAACCTTCTTTCATTTTTATTTTCTAAAAGGTTTATAGTACTATTTAAAGGTTGGAGAAAAAAATGTTGCTGGAGGTCAATAATAACTAACTAACAAGTTACTATGGTATCAACTTTCTATTTTTATTAAAATATTTATCTTAAACATAGTTTAAAAGGGAACCTGGTGAACAACAAATGTTCATGGGCACAAGGGCATATCAAAACTTTCATGAGACAATCTCTGATTTACCTCAGCTTGACAGATTTTAATCAGATTTACCTAACTGAGCCCCACCTAAATATTAGTAACATCTAGCCAGCACTGTAGCCTCCTTCAACCTGGTTGATTTGTTTGGATTTGATTTACTTCAATCTGAATCAACTGAACTCACATTCTCTTCTATACAAAATCCAGACCTTGATGAAACAAAAATGCCAATATAAATACAATTGAGGCAATTGATTAAATATTTACCTCTTCTTAAACATTAGTTGAAATGTCATGGATATAGAAACTGGTCTATTTATTTGCTAATGATAATCCAGTTTCAAACTGTCAAGTTAAGCATGGTCTACTACTGTTCTATTTATATTTCTGATAGATAAATGCACATGAGCTAAAGGATGTTAATTATTTGTATCTCTCACATAGCATAGACTCAGCTGCCCTGAGTCTTCGGAGAGGGGCGGCATATAAATTTAAATAAATAAATAAATAAATAAATAAATAAATAAATAAATAAATAAATAAACAAACAAACAAACAAACAAACAAACAAACAAACAAACAAACATTATAGCTAACATTGATAATTGGTTACTCGCAGAAAGGCAAATATAAAATGGGAGGGAGGGAGGGATGGGAAGGAAGGAAGGAAGGAAGGAAGGAAGGAAGGAAGGAAGGAAGGAAGGAAGGAAGGAAGGAAGGAAGGAAGGAAGTCAAATCATTTGCATACTGTTGTTGGAAGTGTAGAAAGAAGTTGTTTTATTACATTATTCATTGAAAAGTATGTGAATTTTCAAATTTGCATATATAGCAGGATAAAATTGTTAGAATAATTACTCAAATTCTAAAAAGCAGTTTATTTTGCATAGAGTAATTCATATGATATAGACACTGCTTTTATTACCATAATTTGTTTTTGGAATATTATTTTATAACATAAGATTATTTTATAATCTTATATTAAATGTTTAATACCACATTCTAGAGAAAGATACGTTCAAACCTCAATATGTGCTCATTTATTTTGGTTCTTTTATTATTATTTTATGGAATTTAATTATTAATATTCACTGGACCCGGGTTCTTCTTTTTTGTAAGATATGGACACAAACCTCAACTAAAATCAATTATTCTCTTATTTTCATTATATCAGTGGGATACTCAGGTGTGGATTTTGTGCATTGAAGGATTTACATATTACACACAAATTAAGAATTCACTTATACCAGTTACTTTTATCATGACAGTATTAGACTTTGGTTCTTTGGATGTGCTGAGGAGGTCTGAATATCCATACAAGAGCCAAATTTTAATTATTATTTTTTTTAAGATACAATATCAATGAAAGAATTGAGCATATGCTTAATTAATGGCATTGTACTATAAATCTCTAGTTCCCAATATTTTCCATTTTAGGTCATTTTCTTCTTTCCTCTACAATAGAAGTTTATTTTGGCAGAGTGTTTCCTAATATCTATAACAAAAGTGCATGATACAGATGCTATTACAATTTCAGACCATGTTCCTGTGAAGCTTACTGTTTTATTTGATATAGACTGAAATATATATTTTTTTATTTAAAAAGTTTTAACAATCATTACAACAATTTTCCCCCAACAATTTTATAAAAGTTCTCTCTTAAATTTTGGGCTTGCGTGAACTTCACATTTCTAACCCATATTTTTTCCCATGTTTCCATCATTATTGGTTCTTCAATATTTTGTGCCCACTTTATCATACAGTCTTTAACTAACTCCGTTTCTGAATCTATTTCTACCAACGCATTATACAACCTTTTTATGTGCATTTGACTTTGATCTCTAATCTGTTTTACCAAATTCTCCTCATTTTGCAGAAAACCAATTTTCTGATCTTCTCTCCATCTAGCTTGCAACTGTACATATTGAAACCATGTTCGAATTGCCCTTTCTTCTCTTAATTATACAAAGCTTTTAATTGTAGTATACCTCTTTCCTTCTTAAGAAGCTCTTTATATGTAATCACATCCTGCCTTTGCTCTACACTTATATTCTCTATCGCATGTCTGGGTATTGCCCACAATGGTAACTTCTCGTTTAGTTTATACTTATACTTTTTCCAGACACGCAATAGAGCATTCCTTAATATATGACTTTCAAAAGTCTTGTCCACTTTCTTATCATATAATAAATAAGCATGCCACCCGTAAACCAAATCATATCCCTCAATATTCAATATTCTTTCTTCTGTTAAATTCATCCAATCACTCATTGCTGATAGGACAGCTGCCTCATAATATAGTCTTAAGTTAGGCATTTTGAGACCTCCTTTTTCACGTATATCCTGCATTATTTTTTGTTTTATTCTCGGTCTCTTCCCTGCCCAAACAAAATTATTAATACCCTTCTGCCATATCTTCAAATTCTCATCTTTTTTAAGTATTGGTATCATTTGAAAAAAAAACAAAAACTTAGGCAAAACATTCATTTTTACTGCTGCTATTCTTCCTAACAAGAATAATTGTAATTTTTTCCAGTTTTCCATCTCTCTCTGTATTTTTTGCCACAACGGATCATAATTATACTTAAATAATTTCGCATTTGATGTCATAATATAGACCCCTAAATACTTAACATTTTTTACAATTTCAAATCCTGTTAGTCTTTCTAATTCTTTTTTTGATTTATAGTCATATTTTTAGTTATTATCTTCGTTTTCCCTGCATTTATTTTAAATCCAGATACTTGTCCATATTGATTAATTATATCCATTAGACCTACAACCGACTGCAATGGTTGGGTTAAAGTAACAACCAAGTCGTCTGTGAATGCTCGTAATCTATAGTCATACTGCCTAATCTTAATTCCACTTATTTTTTCCGACCCACGTATCTTACTTAACAAAAATTCCAAAGTCAAGATAAACAATAATGGAGACAAAGGGCATCCTTGTCTTGTTCCTTTTTCTATATTAAAAGTATCTGTTAAATTACCATTAATTATTATTTGCGCTGTTTGTTTCTGATATATTGCCTTAATAGATTTTGTGAAATGTTCTCCAAACTGCATCTTTTCTATTATTTTCAATAAAAATTGCCAATTCAATCGATCAAATGCTTTCTCCGCATCAAGAAATATCAGCACTGCAGGGATTTGGTTGTTCTTCCCCAAATACTCCAATAGGTTAACAACTTGCCTTACATTACTCTTCATTTGTCTACCATTTATAAAACCAGTTTGATCATTATGAATCATTTGTTGCATGACTGTCATTAACCTATTTGCTAATATTTTAGCAAAAATCTTGTAATCTGTATTTAAGAGTGGTATGGGCCTATAATTTTTTGGCTGGGTGTGGTCTTGCTCCTCCTTTGGAATCAGAGAAATATAAGCTGTCCTCCAAGATGGGGGTACATCTCCTCCAGATTGTATATTAGTAAATAATTCTTTGAGTGGTCCCACCATTTCTAACTGCAAATGCTTATAATAAGCAGCTGTCAAGCCATCCATCCCAGGAGCTTTACCCACTTTCAACTGCTTAATTGCAAACATAATCTCCTCAGTGGTTATTGGTTGATTTAAACCCTCCCTTTGCTCTTTTGTAATTGTAGGAATATTCTCTTTCTGTAAATATCTATCTATATCTGTACCTTGAATTTTATCACTAGCATACAACCTCGTATAAAATTCTAAAAATGCTTTTTTAATCATATTTTGCTGATAAACCTCTTTACCTTTATATTCTATTTTCTCTATAGTCCGTGACTTTTGTTTTTTCCTTAACAAATATGCTAACCACCTCCCTGGTTTATTAGCATTACAAAAAATATTATGTTTAGCATATTGCAAATTAGTTGCGACCTGATCTGCCATTAACATATTAAATTGCCCTCGCAATAAATTAATTGCCTCTTTTATTTTCTTATCTGCTGGATTCAATATCAAAGCTTGTCCTTTTTTTCTAATTTCCTCTTCTAAATGCTTCCTTTTTTTCCCCTGTTTGCATCTATATTTATTATTCAAATATATCAAAATGCCTCTCATATGTTTTACTTGCATCCGAAACCATTTCCATAGATGTACCCTTATGCATATTTATGATAAAGAATTCTTTCATAAATTTTTTACATTCTTTTACATTTTCCTCCTTTCTAAACAGATTTTCATTTAACCTCCAAGACCTCTTAGATCCCCTTCCATACTCTAATTCCATTCAAACTGGACTATGATCCGTTAAAACTCTTGGACAAATCTGTCAGGATTCGGTGTCGTCTCAAATAAACTGCATTTCAAACAAATAGTCCTTGATCAAAATCTTTCATTTATTAGGCACAATAATCGAAACTCCAACTCAGTTGCAACCAACACTGACTTCCTGGTCCAAACCCTCCCTTTCTTTTCCCCACTGCTCTGCTTCTCATTGGCCATCTTCCAAGTCACTCTGCTGTTATCTACTACTTCAGCTCAAAGGAATTTCCCCCCCCCCAACCCATCTCCTTGGGGATAGTATCTCCAGGGAAAATAAGTAGGTGAAAAGTCAAGCATCCTCTTGCCAGATGCCCCCACCTTCTCCTTCTTATGTCAGCACTGGAGTGAATGCAGCTTGGAGTGCTGACACTTACAACATAAAACATTTAAAAACATAAAACCCATAGCAGGTGAGAATCATAAACAATCAGCAGCATAATCAGGAAACAGGCTCAGAATCAGGTCTCAGAACTCAGAACCAAATTCAGTCTTCAGGGCTTTATGGAAGAACAGTGATGGGACCAATCTGAGCTCAAGAGGAGTAATACTTCAGAGGCCAGGGGCCACAATAAAAAAAAATTGCCTCCCAGGCCTCACCAGCCAAGAGTCCTTGGCAGATTGTTCAGGAGCATGTTCCTTCTGCCCAGTGGTGGGTTGCCCCCAGTTCACACTGGTTCTATAGAACCGGTAGTAAAACTGGTGGGAGGCCCCGCCCATCGACCCCGATGTCACCAAAATGCTTCTGCACATGCACAGAAGAGTGCATGCATGTGTGAGCGGATTTGCCATATTCAGCACGCGCATGTCCATGAGCGAACCAGTAGCAACCAAAATTGAAACCCACTACTGAAGTGAAAGTTATGCTTTTCTTTTTTTATATAGTAATTTTATAAAGGTTCAACAATAAAAGCCAATACAAACTAAAAAGAAAAAGAAAGAAAGAATGGAAGATGCAGAAAAGAAAACAGAGAAAAGAAAAAATAAGAAAAACAAAAGAAAAACAAAATAAATGTCTAATGAAGTGACTTTCCCCTTCATCATAACAACTCGAAACGATTTTAGCAACTTTTATCACCTTTGCTTAAAACTAGAACAATTGACAACTTTTATGGAACTGTTTTCAGTCCGACATTTCTTCCCCAGAAGTGCTAAGGGTGGAGTTTTTCAAATGAAACTTTGCCTTTTCATTTTAATATGGAAAGTATCAGTTATTCCAACACTGGCAACTGTCTTTATTATATGTTCTGAAGGGAAGGGAAGGGAAGGGAGATTTTCAATGCTCACTGCCAGTTTCCCACTAGAAATGGAGAAGCTGATAGGAAGTTGGAAATTGCTCCTGATTTTTTGCCAGTCCATTGTCATTATAATCCCACTGATGTGGGGAGAATTAAGTCTGTGGTTATCTTTGACAGAACTTTGAGACAGTTAACCTTATTGCCTTCTGTCCAAAATTTATAATTCAGAATTTTAAAAATTAACACGCAGACCTGTTTTGGCCTTTACTGTTCAATAAACTATATGGTTTTGTTATTTTGTTTGTATTCCATTTTTCCTCCTGTAGCTCAGGGTATTTTATTTATCACTCCTTCCTCCTATTTAGTTAGTAGCTTTAAAGTAAATGTAAGGTTTCTGGACTGGTTATTCTTTATTTAAAATAGAGTTATATATTATTTTAGGTCTCTTAGAAGCTGATCCCATAATGTTCTATGCAGAATGTAGGATTATAGGATTTAGGTGTAATTGTTGCTCAATAATTATTTGCTAACTTATGTCAGAAGGAAAAAGAAGAGGACAACCAACAATAAAGCATGTAGACTCAGCAACGATGATGATGAGTGCATCATTGGAAGACCTAAAAGACCAGGTTAGGGAGAGATCATCATGGAGAAAATAGTTTCATTCAGTTTTATTATTGGTGACCATGATTTTGTCGATATTATTGTAATTCTTGTATTTCTGGATTGACTTTCCTTATTGTATTATTATTAGCCATGGTTCCATCGAGATTAACTTTTATATTTGTTGAATTGAGCTATGAATTGTCCTGCACAAGTTTGTTGTGGCAAGTTGTCCCATTCTGATTCGTTTGTCCTTATATGTTTTTCCCAAAAGCCATGTTTTTATAGCTCTTCGGAAGCAAGATAAGAAGAAAAGGCCTGAACGTTTAGGGCCGTGATGGCGAACCTATGGCACAAGAGCTGTCGCCCAGCTCAGCTCCACTACGCATGTGCGAACGCCTCCCACAGTCTCTGGCGCAGGGGTGGGGCGCATGCAGGAGACTCATGTGCATGCATGGGGGGAGTGTGGGGGGTGCAATGTGCCCCCCATGGCCCATTTTTGGTCCCACGAGGCTTCAGGGAGGCCTACTAGGCCCAAAATGGGCCTCAGGGGGTCGCACGCACATGCGTAGGTGGAGTGTGGGGGGGTCGTGCACGTATGCATGGGGGGGCAGGGTGCTCAGGGGGACATTGCATTATGGGTGTGGGCATGCATGCGTGCGACCCCCCCCCCCCCACACTCCCCACGCTTTTGGCACGCGATGACAAAAAGGTTAGCCATCACTGATTTAGGGGGTTTGCTGTTCCCCCAGAGGAGGGCCCGGCAATGACATTCCTCAGTGAAAGGACCTTCAGCAAACCTTCTCTCTCTGATCTTACTGGATAGGCAGATTCAATATTTTAAAAAGGTGGCCTCAAAGATATCTAGGCTCTAAGTCATGCAGATCTTTAAAGGTAACCATTAGCACATTGAATTGCACCTGGATGATACATGGAAGTCAGAGTAGTTCTCATAATAATAGTGTTAGATAGATCAATGAACTTCCTGGCTTCCATAAATATTGTACCTTTATTCCTCAAGGGAAGTTCCATGAAGAATGAATTACAATAGTCCAGACACATGTGACAAGTGCATTTGCAACACCTCTTGTTCCAGATGTAACTGTGCAAATATCACCCTATAATCTCTACCTGTAGCACCACATTTTAACTGATTCCAAAATAAAGCCAATATTTATTTGCATATGCATACCAGTACGTAATGTATGTTTCTACTACTTATTTGTACATATATCTGTACAAATACTGTATATACACATAAAACCAACATATTTATTTAGTGATTCTCACAAAGATCTTTAAAAACTAGAAAAATATTTTAGCCAGCTTGAAAGATACATTCACAGGGTTAACATGTAAAGACCACAAATAAATAACAGACTATTTTGCACATTCTTTTACCCCAAATCCCTTTCTGAGTGTGGCATTCTAATGAGCAATCTTATAAATGTTTATTCAGAAATGAACTTCCCTGAACGAAATAGACTTCACTTTTGAATAAGCTTGTGGATGATTAGATCCAGTGCCTACAATCCTATAAATATTTTAAAGTAAGTGCCATTGAACAAAATGAGTCTTTCTTCTAAATAAATATGCATAAGATAATATTGTGAGTTAATCTAATATTTCCTTATTACATGGTTCTATTATCTTTTACTAAAGGGAAACGAAGGTTTCTCAGTCTTAGTCATGCTTAAAGAAGGCTATTGAAATTAATTCAATTACTTCAACTATTAAGAGACAAATTGGCTCAAGGATTCCAGTAAGCTTATGCTTAAACCCTCTTTGGGCATTTGGGAAGAACTAAAATTGGGTGAAACAGATGGGGCCAGATAGCCTTCTGCATCAGCAGCCTTGTGATTTATGCATGGCAGTCCTCTAATGAAAACCATGTTGCATGAAAACCATGGTCTCCAAGGGAATTCTATCTATATTTGCTTAGAAAAGCATTAGAACAGGGGTGTCAAACTCACGTTATCAGATGACGTATTGGGACTTTTCTCCCCTTCGCTAAAGCGGGTGTAGGGTGGCCAGCACATGACGCATTCAGCTCGTGGGCCGGGAGTTTGGCAACCCTGCATTGGAACTTTTCGGGCAATTGAGATCCTGCTTTATCAGAGCCTATGAGCACAGCAAAGGTTTACAATGGAGTTCTTGGTGGTCTCTATGTGTGGTTGTTTGTTGCTGACGTTTCATTACTCCAAAAGGTAGCATCCTCAGTGCAAGTGAATGTGAAGTTTGCTGCCTGCTTATATATAGTGGCTTAACTTGCCAGTTTTTAGTGGGATTGTGATTTCCTTCTCGGAAATTGAATAGGCCTCCTTCAGTGGTGGGATTCAAATTTTTTTACTACCAGTTCTGTGGGTGTAGCTTGGTGGGCGTGGCAGGGGAAGGATACTGTAAAATCTCCATTCCCTCCCCAATCCAAGGGAAGGTTACTGCAAAATCCCCATTTCCTCCCGATCAGCTGGGACTCGGGAGGCAGAGAATAGATGGGGGCGGGGCCAGTCAGAGGTGGTATTTAACGGTTCTCTGAACTACTCAAAATTTCGCTACCGGTTCTCCAGAACTGATCAGAACCTGCTGAATACCACCTCTGGCCTCCTTGAATTGTCTCCTTGCCTCCTTGAATAGGCAGGTTGTTTTCTGCCAGTTTGTTTGCAGTTGTGTTAATCCCTGCTTTTCTGAGTGTTGGCTTCTGGAGAGATTGTGTTCTAGACTTTTTGTTTCTTTCTTAGGCTTTTTTTATTATCTCTTTTTAATGGTAGGTAAATGTGGCTTATTTCTATGTGTCTATGTGTTACAATACTAGACAACACAGAATCAACAGTAGAGACCTTCAAATTTCTAGGTTCTACCATATCACAAGATCTAAAATGGAAACCTAACATCAAAAACATCATCAAAAAAGCACAACAAAGAATGTTCTTTCTGTGCCAACTCAGAAAGCTCAATCTGCCCAAGGAGCTGCTGATACAGTTCTACAGAGGAATTACTGAGTCTGTCATCTGCACCTCTATAGCTGTCTAGTTTGGTTCTGCAACCCAACAAGACAGACAGAGACTTCAGAGGATAATTAGAACTGCAGAAAAAACAATTACTACCAACCTGCCTTCCATTGAGGACCTGTATAGTGGACGAGTCAAAAAGAGGGCTAATAACGGTGGGAGGTTCGGAGGAGATTATGCTGGAAATCAGCGAAAAATAGTGGGTGCTCTGGAGGAGATTATGCTGGGAATCAGCCAAACATAATATGCTGGAAAGCAGCCAAATAATAGAGGGAGGTATGGAGGAGATTATGCTGGAAATTAGCCTAAACAAAGCATGTTTTTGTGATAAGCCTGTGTAACATGAAATGTGTAATAGACGATAAGCAAAATCAAAGATAAATTGATAAAGTTTAAGATATTAAGATTTGAGGAAAAGGGTCAAGAGACTAAGAAATATAGATAGAACTTTGTTTTATAAAGTGTAATAAAAATGGAGTTGTATTGAATTTGAAATTAAGATTAGTGGTGATAAAATTGTAAGGTAAATAATTAGAATAGGAAGTTAGAATATTGTTAAAAATTATTTTGACACTGATGGTAAAAGATAAAAATAAAGACAATGTGGAGAAGAACCAGATATAATCAGGATTGATACATAGATATAAAAATGAGCTAAATTTAATTTGAAACTAAAATTGTATTGATATAATAGACTTGTTTAGATGAAGATGTTAGAATTTATGTTAAAATTTGTTCTTTTTATGTTTTGAATTTTTACTTTTAAAAGATGTAATGGGAAATTATGAATGGAGCTTGTTCAAGGAATGTAAACGTGGTAACCATCTATGACTGGATCGAGACTCTGTTCTTGAAAGTTATATTTTATGTTTATGTTTGAAAAAAATAAAAAAATATTTACAAAAAAAAGAGAGAGAGGGCTGTGAAAATATTTACAGACCCCTCGCATCCTGGACATAAACTGTTTCAACTTCTACCCTCAAAACGACGCTATAGAGCACTGCACACCAGAACAACTAGACACAAGAACAGTTTTTTCCCGAACGCCATCACTCTGCTAAACAAATAATTCCCTCAACTCTGTCAAACTAGTTACTAAGTCTGCACTACTATTAATCTTCTCATCGTTCCTATCACCCATCTCCTCCCACTTATGACTGTTTGACGGTAACCTTGTTGCTGGTATCCTTAAGATTTATATTGACTGTTTCCTAATATGATTTGATTGCTTATTTGTTCCCTATGACTATCATTAAGTGTTGTACCTTATGATTATTGACGAATGTATATTTTATTTTATGTACACTGAGAGCGTATGCACCAAGACAAACTCCTTGTGTGTCCAATCACACTTGGCCAATAAAGAATTCTGTTCTGTTCTGTTCTGTTCTGTTCTATTCTATTCTATTCTATTCTATTCTATTCTATTCTATTCTATTCTATTCTATTATATTGAAGGCTTATTTATCTAGATGCTAAGCTTTCAGGAATTTCTAGCATTTTTGGATTTGTTTTGATCTAAAATGCTGATGGTTTCCGTGTTAAAACTGTGGTTAAAACTGTCCATGTGTTGTGAAATTAAGGAGTTTTCGTCATGTCTTTTGACTGCTATTTGGTGTTCATGCATGCACAGTGCCAGTTTTCTGCCTGTCTACCCTACATAGTGACTGTTATAGTCCTTATATTATACGTTGTGGAATGTAGATGACTCCTGTTTTTTTCTTCTTGGTATTTTGGTTCATTTGAGATGTTTTGGAGAGCTTGGAGACTATAAAACTGGGAGAAACAGGGATGGAACTAAATATGCTGGCCCTTTATCCAATTTTTTTTGCTCACGCTTATCCGCCTATTCTTTGTCATATTTTTTGCACTATAAATCTCTGTGGAGGAAATTCTTGGTTTTATTTTTTGTGAAAACCAGTCTGTGTATGTTTCAGAATCAAGGGAAAAAACAATTTTCTGAATTTGTAAACTTATATGTGATAGTGAATGGCATACCAAGCAAGAAACAGTTACAAATACCGATATGTTTGAGAGCATGTGGGAAATATTTTTATTTAGAAAAACACATTATTATACATAAAATAATTTTAGATATTTATATCCTATGTAGATTGCATAAGTTTTATTTGTATAATATAACAAATTTGAAATTAGCAATCCTATTAAAATAATTATGCTTATGGATCTAGTAATAGATGAGCTGGCCCAATTAGATCACATAGAGTGCCCTTATGCCTTTTCTTTTCCAGAACAATCCTGTTGAAGTAATCCCACTACAGATAAAAAAGTTCAGCCCTTCCTCATTTAACTATTCAGCACAGCTTTTCTGAAGCATAAAAGTACATCTGTTCCAGTTACAGCAGAATATAGATGAATACATATGATTTTCTTCCCTGTAACATCAAATCAAAATAAGGCTTGCAGGGAACATGGTATGTCTCCATAATGAATAACCATGTCTTGAGATAGCATCCAATTTGACCCAAGAGGAGCAGGAAAATAGGAGCATTTTTTTGTCAAAGTAATTCTATTTTTCTCTGCTATTTTCATTCTTTATATGTAGCGTGTACAGTTGGGACACTAACGTTTCTTTGAAATTGATATTGTCTGTGACTCAAATGCTCTAATGAATGACTCATAAGTACTGTGAATAGATATCAGAGGGTCAATTTGGAGCTAGAAGGATCCTTGCAGGAAGCAGATGGTGTAGAAATCCATAATCGGTTCTTGCCCTTTCCAAAGATGCCTTCCACTCTTAGAGTAAAATTAATCTTTAAATACTCCTTTGATACTGCAATTTATTTCTGACATTTGTACAGAGGAGACAGTCCCAAAAGCTAGGAGTATCACAACACTCTTGTTTGGAATAATGTGAACCAATGACCTGCAAGATAAGGTTGGAGGTTTCTAAGTACCCAGACTTTTTTGGACATTATAATAGATTTATTTTAATTGTGTGAAAATAGCACTTTACATTTTACAGATATAGAAGGGAGAGACAGTAAGTTTCATTAATGGAAGGACATATTTGCAACATACTAAGCAAAAGACAAAGGAATGGCATGAGATCACTATTCGTTAAGTTTTCCTTCTTTGCAGTATGGGTATTGGGTTAAGGCACCAGACTAGAAACCAGGAGATTGTGAGTTCAATCCCACCTTAGGCATGAAAGCTGTCTAGGTGATTTTGGGCCAGTTACTCTCTCTCAGACCAACTTACCTCACAGGGTTGTTGTAGGGAAAATAGGAGGAAGAAGGTGTATTGGATATGTTTGCTGCCTTGAATTATTTTAAAAAATAATAAAGACAGGATACAAATAAATAAATAGATAAAATTCCACGCCACACGCTCCAAATTTCCTGTACCAGCTACCCCACATTTTTGTAAAAGATTGGCTACGTAGAAGGGAAAGAGGAACACATTCTGTCAGGAATCTGCATTCCACTGATGAAGGAGCGTTCTTGGCTATAACCCATATTTTCTTGCAACATAAAAATTAACAAAACTAAACCTCCTAACAGAACTTCAGTTTCCATGTATTGCAGCCAACATGACCAATGGTCAGGGAATATGGGGAATCAGGTTATAATCCAAAATGTCTGAGGGACACCAGTTTGGTTATGTCTGCTATATTCTCTCCTTTCATAGTATCCTAGGAAAACAAATTAGGATAGGATAGGATAGGATAGGATAGGATAGGATAGGATAGGATAGGATAGGATAGGATAGGATAGGATAGGATGCGGTGGCTCAGTGGCTAAGACATTGAGCTTGTCGATCAAAAGTTCAGCAGTTCAGCAGTTCGAATCCCTAGTGCCGTGTAACAGGGTGAGCTCACGTTACTTCTCCCAGCTTCTGCCAACCTAGCAGTTCGAAAGCACGTAAAAAATGCAAGTAGAAAAATAGGGACTACCTTTGGTGAGAAGGTAACTGCGTTCCGTGCGCCTTTGGTGTTTAGTCTTGCCAGCCACATGATCATGGAGATGTCTTCGGACAGCGCTGGCTCTTTAGCTTTGAAACAGAGATGAGCACCACTCCCTAGAGTCGGGAACGACTAGCACATATGTGCGAGGGGAGCCTTTACCTAGGATAGGATAAGATAGGATAGGATAGGATAGGATAGGATAGGATAGGATAGGATAGGATAGGATAGGATAGGATAGGATAGGATAGGATAGGATAGGTTGAGACAGCTCGTCATAGCCAAGTCACTGTGGGACAACTCACCATGGCCAACTCACCACAGGACAACTTGCCACAGGACAATTTAACAATTCAATTTAATTATTAAAAATAAATTAAAAATTATTTTAATTTTTGTCATTTACATTTCATTCTGTCCCTCCTTCTGCATCCTTTCTTAATGATTCTGTTCCACCATTTCTTTGATATTAATATAACTTTTGTCCCATAGGGAGTTGTCCCACAGAGAGTTGGCCATGGCAAGTTGGCTGTCGCGAGTTGTCATAGACCCAGTAGGCTTGGCTAGGCTAGCCAATTGGGTCTATGACAACTCGCTAGACTAGGCTAGGCTAGAACAGAACAGAATAATGCAGAAGGATAACCTTTCTATTTCAGCTTAGCAAATCTGCCATTTGATGTTCCTGCCCTTCTTTCCTTTTTTCAGGGTATGAAAATGCTGGTTTTGCTCAAATTCACATTGTGTGATGATTTCTCCATCTCTTGCCCCAAATGACTCCCAATTTGCATTCAGGATTCAAAATAGCGATGCAAGGAAGAGATTGTACTGAGAAGCACCTAGAAAGAAATAACCATGGATGTTTCTTTCTCTCTTTTGCTTCTTTTCCAGTTTGCTGGAGAAGTGATTGCCAAGGACTGTGGAAATAAATCACAAACTAGCACAGAATTAAAGCCAGAGACATCTGCACATAAAAATGCAGCAAAAATGTCACTGACATCTTTAATGAATGCCTATTTTAGTCCAATGTCCATAATTTTCAGCTGGTCAGAATAATTGTTAAATATTGTCATCAAGGGTGTTTACACAAAATATCTCAACTAATGAGTCATTTTCTTCGTATTTATATAGTGGCTTATTTAGTTGGACTATTTTTACATTATTTTTTCAAGGCAAAGCCTCCTTGAGGGCTGCCTACAAGATATATATTTAAATGCAAGTGACTAAAACAGCAACAAAGGAAGTAACAGCCACATTAAAAGCTAAATTTATAGAATAAAATGAATACACATTTCAAGAAGAAAAAAAGCAGTCATACACTTAATGTCTATTTTAAGGTCTCCAAGGAAGTAGAGAATTCCCTCTACCTCCTAGTTGAGAATTCCCTAAAGATGCGGCCATCACGGAAAGACTCTCTCTGTTTGTATAACTGCTAATCTAACAGATTTTGCCAACACTAAACAGGCCTTCTATGGTCATTGGGTATGGATAGATTCATTCATCAATACAGGATCCCTTTATAAATCTGGTTCCAAGATCTTGTTGCTGTTTGTAATCACCAGCACTTCATACTGGGGCCAAATTTGCGTACTCAGTCAGCACAGCCAATACAGAATTAGCCTTTCATCAAGTCCTGGTTTCAGACAGAAATGAAGTTCAGAAGCTGAACATAGATATAGAGCAGGGGTGAAGAACTATGGCCCTTTTACCATCTGTGAACTTCAACTCCCAGAATTCCTGAGCCAGCCATAGAGAGACCGAAGGATGCAGTGATACATTTTCTTTAAATTCAATTTCCAACCATTGTTTCTTGTCTTGCCTTTTGGTGCTTTGGAAAAGAGTTTGACTCTCTCATTTTTGTAGGAGCCCCTCAAATATTGGAACAGTGCTATCATGTCACCCCTTGTTCTTCTTTTCATGAGACCAATTCTTGTAACTGTTCTTAGCCTCCAGCTGCCTAATCATTTTTTGTTGCTCTTCTATGCACTCTTTCCAGTCTCAACTGGAAAGTTTAATTCATTTTGTCTCTAAATAAATAAATACCCTGCACACAGTTGACAACAGGCTAATCCTATGGTAATCCTTCACTCCTGATGACTCTCTTTTCTTGAACTTTGGTACTTACTATTGCCAGTTTCCATGAATTTGGTATTTCCTCAGACTGTCAGGTTATCTGGAAGAATGGAGATGAGCATATAAGTGCTACTGCAATGATTTTATCTGCCCCAGCAGTGTTCCCACTTTTTAATTGATGGATAGTAGCTATAGTTTCAGAGATCCTGGGCTCATGTTCTTCAACCGTTCCATCTGGGCTATCGAGAACTGGTGATTCTATTGTGTCCCAGGAAAAAAAAGATGGAAATACTTGCAGCAAAAAAAAAAAAAAGTTATTCCATTCCAGATCTACAAAAGTGCCATCTGCCTTTCTGATGTTCTCATTTGTGTATTGAAACTTACCTCTGAGATAGCATAATGAGGCTGAGATATTTTTGACAACTTGTAGCTTCTTCAAGTTCTTCTGCAATGCTATTCCAATGCTGTAAACCAGGGATGTCAAACTCAAAGCCCAGGGCCCGGATCTGCTCCATGGGGTGCTTAGATTTGGCCCATGGAGACACCCTGGAAACAGGGAAGGACCGGCCCGTGCTGCCTCTGCCAGGAAACATGGAGGTCAGGAGGGCCACTTATGGCCCTCCCGAGCTCCATTTTCACTGGCAAAAGGTTGCAGGAGGCTGTTGCAACCGAAAACGGAGCTTGGAAGCCTGTTTTCACTGGCAGATCTCTCTGGCCACCACAGACGCCCCTGACACAAGTGATGTCAAGCTGGCCATGGCCCCTGGCCATGCCCCCTGGCCTCCCAGAACAAACACAACCCTGATGCAGCCCTCAGTGAAATTGAGTTTGACACCCATGCTGTAGATATTTCATTTTGCTCTGACCTGGATATGGACTTAAAATGTTAACACATCAGTGGTGGGTTGCCCCCAGGTCGCACCGGTTCTACAGAACCGGTAGTAAAACCGGCAGGAGGCTCCACCCATCGACCCCGACATCATCAAAATGCTTCTGTGCATGCACAGAAAAGCGCGCACAGCCCCACTGCGAACTGGTAGTACAGGTAAGTAGAACCCACCCCTATAACACATGTATTACATGTTTGAGTCTCCACCGTCTTCGCTCATTTGCCACAGATGGCGAACACAATCCAGGGTTGAATTCTCCATCATGCTACAGGACAAATTTCCTTGGCACATTTGTTAATTATTTCTGAGAACCGTAGCACTTAATCATTTATATTTTCCAGATATTTGAGGACAGCATATTGGTTGATGAGCATCAACTGGATTCTGTTATTCGCAAGCAAAGTCTTGTAACTTCATCCATCTGTAGTATTTCAGTGAGGCTATACTACAAGCAATTCATTGCAATGAGAGTTCAGGGATTTTGCTTACAAAATGATGGTCAGAACCACAGTTGGTGCCTCTCATTAATCTGACATCCATGAGGGATGTTCAGAAATAGCTGCAATTAAGAAATAGTTGAGGACTGCTGTGCCCTTTCGTCAGCATAAACACCATGTTAATTAATGTTTTAGTGGATATTGAAATAAGCTGTTTCCATGTGTTAGCTCATTTGCTCTTGGAAATGATGCCAGACACAGACCACTGCAATTCATCTTCCCAGCACCAGATTTGCCAGGACATTTCCCCAGACTTGTTGGTTGTTACCAATATGGGCATTTAGATCAAAATTAGTTCCCTTTGTGGCAATGAATCAGAATTAATTTCATCCAGAATCATTTGCAATAGTGTAGAAAATTGGTCTTTTATTTTAGTTAGTTAGTTAAGTTTAATTAGTTATTTGTATCCCACCTTTATTATTTTTACAACTATCTCAAGGTGGCAAACATATTCAGCACATCTTTCTCCTCTGATTCCACACACACACACCCCTCCTGCAACAACAACCCTGTGAAGTGAGCTGGACTGAGAGTGAGTGACTGGCTCAAGGTCACTCAGCTGGCTTTCATGTCTTGAGTGGGACTAGAACTCACTGTCTCCCGATTTCTAGTCTGGTGCCTTAACCAGTAAATCAAATTGACTCTTTTTTTTTAATTTTTATTAGTCTTTTGCCTTATTCCTGCTGGGAGATTAACTTCACTTGCCACCTGTTGGGATGACCTTGGTTCCTACAAGACATTTTTGCTTTGACTGGTAGCCGGTCTAGCTACTTCCCCCCTTCTTTTCCATATTCAAAGTTCATGGCAACTATGAGGCAGGAAAAGATGGCTTCAGCCAGGTTTGCTTCAGAGTTGTCGGACTTCCCGCCTAACTGGAGAGAAGTTCCTGGAAAATTCAAACAGAAAATACATTAGTCTTCCATCATCCACCCTTTCCTCTCCCTGGAGGTCCTTTTGGCTTTTGAGGGCATTTATTGTGGAATTTCTTAACTAGTTCTACTATAAAGAACCCATCAAAAGCAGAACTCCAAGGCAGGTAGATTATTATTTTTTTATTTATTTATTAGTCCAATTTATATGCTGCCCTTCTCAGTAGACTCAGGGCGGCTTACAATGCATTATAGCAATAGCCTGCATACTTTTTTGTATATACCTGCTTATTAGGGCTTTTGGCCCCCCTAAGCGGTGTTGTTCTATACAAAGTTGGCTTATTGCCCCCACAATCCAGGTCCTCAATTTACCTACCTCGAAAGGATGGAAGGCTGAGTCAACCTTGAGCTTCCTCAAAGAACATATTTATTGGATAATCATACTGGCACAGCTAGTGAAAACCAACTCTAAAAGTTCCTGCAGTTTTTCCCCTAATGAAAAGAGCAAATATTTCTCTCCCCAGATATCACTAGTCACATTGTCCAATGAAAGTAGCTGGGAGGCTTACTTCACTTGCCACCTGTTGGGATGACCTTGGCTCCCACAAGACAACTTTTTTGTTTTGACTGGTAGCTGGTCTATCTACTTCTCCCCTCCCTTCCCCCATTCAAAGTTCATGGCAACTATGAGGCAGGAAAAGATGGCTTCAGCCAGGTTCACTTCAGAGTTGACACTACACTTCTGTGCATTTTTAAGATTTCTGAAAGTGACAGAACTACTAATTGATTTGAGACTGATTGGAAGCTTACAACACTTTAGAGGTTATATAATCTTCTGCAAAGCCAAAACCCTTTGCATGTTTCTCACCTCCAGGCAACTACAGCCAGTCCCAAATTCAGACGAAGAAGGAAAGTTGCAAAAACAGGCATGAACCTATGGGAATGAAAAAATAAATCACACATTGAGAATAATGCAACTGCATTTAGGGTTTTAGCCTATGGATCAGCACTTGGATAACCTAGGATGAGGATGAAAACTAAAGTATGCAACCAGCCAGACACAACCCAAATTGGACCCAAAGTTGGGAAAGCATCTTCAATTGCCTACTTGCAAAGTTCAAACAGGCCTCCAAATTGGGCCTCAGGAGTTAATTGTTTGTAAACTATTTTGCTATAGAATTCTAACTGCAGAATTATCAGAATTGTGACTCACTGCATCTGGAAAAATCCACGGGAAGTCTGGATGCTCTTGTTAAATAGCAACAGAGTGCGCCCACAAGGAAGAATCTCTTCGCAATTAAGAGAGCTATGTTTATAGAATTGTTTCCGAGAGAAATTTTCCAAATGCCATGGAAGGACATTCCCAATCATCTTAGTTTGCTAGTTTTGATTTTCAGTGTCTGAATTATGCTAGATTAAAGGCTTTTATAAGTCTTTATCTTTGAGTTCTTATCGGTGTTCTTAATTAAAAAGGAAAGCTGCTCTTTTGATTGAGGCAGTAATATATTCTACTGTTTTTGTAACCTTTTGGATTGCCTTCCTACTTTCAATAGTAAGAAATCGAAATTATGGTCTGTCTATGCCTTTTCATTGTTAACGCCTTAGTCCTTCTGCTGGCAGATTTTGTTCTCAGCTACATTCTTTTGCCTCTCTCTCATATCCCATCATCTCTCTCTCACCCTTATTGTAAAATCTAGTATAAGCTTTCTGACAGTTAGTGACAGCTTTAAGTTTCCCACAAACTATGTCAAACTTTGCAATGAGAGAAACAGCTGCTTACTTTGCTAGACTTTCCAGAGGTATCTTGGATAAACAACAGGCCAACAGAAAGCTGGGAGTAATTACCATACAATGGAGTTATTCAAAACCACAGTGATGGATAGATTGTAGAACATGAAAAATTATATCCTAATAGATCTGGCAGTCTTTAAAGTGCTACAAGGTTCTTCTTTTTTGGCAACAGATTAATATGAGTACTTCTCTAAAAACAATCCTTCTGTGGTCACTGACAAACTCTTTTTAATGACTGCACTGGTGTGTTCTTTTCTACCAAGGAATCTTCATGTTATATGGCTAGGGAAACAAAAAGAAATACTTTGCTGTGATTAAATTAATTCAGACAAACGAATCACTTTGCCATTAAGAAGAGTTTAATGGAGAGATTTGCTGTCTTTCAAAATTCATGCATCTGTTCTGATATTGAGCAAAATTGATTCTGCCATACTGACATGAATGTGTTTATGAAAGGGAGCACATCCTTCCATGTACAATGTTATGCCATCTCTGCCCCCCCCACACCCCCAAGAATAAATTATATTGGGAGCAAAGGGAGGAAACCATATAAGTAGCAATAGCACTCAGACTTATATACCGCTTCACAGTGCTTTACAGCCCTCTCTAAGCAGTTTACAAAGTCAGCATATTGCCCCCAACAATCTGCGTCCTCATTTTATCATCCTTGGAAGGACGGGAGGCTGAGTCAACCTTGAGCCTGGTGGGATCGAATGCCAAACTTCAGGCAGCCGGCAGTTAGCAGAATTAGCCTGCAATACAGCATTCTAATCACTGCGCCACCCTGGCTCTTAAATAAACCAATGTGCCTAAAGTACATTGAAGAAAAAGGGTTCTAACAAGTTCCAGTGGCATTGAATCCCAGGTCTTGAAGATGTTGTGTGTATGCTCTGGGGCTGTGATGGTGAACCTATGGCACACATGCCCAGGGGCCTGGTGGCTCAGCAGACTGATAGCATTGTGATTAACACCAGCTGTCTGCAATTACTGTAAGTTTGAATCTCCCCAGGCTCAAGGTTGACTCAGCCTTCCATCCTTTCTAAGGTAGGTAAATTGAGGATCCAGTTTGTGGGGGCAATAAGCAGCTTTGTATAAATATACAAAAGTATGAAGGCTATTGCTTAACGCATTGTAAACTGCCCTGAGTCTCTGGAGAAGGGCGGGATATAAATCAAATTAAAAAAAAAAAGTGGCATGCAAAACCATGTCATCCGGGCACGCGTGGCCTTGCCTGTTTGTCTTCCAGGTTTCTGATGAGCATGCGCAAGCGACAATCAGCTGTCCTTTGCATGCATGGCAGTGCCGAAAACCGGCCAGCTGATCATCAGGTGCACATGCACGCCAGAACCCAGAAATTTGGCTTTTCTGGACTGCGATCCCTTCACGCAAGCAGCAGTGCCAAAACCGGCCTGCACATGCACGCCGGCCAGCTGATCGTCAGGCACGCATGCATGCTAGAACCTGGAAGTTCAGCTTTTCCAGAGTGCGACCCCGACACTCAGTACCGAAAAAGTTCACCATCACTGCTCTGGGGCCTTGCTATTATCACCTGATGGGTAAACAGTCCTGTCCCCATTTTGCAGCATGTATCAGCAAGGCATTGGGCCCCAAATTTTCATTTTGCTGTTGTCTTGATAGCTGATTAATGTCCAGAGCAATGATTCTCAACCTCAGCAATTTTAAGATGCGTGGACTTCTTATGAGAAGCTATGAGAAACACTGGTCCAGAGAATCATCTTATCAATGACTAACTACCAGGAGCTTCAAGCATCACCGGTCTTTCTAAACAGCATTGTTGATAGAAACAGCTTAAATAGACCAGGCAATAATGGAAATTGGTGATTGCATTCTCAGTTGTATTAAAATCTTTACTCCACATCCCCCAATGACTACGCAGGATTTCTTTTGTTCTTTCATCAATGAAAAAAAAAAGCCCTTCTGTGTTTTGAAACTAGGGCGATTTTCCAATCTCTGCACAATTCTTTTGAGCTTCCTTGAGAAAATATTGGTATTATCAATGTTCTTAATTAATGTTTAGCTGCTAATTTAAAAGGCCTCGGGGCACCGAGTCAAGAGGAAAAGAAATCTTGCTGGGTATGAACAACTCCTGGCTGTTAATGATTTGGGTGTCAAGACTTGTGCAATAGCAAAGGATAGCTAATGCCCTCTCTAAACTGGCTAAGCACAGGCTTCTCCTTCTTATGAGCACAATGAGTCCCCACTGGGATCAATTTACTTCTTCATTCAAGCCACACAAAAGAATTTGTCAATGGCTCAAGAGGTGATGTCAGTTCACAAGGGCTGCTGACAGTGAGGAAGAGAACAGTCATGTAAATAGGGAAAGGACTGGCCTTGCCAATTCTAAATTTTCCATCTAGAACGATAGACTCCTTTTTATTTTTAAAAAAAGTATTTTTAAAAACACTTAATGATTTCCCAGTCTTTGCGATGCATATTGGTGGATACAAGGTATTTCACAGCCAGCATTGGGAAGATAATATTTTTACAAGCACCTTTGGATAGTTTGCAATTGAAATATATCATTAATTGGGGGAACATATTAGATGTGGGCTTTCTTTCTAATGCAAAGTGGGAAGTTTTATTTGATTGCTTTTTTTATTATTCCCATGGTGTGAAGGATGTGGATATTAAAAAGTATTTTTATTCTTTCTCATAATCTTATGAATTTGATCGAATTGATTGATTGATCTTTGAACTCAGAATCATCTAACCAAGCTGAGTTATAGAATATTTCAAGACTCCCCAAAGGAGGCTCCTCTTTAAACGGTGTGATTTAAGTTCTCCTTTGCACAATATAATTTACAATAGATGGTTTTACAATAGGCAGATTCTTAATCCATTTATAATTTAAATGAAAAATTAGAGAGCTCATCAAACCCTACTTTATCATATTGATTTTGCTTCATACCCAATGATATCCATGTCCAACTAAACTATGGAATGTTCTATCATAAGATACAGTGATTGCCACCGGCCTAAAAGAACTCATAAAAAAACCCCACAAAAAACCTAGGAAAATTCATGAATGATAACATTTTACCAAAAGGTTCTAGTCATGATGTACCCGTGATGGCGAACCTATGGCATGGGTGCTACAGGTGGCACATGGAGCCATATCAGTGGGCACGCGAGCATTGCTGTAGCTCAGCTCCAGCACGCATGCGTGCGCTGGACAGCTGATTTTTGGGACTTCTGGTCCCACCGGAAGTTGGGAAATGGGCTGTTTCCCACCTCCGGAGGGCCTCCGGAGTAGGTGGGGAAGGCCGTTTTCGCCCTCCCCAGGCTCCTAGAAAGCCTTTGGAGCCTGGGGAGGGTGAAAAATAGGCTTACTGGGCCCACTGTGCCATCATGTGTTAAAAGCGGGGGGGAGGTGTGTGCACATGCATGGGGCGCATTGAATTATGGGTGTGGGCATTCACGTGGGCGACCTCCCCACGCTCCCCCCCCGCTTTTGGCACGTGACGGCAAAAAGGTTAGCCATCACTGCTATATACCATTGTCAGAACAAATATAATCTTACAATATTTTCTAGGGAACATGAATAGCAGAGTATTTTTCTTTCATACCTTACTTGTAGACATCCTGCAAGCATTTAACTGGCTTCAGTAGGAATCTGGACTCTGCCTATATAACAGAGCCCTTTCTTTTGATCTGGCAGAATTTTTTTTAGGCCTGTTTCAAAAGACACCTACATGACAAATTTGCAAAAGTTAGCAAATATTTAGTACATTCATAATTAAAATAAAAAATTAAACAGCTCATCAAATGCTACTAAATAACATTGATTTTGCTTCAAATCCAATAATTACTGCAATTCAAACATGTCAACAGCACTAGGATAACCAAAACAAATCAAATAACTGTTTAATATCAAGATAGCTGAACAACCATATGGAACTCTTTGACTATCCTTCATAACATTCATATTGGATGATCAGAGTGACTTGAGAGCAAATAGTCTTGGACAAATTTCAGTGTTCGCTTGGGAATAATACCGTAACTAAGCATGAACACGTGATTCTGTTTGTAGCGTTTCTAAGCATTTTAGATAGGAATAGGCAGGCTATGTTATAATAATAAAGTAAAATTAGATGAGAGCCTTGGTAGTACAGTGGTCTAAGGCACCCAGTTATTAAGCTGGTTATTAAGACCAGCTGCCTGCAATTACTGCAGGTTCGAATCTCGCCAAGGCTCAAGGTTGACTCAGCCTTCCATCCTTTCTAAGGTAGGTAAATTGAGGACCCAGTTGTGGGGGCAATAAGGTGACTTTGTATAAATATACAAAAGGATGAAGGCTATTGCTGAGCACATTGTAAGCCGCCCTGAGTCTCCGGAGAAGGGCGGCATATAAATCAAATTAAAAAAAAAAAATACAATGTGGTAATTTTAAAGATTGTGAGGATTCATCTGGTTGAACCAATAGCAACCAGAGACGGGGAGATGAAAGCTGGCACACAATATTAGCAAATCATTCATTCATTCATTCATTCATTCATTCATTCATTCATTCATTCATTCATTCAATTTCTTTAGAAAATAATTTTATGCTAGAACGTAAACCATGTGGATCTCTTATTACAGAAAAGGCCAGTGTGACAAAGTGACATCTTGACTCTTGACTTGGATTTGACTTGATGTAATATTTCCATCTGCTCCAGCCTTTAAAAAAAAAAAAAATCTGCGGAACAGGATCTTGGCTGGATATACCTAGTATGGTGTAATGCTAATATTCTAAAGTACCCCTGATTATAACCTGACATTAATACCTTATTTCTTCTTGGAAATAAATGAACCACTCAGATGACACAGGAGATGGAAGTGCTTCACATTTCCTTGCTTTAGATCAGGACAGCCTTTAGAAGAATCATTGCCTCTAGGAAAAGGATGGAAAAGAACATGATTTTCTAATTTTTGTTGCTTCAAAATAAAAAGACTAATCCCCCCTGTTTCTTAGTTAATGATGCAAAATAATAAGTCCTCATGTTTATTTCCTCTATCAAATTTCTTCAGGCCAGTAACATCCTGTTCTACAACTTAAACACTAAACTGCCACTCTGGTCCCACGACCACCTTCACTAGATGAATGGGAGGCTAGTAATTAATTGGCTAGGATGCTAAATTGAAAAGAGCACAGATGCACCATGCACTGGGTTAAATTAGCTCCACTCAATCAGTCACAGTATGGGATCACCTAAACTCAAATAACTCATTTTGCATATGTAGTAAATTGCCAGGGAAAGAGAGCAGCTGAAACAGCAATCATCTCTCTATGTAGATCCGATTGACAAAGTCAGAAAAGATACTAATCAAATCACCAATTGCCTGCAATGGTCAAGCCAGTCTACTTGACTGGTCAGTGGAAAAAGAGCGAGTGAGATCCTGAAGCCTTGCCAATATGTGTCTAATGTAAGGGATGGTGGGAGAGCAGGTACCTTTTGGAGAAAGTTGGTGGGGTTTCTATATTCCTAAAATGACCCCTTTGTTACATGTGTTAGGGGGCTGCCAGAATCACAGTATGAAAATTGGACTGAGTTAGTAGCTGACTGGGTTACATTTGTTAAGAGAAGAGGATCATTTTAATCTATTTTACACATATTGCTTAAAATAGAGTAAGGGTGTTGATAGAGCCAAGAGGTAAATAATGTAAAGATGAAGGAAAACATTTCAAGATCCATTGAATTATTTTAAAAATGAACCCCACATTTTAAGAGGATGTAGGATGTTATACACACACACACACACACGTACGTACGTATATACGGGTATATGGAGATGAGAGGAAGAAAGAGGAAGAGAGACAGATAGACAGATAAGACAGAGATAAGTCTTACAATGTAATTTAGGTGGGACTAACCTTGGGAGTCAGAAGAAAGAGCTGCAGACTAGACAATGATCAGAGGCAAAGAAGGAATGGGAGCATGGCAATGTCATAAGGGTCAGAATTAGAATAGAGCTGGAAGTGACCTTGGAGGTCTTCTAGTCCAGCCTTCTGGTCAAGCAGGAGATCCTATACTATTTCAGACAAGTGACTGTCCAGTCTCTTCTTAAAAACCTCCAGGGATGAAGCACCCACAATGTCTGAAGGCAAGAGTTTCCACTGGTTAATTGTCTTCACTGTTCCCTAGTTTCTTGGACTGTAAAGGTGAGGGGAGAGAGGTACTTTCAGGCTTGCAAGGTTTTGTTAACATAACCTTACAATAAAATTAGACCTAGTGTTTCTGGGTGTGCTTCTTGAGTACCTCACAGTGCTGACACTTGTTGATCCACATCAGGGAACTGGAAGACATTCCATTCTATCAGTCATACATTTGAGAGCTTTCTCTTTTTAGACGTTCTCTATTTTAGAAAATCCTCATTATAGGTGAGCAAATAATAATGAAAAGAGTGAAAGATGAATTCAGCCAAAACAACTAGTCTTTCTAATGAGAATTACTCTAAAAGAGTATATTATTGTTTCAGAACTATAGTTTGAGAACCATTACCCACCCAAGCAGCCTTAAAATAATTGTTTAAAGCTGAGTGGGAAATCCAAGCCCTAAAGCTGAATGGAGTCTCCAATTCTCTTTTTTTTTTCCTGCAGCTCTTTAAGTTCTTTCATACCACATTTAGTGAACATTGATAGAAGATGTCCAATGATTTTGAGGTAAGAAACTTAACAACAGTAATATAAGCCTTATAGTAGGTATCATCACTGATAAGAAAAAGAAAACAAATTTTCTCTCCTAAACTCTGGAAAGGATGGAAAACAAATAAAAATTCGTATCTGGCCCACCTTCTTCTTCTTCTTAAGAAAATATTAAATTCTGCTTCCATCCCTCTAGATGTGGTCCACTCTGTTTTAAAGCCAGAGATTGATCAAATTTTACTTAAGCAAGACATGTTATTCTAATACCAACTGAACTTCACATCTGGGAATCCCATAATAGCTGCTTCCCTCCAATTGCTTCCTTCCTATCGGCAGTTCTGAAACCTCTTGATGGATCTGTACTTTTTTTCCTCTGAGGCAGCACGGAGCTTCAGAAAGAATTCAGTTATTCAGCATGATTATTTTTAAAGGCAGTGATAGAATTTCAGCTTTTCTGGTTTCACTCTTTTGGAAACACTGGTTCTATATAAAGCCGAGGAATGTCAAAGGAGCCAAAGGAGACCTGGAACAGGATGTTAATTTTTTTTCTCCCATTGCATAGTCAAGGTGGAGAGACTCATTGGGTGACTTTGACCCAGGAAATGCCCACATTCGTGAATTGGATTAGGATGCATTTTCTCTCAGAAATAAGAGATGCCAATGGAAACTTCTGTTGCTGATTTGAATATGATCCAGTACCTATCAAATGTGAGATATATCTCCCAATACCAAAGAAAGATTATATGAAAGACTATACCAAGCACCGAACCATAGATTTGATACGACACGTGAGTAAAATATTCTTGAAGATAATCCAGCAACATTTGAATCCAACTGTCAACAGGGAACTGCCTGATGTACAAGCAGGGTTTCCAATCTACATTGAATGGAGGAAAAAGACCTCTACATTTGCTTCATTGACTACACAAAAGCCTTTGATTGTGTTGACCATGACAAGCTTTGGAACCTCACCAAAAATATCACTTGAAGCTAAGATCATCAAACAGAGGCTTTCATATTTTGGGCATGGAGAGTGCCTATTCATAGACTGGCAAAGACATGATTAAATGGCTGATGAAGACAATGACAACAGCATAGGCGTATGCAAAACTCACTGATTTAGGAGTAGAACTGTCTGGAGAACATTTCATTCCTCCTCTCAATCATGCAGAACTTCTTCCAGGACACAATTGGACAATATCCAGAAGTAGGTTCATAGAAGTTCATAGGGCTGGAAGCTTCTATAAACTGAAAGTTTGCCCAGTTCAGAAGGCTGGGCAAACTTAGACCTGCTTAAGTTCAGAAGGATGTGCGTTAATGCACTCGATATTTTCTGAGCTAAAGATTTTACTTGGAATTTGAGGGTCACACTCCAAAATAGACAATTACTTTTTATTTCACAATTACTTTTTAATATGAAAATCAAAGACTGGAGAATTATCATATGAACTATAGTTGACTTTAATTTAAAAAGAACTATAGTTCATGTGACAATTCTTCAGTGTTTATTGAATTATTGTCCTTTTCTGTCATATTACAAATTCTAATTTGATTAACTACCTTTGGATGTTTCTAAAGGGCACATTTTGGAAATCTTGGGATAACTTCAGATTGGGTGCTTCTGTTTTAGGTACTTTTTCTTATTAATTGTGGTAGGGCTGTGTCGCTATTATCCTTCTCATCTTCTCATCTTTCCTACTACCTTCTTCTATTAGTATCTTATGATTTATCACTTATTGTTTGTATATTATGATTTATGATTTTATCTTATGATTTATGATCTATGACTTATCACTTTGTTGTTTGTATGTACATTGAGAGCTTATGCATTGGAGACAAATTCCTTGCATGTCAAATCACACTTGGCCAATAAAGAATATTCCTATATTCCTATATTATTCTCATGGCAATTGGCAGCATCTAGTGAACACCTTGAGAAAGCTAAGTGTGGTTTGATTGGGTAACTCTTGGGATGAGGAACTTCTGTGAAACACTGTGGAGTTGACATGATTAGGGCATTGAAAAAAACATTCCAGAACAAGTCAATAGAAAATGTAGGCAATAAGGAAGACAGTCTTGAGAGAAATATACAGGAACATAAGCAAGAAGGGCTTGGATATCCTGTTAAGTACTGAGAAGAGCCTTGGTAGTACAGTGATCTAAAGCACCCTGTTATTAAGACCAGCTGCCTGCAATTACTGCAGGTTCGAATCTCGCCAGGCTCAAGGTTGACTCAGCCTTCCATCCTTTCTAAGGTAGGTAAATTGAGGACCCAGTTGTGGGGGCAATAAGCTGACTTTGTATAAATATACAAAAGGATGAAGGCTATTGCTTAGCGCATTGTAAGCCGCCCTGAGTCTCCGGAGAAGGGCGGTATATAAATCAAATAAAAAAAAAAAAGAAGCAAAATAGCATTCAGAAGCAAGGCAGGTTCCTCTCTGGTTCACAGAATTATAAGGAGGAGAAGGTAGAGCACAATCAAGTTGCAAGATCCTATTTTTACACTCAATTTCAAGAGAATATAGTTCTAATCTTCCTGTGGAGTTGATTTTCTGGTCTGGCCTACCTAGGGGGGGCTGACTGAAATCCGCTTTCACATTGTCACCAACAAAACAACACATTGATTCCATGGGTTCATCAGAAGTTAAGTTCAGCCTGAAGGAGCCTTTCTCTTTCCCTACCAATTTAATGTACATATATATAGTCATCTTGTAAAACTTCTTTCTCAGAACTGGTGCGCAACAAATTGGTCAGAACTAGAATTCTCAATAAAAGTTGCAGTCATTGACTCTGTTCAGCTGGAAATTGTAGTTCCAATCTTTCTGGAAGGCAACGGGCTGGAGAGGGCTACTATACGCTTACAGTTAGCTGCCATAGCTTCTCCCAAATGAAGGCTTAAGAGAAGGGCTGGCAATCTTTTGCTGAATCGTCTTTCCCTCTATTTACAGTTTCAACTGTTTCAACACTAAAGGGAATGAAGATTAAATAAATGTAAGGTTATAAAATTGATAAGCTGAGAAGGTACCCTTCACATTTTATTTCGGCTGCAAAATGGCAAAGTATAATCCCAGGCCTGTGCTGTCCTCTGTCTCAGCTACAACACAAGAATAATAATATAGTCAGGTAATACATGCAAAGTCTTTTGAATTCACAGAAGACAGAGAATACATGTTAACAGTGCTGTTCTGTTTGGTTCAGTGGGGCTTATTCCCGTGTGGGTATTCATAGAATTGCAGGCCCCAAATTGTTCACTAATGAACAATTGAAATGTGGTCAAAGGACTCTGTGACATATTGCGGTGACCTCAATACACCGTTGAGACTCCAGGAATCAGCATGCCTTAAGTGCTGAGTTTTCTGCTAAAAGCAAAAAAAAAAAAAAAAAGACAGGCTTTGAAAATTATAGCAACACAAAAACAGCCAAATAAAGTAGAGAGAAGAGATAATGCTCAAGGAGCAGGCGTTGACCTGAAGTATGCCTGAACTGGAGATTTGATTTTTCAAAGGGTCAACTGAAATAGGGCAGGGGAAGGCAAAATGTGGGAGATGGGGAAAGTGTGATCCAAAGTACAAAATTGGTTTTCAACCTCAGAAACACTTATTGTTGCCACTGAAGCAGTAATGGCTTTTTGCTTCTTTTCCCCTGTGCCCCACTACAGCCAGGACAATCGCCTCTTTTTCTTTTTATAATTATTTTACTGGAGTTTACAAATACAAAGATAAAAGACTAATACAAGTAAGGAAAATATAAAAAGGGAAGAAAAATTGAACTGCAAAGAGATAGGGGAAAAAATATATATTATTTATTAGTCATATTTCTATGCCGCCCACTCTCCGAGGACTCTGGGCGGCTTACACCAAAGACAGTATACTAAATTGCATATTGCCCCCTAACAATCTGGGTCCTCATTTTACCCACCTCGGAAAGATGGAAGGCTGAGTCAACCTTGAGCCGGTGAGATTTGATCCACTGATCTGCTGAACTAGCAGTCAGCTGAAGTAGCTGCAGTACTGCACTCTAACCACTGTGCGACCTCGGCTCTAAATAAAAGATTACTCCCCCATCTCTCCAGGCATGTATAAACAACGTCAGTTACTTAACACTGTAGAAAGTTAGCACCCACCCCCCTCCTAGAAGAATGAAATATTTTAGGAAATATTAAAAGCAGGGATGAAATGTTACCGGTTCAGACCAGTTCGCCCGAACCGGTAGTAATAAAAGCTACCGGTTCACCTGAACCTGTATTTACAAAATGTTACTGGTTCGAACGAACAAGTATTTCCGACAATCAGCTGTGCCGCACGATTTATATTCGCTAGAAAGCAGGAAATCCTGATTTCTAGTGAATCTAAATTGTGCGGCACAGCTGTTCCCCCCTCACTGTTCTACTTACTTTCTTAAGCCTCCTTTTTCAGCATTGAGAGGTAGCGCCTGTGGTGTGCATGCACGTTTGGTGCGCACTGCGCATGCACACACAGCGAACTAGTAGCACACACTGGAGGATTTCACCACTGATTAAAAGGCAGAATATTATATTTCCCTAAAAGGAGAAATATGCTCTTGGAGACAGAAAGCAGCCCCACCTTTTTAATAGCTCTCAGCAGTTGTCAGCACTTAAGAGATAAAGAGATAGATAGTGCTATTCATAAGCAAATATCTTCACTCATGATCCAAACCAGGACAAAGCCCTCAGCCACAATAGGAATTGCCCAATAAATAATAAATAACTTTATTGTCATTGTACGTGTACACACAGTATACCCATACAACGAAATTCACTTAACACCCAAAGACCAGGTCCAACACACATAACAATCCCCAAACACACCCCCACCCACCACAATTCTCCACCTCTAAACCACCCAAACATCCACACAACAGACCAAGTAATGCTGTCCAACAGCTCACTGATGGTGGCCCTTTAGTTCATTGTTGAGTGCAATTATAGCTCTGGGATAAAAACTATTCAGAAAACGTGTGGTCCGAATTTTAATTGTTCTGTATCTTCTGCCAGAAGGCAACAGTCCAAAAAGATTGTAAGCAGGATATCTTGATGTCTCAGGAGTCTCAGAGAATGTTATGCAACTTTTTCAAACAGCAAGATTCGAAGATGTTGTCCAGGGCTGATAGCTGGAGTCTGATGATATTCTGGGCAGTTTTAATGATTCTCTGTAGAGCCTTTTTGTCCGCTACAAAGCAGTTCCCATACGATGCAAGAATGCCGTATGTCAGGACACTCAATGGTGCTGCGATAGTAGGACAGAAGTAGATGCTGAGATAGATTTATCTTCCTGAGTATTCTCAGGAAATACAGCCTCTTCTGTGCCTTCTTCACAAGCATGTTAGCATTCATAGTCCATGAGAGGTCCTGCAAGATATAAATGCCCAGAAATTGCATCAGCAGTCCAAACTTCAATCAAACGTAGCTCAGACAAACATGACCCCTACATGGCCCCATGCGAGTCAGACAACAGCCAATAGAATACATGTTCTTGCACAGGAACAGGAAGCTCAAGTGCAAAGCCCAAGAGAATGTATAAAACCCCTCCTCTCTCAACTCCATGTGGTCAGCTGCACCAGAACCATCCATGTGGTTCTGTTCATCATTAAATCATCTTTCCAAACAGCCTCCAGCCTCCATTTTGTCTCCAGTGCCTTTCTCCCAGCTTGGAACTGAACCAGATGGATAGTTCTTCCAACAACACCTTTTCTAATATTACAGTAAAAAAAACACCCTCTTCTTTCCATATCACATCCCTTATCAATAATCAAATTATGAAAACACATCATCAAAAGTCTGCAAATCAGCAAAACTCTATTAAGAGCTACCAGAAATAGTAGCATGTATATTTTAATCTTAATATAATAAATCTATTTTGTATTCTAATGTATCACTTTCTCTAAGAAATAAAGCAAAAGTACTCTCTCCCCATTTATAAACAGATCCTTAAACCTTCATTGTTCAGTCCTGGTGAAAAAGAAATTCCATTAACAGCTATCAGAAACTACACTATATATATTAACTCTAATCAACTAAATCCACTTTGAATTCCTTCTGTTTATTTTTCTTGAACTTTAATCCCATTAAATAATGTCCCACAAGCTTTTTTTAAAAAAAACTATTTTCTCTTTGTCTCCTCTCAGGAAAAACTTCATTAATTTAACATGTCCCTTTTGTAAATTTAAGATAAGAAAGCTTTCCAAGTCACTCTTCTGGTTTATTATTTTTATGACTCCTTTAGTTATTCCTTTCATTTGTAAATCCATTGTGGTATATTTTTCCACATCACTCTTACGTTGCAGCATTTTAAAATCGATTTTCAAATCCACAGCATTTTTTTCCATATCAGTTTTGTAAAGTAGCATTTTTTTTTTAAAAAAAATCCAAATCTATATTCAAATCAGCATCAGTCTCTGTTTTATGCTATAAAATACGTTTTATATCATCTGTTATAGTATCGGATAATCTTATAATTTCTGAGTACATAGTTCCCAAACAATTTTAATTTCTTCTATAGTCAAATAGTACTGTATTGTTCCATTTTATTAATGAGTCACTTCTCCTTTAATTGTAATCCTTTTTTGTTTCTGATTCCCTCTAGTCAACCTTCAAAATCCCCTCTTATCATTTGTTTATTTTCCAATCCACAGAACTTTCCAGCTTTCTTACAGTTAATTTCAAATTCTTCATGTATTATTTTATAAAATGTTAAAGGCCCCATAGGAAATGTTCTTTCAAGTCCATTCTAGTCCCTTAACTTTCCAAAATCAACATTCTTGTCCTCTTTTACTGTTTCTCACAAAGTTTTTTTTCTTTTCAGTCCTTACACTTACATAAAAGTTCTTTCACCCAGGGCAAAAGGAGGTTCTCCTGGTGTAATGAAACTTGCCCTTTGGAAGTTTTTATCATATAAAAAGTCAGTCACGAGCAGCTTTCCGAAGTAGTTAAGAGAGGAAACGGGTAAACTCAATGCGCAATTGGAAAGTGCCAAACCACAGTTTAGGCAAGATGAGTTCCCTCCTGGCTTCCAGAACTCTCAAACTCTCTGGAGACTGCTGAATTTACCATCTCTTCACTGGAAAATTCTGTATAGAGCAAATGTGGGTGATCCTTGCCCTTTTTTAAAAAAATCTGGAAAAAAGTTCCGAGGAGTTGATCCATTCACCAGCTTGTCTTTGTGCCAAGGTTTTCACAGAGACTTCTTCAGTTCACCATTGCTGTCCCTGGAAGTCCAAGGACTGTCACCTCCTAAGGCCAGAAGGGAAATATGGGATCCCCCAAATGTTACAGCTCAGCTGGTATGGGGAAGGATGCCGAAAGCTGCAGTTTCCACCTATCCTAAGGGGATCTAAACATAATCTATTCAGTGAATTGTGTTCTCATTACACCATTTCAAAGGAAAAGTCTTTTGTGTGTTTGATCTTCTCTGCAGGGATTCTTGGAAGTTGCATGGGAATTCAAGGAAGGGAGGGCAAATGGGTCCTATGAGAAACTCTGCAATCACTGGCCAGGACAGGAAAAGTCACCATCTTTATAATTTTGAGAAACTTTGGGATCTGTAGAATGGACTAAAATAGCTTCCTGTCTATTTCATTCTTGAAAATGACACAGCATTTTTTTTCCAATTCAAATCAAACCTTTATTGTCAATGCATAACATGTGTACCATGAAATTGAATGAGCCTCCCTTGATGCAGCCCCCACCCCACCCCGAAACACAAAATAATCTCAATAACTCAATAAATGAAAGTAATATAATCCCTAAACCCAAATAAGTAAAAAAAAAATTCTCTCAGCTCTAAAAAATGAATTGTTACTATGACCAACCTCTCTTTAACTGGCTTTTACCCTTCTGCCCCATCGCATGGATTCTTGGTCATGCAATTAAAGGTAGACATAATATTTGCCTTGAGACTTGATTCATTTGCATTCTGTACAGATCACTTACTTTCCCTACTGATTCACGAATGTGAGCGCGCGCAAGTCTACGTATGCGTGCAGCTTTCTGCACAGGCGCTTTGCTGGCGCCCACCCAGGGCCACCCACTATTTCCACTACTGGTTCGGGTGAACCGTTCCGAACCGGCTGAATACCACCTCTGATTCTGTATAAGCATTACAGCTCCTCCATCTGGACAAGGGGACCGTGCTTTGCCCTACTGTTATGATGATATTTCAGTGGTGAAATCCAAATTTGTTTACTACTGGTTCTGTGGGTGTGGCTTGAGTGGGCGTGGCAGGGAAAGGATACTGCAAAATCTCCATTCCCACCCCACTCCAGGGGAAGGATACTGCAAAATCCCCATTCCCTCCCCACTTCTAGTGGAAGGATATTGCAAAATCTCCATTCCCTCCCCACTCTGGAACCAGCCAGAGGTGGTACTTGCTAGTTCTCCGAACTGCTCAAAATTTCCACTACCGGTTCTCCAGAACCTGTCAGAACCTGCTGGATTTCACCCCTGTGATATTTGCCTTGTTGAGTTATACCAATGGCAACATTTGGCTCATCCATGTGCTTTGCCTCACCCTGGGGGCCTCCTCTATCTCTTGTAACTTTTGGAGTAGTCCCAGAAGCAGTCTCAGAAGCCGGGAGGGCTGTGCTGCTTCATAAAACTTTTAAAGGATACTTCTTTTGAAATGTCATCAAAACAAAGAAGCCCTTCAAATTCCCAAAGGTGCTTTGTCAAAAGGCAACTGGACTTTCTTGGGTTTTCCCTGAAGACATTTTGCTTCTCACCCAAGAAGCTTCTTCAGTTCTGAGTGGATGAGAAGTGAAACATCTTCAAGGAAAAAACAAGAATGTCCAGTTGCCTTTTGAAAAAGCACCTTTGGGACAATCATGTCCTGGATGACTGAGAATCTCATAATCATAATCAGAAGTTTATTTGTCAAGTTTATATAAGATAACAGGTAAAAGTATAAACATACATGAAAAGAGTAAGTAAAAAGGAATATTAGGACAGGGATGGTAGGTACGCTGGTGACTTATGCATGCCCCTTACAGACCTCTTAGGAATGGGATGAGGTCAACAGTAGACAGTTTAAGGTTAAAGTTTGGGGGGTTTGGGGAAGAAACTACAGAGTCAGGTAATGGATTCCAGGCATTGACCACTCTGTTACTGAAGTCATATTTTCTGCAATCGAGTTTGGAATGGTTTACCTTGAGTTTGTATCTATTATTTGCTCGTGTATTGTTGTGGTTGAAGCTGAAGTAGTCATTGACAGGAAGGACATTGTGGCAGATAATTTTATGGACTATGCTTAGGTCAGATTGAAGTTGGTGTAGTTCTAAATTGTCTAAGCCCAAACTTTGGAGTCTAGTGGCATAAGGTATTTTATTGCGGTTAGAGGAATGGAGGACTGTTTTCGTAAAATATCTCTGGACTCTCTCGATTGTATTTATGTCCGATATGCAGTGCGGGTTCCAGACAGATGAGCTGTATTCAAGAATTGGTCTAGCAATTGAGCCCTTTCAAAGCTTTTCAGGCTTATTCCTTACAATGTCTAAGAAAGAATTCCTGCACAGGGTTCTTCTATCCAGGACTGGATGTGACTAAAAACTCAAGTGCTTTTTTTTTTTTTAAGAAATTCAACAGGATACAAGCCATCTTGAGAGAAATTATGGAATTATGATCCCCTTGGTTTAAAAAAAAACCTCTTCGTCTAGAAAAGAAAGCTATGTCAGAACGTTTCTCCCAGATTTATAGGCAGAAAAGCTAAGCTGTAATATTTTGCTCGATATTCTAACTGTATGTGTTCAGGAGCATGCTGTGTGCATTTATGTTTCTATCTCAGCAGACCTTTTTCCTTTTAAATGGAGCCGCTCTAAAAGAGAGATGCAGAAATAATTGCAGGCTAAGTATGCTGCGAGTCACTTTTTCCTCACTGACCTCACACGCTGATTTCAAAGAGGCAACTGTGAAGTGCATTTTCCTGTGACTGACTAACCCAGGGCTTTCTCCAACAAAGCCACGACCTATATCAATCACTGGAAGCAAGTCTGCAAGAACAAACATCCATGTCATTTGACAGCTTAATATTTTGAGCAAACAAGCAGGTGCCTGCCTTTTACACAACATTTACTGGAAGTTGTACTTGATTTCCCTTGACATTATTTATGGCAAGGAAGAGAGTTTAAGCTCCAGCCTTTAAAATGCAGCACAGATCTGTCCAGGGCCGGATTTTCCTATAGGCTAACTAGGCTTCAGCCTAGGGCCTCAAGATCAAGAGGGGCCTACATTCAAATTGTTAGCAAAATTAAAATTACACTTTCACTATAGGTGAAAGGGCCTCATAAGTGGAATAGCCTAGGGCCTCTTTTCATCTAAATCCGGCCCTGGATCTGTCCTTCAGCAAGATCCCTGCTCGAGCACACATTGTTTATATGTGGTAAGAATAGGAAGATGGTTTCATTGATTTTAGATTTATTTTGATTGAGAGTGATTGATTGATTGATTGATTGATTGATTGATTGATCCATGATGATCTGTTCCTACTGTGGTCCATCATCAATGCACTCATTGCCATGTAAGTGAATCCATCCATTTTGTTGCTGGTTGTCCTCTTCTTCTCTTCCCTTCCACCTTTCTCATGATTATCCTGTTTCCCCCAAAATAAGATATCTCCTGATAGTAGGATTAGTAGCCCAATCGGGCTTTTGAGTGCATGGCAATTAGGCCAAGCACTTATTTCAGGGTTCAAAAAAAAAAGAAGACAGTGTCTTATTTTCGGGAAAACACAGTAGTGATTTCTCTAGAGAACTAGGTCTTCACATAATGTGTCCAAAGTAGGAAAATATGAGCCTGGTCATTTGTGCCTCAAGAGAGAACTCTGGGTTGATGAAGATTTCTTTACCATGAGCTAAAAGTATTCCAACAGGGACGCGGTGGCTCAGTGGCTAAGACGCTGAGCTTGTTGATCAAAAGGTCGGCAGTTCAGCGGTTCAAATCCCTAGTGCCGCGTAATGGGGTGAGCTCCCGTTACTTGTCCCAGCTTCTGCCAACCTAGCAGTTCAAAAGCACGTAAAAAATGCAAGTAGAAAAATAGGGACACCTTTGGTGGGAAGGTAACAGCTTTCCGTGTACCTTTGGTGTTTAGTCATGCCGGCCACATGACCACGGGAATGTCTTTGGACAGCGCTGGCTCTTCAGCTTTGAAACGGAGATGAGCACCGTCCCCTAGAGTCGGGAACAACTAGCACATATGTGCAAGGGGAACCTTTACCTTTACCTAAAAGTATTCCAGATGCCTGCTGTCCTGGGCGATTATTTACCTTTTTTTTTTTTTCAATCATTGTCTTGAGACGGCAGGAATGGCCATTTCAGAAGGATGAAAGGAGGGGGAATAACTATGAAAAAATCTGTTTTTACACGGATTCCCAGGAACAGTCCCATAGAAAGTTTTGCCTGAAGCAGAGAGAACTAATCTTGAGTTTGCCATTTCCTTGTTTGTTTATATAAGCCACTGGGTCATGAGTGGCCAGCAAATTAGTAATTGTTGGTCTAATTGTTTAGAGATCACTGTTTCCTCTCTCTCTCTCTCTCTCTCTCTCTCTCTCTCTCTCTCTCTCTCTCTCTCTCTCTCTCTCTCTCTCTGGTAGTTTGAAGACAATCCATGACTGTCTTCCAAACACCAAGATCACGGAACAAAAAAATCACTGTCCTCTCCTGAGTTGCCACAAAGTTCTAGAACAAACTCCCCATTCCATACAAAAAGAGAAATAGGGGAAAAATGCATGGATCTCCTCAGTCACATCCTTACTTCAAGTTGTGTGCATTTGTCTGGGAGTACACACACACAATCCTAACAGGGGTTACTAAAAAGCTATCAAGTCCCCTTTCCCCTTGATGGATCAGGAACTGGAAGTAAGTAAGGGAAGAGCTCTTGTAATTGGAGAAAGGGTCAACTCAAAAATTCCTACTATTACTTTTACAGTACCATCATTTCAAATACCTGAAGTTGAGCCAGAAATAAATTGGCGCCACTTGCAAACACAGCCAATATCTTGGGATCAGAGGAGCACAGCTGCTTTTCAGCTTGGAGCAGAGTTCTCATGCGGAAGTCCTCTTCCTTCTGAAAAATGCTAACTATTTCGAGATAATACTTGGGATGGGAGAAATATAAGAGAAAGCCAAGATGTGAAGTGAGAGTGAGGGTGTGGTTGGGGGTGACTTAGTGATGGGTTGCTACCGGTTCTGTCCGGTTCTATAGAACTGGTAGTAAAACTGGTGGGAGGCTTCACCCACCCGGCATGACATCATCATTGGTTATCTGCGCATGCGCGAAAACTTCTGCACATGTGTAGAAGAGTGCGCTTATGAGGGCGATCTCGCTGCAAACCGGTAGTAAAGGAACCCACCCCTGGGGTGTGTGTGTGTGTGTGTGTGTGTGTGTGTGTGTGTGTGTGTGTAGAATTAAAATATAGCAGGGGAAGGGGGAAAATTCCCCCCTTTTGTATATAACTGTCCCAGAAAATACTATGGTTGTGTAAAATGCAGGATAGGAATTACCTCTTTCTAGAAGATGTTAGAATCCAGCCATTCTTTACATTATAGAAATAATTTCCTAACAGAAGACATATCCAAAATACCTTCTTTACAAGGATGCTTTCAGCACAAAAAGATGAATGCTGCCCAAGGCCCTAGGTTAAATGCATAATATAAGATCAGCTTTCGATGATATTCAGTCACATCTGAAGCACTTTTTAAAAATACAATTTTTGAATGTAATTACTGAAAACATGATAGTAACTCTACTTTATAAACCCCACCAGCTAATTCTAATTCTAAGAAAGCAGACATTTATGGTATGTGCCTAGGTAACCGAATATTCTATTGCATTTATGTAGCTTAAATCAAACATCGATGGAGTATGATGAGAAATACCTAATCTGAAAAGAATTGGGATCAGTAAGGGGGGGGGGCGGTTTTTCAATGTGGGAAAACAGAACTTTAAGATATGAGAGAACAACACAAACATTAACCTGTGCAATCCTCACTTAAAGGGGTATAGATATATACCATCTTTTCTGTCGCTTGAAGGTGTTACAATTCAACAATTTAATCTTATTCCCTATAGTGTGGATTTGCCCTCCAAGCAGTTCCACTTCATGGAATGGAATGGAATGGAATGGAATGGAATGGAATGGAATGGAATGGAATGGAATAGAATAGAATAGAATAGAATAGAATAGAATAGAATAGAATAGAATAGAATAGAATAGAATAGAATAGAATAGAATAGAATAGAATTTTTTATTGGCCAAGTGTGATTGGACACACAAGGAATTTGTCTTGGTGCATATGCTCTCAGTGTACATAAAAGAAAAGATACATTCATCAAGAATCATAAGGTACAACACTTAATGATAGTCATAGGGTACATATAAGCAATCAGGAAACAATTAATATCAATATAAATTGTAAGGATACAAGCAACTAAGTTACAGTCATACAGTCCAGGGGTGAGTTCTACTTGCCTTTACTACCAGTTCACAACGGGGCCACGCACGTGTGCTCGCTTCACTCAAGCGCACATGCACGCTTCTGCACAAGCATATCTGATGACATCGGGGTTGGTGGGCGGACCCTCCCACCGGTTTTACTACCAGTTCTATAGAACCGGTGCGAACTGGGGGCAACCCACCACTGACTGTATCAGTGGTAGGTTGGGTGGCAGGAACGATGAGAAGATTAATAGTAATGCAGACTTAGTAAATAGTTTGACAGTGTTGAGGGAATTATTTGTTTAGCAGAGTGATGGCATTTGGGAAAAAACTGTTCTTGTGTCTAGTTGTTCTGGTGTGCAGTGCTCTATAGCATCTTTTTGAGGGTAGGAGTTGAAACAGTTTGTGTCCAGGATGTGAGGGGTCTGTAAATATTTTCCTAGATGTCCATCTTCCAATCCCTGACCAAGAAGTTTAAGACCATCCTACAGCTGTCTTCACTTCTACTGACTTTGAAACTCCGAGAATGTGCACACCATTTACTATGAGCCAATCATTGTGCTGCTGCTGTCCCTCCAGAGGGCAATGAAATTATCCAATCTGTGGCTCACAACTGAGCCACCACTGCCCCAGAGTTCAAAACATTGCCTTGCACACAAAAAATATAGATTTCTCCTCTTGCAACTTTTCTCTAGAGCTTTATAGTCCTACAACAGTTTCCTGGCTTCTTTGCTATTTATTTTATTTGTTTGGTTGGTTGTTTGATTGGTGGTTTATAGGCTGCTCCAATCTCCTACAGGTCTGGGCAGTTTACAAAATGCAAGGACAATAACCAATCCACAGTAAAAACACAAAATATTTTAACAGTATGTGAGAAATATCTTTGCAAACTGGGCAAAGAGACACAGCCAAGGGAACAATCAGATAAGAGACAGCATAGCTCATGGATACATAGTAGATGAGGCAAGAGAGACCCTCCCTAATTTCTTGGACTGTAAAAGAGATGGGGGAAAATGGTACTCTCCTATTCGCAAGACTGATGTCAGCCTAATGGGGTAAACCAAGTAGGAACCACAACCAGATGATGTATTTCTATACCCTCCAATGGCAGTAACATTTTTCTCAATCTCCCAAGATCTTTCTCACATAGAGTACCTTTACAATATAGAATAGCAATAGCAATAGCTCTTAGACTTATATACCACTTCATAGTGTTTTTACAGCCCTCTCTAAACACTTTACAGAGTCAGCATATTGCCCCCCCAACAATCTGGATCCTCATTTTACCCACCTCGGAAGGATGGAAGGCTGAGTCAACCTTGAGCCTGGTGAGATTCGATCTGCCAAACTGCTGGCAGCCGGTGATCAGCAGAAGCAGCCTGCAGTACTGCACTCTAACCACTGCGCCACCACGACTCTTGAATAAAAAAAAAAAATTGAGAAAAAACATCAATACTCATTTAAAAGACCAGAATATTGGACGAGGGGTCCATCATCCACTCTGATCCAGGTTTGAAGGGCTCCTTGAAATAGGGCCAGGTTGGGGACCCTACAAGCCTTTGGAGGGAATGGCGTTCCTGGTAGGCACCATGATACAGAATGTCATTTACTGAATCCTACTAGGCGACCTTGTTTAATCAATAGTATCTGTGTGGATGGGGGAGCAGGTAGTCCTCAGATAATAAGGCCATATGCCCAAAAGAGCTTAACGGGTGATAACCTGCAACCCAAACTGCATTTAAAAACTGACTGGGGAGCAGTACAATAGGAGCAGAGGAGTTCGGTAAACTTTTCATGACCTGCTCATAACTGCCTGTGTCATCACTTTCTAGATGGGCTGCAGCTTTCAAGTAGTTTTCAAGGGCAGCCCACACACAGCTTGTTGTAATAGTCCAATTCCAAGGTGACCAAAACCCTGAATAACTCTGAAGGTGAAATGATACCGTAGCATGTTAGTGATCTTGTAAGCAGACTCCCCAAAGGCACATTAATGAACACATGGTCTTATGGCAGATACTTTGTGGGAGAGCTAAGTTCTAACGAATATCTACAAGAAGAGACAAGTTCTAAAACAAGATAAAGATAATAAATCCTTATTAGAGTCAAGGAAAATAAGTGAACCTTGATATTGGGAGCCGTGGTACAGCAAGAGTTCCCCTCAAGGATGAAATAGACTACCTACAATAGCACTAGCACTAGCACTTAGACTTATATACTCCTTCACAGTGCTTTCTAAGTGATTTACAGAGTCGGCCTATTGTCTCTAGTAATCTATCCTCATTTTACTGACCTGAGAAGGATCGAAGGCTGAGTCAACCTTGAGCCTCATCAAGGTGAAACTCCAGACTGTGGGCAGAGTTTGCCTGCAATACTGCATTCTAACCCCTGCGCCACCAGGGCTCTTCTACAAAGTCTGCAGAACTGAAGGAGTTCAAATACAAGTTTTTACTATGGTGTCGAAGAAACCAAAGCAGATTCATTAACAAGCTTAACTCAGCAGAAAATCAGCCAGGTCAAGAGTTGTCCCCAAGATAATACAAAGCATTTATGTGAAAGCGTCCTGTGGCTGCTAAATTACCTGCAGCACCTATACCATTGTATCAGTTCAATTGTCACAGCTTTTACCAAAAGAGTATTGGGAATAATATTATTTAGAGGTTAAGAAAAGCCTTTCTTTGTGATATTGAGTCCTTTCGTACAACTGCACAGTATCCAAATAGATTGAGGGCGGGGGTGGTGGAATGATGTTAAATTCCTTCATTTGTATAATGCAGGTATGCTCTGAAGCCATATTCTCTGAAGAAAATAGCTTCCAGCTACAGATGAAAGTTATCTTTCATCTCCTTACCATTACCTCTGGGACCATTATAGGCCCAATATTGAGCAGTGAGGACATGGTAAGTGTTGACTAGGGGGTTTGCAAAACGTTTTGAATTCGAACTATCATGAATTCAAAACATCCCCTTTGGAGTTGGAAATGTCTTATTTCAACTGCAAAACAGGTTGCCTTCATCACATGGGAAACGTTTGGAGTTCGAATCGTTTCCTAAATGATCAAAACAGCCCATTTGGCATTCTAAATAGGACATTTTGAATTTGAAACAGTTCCCGTTCAAAACGTTTTGCTTTGCTCTAACATGAACGATTCTTCCTCACAACAGCTGACAGAACTGGGTCCCATTCCCTCTCCTCCAACTTAGCAGGGCCAGTAAATCAAAGACATGCAAAGCAATATGGCGCCAAGAGCTTGTTGTAGATGTTTTTAAAGAAAACGCTAGATTCAAGGGACCACAAGCAAAAGAAAAGCACAAAGTTTAGTTTAGTTTAGTTTATTTGATTTATATAGAAAAGAAATAAGTGAAACAAACACATTTATGTACCTAATGTTTGGGTATGTCTTATGTAGCTCAGGAGAATAACAGAGTTGGAAGGGACCTTGGAGGTCTTCTATCTATTTATTTATTTATTTATTTATTTATTTATTTATTTATTTATTTGTCACATTTCTATGCCCAACCTCCTATACCATTTCAGACAAATGGTTGCCCAATCTTTTCTTAAAACCCCCAGTGATGGAGCACCCACAACTTCTGGAGGCAAGCCGTTCCACTGTTTAATTGTTCTCCTGAGTTCTAGGTTGATTCTCTCCTTGATTAGTTTCTATCCATTGCTTTTTGTCCTGCCTTCAGGTGCTTTGGAGAACAGGTTGACCCCCTCTTCTTTGTGGTAGCCTCTCAAATATTGGGATATGCTTCCCATCATTCATGGGCCATTAACCAACAGATGGTTCTTTGTCCTTACCCTTTCCTTCCTGAATGTGGCACCTCAACGGAGGTGAGGAACAAGAATCAGAAGCAGCTCTGCTCAAATTCTTGTGAGAAGCACAAGAAACAAGGAAAGATTTGTCCTTGAAGTCTGCCCATAAATCTTCAATGGCCAGAGCATTTTTTACTGGCTTTGGTTACTGTTTGCCACAGCAGGGGATACATGAATAATCTCAAAACAGCATTATTTGGCGAGAAGATTGTAGGAAGACCACCCCTCATGCCGTCTTTATTATGCTCCTTACTTTACCTTCCAATGAACTCCGAAACAGTAAAACAAAAGACTGCTTAAGCCTTTTAACACCTAGGCTAAAGCTAACAAAGCACCATCTTTACACAGGCGAAATTGGCAAATACCAGCAAATTAACTAAACAAGAGAATCCCCTCTGGATATTGCAAGTTCCTCCTTTCTTCATACAAACATTCCACGGGACATTTCCTCAAACAATCCCACACTCCCCAAGGTCGCCACCATTAATTTAGAAAAAGCAAATACTGCAAACCTCTCTCTCTCTCTCTCTCACTCTCTCTCTCTCTCTCTCTCTCTCTCACACACACACACACACACACAGGGGATCAAGTCACGTCTTCTTCTCTACCCGATCCTGTGGGCCTTCTAGTAACCCCCAACAGGCAGGCTGAGTTCCAAAACCAACTGGGGACAATTGGAGGGCTTCCTATAAAGGTAACTACCCATAAAACTGTGATTTAGGAGCTACCTTCCATGCTGTGGAATAAACTTTGCTTCTGCTCCAAGCAATTTGCCCTGAGTGTTCTGTGGAAAACTCGGCCTGCACTCGAACTAGAATTGCAATATCTTGCTGTATAAAGGCCTCCCCCTGAGAGTAGTTTGGAGATTTTGACTACTGCAGAACCTAATTCCTTTACTCTTCACATACTACCCTTGGCAGATGGCTTTGCTATTTTCCAGTCTAGTTTGATAGCACAGCCCGATATAGAGCTTGATGCCCTTGCAACCAGCCCAATCTCCAGTCATTCAGGACGGCCAGGCAATCCAGTGCACCATGACAGCAGTACAGATTCCATGAAAAGCTAACATTTGAAAGTGATAAGTGATTCAGCAAAGTTACTGTGCTGAAATTCTGATAGGAAGTTTCGACTTAGACAGGGATGAGATCTGGCTTGGGTGGCAGAAAAATTAGGGCTCTCAAAAGCCACTTTAGTGTAGCGGTTAAGTTATCAAATCAAAAAGCAGAAAGCCATGAGTTGTAGTCCAATTTGGGGCCCAAAGCTATCTGGGTGACCTTGAATCAGTCCCTGTTTCTCAGTTCTAGGGGGGGGGGGGCAATGGCACACCACTTCTGAAATCTTGCCAAGAACACCCCAATGATTTGTCCAGGGAGTCAGAAGGTGTCAGCACTGAGAGGAAAGAAGGGAGGGAGGGAAGGAGGGAGAGGAAAGAAAGAAAGAAAGAAAGAAAGAAAGAAAGAAAGAAAGAAAGAAAGAAAGAAAGAAAGAAAGAAAGAAAGAGGGAGGGAGGGAGGGAGGGAGGGAGGGAGGGAGGGAGGAAGGAAGGAAGGAAGGAAGGAAGGAAGGAAGGAAGGAAGGAAAAGAGGAAGGGAGGAAGAAGCAAGCAAGCTGCTCAAAGTAAATGGGAAAAGAAGGAAGAAAGGCATTCAAATTCAGGAATTGACTGTCTTTACCTGTTTCCCCAAGAGCTGCTTGTTTGGCCTTTATTTGGATGATTTAATGGCAGCTTCACTGTGCTTAAGTTTTGAAGTGTAATGAACCAAGTTGCTACCCTTAGTAGGTTACAATTTAGAAATGTGACTGGCATCCTAACTGGGGAGAGGGGGGAACAGGAGGGATGGGACTTCATAAGGAGCTTTATGTATTCTGGCTAAAGTGGCGACATAGAAAGATGCCATGTCCTGTCTTGACTCCCCCCCCCCATTTATTGTTTTCTTCTTGGTTCTTCACACCATGGGTTCTGTTTCTAACCTATTCAGCTGCTTCTACTTTCTGGGCAAGGAAGAATCCATGCCAATTCTTGCAGGATTACTATTAGAACTTAGTCCCATTCTGCCTGGATGAGCTAGCTAGCCAGGATAACTTGTCCAAGGAGAACATTGTGGAACAAGGTCCAATAATGATGTTGCAAAGTCAGAGCTCTGTGAGACCAGTGGTGGGTTGCCTCAGGTTCAGGCCGGTTCTATAGAACCGGTAGTAAAACCAGCAGTAGGCTCCGCCCACTGACCCTGACGTCATCAGAAGCAAGGCACATGCGTGAGCGCAATCCCGTTGCGAACTGGTAGTAAAGGTAAGTAGAACCCACCTCTGTGTGAGACCATATTCCAGTCTTTACAGGGTTCCAGTTTTGGGTGCCCAACCCTCAAAGAATTTGCTGCTGGAAAAGGCAGCAGCAAGGCTAGTGTTTTCTCCAGTTGCCATTATAAAAAATAAATATGATCCATTCCACAGAAAATGAATGTGATTGTCTCAACTTCAGAAACGTTGTAAAACAAAGCAAGATCATCCTTCCCATTCAAACATTTACGGCTTTAATATATGATGTTATTGTTTCCAGTGAAAAAGTTTTATGGTATCAAGTTGCAAAGTTCTTTGTTTTATTTGACACATAGATTAACATTTAATTATTTAAAAAAAATAACTGGTACATTTATTCCTTATCCCGATGAATTATTTAATTTTATTCATTTAGTCACACATATTTACTTATCATTTGAGGAAGCCACAGCACCACAAAGTTTGAAAACCCGTTATAGGGAAGGCTGCTGCTTTTTCCTACACGTTCAGCCAGGCTGTTTATTGACCATGTTGATTGGAGGTTATTCCAGCTGAATTATAATGGAGCTGAGGGCTTCCATTTCAGAAATATAATTGCAGAGGAACCAATGCAAAAAAAAACACCTGTCATTCCAAAGTCAAACATTCTTTTATTATTTCAGCAGGGAGCTGGAGAGGGCCTGATGGCTACGCTTTTTTTAAACACACACACACACACACACACACAGAGAGAGAGAGAGAGAGAGAGAGAGAGAGAGAGAGAGAGAGAGAGCGCACCCCTGGAAACCTTTCTCTTTGTATTTTCAATGGATATCTCCTTCTTTTTTTCCTCACATTTCAGTCACAATGAGTGCAGTAAAAACTGAATGGAATATCAATAAATGTTTTATCGGCCTGAAGCTAAAATCCATTCAGCGCCAGGTTTGGGGTTTTCTTTTTCTTTTCTTTTTTTTTTTTTTTTAGAGCGGCTAGCATGCTGGGCCTGAAGAATGCAGGCATGGAGAAAAAGAGATGGAAAACGGGAACATGGGAAACAATTATCTTTTGGTGAAAATGTAATGAAGAAGCAGCTTTCTTGTAATACGGGCATGGCTGACAACCCACATTTCACTTAATGCGGGGATGAAACTTAGGGAGCCAGAAAAGTTCTGTATATCGCAGCGTTTCAAATAACAGAGATTTTTAAAAAAAAAAAAAAAAAAAAAGAGCTGCAATGTTATTTTTATTCCATTTCCATGTCTTCTTTTTTTTTTTTTTTGCAGCTTGGTATATATATATATATATATATATTCTTACTTTTCATAGGTTTTATATGTGTTTTTCTTTTAGCTAGGTTTTTCCTACGTAACCAAGATTTTTCTACAGCCCTAGTCTCTCACTAGGCAGCATAGGGCAGCATAGGGCCTGCTGGCTGCCAGAAAAAAAAAGCCCAGAATCGATATATATATATAGTGTTATGTATTTTCTCCAAGAATTACATGCATTTCCTAATCTGATGACTTTCAGGTGTGGGGATCAAAACTCCCAGAATACCTGTCAATACCAGGGAATATTTTTTTTTCATCTGGGAACTGAGAATTTCCAAATATTGCCATGTAGGTAATTACTGCCTGCAGTTCTCCCAGCCCAGTCAGTCATCCTCTCTGTTGGGAGATCCTGACTAGGAATAGAAGATGCTCAAAATAGAACGCTTAAAGACTGACAGAAGGCAGACGTCCTTGTATGACAAGAAACATATGAGGTACGTTGTATATTTAAGTATGGCTTATATCATTAGCCTAGAAAGCAAATGTTCCTGCCTTCTTTACTAGTTCTTATTCACTTCGATGAAAGCTCATCTGGTTCTCATTTTTCTTTAAAAACAATTAGGATTTCAGAGAAATTTGCAAGGATGGGTGAATCTATGGTCTATCTTTCCTTACAGGTAGTCCTCAAATTACCACATTGTTTCAGTGACTGTTCAAAATTATGACGGTGCTGAACGAGGGCATCTTATGACCGGTCCATAAAGTTGTGGTCATTGCAGCATCCCTATGGTCATGCGATCACAATAGAGGTACTTAGGTGCCCAGCTCATAACTACAATGTCATAGCAAACCATGGTCACATGAGTGACATCTTGCCAGGCACGAAGAATCAGGACCATGTGTAGAGTTACAGTTAAGCCGATTTATTGCTCATGCCTATACACAAGAACCTAGTCAACTAAAGGTCAGCAGTAAATTGGCACTAGATAACAGTTAACAGAATTCAAGAGGGGCTGGACTTGGACTGCTTGTGGGAATGTAATGATTCCAGGCTGATTTCTCTTTTGACTCTTACCCCAGACTTTGCCTCTCCTTCTCCTACACATTTGCAGCCTTCCTTGCTGGTTTCCCACAAACCAAGTCAATGGGGAAACCAACAGAGAAGATCACAAATTACTTCCCTAAGACATTTCCACCACTTTTTCTTCCAAGGAGTCCAGCTATGGGCTCCCAAGGAGCTCTGTACTCCACAGCACCCCCCACCCACCCATGAGCCATAGTGGCCCACCTACATTCTGTAGCACCTGCCTGTGACCCTCACAAACCTGTGGCCCCTACTGGCCTACCCACACTGAGAAGCAGTCATCCATAGTCTCCATGTGTGCTCCATACCATGGTTCCCATCAAACTGTCCACAATTCATAATGCCTGCCTGTTACAACCCACTCAGCATCCACACACCTTCCACACACCATAGTACCTGGCCCTTCCCCACAGCACAGTTTATTATTTATTTATTTATTTTATTAAATTTGTATACTGCCCTTCTCCTAGTGGACTCAGGGCGGTGCACAGCCAGAACTAAAACACATAACAATACAAAATTTAAAATTATTAAAAGAATTATATACTTTGGCCCAAATTTAAAACAATTCGAATTAAAACCCATTGACAGATTAAAAGCCAAACAACTAAAAAACTAAAAAAAAGGGGGGAGGGGGGTCACGCCAGCCCTGCTTGATGGAAAAGAAAAGTTTTCAGGGCACGGCAAAAGACCCGGAGATCCGATATCCTTCTTATCTCCGGGGGCAAATCGTTCCAGAGGGCGGGAGCTGCCACAGTTTACCTTCCCCCCTGCCCCTTGCCTGGGACTCCCACCTCTTCCCACTTAGACCCACAAAGTGCTTGGATTATGAGGGCAACCGGGACTTCCAGGGTTACTATTGCTAAATAATGTAGTCACATGTCAATGGTCTTTATGACGGTATCAGTTAGTATCAAAAATTCCAGTCACAATTACTGTCACAACCTGAGGACTACCAGTACAAAATGATGAAAGAATGTATGTGAATGTCCTGTCTTCATTACAGGTTGTCCTTCTTTAGCAACTGCCTTGGTTTGCCATTACAAAGGTGATGAAAAACTAACTCCATGACTAATCATCACATTTATGACCTTCACAGATTTGTGAAGCAAAGAAAAGCTGAAGTAAGTTTTTAAGTACAGTCATAGTTTCACTTAGCAAATGTTCCACTTAACGGCCAAGCTACTGGTCGCAATTGTGGTCACTAAACGAGGACTACCCGTATACAGTCATCTCCTCAATTTCCTTGGCTCTTCAGCCTTCAGTTAAATTGCCAAAGAAAGGCCTCAGGAGGCATAATTCTGCTGGGGCCTTTTCAGTGGCAGCGTTATGCTTTCTGTTATGGGTGAATTAATCTTGTCCTTGAGAAATGGTTGGAATCATCCTCCCCCGGCCCTTATAAAAAACAGGCAGAATTCATCCAGCCATTTTCAGAAGACCATGTTGAAAGATATCCATGCCTGGTTCTATTTTTTAAGACCAGGCGTTTTGTTGTTGTTAAAAAGATTATGATGATTACTGCCTCAACAAATATTTCTAATCCGCGCCCGGTAATGGAAATCGAAATAGCACCGTGTTTCTTTTCTGCTGATTAAATATTTGCAAAAAGGTGCCGTGAAATGTATCGTGCATTTACCGTGCAATTTGGAAACAAGGCAAAGCGAATGCTTTGCTGTGAATGAAGGCAAATATTCCTGGAAAACATTCCCCCCCACCCCCTCCGACTCTGCTTCCCCTCCTGGTTTCTGACACGTGCTGCGTTTCAAGCAGCAGAACAAACAAGGAGGGCAAAGGAGATAATGGAAGAGCCCTAATCAAAGCTGTGATCGAGCTGGATGGTTTTCATCCAGAACCCATTGATCTCCAAAGGCATTAGAGGTCTCCAAGTCCATTTTCATCCCTCGGAGTCATCTTCATTAAATTCAAAGGATCCCAGAACATCTGTGGAACTATAAATTGAATTTTAACACTCAAATGAACAGCAACCGAAATCAGTCGCCCGTGTCTGATATGAAACTGTGTGTGTGTGTGTGTGTGTTTGTGTGTGTGTGTGCGCGCGCACGCGTGTGAAGAGAGAGGTTGCTAGTGGGGAAAGATTGCTTAAAACTGGGGGGAAAAATCTGATTTTAGTTAAAAATGGCAGATTAATCACCGCTAGGTCTGCTATTATAATTTCTACCTTCTCAGTTATAGACCAGCGGGCTATCCTCTTGGCATTCATCTCCCGTAATAAAAATCAAATTGATACAGAAGTTATTAAATTTGCTCTTACAAAGAATCAGGTTCTCTGTAGCCGAAGGGAAAATGCATGCCATGCATGCATACAAAAAAAAAAAAAAAAGAGCTGCTGTTCATTTCTGTTTGATTTTTGATGCGGATGTTGAGTTGAGTTTAACTCTCTAAAGGACTCTCCCCGTAGATCACAGCGACCTATGAATGAATATGAGCGGGTCTCAGGGCCGTTTTGCATTACTGAGTTGATTTCTCAATCAGCTGAATTGCTCTATCCATCCCTGCATCAGGAGAAAACTGTATCAGTCTGAAGTTGGCTGTGTCCCTATTGGTGATTTTGCCCTCCTTCTGATCCCGGTCACCTGCTTCTCTCTAACACAGTTAAAAAGCCTAATAGACTTTACGCACCCGGAGGCAGCATTTTTCGGGTGTCCGAATAAAGATTATACTTCAGCACCAATACAGCTATTGATGATGCTCCATCGACTGGAGGCTTTTAAGGAGAGTTTACAGAGTTACAAAATGTCAGTTACAAATGTCAGTGCAACCAACCTCCTATTATTACTATTAGAAAAAAAGGGAAAAGATGAAATTCCACTATGTTATTTCATTTCTTACCTGGAATTTCTTATTTAGGTCTAAAGAAGGAAAGACCAAAAACAAAAAAAAATCCCTCTTTTGTGGCTCTTTTAATAAAACACATTTTTTAAACACTTTGTTTAATAAGAGTAATGTTAGTTGTGTTGAAATCTTGGGGTGATGCAATTAGCAGTAGTAGAACGTGAAATTTAACTAAAGGATGGTGTTGATTGATTTTTTTTTCCCCTGTTCATGACAATTGCCATTCTTATACGATGTAGAGTAGTGTTTCTCAACCTTGGTAGCTTGAAGATGGGTGGACTTCAACTCCCAGAATCCCCCAGCCAGCAGCACTTCCCCATTGATTTTGCTTGTCAGAAAGTTGCAAAGGTGATCACATGATCCCAATGTCAGCGTTCCAAGTAATGCACCCATAGAAAGCAGAAATTCCGAGGTAGGTAGATTCCTCAAAGAACAATTTATTAGATACATCATATTGGCACAACTGGTGAAAACCAACTCTGAAAGTTCCCACGGTTTTACGTAATTGAAAAGTAAAAGTTCCCCCTTCCCCCAAGTCACATTGTCCAATAGAGGTGCTGTCCAGTTGCTTGGTTATTCCATTCTCACCACCTGTTGGAATGTCCTTGGTTCCCATGGGAAATTTTTTTTTTTTTTGTTTTGACTACAAACCCCAGATATCTATTTCCCCACCTCCCTGTCTCTTCTTCTGCCTTGTGGCAACCCTGAAGCTTCAAAGATGACCTCGACCAGGTTCGCTTCAGGGTTGACCCCTGGGACACTATAAATATGAGTCAGTTGCCGAGCATCCAAGAATTTTGATCACATGACCATGGGGATGCTGCAAGGATTGTAAATGTGAAAAACGGTCGTAAGTCACTTTTTTCAGTGCTGTTGTAACTTTGAGTGGTCACTAAACAAATGATTGTAAAAGCAAGGACTACCTGTACTTTCCAGATTATAGGAATCTGCCTTATTCTAGATTAACTATTGGCCCATCTAGCTCAGAGCAACTTACTAAAGATCACTTTACTTTTTCAGGAAGAGTGCGGTACACCAGCCCCACCCAGTTAATCAACTTTCTCAACCTTGGCAACTTTAAGCTGCGTGGACTTCAACTCCCAGAATTCCCCAGCCAACATTGCTCGCTGGGAAATCCTGGGAGCTGAAGTCTATACTATCCTAAAAGTTGCAAGGTTGAGAAACTCTGACCTAAACCCTTTGTCACATGTAGGAAGCCTCTTGCCAGGGGATTTGGTGCTAGGGAATTTTTCAAATCAAAGTTTCAAAACGTGCGAACCCAGGGATAAGATTGCTACAAAGACTGCTAAAATGCAAAAGAGAAATAAATTAAATTTTGCAAAAGGGCGCACTGCTTGAAAGATAGCAAACTCTGGTGCATTCCATCTTGTTTTGGTCATGCATTGCAGAGCCCTTAATTTGTTTCCCTTATTATTTTAGGGAAACTATTTAGGGATGCATAAATTGAGATGATTGTCTACTCAGAGGATTAGGTTTAAATTAACTTAACTTTCCATTCCCATCTCTCACATCAGTGAGTAGCAATGTACCAAATGAATGTTTGCTTTCTTTCTCTTTGGTGAAAGATGAAAGTCTAATCGTCTTGAATGTAGCCATTTCAGCTTGTGGGTTTGCAGCAGACTATTAGCATTTAAGCAGTGCATGAATTATTTAATGTTTATGAAAGGATGACTAGGTATAGTTAAATTCATTAATAAATTCTTTTGAAATATTTTGCCAACTACATTAGTGATGAATTGTTAACAAGCAGATATGGGCAAGCACAGAATATGACAACCTAACAGCAATTCAAAGAAAGCAGGAGTCGGTTAGCTCCAGTTAACTTTGTAGGGAATAAAGATGGATGAAATGGTGAATGGACCAAATGAGGGAAACCCCTGTTGCCTGCCCAAAAATAGAATTTCATCTGTGGGGGAGCCAAATCCTTTCCATTGGGCTTCTTCCTAGATTCCATTGGTGGGACAGAAAAACAGCCAGGATAGCTGAGAGAGAACCAGTCCTATTCTCCACTACCAACAGCCTAAGAAGAAGGCTAATGGTTCAATTTTCTTAGCATAGCAATGAATCTGACCTTTATTTTCTAGCAAAAGAGATCATAGTCACAAGGTATAAAAATAATCCTATGTACATAGTGTGTGTACCAGGGGTGAAATCCAGCAGGTTCTGACAGATTCTGGAGAACCAGTAGCGGAAATTTTGAGTAATTCGGAGAACCGGCAAATGCCACCTCTGGCTGGCCCCAGAGTGGGGTGGGAATGGAGATTTTGCAGTATCCTTTCCCTGGAGTGGGGTGGGAATGGAGATTTTGCAGTATCCTTCCCCTGCCACGCCCACTAAGCCACACCACACCCACCAAGCCACACCCACAGAACCAGTAGTAAAAAAAAAATTGAATTTCACCACTGGTGTGCACAATAATCGTTTAGAAGATAAGAAAGAGAGAAAGGTAACGAGATAGAGGGACAGGGAGGGAGGGGGAGGGAGGAAGAAGGGGAGGGAGAGAGAGAGAGGAGGGGGAGAGAGAGGAGGGGAGAAAGAGGAGGGAGAGAGAGAGGAGGGGAGAGAGAGAAGGGAGGGAGTTGAGGAGGGAAGGGAGAGAAATGCATCCATGCACTTTTCTTTTTAACAATGGAAGTAATTTTGCCATTGCCCTCTTCCTGGATATTTTGCTATTTTTTTCAGTTTTCCAAAGTTAATTGAATTATATACACACATGAATGCATGCATGCATGCACTAATATACACATCCTTGATTTTATTCATTAAACTAAAACATTTTAAGTATATGAACAAAGTTAAGCTTTCCAAGGGTTTAGGACCTGCTACTCACAAAGCAATGCAGAATCTCTCTGGATCTGTCAATTTGACAATGTTTATTGTCTGGTAGCTGCAAGTAGATAAGTGTCACCAGTGAAGAAATGCCAAAATGAAATACATAGAAAGATGCTTAAATGATGGAGAATTCTGGGAATATCAGTTTCAAGAAACTGTTGTGAAAGGGTGTCTTAATGAAATGCCTGGGAAGCCTCTGCATATGTAGATAAAATAATTTGATCGCTTTTTATTGTCTCGAGTTGCAGTTCAGCACTCTTGCTGGAGCTCATTCCTAGGTGACAGTCGACCATATATTGAGAATTGAAAAAACATGAATTTCACTCCCACAACTAAAACAAGAGGCTGATGTAAAGTGTTTGAGGGCTGAACATGAAGGAATAAACAAAGCAGTTGAAGAACAAAGATAAAAGCTGAAAAAGACAAATCAGGTTAAGGATGAAATATTAGCAAGTAGAGGGCTCTTTCTTAAAAAAAATATCTAATGTAGGCTTGTGTACATTTTCTGTACATTTTACTTCACATCATAAATCTCCAGGGAATGTTCCTCCAAGGAATTCAAATTCTTCATAGATCTTCCATGAAACCTTTTACTGATGGTGAAAATGACTTCCAGATAGCAACATTCAAATAAAAAGGCCAGGAATACACATTGATAGTAATAATTAGCCTTATTAGCAATAGCACTTAGACTTATATGCCACTTTACAGTGCTGTATAGTCCTCTTTAAGCAGTTTATAGATCAGCATATTGCCCCCAACAATCTGGGTCCTCATTTTACCCACCTCAGAAGGATGGAAGGCTGAGTCAACCTTGAGCCTGGTGAGATTTGAACTGCCAAATTGCAGGCAGATGGCATCAGCAAAAGTAGCCTGCAGTACTGCACTCTAACCACTGCGCCACAGTGGCTCAATTAATTTCATCATCACTATCATCTAGTATTATCCAAACTCCAGTGTTATTTGGAGGGATTAACTAAGATATTAAAAATTTTAAAAAGTAATAAACTGCATCCATAAGTCTCTCGAGAAGGATACAATTTAACACAAACACACACACACACACACACACACACAAACTCCTATAAAAATCACACTTCTACCATGCAGGATTTAAAATCGAAAGCTAAATATGCGAAGTCTTTCAACCAAACTCTAGATGTGATGTGGGAAGATAGAAAGGGGAGTTGAAGAAGTTGCTTTAAGTAAATGCAAATGCACCCTCTTATCTATGAAAGTTTCATGTGTTTCAAGGAAAACAGACCACTCCCAATTCTGTAGTAATTTAGATGTTCCTTCTTGGGTGAAAGACTCCAATTTTTTCCTCCACTTGTTCTCTATGACATTGCAAATGAAATGTGAACTTCCAGACACAGCAAAGGTTGACGCGCTGCAAATTTTCCTCTTGAGCAGTTTGGCATTATGAGGAAAGTGGGAAATGGATGGTTGATCTGGCTCCCGTTTCCATGTACAGTGTAACACACCCCAATGGCACAAAAACTTAAGTCTTGTTATCCTCAGGGTGTGCTGGGGCATTATTTCTCCTACTAGATCTGGATTCCCTTCTACTATCCCTCCCCACTCCTGCTTTTGCCTCCATGTATAGCACATGGCTTGAAAGTATGGGAGTAGGTTAATTGATTGGCTGATTATGTGCCATCAATTTGGCCATAAAAATAGATTTTCTCTATGACAATGTTTCCCTAAACTGCTCTTTCAGGTCTTTTGGCAGTGCACCAATCCCCACTGTAACCTTGCTGCTGGTTGTCGTCTTCTTATTTCTTTTACTTTTCCCAGCATTATAGCCTTCCCCAGAGAACTGAGTCTTTGCATAATGGGTCCAAAGTAGCCTGGTGGTTTCTGCCTCGAGGGAGAACCCTGGGTTGATTTGTTCAATGATCCATTGGTTTGTTTCCTTGCCTGTTCACAGGATTCTTCTTCAACACAGAGATAGATAGAAAGATAGAAAGAAAGAAAGAGAGAAAGATAGAAAGATAGATGAGAGAGAGAGAAAGATGAGAGATGAGAGAGAGAGAAAGATGAGAGATGAAAGAAAGGGAGATAAAAGAAAGGGGGACAAATAAATGAATAGATAGATAGTTGATAGATAGATAAATGATAGATAGATAGATAGATAGATAGATAGATAGATAGATAGATAGATAGATAGATAGATAGATAGAAAGATAGAAAGAAAGAAAGAAAGAAAGAAAGAAAGAAAGAAAGATAGATAGATAGATAGATAGATAGATAGATGATAGATGGATAGATGATAGATAGATAGATAGAAAGATAGATAGAAAGATAGAAAGAAAGAAAGATAGAAAGATAGAAAGATAGATGAGAGAGAGAGAAAGATGAGAGATGAGAGAGAGAGAAAGATGAGAGATGAAAGAAAGGGAGATAAAAGAAAGGGGGACAAATAAATGAATAGATAGATAGATGATAGATAAATGATAGATAGATAGATAAATGATAGATAGATAAATAAATAGATAGATAGATAGATAGATAGATAGAAAGATAGATAGATAGATAGAAAGATAGATAGATAGATAGATAGAGAGATAGATAGAAAGATATAAAGAAAGAGATAGATGGATAGATGGATAGATAGATAGATGAATAGATGATAGAAAGATAGATAGATAGAAAGATAGATAGATAGAAAGATAGATAGAAAGATAGATAGATAGATAGATAGATAGAAAGAAAGATAGATAGATGATAGATAGAGAGATAGAGAGATAGAGAGATAGAGAGATAGATGATAGATAGATAGATAGAAAGATAGAAAGATAGATAGATAGATAGATAGAAAGAGAGAGAGAGAGAGAGAGAGAAAGATAGAAAGAAAGAAAGATAGAAAGATAGAAAGATAGATGAGAGAGAGAGAAAGATGAGAGATGAGAGAGAGAGAAAGATGAGAGATGAAAGAAAGGGAGATAAAATAAAGAGGGACAAATAAATGAATAGATAGATGATAGATAGATAAATGATAGATAGATAGATAGATAGAAGAGAGAGAGAAATGAGATTGATATAGAGATAGATGATAGACAGAGACAGACAGACAGACAATATATATATATATGATAGATGAAAGGGAGAGAGAGAGAGATGGATGGTGGATGGATGTTCTTCTGGAAGTGCAAAAAGATGGGCAAGTGGGCAACAGTGTTGTAGGAAGATCACTGTGGCACCCCTTCTGTGCTTGGGCAGGTCCTTCCATCTGACCTGCATCTTGTCATTGATACCAACTCATAACCACAGCTCTAAAGCAAAAAATACATGACCTTCAAACTTTCTGCCCATGGAGGCAGATTTTTTCCATTTCTAAATGCAAATAGCCCCAAAACACGCTTGAACACAAATGCCTGCATATCTTGCTTTGCTTCCCATTTTAAACCTGTGGTGTCGATGTAAAATGATATATATTGTGCAGTTTAGGAAGTGTGTACATTTCAGGCTATAATTACAGAAGTAGAATAAAAGGAACTACTTATTTTTGTGGGTTTCTTTATACTGAACTGCTTTCCCACATCCTCTGCCATATGCTAACTTTTCCAACACAAATGTTATGTGTGGTGAGAAGCCGAATGTTTCCTGTGCTACATTACTTCCTCTTGCCCTTGGCTTCCATGGTGAATGGAAAGTAGAAAAGAGATTCCTTTCTCATCCTTGTCTAAATGTGGATTGTTCGGGTTACAACAAAATGGGGAAGGGGATCTGAGCTCTACTACTCTCTCTAGACCCAGTTTTACTTTTTGATTTATACCACCTTTGTTGTGTGTTTGCGTTCAAAGCACTTGGATCATTGGTTCATCGAGCGATAATAAAGATGGGGGGAGGGGGTAGATGCCACCATCCAAAATAACACCGCAGGTAGTTTTTCAAGGTCATATATCATTTCTCAATATTATGTTGCCTTGAAGAAAATTCTTAGCGTATTGGATGTAATAAATGGGATGAACCATGGCTCAATGAGACACGGTATATCTGTTTGCAGAAGTTCAAAGGTTCAACTCCAGGTATTTGCAGACAGTCTTGAAAAAGAAATCTGCTGATTACCTGCAGAACTATTGCCAATTAATATCAGCAAAAGTAAGTTAATGCACCATTGCTTGGTTCCATGTAAAGCATCATTCCTATGCCATTTCAGCATGCTTTACATTACACTATAATTAAGCAGTGAAACAGAATAGAGTTAGTCCTCAACGTTCGATCACCATTGAGCCCAAAATTTACGTTGTTAAGTGAGACATTTGTTAAGTGAATTTTGCCCATTGTTACAACTTTTCTTGCCATGGCTGTTAAGTGAATCATTGCAGTTGTTAAGTTAGTAACATGGTTGTAAAGTGAATCTGGCTTCCCCAGGGACTTGGCTTGTCAGAAGTTTGCAAAAGCTGATAGCAATAGCACTAAGACTTATATCATCAATGGATTTGTAGCATGTTGGTATGCTTAGAAGGGTGCTGAATTTTTTTAGCCTATCTTACCTACATTTCCTTGTAAAATATTTGGGAAAATCCCATAGGGAGAAAATCCACTTAGGTTTAGGGTTATGTTTCCATGAATTCAGAGAGCTACAAAATCGATGCAGCAAGTAGATTTGTACGGCTATATAATTTCTTTTACAATCCTGGTTTAATTCACCCTTTTTTCTCCTTTTTTTCCTTTGATATAAACTAACCATGGATCAATTTCTCCAAGAAGGTATCTTCAAAATTTGGTCATTTATCTTTATTTGTAGCATATACAAAGACTGAGCAGAAACTGTGCATAACTTTGTTATGCTATCCTTTATCCATTGCCATATAAAATCTGAAATGTAAACATAATGTACTCAAAACGAGACATTTTCCTTATGAGAATAAAGAGTATCATTTCTGTCTTGGAAGCTTTTAAGCCATAGGTGATTAAATTTTCTTTCAGTGCCTTGCTCCCTGACATTTTGGTATGAGTCATAACCAGTGGTGGGTTTCAAAATTTTTTACTACTGGTTCTGTGGGTGTGGCTTGGTGGGCATGGCATGGCTTGGTGGGCGTGGCTTGGTGGGCATGCCAGGGGAAGGATACTGTAAAATCTCCATTCCCACCCCACTCCAGGCAAAGGTTACTGCAAAATCCCCATTTCCTCCTGATCAGCTGGAACTTGGAAGGCAGAGAATAGATGGGGGAGGGGCCAGTCAGAATTTTTACTACCGGTTCTCTGAACTACTCAAAATTTCTGCTACCAGTTCTCCAGAACTGGTCAGAACCTGCTGAACCCACCTCTGGTCATAACCCTTCAGTTAAGCCTGTAATTTGGCCTTTCACATAAGTCCTAGATAATAGGGAATGTCTCCTGTGTAAAATGGAACAGCTGGCCTAATATTTTGGGGGGCTGATTAGTATTTGAGATTTAAAGGCAGCTGCATGACGCAAGGAGAGAAATCAAACAACCCTATTAAAGTTTTTTAAAAGGTCCTCTCCAGTGAAATGGCCATGTCTGGAAAATGTCTTGGAAAGGAATGGATGACTTGGGCGTGTTGATGTCATCTTGCAAAGACTGCAACAAATGCTTGCATCAAAAGCCATGCTGCACTTACATAATCATATCATCTCCATAGCATTGTTCCAGATGTATGATTACTTTGGCATCATTTTGGTTTGTTATAGAAGTTGCTGACTTTACTTGGAGTAACAGGTGGCTATTACATATTTCTGCAAATACTCTGAAGACCACGGAAGCACAAGAAGCTGAAGTGAAGCAATGCAGCTGTTCTGATCTTAGCATTGCTTCACTTTGCAGATGGGCTCAAGTGAATCACCTTCAAGTCACCCCCTCATCAGGACTTTACAAAGACCTCTTTGTTCTACCAAAAATAGTAGAACAAATTTCTACTGAACAGAAATATATTTTCCTCTTTGTTCTACCAAAAATAGTAGAACAAATTTCTACTGAACAAAAATATATTTTCAAACAAGATCTTAGGTCATACATGGACATTTAGTACAGATAGTAAAATTGATCTCCCCCGACACTAAGTCATGATACTGTTCTTTGGCTTTGCGCCCAGTAGTTCGGTATTGGGATAGAAATAACAAGATACATTCTGGATAACTAATGACCTAGCACTTAGAAACCCTGGTGTGATCTCAGAAGCTAATTAGGGTCAGGTCTTGTTTTATTGGACAGCAAAAAATGAAGAAATTCCAGAGTTTAATCAAGAAACATTGCAGAGGAAGACAGCAGCAATCCTTATCTATACTAACTTCCTTTTTATGACCCAGTAGTCCCTTAATTCAGGATAGAGTTGGGGTGACTGGATGGAGTGGAGCATTTACTGGCCGGATGCCCTTCCTGATGCCACGCAGAGTTCGCAGCAGATATTTTTTTCTTTCTATTTTTTTTTTTCAATATAATAATGCAGATGAATCCTCATCTACACTGTTATATTAAAAAATAGCTTGGATGTGGTCATATGGTACCAGAAAATGAGCTTGATCCAAAGGAGAGGTTACTCCTTAAATTGCCTTTTGTCTTTCCTCTGCGAAAATGTCCTTTTAAATATAAAGAAAAAAGAGACATGCAATCATGTTTTGCTCTGGTATTTTATGCATCACAAATTGTAACCTCAAAATACACCAAGAAAATTCATTACACAATCACTCACACACCTTCTGTTGCGTTTAACTGTGCAACTAGCTCTGTTCTTGGCTTTTTCCAAACCTGTTTAGAGTCTTTGAGTTATGAACCATTTTGCTGCTGACTTTTTTTTTTTTTTCTGGGGAGAATCTTTTTCTGTAATGGGTCTTCAGAATCGGCAGTTTTGGGTCTTGGTTGAAAAAATTATGTTCTTCTGTCTTGACAGAGTTGGATGCTTAGTTCTTTGACTGATGAGAGAGAGAGAGAGAGAGAGAGAGAGAGAGAGAGAGAGAGAGAGAGAGAGAGAGAGAGAGATGATAGGATAGATAGATAGATAGATAGATAGATAGATAGATAGATAGATATGATAGTGATGATAGATAGATAGATAGATAGATAGATAGATAGATAGATAATACATAGATGATAGAGATGATATAGGTAGGTAGGTAGGTAGGTAGGTAGGTAGGTAGGTAGGTAGAGATAGATAGATAGATAGATAGATAGATAGATAGATAGATAGATAGATAGATAGATAGATAGATAGTGTGTGTGTGTGTGTGTGTGTGATGGGCCAATTTGAAATTGTAAAGCCAAGCAAACATAACTGGTTAAGAACCATTTACTGCGTGTTCCCTTACTACTTCGTGAACTCTTGCAGTATGATTAACTGTGTGAGTGTGTGTGTGTGTGTGTTAGGGAGGATCCCCTCAAATGATTTTGGACTAATTTGCATCTTTTCCCTTTCTGTTTTATTTCAAACAACGATACATTTTTTTTTACAAAAAGGTAATACCAATAAATGGGCAAAGAATCAATGAGGTTACACAATTAATGCTCAATATAACATTAATTTTAAAAAAGCATACCAAGCAACGTACAGTTGTTTTGATTATATAAAAGTATAAATTCTTGAGGTTAACGCTAAAATCAAGATTTGTAATATTTATAAATGTTAAAAAATATATTAAAATAATATAAATATTAAATTTACATTACTTCCCCCTTCCTTATATTCCAACCAATTTACAGAACCTATAAGTGTAACCCTTAGAAACTATATGCTTGTATTTACCTTACCTTGTAATGCATAATATATATGGAAGCCATTTTTGGTTAAATTTAGGGTTAGGGTTGTGTGTATATATCTCTAATTTTGCCATTACTGCATATTATCCAAGTTTCAGTTCCCAATCATTATCATCAGTGCTATGCCTTTTTTTCTAGCGTTGCAATAAGTCCGTCCTCACAGCCATAATCATGTATCTTAGTAAATTACAGTATTTTAATTGATGTTTTCTGAAATCATACCTAGTCAAAGATGGTGGTGTCATTTCAAGTTCGATCCCCAGAATTGAACTAATTTGTATCTTTTGATTCCGAAAAGCCATGAACAAGCAGGATAGGATAGCCTGCTTTTCAGGGCAGATCTGGAGCTTTCAATAATATGAGAGAGCTGTTGTATTTCCTCTTCGTGCACCTGAACAAAATCTGCATTTCTTTTCAAAAGAGATCAGCTGTTTCTTTTGTAGATACACCTGTGGATTTTCTTTTGAGGGTTGAACTGATACCGAATGATGAAGACTTTTCCCCAATTCTCTGCTAGGTTTTGTTTAAAAGTGATGACTTAGGCCTGTTTTTGCATCAGCATCCCGCTGTTCATTTCCCCTCCACTCCCTGTGCTTTCTATTTTTTTAATCTTTAGGGCACTCAGAATTGCTATGCAGAAAAGCAACTTGAGGCTTCAGGTTTGGGAGCTTAGCAGAACCTCATTGCAAGGGGTGTTTATTTTCATATGATTTTATCTTCCTTGTTTACAGTTTCTAAGCCTCCTTATGATGAGGAGAGGGAAGAATTAGTTGCTAACCAATGAAAACAGTGTTTTCTTAAAATATTGCTGTCTGGTTTGCACTATCCTTTTCCCCATCCACCCCACCACCAAGTAAGGTTGTTTGCAGCATGAACCATAGCTTTTCCATCCAGCAAGCTGATTGAAATATTTAAAATTGTGCACTCATTTCAGAGGTGGGTTTCAGCAGGTTCTGACCAGTTCTGGAGAACTGGTAGTGGAAATTTTGAGTAGTTCAGAGAACCGGTAAATACCACCTCTGACTGGCCCCCCTCCCCATTTATTCTCTGCCTCCCGAGTCCCAGCTGATCAGGAAGAAATTGGAATTTTGCAGTATCCTTCCCCTGGAGTGGGGTGGGAATGGAGATTTTACAGTATCCTTCCCCTGGAGTGGGGTGGGAATGGAGATTTTACAGTATCCTTCCCCTGCCATGCCCACCAAGCCACACCCACCAAGCTATGCCATGCCCACCAAGCCACACCCACAGAAGCGGTAGTAAAAAAAATTGAATCCCACCACTGACTCATTTGTGCATCCATGGCCATGTTAAAGTGCATTTCTCCAGCCCTTGAGTCAGCAGACCAGAACATTGGCATAAATTGTGCTGCCGTTGTGGCCCAGCCTTATTCTGCTTCAGTACCGTAACAAAATCAGAGAGGGGTATCTTTTCCATTTTAATATGAGATTAGCTAAGGAAAGATCTTGGTGGAATTTCTTAGCTTTGTTTTCCACCTTATCTTACCTGCTAAACAGCCACCTATGGAAATTCTTAACTTCAAGTGGGCAGGATTGGATCAGTACAGATAGTCCTTGATTACAACCATTCATTTAGTAATCATTCAAATGGCATGGAAAAAAAGAGACTTTTTTTAAAAAATTTGATTTATATGCCGCCCTTCTCTGGAGACTCAGGGTGGCTGACTTAGGACTGTTTTTCACACTTACGACCATTGCAACATCCCCATGGTCATACAATCAAAATTCAGGCACTTGGCAACTAGCACATATTTTATGACTGTCCCAGGGTCATGTGATCATCACTTGTAACCTTCCCAGAGGGCTTCCAATAAGCAAAGTCAATGGAGAAGCCAGATCCCCCATCATGCAGATTAACAACTGCATGATTCACTTAACAAATGATGCAAAAAAGGTCATTTTAGTTAACCACTAGAGTAAACTGTTTCTGGGCCAGTACCATAACCGCTACACCATGGTTGCTGGGTGGCGGCACTCTGGTGCTGCCACAGAATATAGAAGAAGAAAAAAACTAACTTGTTCATTAATTAACCTTGCTGCTTAAACCTCTCAACCCAGACGTTAACATTCTTTGCTTCAGCTACTATCTTGTAAAAGACAGGAATAAGCAGGCCAGACAGTGTTTCTCAAAAGAGAAAGGAAACCGCAACTTCTGGGAATTTTTTCGTCTACCCACCATCAATTAAATTCGTTAGGAATATTGTTGTCTACTTACATAAAAATTCAGTTTGGTGAAACAATAGTGAGGCTGAAAAGCCTCCAAGCACAGGTAATAAAGGAATGGAAACTCCATTGCCTTGGAACAATGGAGTTTTAAAGAAACTGGAAGCAGGTAGAACAGATTATATGAGCCTGGAGAAATGGCCCACAAATCCAATCTTTACATAATCACCCTTCCAATATTGGTCTAGTCTCATGTTGCTGAAAGTCCTCGCTGTCAAAACAGGCCTGTTCCTCCAGCCAGCTTTCCGAGTTCAGCATGTTAGCAAATGGAGAAATTGCTGAAGAGTGCCATCATTTTTTCCTATAGTCTCCTTTTTTTTTTTTTTTGTTGCCCAGAGCCAATTTGAGCAGAGCTAAATTGAAATTTCTGAGAAGATATTTTTCTGAGAACATTTCTCAAATGCTTCATTGCTTAATCGCAGAGAAACATAACAAAGCTCTTCTTTCCTTTCTTTCATGGCCGCAGACATTTATCCACCCCCGCCTTTCAACCCAGCCCACAATGACCTAAAATGTTTTTCAGGCCATTTCCGTACTGCCACCATTCACACTCCCTAAACTGCTCTGTCTGACAGCAATCAGCAATTGTCTACACTCCTGTCAACATAAAACTCGAGAACAAAGAGGGAAAAAATCACTGCTGTCCCTGAGCCACTATGGTCCTGCAACAAATAATTCCCCCAATCACAATTCTATGGAAAAGAGGGAGGGAGGGAGGAAAGGAGGGAGGGACGAAAGGAGGGAGGGAGGGAGGGAGGGAGGGAGGGAGGGAGGGAGGAAGGAAGGGAGGGAGGAAGGAAGGAAGGAAGGAAGGAAGGAAGGAAGGAAGGAAGGAAGGAAGGTAGGTCCAGGAGTCTGGCCCTTTTGAACCTTGGAATCCAGAAGAAAGGAGAAGGAAAGAGTTACCACATTTTATTTATTATATTTTTATCCCACCTTTATTACTTTAGGCAGCAAATATACACAATACTCTTATATTCCCCACAGCAGTTCGGCAGTTCAATCCTGACCTGCTCAAGGTTGACTCAGCCTTCCATCCTTCTGAGGCTAGTTAAAATGAGGACCCAGGTTGTTGTGGGGCAATATGCTGGCTGTAAACCGCAAAGCACTGTGAAGCGGTATATAAGTCTAAGTGCTATTGCTATTGCTATCAGCCAAAGTAATTATCACCTTCCTTATCTATGCTGCCATCCCCTCCTTGGCTGCATACTGTATGTTAGTCAGAAGAGACATGAATGTAATAACTTGTTGCACACAAGATCCTGTCCACTTTCTCCGGCTTGCAGTCTCAAAATCGACACAATAAGATATTATCGCTCTCTCTTGGCTTTATTTAATAAAACTGAACAAAGAAAAAAGTAAGAAAAGGAAACGAAACAGTGACCTTCTTTCCCACATTCCAGTTTGTGTACTCATTCTTCTTCCCAGCATCTTTTTTTCTGCCTTCATCGTTTCATCTAATGCGTGTTAATACAGGTTTAAGTGGTCTTCAACTTCACTGCTATTAAGGTGGAATTTTTCCCACTCCCAATTCTGTTGCCATCCAATGGTAGTCAAACAGTGTGCAAAATCTATTAAGCTTTGGTGTTTTTCTTGACAAAAATGCCAGGTGAATTGAAACAGTAGGATTTGGAGAGGGATCAGCAATGGATTTCTGACAATTCAGTGATGGGTAGTTAGGACCGCTGTTCAGCATGGGGATAGGCCATTATGAGTTGGGTTAACCAAAACTGGGTTGTGTGAAGATTTCTCATTATATTTCTTTGTTAATGTATAGGCATTTTACAGAAGTCTCTTTTGCCGGTCACCTGAATATGCTAGCCAAGAAAATCATGAACTCATCACGAACAGCCAGATAATAAAGTTGTTTTTCACAATTCTTATTATGTGACACATTCCTGCAACCCACTCTTAGGGCAATATGGTAATTAAGGAAGTAAGGGGTTTTCTGAGCAGGACTTGACTTTAGGACAGGGGTGTCAAACTCAAGGCCTGGGGGCTGGATCTGGCCTGCAGGGTACTTAGATCTGGTCCACAGGGCCACCCTGGAAACAGCAAAGGATCAGGCAGTGGTGCTTCTGCCACCAAAATCAGGCTCCCGAGCTCCGTTTTTGGCTGCCACAGCCTCCTGTAACCCTCTGCCAGTGAAAACAGAGCTCGGGAGGGCCACGTCACTCCTGTCGGGGAGATGCCTCCAACAGGAGTTACGTCGAGATGGCCACGTCCACCCCGGCCACACCCTGGTCCCCTGAGATCAAACACAACCCTGTTGCGGCCCTTAATGAAATCAAGTTTGACATCCCTGCTTTAGGAGAATCAGTTACAGAACCCACCTCAAATATTAACTTGATCCGAAGTTGCCTTGAAAATACATTGACTACAGTGGAGGAAATAATGTATGAAATGCTGCAACTTTGTTTATATTGGCTGTTATATTGGTTTATATTGGCAGCATTCTATATGGGGTAAAAATGGTCTTTCGTGCTAAGATAAAGTAAGTGCCAGTTTGTAATTTCTTGCCTAATATTGAGTCCATGAGGTCATCCTGAGTGAAGGAAATCCGTAAAGCGTCTTAGCCAAACAGACTAGTAGGAAGCTGATAACAATTGCTGAAAAAATTTAGTAATTTAATGTGTTATGTGTCTATTATTAAACACCTCTTGGACCCCCGTTGCTACTCTTGTAGTTTGCATTGGATTGTTGGGCAGAGTTTTATTAGCTTTTTAAACTTTTCTTCAATTGATTCATAAAAGCTTCTTGTGTCCAGCTTGCCTGTATTCCTTCATTTGTTTCCACTTGAACACAGGAATAAGTAACAAATTAGTCAATTACGGTGCACCCATTAAGGAACGGATGCTTATAATGAAGCTCTGCCTCTTGAAAAGTATATAGCATAGATGTTCTTTCCATATTAAAATATTTTCCATTCTGCTTTAATGCATAGGGAATGATAAGCTTTTACCTTATTTCCATGTTCCTGCTTTGAATTATGTTCTTGTTCATAACACTTCCACCCTACCATTGTTTTCATTCCCCAAATCCTTCTGACACAGCTAAAACTATCCCCAGAATTATCTTCATTAAAGTTGCCTTGGACCCAGGGAACACAGTAGGATCACTATCAGTCATACTGATTTTTTCCCCATCTAGGTAAAAACATCATTTCATCAGTGCCCTCTCTTCTGAACAGACATGCAGAAACAAAAAGTCATCTCTATTTTATTCCCTGAAAAAAAAAATCTTAAGGAATTATTAAGGAAATAAAATTAATTGCTACCATACAAAAACAGTTCCACAATAGGGAGTAACACGAAGGACAATAGTTTAAAAAAAATAGAAAAGAAAACATCCTATTACCTTGTGACTCTCACTGCATTACATCATCATTAATTTCTGATACCTTACAAGTAACTTCATGTTCACCTGCTTTTTCTAGTATCTTTTAACTGAGGTTGTATCCAGAGGTGGTATTCAGCCGGTTCGCACTGGTTCAGGCAAACTGGTAGCGGAGATCGCGGGTGGACCCGCCCCGGCTCCAAATCGTGCTATTTAGGCACATTTTTGAGGCCGGGCGCATGCGTGGAAGGCGCACGAGCGAGCAAAGTACATGCACAGAAGGCCAGGCACATGTGCGGACAGCACGAAGTGAGCGTGCGCACGTGCGGTGAGCCAGTGGTAAAGGTAAGTGAAACCCACCCCTGGTTGTATCCTACTGTAACGGGAGGCATTAGGGAGAGTCAGAAAGAAGTCTTAAACAATCCAGACAAGTGCCTCAAATTCCACACTGAGACTCAACTGGAGTTGATGTGGGCTTCTTGATTGTTTGTTGATCTTTGCAATTCTTCCCATATGCATATTCATACGCACAGTAAGTAGATAGCTTACAAAGTGATGTCTGTTTCTCCTCAGGCAGTATGTGTTCTCTCTCTCTCTCTCTCTCTCTCTCTCCCTCTCCCTCTCCCTCTCCCTCTCTTTCTCTCTTTCTTTCTCTCTCTCTCTCTCTCTCTCTCTCTCTCTCTCCCTCTCCCTCTCTCTCTCTCTCTCACACACACACACACACACACACAGAGTTTTGACACAGAATGGCTTGCTTGAGTCCAGGCAACAGTAGAAAGTGTAAAAAGTGAAGTTAGCAAGGTTGGAAGTTAAGAATCAGGGAGCAAAAAAAGGCAGTTATCGAAGCACTATGCAGATGCCCTCAACAGTCAAGGCCAAGACACCCGTAGTAAGACAACTGTTCCAGTCTAAGGGTAGAAGAAAGAGATGCAGAATCTAAAACCTGAAGCTGACCTACAACAATGGTTAGATCCCTAGAGTTTGCAGCAGCTGATCATCTTTATTAAGAGCTTCTTTTGCATATGACAGAAAAGCAGCTCATCTAAGCTTCATCAAGAGCCGTGGTGGCGCAGTGGTTAGAATGCAGTACTGCAGGCTATTTCTGCTGACTGCCGGCTGACTGCAATTTGGCAGGTCGAGTCTCACCAGGCTCAAGGTTGACTCAGCCTTCCATCCTTCCGAGGTGGGTAAAATGAGCATCCAGATTGTTGGAGGCAATATGTTGACTCTCTAAACCGCTTAGAGAGGGCTGTAAAAGCACTGTGAAGTGGTATATAAGTCTAAACGCTATTGCTAAATGCTATCTTGGAATCTTCTGCCACTAAACTCGTGAGTGTCCAAGATATTTATTGCCTCGCCAAAGGTGAAACTCTGGCATGTTGAGAAAGGCAAGAGTGCCCACTACTTGGAAAACAAAGTCCCACAAGTACCAGCTTTGAATAAGAAAAGGCTGCCTTTGCGCTAGTTTCTGGCTGACAGAGAGCCAGAAAAATGCCAGTTCTCAAAACAAGCCTGTATCATTTGACTTGATCTGAAAGTGATGCAAAGGCTTCCTATGAGATGCCTTGGGCTGTTCTTCTTTCCAGATAAATACACTGGGAGTTCAGATGGAAAATAGTGTGCCAGTAACCAAATATTGTATCACTATGTAATGTGAGATTGCATTGTAATATTCTATATATCTTCTAAGAATAATGTGCATGTTGAGACAGCCTAAAACACTTTTGATAAAACAATGCCATTTTTTGTCCTGAACAGGAAACATCTAAGGAGTTATTTGGTGTCTAACTAATAAACCTTAAAAATTGCACTCCATTGAAACATTGGATGTGACTCAATCAAATATCACATCCCATTTCTCATCCAAATTGCTAGCCCCGTTTGAAAATACAAAGTGCTGCATTATCATTGGTATTCCTTGTTCTCTCATCTGTGGTCTGACACATCTTTATTATCTTTATTATTATTATTATCTGTACTTGATAATGACCTATTCTCAGCATATATTTAGAATTCATTATTTTTTTACATCGGTTACACTGTACATGTTTATAAAATGTTTCCCCCCGCCCCTGGACTTTTGCAAATATGTAGGAAGCTATTTTTTTAAAGGGCAGGGTGATCGGAATCAAATGTTTATGTTTTCTCCTTGCTCAGGTACTGCAGGCCTAATGGGATCAGCCTGGTTTACAGATTCCATTTAAGTCACAGCTCCCCATGTTACCAGCCAAATGAGGCATCCAATTGCCAGAAGGAATCCATATGGGCCCTTGTTACTCTCCTCATCTGGCAAGATCTATCAAATGAACAAGAAGGGGAAACAAATACAGATAGAATGTGCAGATTCCCCCCCCCCACTCAATGAGAGGAAGAGGAAGTGCCCTTATGAGGAAAAAATAAGACCAAAGACTCCATAAACCAGCCCCTTCTCGTCCCCTCTTTATCTGCACTTTTGCTATTTACTGTTTTACGGTGGACAGAACCCTCGTAAATCATAAGGCTCACCTGGACTGCATTTGAGCAAAACTTTGAAATGTGAGGTTTACTTCATACTTTTCTCTGCCAGCTCAGCCCATACCTTGCATTATAGTCTCTTCCAATTTAGTTTTCTATGAGTGTCTGGTTTTAGTTAAACCTAAGTAGGTGACGTTAAGGCTAATGAGTGGTCTTGGAAAATCCATTCACTTTCCAATGCTACAATTCCACTTAAAAGTCTAGGCCAAAGTTAATCTTTAGAATTCCAGGCACATGGTTCTTTTAAATTTAAAAGTTTTACATATAAATGCAGGTGGTACAATTCCAAAATACTCAGGGAAAGAAAAATACATATAATTCAACCAAATTTGGTTTTGCTTATGTAAACTGTCTCTGGTTGAACCCAGAAGGCAGCCAAAAAAATAAATCAAGGAAAAATAATATTAATAACTCAGATTCATTCCTTTTTTGCTTTTCTCTTAGCGACATTTAGATAAGTACAAAGACAATGTTGGACTCTAGACGGGCCTTACCATATTTAAGAATGCTTCCCGAGGGTTTTTTCCCTTTGGGTCTTGTTTTCTTTAGGACCTCATGTGAAATCAACCACAAATGGCTCCATTAAAAGATCACTTATATGTTCTTTTTTAAATATGGATTCATTTTTCAGTAGTCTTGTTTCATAGTGTATGAAATTCTCATTGACCTTGAGCAGTGGTTTTGGCTGCACTTATAATTCATGTTTAGCATGGCTATGTGAGCTGAAAGTCATAAGCCAGGAAATGGTGTGTCCAAACTCCATGATCACACAAAGTCTTCAAATGGGGAATGCAGAGCCCCAGAGCTGCATCTCCCTCCCATTGTCCAGTTTCTACAGAGATTGACAAACAGTAATTTTCAGCATGATGGAAGAAATTATTATGAGTGTGTGTGTGTGTGTGTGTGTATCTACATACATACATACATACATACATAGGTGGACCGCACATGAATTAACAACCAGTTCACCCAGCACCGAAAATAAATATATAAATATACATATACATATACATATACATATACATATACATATACATATACATATATATATATAAACACATATACATATACATATATATATTGTACATATAATATGTATAATATCGAGTTTTATATATTTATATGTAAAACAAGATGGATCAATGACATCAGCAAGTACTACGGACCCAACTGGCAAAAGAAAGTTCAGGACCGTATAGGTTGGAAACATGCGGAAAAGTCCTTCATCCTGCAATGGGTGAAAAATGGCTAAAATGATGATGAGTGATGATATTTATATAAAGTAAACCCAGAAAAATATGGCATACTCACTTAATCCTCCAGGGAAAGATTAAAGGCAAACAAAGTCCAGGCAGAAGAAGAATATCATGGCTTCAAAATCTAAGGGACTGGTTTGGACAGAACTCAACAGGACTTTCTCATGTGGCTGTTGATAAAAATAGGATCACCAACGTCCAATGACAGATATGGCACAAAAAGAAGAAGAAGAAATATAAAATAATTATTATTCTATTATATTTATTTTTCCTGTTTAGATGCAGGAGATTGCATTGGTTTGTGAAGCAGTTTTGGAATGCTGCTTCATTTGAAGCCAAGTAGAAGCAACGCATTACTTTTTAGTTTTGTATAAACCATAATAATCAATATACGTAAATAGAATTTATTGTTAATTTCATTAAGTTCTTATATTGATCTTGTCCAGTTTTTTTAGGATGACTCCTGGCATGTCAGAAACACCTACAAAGATGGTCCTTGACCTCAAAAACATACTCATTTGGCCTCAACACTATATATCCCAGACAGAAATTCAGACAGAAGATCACGTTCATGTTCTCCTTTGGCTAAGCATTCATAGCTATTTCTACTATAATTTTATGATCTCACTGAATGTCTGTAAAGTGATTGCCTTGATAACATCACAAAAATGAATGGGCACTTCCTTGTTTCTATTTTGTGAGCTTTTTATTTAACTACTCGGTCTACATCTAGTGTATGTATGTGTGGCACAGGGATGGGTTCTACTTACCTTTACTACCGGTTCACAATGGGGCCAAGCATGCGCAGAAGCTTCCTGATGATGTCGGGGTTGGTGGGCGGAGCCTCCCACCGGTTTTACTATCGGTTCTTGCAAACCAGTCCAAACCAGGGGCAACCCACAACTGGTATGGCATTGTTTAGTTTTATTTTTCTACTTCAGGTGTAAACTACCCCAGGCTGAAACTACTTTTCATTTTCAATCCCACGGCTCATCATGGATTGATTAAAATTCCAATTTAGTATAGTGTGTGGGTATTTTTAACTGACTAGTCTCTCCATTTTCGTATGACTGGGAAGCCAGTTTTAAATGAATTGCATATGGTCAAGCAGCCCTTCTCTCCTTCTGGATTCCCTCCTGTATGAAAATGCACTCTTGTATAATGTGCTCTTGATAAGCAGATAAAATATATATTTGTACAAAATGTAGTTCATGTTGCAATATTTTCAGGATCAGACTCAACAATAATAATGAGAGTTAGAGGTTTAAATATATTTCTCTTTAATTATAATAGGCATTCTATATTCACTGAATATTCACAGATAGAAGCAAAGAAAATGGTGAAGGTGGCTCCTTATATATACAAAGGGTGGAGCCAAGAGTGGGAGTGGTGAATTATGAATACATTAAGAGTCAAAGAATAAGTTAACCCCTGATATCCCATATATACATTATTTACACATTAGGGAATAAGGCATTTACATCTGACAAATCCCCCTCTAAATGCCGGTTCGCTATACAACACCAATTACATTCAGATTCAGGACAATATAAGACATACAATTTGGAAGTTAAGTATTTGTGCTGTTTAGAAGGTAAAGGCTTCGTCAATATGTCAGCTAATTGTTCAGAGGTATCACAATGCACTGCTTTGATAAATCCATCTTGAGACAATTGTCTCATATGCTTAAATTTTATATCTATATGCCTGGATCTTTGTCCAATGGCATCGGATCTAGATATTTCAATGGCTGCTTTATTGTCTTCATGCATAACAAAAGGCAAAGCAGGTTTTTTCCAAACATCTGAAATTAAATCATTAAACCATACAAGGTTATTTGCAGCTTTGGATAAACAAACATATTCCGCTTCTGTGGTTGAAGTGGCTACCAGTTCTTGTTTACCAGTGTACCAGTAAACTGGACAGTCATTTAACAGAAAAATATAACCAGAAGTACTTTTTCTACATGATATATCTCCAGCCCAATCCGCATCTGCGTAACATGTAAGTTTTGGTTCTTTATTATCACTAGGTTCTAATACTAGGCAAAAGTCTAATGTACTTTTCAGATATCTTAAAATTCTTTTGACAGCTTCCCAGTGATACACTGTTGGTTTGCTAACGTGCCTTGATAATAAATTGAGTGGTAATGCAATATCTGGCCTAGTCCAATTAGATATATAAAGAAGTGAACCTATGACTGATCTATAAAATGTATTATCCTTGAACTCAGGGGAAGATTCATCAGTATTTCTAAGGAAATCAGTTTGCATAGGAGTGTCACAGGGTTTGGCATTGTTTAAATTGCATTTGTTTAGAAGTTCAATAATCTTATCTTTCTGAGTAAGTTTGAATCCCCTTCTAGTTTTGTTAATTTGTACACCAAGATATTTGTTTACTTTACCTAGAGATTTCAACGAGAAATGTTCATTTAGCTTGTTTACAAAGATTTCTCTTCTCTCTTTGTGTTTTCCTATATATAAAATATCATCTACATAAATCAATACAAATTCAATGAAATCATCACTCTTTTTGACAAAGAAACAGTTATCAGCAGTGGTAGCGTTGAAATCCATGGTCTTAAGTACTTTTACCAAGCAATCGTACCATCTTTTGCCAGATTGCTTTAATCCGTATAAACTCTTGTTCAATAGCCAAATTTCATTTTTATTAGTGTACTGACTGTGAGGTGCTCTTACATATATTTCCTTATCTAGTTTTGCGTGTAGATACGCAGTCTGTATGTCATATTGAAATACATCAAGATTGAGTGCGGATGCTACTACTAGAGCTGTTTTAACACTCTCTGTTCTTACTGTGGGGGAGTACGTGTCAGTATAGTCCTCCGGATATTTTTGTGCATAACCTTGTGCAACCAATCTAGCTTTGTATAGGGTATTGCCTCCTTCTAGGTTCTTAATTTTATAAATCCACCTGGTACCAATAATTGTTTTATCTTTAGGTGCAATCGCAGGTGTGAATACATTTAATCCTTGCAAACTTTCCATCTCTTTTTTCATAGCTAGTTCCCATTTTTCCTTTTCTTCACGAGGGAGTTTTAATACTTCCTCATATGTATTAGGTGTTATTTGTTCACCATCCATATGCATTATGTAATCTCTGTATTTATTTGGTATTTGATTTCTGTTGTTCCTAATAGCTCTTTCAGGTTTGCTATGGTAGTCATGCAAATATCTTGCTTCCTTTTTTGTTAATGTGTCTGTCTTTATTTTGTGTTGACTATTTGTCCATGTTTTGGTTTTGTTTTTATTTTTGTTGATATTTTGATTTTCTATTGTCCCTTCCTCACGAGATTTTGTATCTTTGCATTTATTTGGAAATATTTCATTAAGATGTAATTTAGACCAGTTGGCCTGTTCATGGAACACAGCTGTTCTGGAAACTATAAATTTGTTATTATTATCAATGAATCTGTACCCTTTGGTGCCAGTTTCATATCCCATAAATCTTAGTCTTCTGGATACGTTTTCTCCCTTTCTTCTCAACTGTTTAGGTATGTGTACGTCTGCAGTGACCCCAAATATGTGCATGTGTGCTAATTTTGGTTTCCTATTATACATCACCTCATATGGTGTCTTATTCACAATACTGGACCAGGTTCTATTTTGAGTGTAATTTGAATAATGTAAGGCTTCTGACCAAAATTGTTTGCCTAAACCAGCATCCTCTAATGTGCACCTAATCATGGTTTGTAATGTGGAATTCTTTCTCTCTGCAATCCCGTTCTGGAACGCAGAAAATGGACTAGACGTGTAATGTAGCATTCCTCTATCCTTTAACCATTGGGAGAATTCTTTAGACATGAATTCACATCCCCTATCTGTCATAATTTGTTTTATTCTGATATTATGTTGTGTTTCTATGCGTTTGTAAAATTCCTTAAATTTTTGAAAGGTTTCATCCTTGTGTTTTAATGTGTAAACAAAACCATAGCGACTGTAATCGTCTACTATTGTTAGGAAGTAACGTTTTCTATAAGTGATTGATGGAGTTAATGGGCCAACTAAGTCCATGTGTACTAAGTCAAAAATTTTGTTAGTTGATCTGGTGGATTTTTTTGGCCTGGGACTAGTTTTTAGTTTAGTAGATTTACATACTGAGCATTCCAAATAATTTTCACAATTTTTTATTTTGACACCTTCTGCGTGTTCAGTCATTTTTTGTACTACAGGAAAACTTGCATGTCCTAACTTCCTATGTAAGATATGAGCACACTCGTCATGAATTGGTTTACCTATTTTTGGTTTCTTCTCATTGTGTGTATCTGTGTGATCATGAGATATTTTACATTCATCATTGTCACTGTTACTAATATTTTCATCATCTGCCTCAATACAATCTTCCATATTTGAATCAATGTTATGTAACCATCTTTCTTTTGTTATCAGATAGGGTAGGCCTCCTTTAATCATCACAGTGCCTACATTTGTTTTATTCTTCTCTAAAGTTGCTTTTCCCTTTGAGAAAACTATATTGATGTCAGAATCTCTGCTTAGTTTTATGGCACTTAGTATGTTATGAGGTATTTCTGGTATTAACAATACCCCCTCTATTTTTCCTAGACCAGGCAAGGTCACATTCCCTCTGCCTAATACTTGAACTTTTTCTTGATTAGCTACCTTTATTACAAACTTATCTTCTGTAAATGAAGACAATATATTTTTGTTATTAGTGGTGTGATTAGTTGCCCCAGAATCAATAAGCCAATTATTGTTCTCATTTTGTTGCGTTTTAGTGCTGTCTTGTTTATTTAGTCCATTCAGTGAACCAGATTTTCTCTCTTTTGAATTTTCTCTGCCCCCTCTACTTTCTCTGTAATTTGGTGGGCTTCTATATTTATGTCTATCTGTGGAAGACTGTCTATAATTGTATTTATTCCTATATTCTGACCTATGTCTTTCCTTTGAAATTTTGGGACAATTTCTTCTATTGTGTTCCCTGGACCCACAATTGTGGCATTTAAAAGTTTCATTATATTTTTCTTGGAAAGCTACCTTCCTAAAAGATTTGTGTTCTGTGTGATTGCTATAACGATTTTTTCTTGAATTGTCTTCTGCTATCAATTTGTTAGACAGACTTTCTATTGATAAATATCCTAGATTGATGGTGTCTAAGTGTGACATAAAACTATCCCATGATGAATCAAGTGAGTTGATAATAACACTTTTCATTGTTTGATCTGAAATCACTTCCCCCCTCAAATGCAGTTCAGCTCTTATTTTGTTTAAGGATATTAAATGCTCACTTATGGAAACCCCTGGTTTTACTCTGGAAGAAAAGAAGTCCTTAGACATTCTTGTGGTGGTAGCTACACTATTGCTGTGAAACAAATTAAACATGCATTGAATTATTTCTGAAACAGTTAGATTTGGTTTGATGCTATGATACATTGCAGGAGACACGCTAGATATTATTAAGAAAAATGCCTTATGGTGTAAACAATCTATTTTTAAAGTCCAAGGTCTTCTTGGGGGACTAGTGATAAAAAATAGTAAATTTTCTTTCATAAAGACAACCTGGAGCTGTTGATACCATTCTTGCAAATTAATGCCATCAACCCTAAGTTTTGGGAAGTCACTGGGTAAGTTTCCCACATTATTTTGTCCATTACTTACAACCTGAGGTAGTCCGTGGTCTCGCAAGTGTAGGAAATTGCAAAACGGCATGGGGATGCTCGCAACGAGTCTGCGCGGTTCTCTGACCAGTTCAAGTCTTTCCGGACCGTCTGCGTAGTTTCGCACATGCGCGTTGTTCATTTCTTCTTTGGCGTCGTCGTGGAAGGTTCTCTCCATTGTAGCTCGCTCGCTCCGCTCCTCTTCAGACGAGTCGGTCTCTGGCTCGGTCTTAGGAGTTCTGATGGCGGCGACTGTTCTTCTCTTTCTTTTGGGTGCGTTGGCACTTGCTTCGGTCTGCGGTGTAGGGCGGAATCGACATGGCTCTCTGGGCTCGGGCGTCGTCGCTCTCGAAGTCAGGATGGGAGCGTGCATGTCTTGAAGTATCGGCTTGTTCACTTGCTTCTTCGTTGGCGCTTTGGAAATTTTTAATTTTGGCCCAAATGCAGCAAAAAGCGTCTTCATTGCTGACTTTACTTGGGATTTCGTTAAGTCGTCTTCACTTTCTGATTCTGGCTCTTCCGAAGAGTTTGAATCCTCCTTTTCACTTTCGTTGTCTGATAACGTTTTTCGCGCCAGAAATTTTGAACTGAGCATTTTGATTGGCTCTGCTTCGCTCACTTTGGAGGCTTGTTGAAACCAAGATGGCTGCCATTCAAAATTTCGCGCGGGATCACATTTTTTCTTTTTCATAACGACTTTCTCTGTAGTCATATCACTCACAGTTTTTTGGTCTTTGGGTTTCTCTTTAGCGATGTTTTTCTCTCTCGCTGCTCCGCTGTTCTTCAGCATTTCTTGGAGGTTCGCGATGAGGCTTTCATCATTCTTCTGGCTTTTTAATAACTTCAATATCTCTGACCTGAGTTCGTTATTTTCTATTTCGATTTCCTCCTGGCCATCATTTTCATTTATTAATTCTTCTTCTTCAGTGGTGTATTCTTCGGATTCTCTCGAAATCGCGTTTGTGGATTCGTTGATTATTTCTTGTTCAGTTTCTATTTCTTTGCTGTAGGCCCTGGTGTTGGGCCTATCTTTCTTAGACATTTTTAGGTATTTATTGAGTCAATTAACCATCCTCTGCTACCAGTTTGTTGCAATATTTTCAGGATCAGACTCAATAATAATAATGAGAGTTAGAGGTTTAAATATATTTCTCTTTAATTATAATAGGCATTCTATATTCACTGAATATTCACAGATAGAAGCAAAGAAAATGGTGAAGGTGGCTCCTTATATATACAAAGGGTGGAGCCAAGAGTGGGAGTGGTGAATTATGAATACATTAAGAGTCAAAGAATAAGTTAACCCCTGATATCCCATATATACATTATTTACACATTAGGGAATAAGGCATTTACATCTGACAGTTCATTTTTTCCTTACTTATCAAAGCAGCAAAAGGTCTCAAATTGTAGTAATGCTTGGCCGCCATGTTCTGCTTTTTCAGAAGGACATACAAAAACACAGCTCATGTCTGCATTTTGCATTGTTAAACGTACATTTGGAGGTGGTCTAGCTAAGAACAAACAGGACAGTTTGGCACAGACTGAGAATGGCTCCAATTCTTTTAGCTCTTTCCTTATACTGCACTTGGGAAGAGAGGGAGGGTCAGAGACATCATCATAACTTTGTTTGGCAGTGATTTGTAAGCAAGCTGGCGACTTCTCCAGCTTCTTTGTATAGTGGGCTGGACTGAGAAATCAAGATCAAATTCCACCGTCTATCCTAGAGTTCGGGCAAAATGGAATGAATTTAGCTCCCCCCCCAAAGATTTCCAAATAGTTGAGATGGATGGATGGATGGATGGATGGATGGATGGATGGATGGTAGGTAGGTAGGTAGGTAGGTAGGTAGGTAGGTAGGTAGGTAGATTTTTTTAAAAAGGTGTCCCTGAGGATTTTATCCTGCTAGTTGTAACCGACTTTAGGGAATGATGCTCATCTCTGTTTCTTTAAGCCATTGAGCCAGTCCTATCTAAAGACTTTTCCACAATCATGTGGCCAGCATGACATGACACTGCACGGAATGTTCTTACCTTCCCAATGAAGTGGTACCTATTTATCTACTTGCATTTACATGTTTTTGAACAGCTAGGTTGACAAGTGACAGGAGCTCATTCCCTCACGCTGTGGTAGGACTTGAATCACCAGAGCATAAACCTTCCCTGGCTTCTTTTAAGCCACTGAGCCACCACACCTCAGGTAGGTAGATAGAAGAAAGGGGGGGAGAGGGAGGGAGGGAGGGAGATGATAAATGATAGATAGCATTAATGCATACACTTACATACACATTAATGTAATGTAACCGCAAAATTGATTATAATAATTAAAAAGGAAAGAGGAAATGTCATAATTATGTTAACATTCAGGAAAGATTGTGAAGACATTGTTTTGAAGTCAGAGGCACCTGTGATTGATGAGGATTTTGATGATGGCTGGCTGTAATTTCTATCATAATGTCATATACAGATGTTACTTTATTGCAAGGTTGTATTGTTTTAATGAACTATAAACTGTCTAGAATATTTTGATGGAGAAGCATACAAATGTTTATATAAATGAATTAATTAATAAAAACAAACAAGCAACAACTCAGTTATGATTGCTTGAAAACCTTTTTCCCTTGTCCTTTTGTCAAAGAAAAAAATCTTATTCAAATTTTGACCAAGAACACAGCAACAATCCAGTGCTATATACAAGGTATCTCTGTCTAGTATTGCATGTTCTACTATGAACCAGCTCCCATGCCCACAAATATGTTCATAAATTCCAAATATAAAGGAATCCAAAGCACAAAGAACATACAGTATGCCTCTTTAAACTTAAAGATTAATCAAAAGTCATTTTAACAATCCTGTTGATTTCAGTCTAAAATAGCCCAGACTTTGGGAATTAATGTTCTAGCTTATGAATTGTTTCTCAGCAACAAAATGATTGTCACCAACTCTTATTAAATATTCTCAGAGGTATCCAATATATGCAAAATAAAATTGTTGCTTTATTAGTCTTGTTTTAAAATGCTAGAAAATCAATTCAACTTTATTTAAAATGATCCTCCATTGGTTTATTAGGATAGGACATTCAGGCACTATTCTACAGGTCCAGAAATAACTGATATTATTTTACTGCTTAGAATAATTTCATATTAGAAATAAAGATCTACATGAGGAAATCAACAAGACTTCAAAACCTATTTCCCACCCTAAAGGCTGTTAATCAAATTGTGACTTTTTGCAAGGAAAGGCAAAACCAAAAATGGAGGAAATATCAATAATAATACAGAAGTAAAAGGAAAGACAATACTGTATACAGCAAATCCCAAGAGCAAATTTCTTCTACTTCTTCAAAGGATATATATATAGAGAGAGAATCCTGAAGTTAAATATTAATAAATATTCACAATTTCTGCCAGAAATAAACTTTGTAAAAATCTTTAAATATAAATAATTAAACTTCACTCATTTGAAACCAGGTTGATATGCATGTCTATTGCATGCTGCATATTTTACAAAATATGCAGGTCGCAGAACAAATGTACAACAATTGCTATTATCTGCCATCATTGTGCAGATAATACATTAATACAGATCATAGTAAAATCCTGGAACAGCTTGCCTCCCAGAGCTGCGGGTGCTCCATCGCTGGAAGTTTTCAAGAAAAGGTTGGACATCCATTTATTTGGGATGGTATAAGAACTCCTGCTTTGGGCAAGGGGTTGGACTAGAAGACCTCCAGGGTCCCTTCCAGCGCCAGGATTCCATGGTGAAACTGCTTTGCTTGTTATGATGATAGAGATTTTTGCAGATATATTATGCCAACAGAGCGGATATGAGGAGAACTTTCAAGAAGACATATAAAATTTGCTATCGATTTTTATCTTCCTGTGTTTTAACTGCTGCACAATGTTGTCAGCATAACAAATGCCTTCATTTCATCTTTTAAACGTTCCTGATTGTAAAATCCGTGGATTAGGGCAGCCTGTAAATAAATGATGAATGGAAGATTGGCAGCAATATCTATGTCTAGAAAGGATATCCAGGGCAAGGAAGCTGTGCAGCTTTAATGACTTTAGGGGCCTCACGAGCAGTGTCCTTGAGGCAGCAAATCAATTATCTGAATGGCTAGTATAGCTATTCTTCGCTTCATTGCTGGAGGCAGATGTATTTTCTTTCATCCAAAAGAGAAAGGATTAGGCACAGACCTTTGTGCTATGCATTACCATCCCTACTACAAACCACCCTTGATGGTTGAGGGAACCTCTGAAGTGATACCTGAGGCAAACACTGACCTTAGAAGTCTGCATCTTCAGGCATCTATTAAGCTTCTTAAAAAAGCAGGGTTCTCCAACCTTTCCAACTTTGCAGACCGGAGGGTGGGGGAGAAGAGATGGTTCCACACCCACCACTCACAGAAATGGAGCTTCCTATGTGAGTGTGAGAGCACACCGTTCATGCAGATGGAGTTGTGCCCGCTTGCCCACTCGCCCTTCGCTTTCGCAGCCTGCTTCCGAACAGGCCGCAGCCCGATATTGGGTCACAGCCCCGGGGTTGGGGACCCCTGTTCTAAGAGACCTCCCAATGTCCACATCTCATGTCTTTCTCCATGCCTACTGAAGTATTTCAGGTCCTTGTTTGGTGTCTTTTGGATTCCAATGTATATTATTTCCAAGGGAATTGTGGAATTGTTGAAAGGTCATTATTCCATCCAGGCCATTAATCCAGCAACTCATTCCAGAGGACTTTAAATTAGCATTCACCACAGGTGGCCATCTAACCCTGTTAACATATTTTGAGCCAAAGGAAGCCACTTCCTCCCAAATCAATGCTGAGGTACCGATTAACTCATCTAACCTCATCTCTCTTCGGCCTAAACACTTAATGCTCAGATTCATCTGGACATGAAATATCCAACACAAAAGTCATATGTCTTACATATAAGTAGGCCAACTCAGGGGTGAAGTGTAAAATGTGTTACTACCGGTTCTGTGGGCGTGGCTTGGTGGGGGGGGTAATGTGACTGGGCGTGGCCAACTTTTTTTTTTTAACTTTTCAAAGCATTTTTTCTAATGCTTTGAAAAGCCTCTGCCGATCAGACAACTCAGCTGGGATCGTCAGAGAGGCTTTTTTAAAAAATGCTTTGAAAAGCCTCTGCCGATTAGGTAACTCAGCTGGGATCGTCAGAGAGGCATTTTATTTATTTTATTTATTGAATTTATAGCCCGCCCTTCTCCCCGAAGGGACTCAGGGCAGTGAACAGCCGAAAATTAAAATAACATACAATATAAAAGTTAAGATAACTAAAAATAAATTAAATTAATCGGCCTCCCAATTTAAAACCCCAAGCTATACAATTAAAAAACTTGTTGCAATATTTTCAGGATCAGACTCAATAAGATTAGTAAGAGTTAAAGGTTTAAATATATTTCCTTTTATTTACAATAGGCATTCTATATTCACTGAATATTCACAGATAGAAGCAAGGAAAAGGGTGCATGTAGCTCCTTATATATACAATGGGTGGAGCTATATGTGGGAGTGGTGAATTATGAATACATTAACAAGTGAAGAATAAGTTAACCCCTGATACCCCGTTCATATACTATTTACACATTAGAGAATAAGGCATTTACATCTGACAAATCCCCCTCTAAATGCCGGTTCGTTATGCAACACCAATTACATTCAGATTCAGGACAATACAAAACATACAACTTAGAAGTTAAATATTTATGTTGCTTAGAAGGTAAAGGCTTTGTCAATATGTCAGCTAATTGTTCTGAAGTATCACAATGCACTGCTTTGATAAATCCATCCTGAGATAATTGTCTCACATGTTTAAATTTTATATCTATGTGTCTGGACCTTTGTCCAATAGCATCAGATCTAGATATTTCAATGGCTGCTTTATTGTCTTCATGCATAACAAAAGGCAAAGCAGGTTTTTTCCAAACATCTGAAATTAAATCATTAAACCATACAAGGTTATTTGCAGCTTTGGATAAACAAACATATTCCGCTTCTGTCGTTGAAGTGGCCACTAGTTCCTGTTTACCAGTGTACCAGTAAACTGGACAGTCATTTAAGAGGAATATATAACCAGATGTACTTTTTCTACATGAGGTGTCTCCAGCCCAGTCCGCATCTGCGTAACATGTAAGCTTTGGTTCTTTATTGTCATTAGGTTCTAACATTAAACAAAAGTCTAGTGTACTTTTCAGATATCTTAAAATTCTTTTAACAGCTTCCCAGTGATACATTATTGGTTTGCTGACATGTCTGGATAATAAATTGAGTGGTAAGGCGATATCTGGTCTTGTCCAATTAGATATATAAAGAAGTGAACCTATGATTGATCTATAAAATGTGTTATCCTTGAATTCGGGGGAAGATTCATCAGTATTTCTTAGAAAATCAGTTTGCATAGGAGTATCACAAGGTTTGGCATTGTTTAAATTGCATTTATTTAAAAGTTCTATGATCTTATCTCTCTGAGTAAGTTTGAATCCCCTTCTAGTCTTATTAATTTGAACACCAAGATATTTGTTTACTTTGCCTAGGGATTTTAACGAGAAATGTTCATTTAGCTTAGTTACAAAAGTTTCTCTTCTCTCTTTATGTTTTCCTATGTATAAAATGTCATCCACATAAATCAATACAAATTCAATGTAATCATCACCCTTTTTGACAAAGAAACAGTTATCAGCAGTGGTAGCATTGAAGTCCATGGTTTTAAGTACTTTTACTAAACAATCATACCATCGTTTACCAGATTGTTTTAACCCGTATAAACTCTTGTTTAACAACCAAATCTCATTTTTGTTTGTGTATTGACTGTGAGGTGCTCTTACGTATATTTCCTTATCTAGTTTTGCGTGTAGATACGCAGTCTGTATGTCATATTGAAATACATCAAGATTGAGTGCTGATGCTACCACTAGAGCTGTTTTGACACTCTCTGTTCTTACTGTGGGGGAATACGTGTCAGTATAGTCCTCCGGATATTTCTGTGCATAACCTTGTGCAACTAGTCTAGCTTTGTATAGAGTATTGCCTCCCTCTAAGTTCTTAATTTTATATATCCACCTGGTACCAATAATTGTTTTATCTTTAGGTGCAATTGCAGGTGTAAATACATTTAATCCTTGTAAACTTTCCATCTCCTTTTTCATCGTTAATTCCCATTTTTCTTTTTCTTCACGAGGGAGTTTTAACACTTCCTCATATGTATTAGGTGTTGTTGGCTCACCATCCATGTGCATTATATAATCCTTGTATTTATTTGGCATTTGATTTCTGGTGTTTCTAATAGTTTTTTCAGGTTTACTATCGTTATCATGCAAATATCTTGCTTCCTTTTTTGTTAGTGTGTCTGTCTTTATTTTGTGTTGGCTATTTGTCCAAGTTTTGGTTTTGTTTTTATATTTGTTGATATTTTGCTTTTCTATGGTCCCTTTCTCATGGGATTTTGTATCTTTGTATTTATTTGGAAATATTTCATTAAGATGTAATTTAGACCAGTTGGCCTGTTCATGGAACACAGCTGTTCTGGAGACTATAAATTTGTTATTATTATCAATGAATCTGTACCCTTTAGTGCCAGTCTCATATCCCATAAATCTGAGTCTTCTGGATACGTTTTCTCCCTTTCTTCTTAATTGCTTAGGTATGTGTACGTCTGCAGTGACTCCGAATATGTGCATGTGTGCTAATTTTGGTTTCCTATTATACATCACTTCATATGGTGTCTTATTTACAATGCTGGACCAGGTTCTATTTTGTGTGTAATTTGAATAATGTAAGGCTTCTGACCAGAATTGTTTGCTTAAGCCAGCATCTTCCAATGTGCATCTAATCATGGTTTGTAATGTTGAATTCTTCCTCTCTGAAATCCCGTTCTGGAACGCAGAAAATGGACTAGATGTGTAATGTAACATTCCTTTGTCTTTTAACCATTGGGAGAATTCTTTAGACATGAATTCACATCCCCTATCTGTCATGATTTGTTTTATTTTGATATTGTGTTGTGTTTCTATGCGTTTGTAAAATTCTTTAAATTTTTGAAAGGTTTCATCTTTGTGTTTTAATGTATAAACAAATCCATAGCGGCTATAATCGTCTACTATTGTCAAGAAGTAACGTTTTCTATAAGTGATTGATGGAGTTAATGGACCAACTAAGTCCATGTGTACTAAATCAAAAATTTTGTTAGTTGATCTAGTAGATTTTCTTGGCCTGGGACTAGTTTTTAGTTTTGTAGATTTACATACTGAGCATTCCAAATAGTTTTCACAATTTTTTATTTTAACACCTTCTGCGTGTTCAGTCATTTTTTGTACTACAGGAAAACTGGCATGTCCTAACTTCCTATGTAAGATGTGAGCACACTCATCATGAATTGGCTTACCTATTTTTGGTTTTTTTTCATTGTGTGCATCTATGTGATCATGAGATATTTTACATTCATCATTATCACTGTTGCTAATATTTTCATCATCTACTTCAATACAATCTCCCATATTTGAATCAATGTTATGCAGCCATTTTTCCTTTGTTATCAGATAAGGTAGGCCTCCTTTAATCATCACAGTGCCTATATTTATTTTATTCTTCTCTAAAGTCGCTTTTCCTTTTGAAAAAACAATGTTAATGTCAGAATCTCTACTTAGTTTTATGGCACTTAGTATGTTATGAGGTATTTCAGGTATTAGCAATACCCCCTCTATTTTTCCTAGACCAGGCAGGGTTACATTCCCTCTACCTAATACTTGAACCTTTTCTTGGTTAGCTACCTTTATTACAAATTTATCTTCTGTAAATGAAGACAGTATATTTTTGTTATTAGTGGTGTGATTGGTTGCTCCAGAATCAATAAGCCAATTATTGTTCTCATTTTGCTGTATGTTAGTGTTGTCTTGTTTATTTAACCCATTCAGTGAACCAGATTTTCTATCCTTTGAATTATCTCTGCCCCCTCTATTCTCTTTGTAATTTGGTGGGCTTCTATATCTATGTCTATCTATGGAAGACTGTCTATAATTGTATTTGTCTCTATATTCTGACCTATGTCTTTCCTTTGAAATTTTGGGGCAATCTCTTCTATTATGTTCCCTGGATCCATAATTGTGACATTTAAATGTTTCATTATATTTTTCTTGGAAAGCTACTTTCCTATATGGTTTGTGTTCTGTGTGATTGTTAGAACGATTTCTTCTTGAATTGTCTTCTGCTATCAATTTATTGGATAGACTTTCTATGGATAAGTATCCTAGATTGATTGTGTCTAAATGTGACATAAAATTGTCCCATGATGGATCAAGTGAGTTGATAATAACACTTTTCATTGTTTGGTCTGAAATCACCTCCCCCCTCAAATGCAGCTCAGCTCTTATTTTGTTTAAAGATATTAAATGCTCACTTATGGAAACCCCTGGTTTTATCCTAGATGAAAAGAAATCTTTAGACATCCTTGTGGTGGTAGCTACACTATCACTGTGAAACAAATTAAACATGCATTGAATAATTTCTGAAACAGTCAGATTTGGCTTAATGCTGTGATACATTGCAGGAGACACACTAGATATTATTAAGAAAAATGCTCTATGGTGTAAACAATCTATTTTTATAGTCCAAGGTCTTTTTGGGGGACTAGTGATAAAAAATAGTAAGCTTTCCTTCATAAAGACAACCTGGAGCTGTTGATACCATTCTTGCAAGTTAATGCCATCAACCCTTAGCTTCGGGAAGTCACTGGGTAAATTTCCGACATTATTGGATCCATTACTTACAACCTGAGGTAGTCCGTGGTCTCGTAAATGCAGAAAATTGCAAAACGGCGTGGGGATGCTCGCAACGAGTCTGCGCGGTCTTCTCGTCAGTTCATGTCTTCCCAGGCCATCTGCGTAGTCTTGCGCATGCACGTTGTCCATTTCTTCTTTGGAGTCGTCGTGGAAGGTTCTCCCCATTGCGGCTCGCTCGTTCTGCTCCTCCTCGGACGAATCGGTCTCTGGTTCGATTTTGGGAGTCCTGACGACGGCGGCTGTTCTTCCTCTTCTTTTGAGGGCGTTGGTGCTTGCTTCGGTCTGTGGCGTAGGGCGGTATCGGCAGGGCTCTCTGGGTTCGGGCGTCAGCGCTCTCGTAGTCAGGATGGGAGCGGGCAGGTCTTGAGGCATTGGCTTGCTCGCTCGCTTCTTCGTTAGCTTTTTAGTAATTTTTAGTTTTGGCCCAAATGCGGCAAAAAGCGTTTTCATTGCTGATTTTATTTGGTAGTTTGTTGAATCACCTTCACTTTCTGATTCTGATTCTTCTGAGGTGTTTGAATCTTCTTTTTCATTTTCGTTGTCTGGTAATGTTTTTCGCGCCAGAAATTTTGAATTGAGCTTTTTGATTGGCTCTGCTTCGCTCATCTTGGAGGCCTGTTGAAACCAAGATGGCTGCCATTCAAAATTTCACGCGGGATCACCGTTTTTCTTCTTCGCAATGATTTTCTCTGCAGTCATATCACTCACTATTTTTGGGTCTTTAGACTTTTCATTAGTGATGTTTTTCTCTCTCGCTGCTCCGCTGTTCTTCAGCATATCTTGGAGGTTCGCGATGAGGCTTTCATCATTCTTCTGGCTCTTTAATAATTTTAATATCTCTGACCTGAGTTCGTTATTCTCTGTCTCGATTTCCTCCTGGTCATCATTTTCATCTATTATTTCTTCGTCTTCAGTGGTGTATTCTTCAGATTCTCTCGAAATTGCGTTTGTGGATTCATTGATTATTTCTTGTTCTGTTTCCATTTCTTTGCTGTAGGCCCTGGTGTTGGGCCTATCTTTCTTAGACATTTTTAAGTTTTTATTGAGTCAATTAACCATCCTCTGCTACCAGCTTGTTGCAATATTTTCAGGATCAGACTCAATAAGATTAGTAAGAGTTAAAGGTTTAAATATATTTCCTTTTATTTACAATAGGCATTCTATATTCACTGAATATTCACAGATAGAAGCAAGGAAAAGGGTGCATGTAGCTCCTTATATATACAATGGGTGGAGCTATATGTGGGAGTGGTGAATTATGAATACATTAACAAGTGAAGAATAAGTTAACCCCTGATACCCCGTTCATATACTATTTACACATTAGAGAATAAGGCATTTACATCTGACAAAACTAACCCATAAAACCTATTCAGGCCAGGCCGGCTTGCTGAAATAAAAACGTCTTCAGGTCCTTACGGAAAGTGCGGAAAATGCTTTGAAAGTGCGGAAAATGCTTTGAAAAGCCTCTCTGATGATCAGGCAACTCAGCTGGGATCGTCAGAGACATTTCAAAGCATTATTTTTACTACCTCTTCGGCCAAGTGGTTGCAGAAAAAAATGCTTTGAAAAGCCTCTGAGGATCCCAGCTGAGCCGCACGATCATCAGAGGCTTTTGTTTTTTACTTTTAAAAGCATTTTTTCATTGGAAGAGGTTGTAGAAAAAATGCTTTTAAAAGTAAAAAAAAAAAAAAAGCCTCTGATGATCCTGCGACTCAGCTGAGCATGGTGGGGAGCACATTTTTCCTACCGGTTCTCCGAACCACCTGCCGCCATCGCTACCGGATCGGGCGATCCAGTCCAAACTGGGAGCATTTCACCCCTGGGCCAACTATACAAGCATAGAATCCCCCTGTCCTTCTGTCATCCCCATGGTCATGTGATCAATCCCCTTTTCAGGTTTCTGGTTGCTTAAAATCCATCAAAGCTTTAAATCAAAGAGGGAAAATGATTTAGAGAAAACAATAGATTGGTATGGGCCTTGCTGTTGTTCTGTCTCCTTTGGGCTTCAGCCACATCAATTTTCTCCCTTGTCCTGCCCACACGCTATCATCCACTGGAGATATTAGACAGAGAAAATGAACAATTAATGGAGGAGACAAAGTGTGGGTGGGGGGGGAATCTCATAAACATGGCATGCCAGTAAGAGGCTTTCTGCAGTCTTTGTACAGCACCTGCATTCCGAAGGATTCCTACCTTTGATAATGGAAGCTCACTTAAGGCAACAGGACTAATATAGGTAGTCTTACAACAGTTCTGTTTAGTGCTGTTTACAACAGCACTGAAAAAAGTGACTTATAACCATCTTTCACACTTATGACAGTTGCAGCATCCCCATGGTCATGTGATGAAAATTCAGATGTTTGGCAACTGGCTCATATTTATGATGCTTGCAGTTTCCCAGAGTCATGTGCTCCATCTTTTGCTACAAGCAGTCAATGGGGAAGCCAGATTCATTTAATAACCGTGTTATTAATTTAATAACTGCAGTGACTCACTTAACAACTGTGGCAAGAATGGTTGGAAAATGGAACAAAACTCACTTAACAAATATCTCACTTAGCAACAGAAATTTTGGGCTCAGTTATGGTCATACGTCAAGGTCTATCTGTAGTTGATATTGACTGACAGACTTATCCTGCATCAATCTGTAGATTAGAACCATTGCTTCCAGCAGCAGATTCTTTAAATGAATTAGACATTTGGCAAAGAAATGCTGCCTTATTTTTTTTGTTCCAATACACTAATAATCTGTTTCACGCTTAAAATCTATCATTAAGACAGATTCTAATTTAAAATTAATAGTTTAATAGTTTATTTTTTAAAAAGACTTTTTCCTTCAAGGTTCAGCAATGTTTCATTAAAAAAAAAACCTTACTATCATGATTAGTAATATTAATCCATTTTCAGTATTCAACAGTTAACGTGAAAAATGCTTTGGGTTCAAAAGTATTTTCACTTTTGCCAAAGTCTCCTGATACTCCTCCTCTGTAACTTCCATGTGTTTTTCTGAGGTTGTTTCAGATGTTTCTCAGCCTTCAAGAACAGCTTTTCACAGGCCTGCAAAGGAGGTGGGAAAATTCTCCTTAACGTAGGATACAAGCCCTTTTTATGCTGCTATTTATTCAAGTATCGTTAAGGGAATCCCAGAGATTTTTCATTCTTGTAGTACTCAGAGAGGAAACATTTCTTTCTCTGTAGATCTCCTATGAACATGCTGGCTGCCTTGGGTTTTTTCTCTCTCTCTTTTTGGTAATCTAATATAATAAAACTGAGCTGCATGAATGTAGCAGCTTTTTTAAAGAAATGTTTAAAGAAATCCCTTATGCACACAGGAAGGTTAAGTCAGGACAACTACAGGCAAGTGAAACTTACTTCCAAGCAATGCATAAAGGAAGATAACAATTCTTGGAAGGCCAAAGTCTACTGAAGCTTGCATTTCTGCATGAATCATGCTCCAGCAGAGCATTTGATTTCGTTTTACATTTCTACTGGAAAAAAATTATCTTATGTCACACTTCCATAAATGTTTTCCAAACAATGTGTTGTCAGAGTCATGCAGATCAAGCACCTTCTTTCTTTTCTTTCATTCTGTTCAATGTCTGATTCTTGGAGACTGCTTTCCTATAGTTTTCTTGGCAAGGTTTTTCGGAAGTGGCTTTCTATTGCCTCCTTCCTAGGGCTGAGAGAAAGTGACTGGCCCAAGGCCACCCAGTTGGCTTTGTGTCTAAGACACGACTAGAACTCACAACCTCCTGGTTTCTAGCCTGATGCCTTAACCATTACACCAAACTGGCTCTCTACCTTCCATTCGAAACTTCGCATTTATAATCTTTCAAGAGAATCTGTTTCCCTTCCGGATTTTGGGATCTAAGACTTCAACAAAATATCAGTCCACCCCTCAAAGTTCATAGCTAATGCTTCAGAACTGGCAGAGCTGGGATTTATGCTAATATGCATTATAAACAGTCAACTCACAAAGGATTTGTAAATACTTTGAATCCATGTATCTTGAATGTCAATATTGCATTTACATAAGACTTGGCGATGTTTTCAAATATAATTTTTACTATGCACATACCAGAAAGGATGCATTAAGAGCCATATTAAACTCAATCATGCATTTTATATCAGAAACGCTCCAATAAGTAGCAATGCCTAAGCTGACCTTGATTTATCTTGGAAAAAGCTAAGTCCAGAGAAACCTGGTTAGTTCTTGGGTAGGATAGGACAGCACCAAGAAATCCCAGGGCTCTAGGACAGAGTAAAAAAAATATCTAGGAAGTAAAAAAATATATATCCTGACAAAAAGCAAGGGCAATTACACTTTTGTAATATTGCCAAGAAAACTGCATAAATGTAGACATCAGGAGTCAAACATGGCTCACAGAACTTTATACCTTTACACTAGAAACAGTTTTTTAAAAAGAGGATTAAAAATTCCTCTCTAGAAGACATTTCCCCCACACCCTGTTTCTGACTCCTCCGCCTCTTTCTGCTATTAGGGGAATATAGTAATCTAAACTCTTGCCTCATTCTTTCCAATTCCTGTTCCCAACGCCAACTTTCAGGATAGGGCTGTATTTTTGGAAATTGTTCAAATGATAACTGGAGTGTTTTTGAATACTTTTTTTATGCTTTACATATTTGCATTCCTTTCATTTCCAACTCCCTGATTCTTGATTTGCTAAGCACGGTAGCGCTTACCACTTTCTATTTTTATGAGAGGTTGGTTGTTAGATGTGCAACTAGATCTCAGAAAAGGTGTAACAGGTGATGGCACTACCATTCTGACTGGATGCCTCTTGAGAGTTTAGAAAAGCAAGGCTTACATGCACCCTCAGAAGAACCGGCAACTTGTGAGAAGAAGCTCCTTCCAAGTGAACACTTGTAAGTTCCCCAAATCCAGTCAATTGCCTTCTCCTTTTTCTCTCACCTAGTATCTGTAATAGCAAAAATAATTCAAAAGAAAAAAAGAAAAAACAGTGATTAAAAACACTTGCGTATACTGTGATATTATTTATAAATGTTCTGTATGTTAGAGAGTAACTTTGGGCCCATCAAACTGGATTCAATTTCTTTTGTCTGTATGGACAAATGTTTGCTACCTTGATGATCCTAGTAATATCTCATCACTCTTTCACTGGATTCAGGTCTAAAGGTGACCTTTGAAGCTCCCATTAACTCCTGGATGCATGGACAATTATTCTATCATTATCTGTAGAATATGTTAAAAAGTTATAGGTTAAATTCTGCAGTAGGCAAGGAAGTCAGACTTTATAGCTGTAGGTCATGAATTTTAAAACTTGGCAGTGATTATTACTGTAGGCTAGATCTGAGCCATTGGCCTGGAAAAGAGCCATATTATTTATATGAACCATTCAAAAGCTTTCTTTAGATTATCGTCCAGTAGAGATTCCATTACAGATCATAACGGTAACCAAAAGCAGATATGCACACTAGCTTCACACGAAGCACCTGGCTTTGCCTCGTCAAGGTGCACAAGGGACATGATTCACTTTGCAAAAAGATACCTGGCATCAACTTGAAGTCTCAACTAGCAGTTTGAAAAGTAGCTGAGGTTTCTGTGTGCATGCAACAATAGCAATAGCAATAGCACTTAGACTTATATACCGCTGCACAGTGTGCTTTGCAGCCTTCTCTAAGCGGTTTACAGAGTCAGCATATTGCCCCCAACAATCTGGGTCCTCATTTTACCCACCTCGGAAGGATGGAAGGCTGAGTCAACCTTGTGCCTGGTGAGATTCGAACTGCCAAATTGCAGGCAGCCGGCAGGCAACAGAAGTAGCCTGCAGTACAGAAGCAGCAATGCAAGTAGAATAGCTGGAAGAGACTAGTGAAGCAATTCTGTAGCTCTGCTACCAGGAGTTTTGAGGGGGGGGGAGAAAGAATATTTGTAACTCAGGGATGAATTGTGGAGTTCTTGGTCCTCTCTGAGCTTTATTGTTTTCTTGCAGATGTTTCAATACCCAACCAGGTAACATTATCAGTGCTAGAAGGGAGGGAAGTTGCTGTCTGTTTATGTATAAGTGGCTTGCTTTTCAATGTGGTGGAAGTGTTGTGTTGTGGAAGTGTTGTTGGTGGTTCCTTGATTAGGCTGAGGTTTACTGTTCAATTGTTTGTCTGTGTTGGTAGGTCCTTGATTGGAGTGCTGTTTACTGTTGATGGTTGGTCCAGTATTAATCAGAGGTTTGGTGTTTGTTTGTTTTTTGTTTTTGTTTTTGTTTTTTTGTTTTTTGGAGGAATGGGGAGAGTGCTACTGATGCCATGTTTTGCTTTACTTTTCCTCCCTCCTGTCTTTTTAGTGACTGACTAACTGCACGATGTAATCTACATTACTGCTCAACTGAGGCAAATTATACTGTGCTTCTCATATTCAAAGCAACTGAAAACATGCTCCATTTAGGATTACAGTGAGGAAAGAGATTCATGACACATGCACACAATAAGCCCAAAGCCAGCCCAGAGTCCACACGTTGCTCCCCAAGAAACTGAAGGCCACAGGTGATGCCTCCAGAAGGATGAGGGTTTTATTTATTTATTTAAAACATTTATACAGTTGCCCATCTTATGTCAAATTCTGAGTGGGTCCCAATCAGGGGTGGACTTCAAAAATTTTAGCAAGAGGACTCTGCCCAGTTGCTGGGTGGGCGTGGCCATGGTTGGCGTGGCCAAGTTAGCCTCCTGCACCATGGCAAGGGAGTTTGCCCTCCCCGGGCTCTGGAGGGTTTCTTCGAGCCTCTGGGATGGCAAAAATGCCTCCCCAGGCTCCAGAGGCCCTCTGCCCATTTCTGGCCTTCCTGAACTTCTGGTAGGCCTGTTCCCCCACCCCTCCGAGCCTCCGCACGCACCCTGCACTTATCTGCATTCAAAACGGGTCATGTAGGGACTTCGGGGAAGAGAGGGGAGAGGTGGGCGGGGCCAGCCAGGAGTGGGATTTGGGGGTTCTCTGAACTGCACAGAATCTTAGCTAGAGGTTCTCCCGAACCCCTGAGAACCCCCAGCAGCCCTCCCCTGGCCCCAATCAACAATAAAATATCAATAAAAACACCAGAATACATAAATATTTTTTAAAAAAACCATAAACATTAAAAACTTGGCAACAAAGTTAGCCTTCCAGCTTCCTCGTTAAACCCCCTCATCCACCACACCCTATTCAGCATTGGGGGAAATAGCCAGGTCTTAATTGCTTTTCGGAAGGCTAGGAGGGTAGGGGGTCTGCTGACTTCAAAGGAAGGGTGTTCCCACAGATCAGGGGCTGCCATGGAAAATGCACGCTTCCTAGATCCTAGAATAGCAATAGCACTTACACTTATATACTGCTTCATAGAGCTTTGCAGCCCTCTCTAAGCGGTTTACAGAGTCAGCATATTGCCCCTAACAATCTAGGTCCTCATTTTACCGACACCAATATTTTCAACCATTGCTGGTGTTAGTTAGAAGGAAAGGAGCAAAACCTCAATTTTTGCCCTTTAAAATCTTTCAGTCATCCCTTGCAAAAAGCTTGGAAATGTGTCACTAAGCCTCAAAATGTTTGACAATTTTGAGGGCCGAAGGGCATTAAGGATAGAAATGGCTCAACTCCTCAATTCTATGGCATGTCCATCCCTACTTCTTTCCTTTTTTCAGTCATATCAGTAATAATCATTCGTTTTACTGCTGAGCTCTCAGTGCATCATTTGGAGGAATGCAAGTAATATTTCATCTGCTAAGACTTCCGAAAAACTTAGATCTGAAATTCTAATTGAGTAAGGTTAAGCTCTGGGCCTAAATCTTCTGCCATCCCCTTTTCATGAAGTTGTGAGAAATTCCTGTTGGCTTGCTTTGGGAAAGAAACAGTCCTGGAAAGTTAAAGTAATTCTTTTTACCATGGTGTTGTGATGGCGCAGTGGTTAGAATGCAGTATTGCAGGCAAACTCTACCCCTAGCTTGGAGTTTGATCCTGACCAGCTCATGGTTGACTCAGCCTTCCATCCTCCCAAGGTTGGTAAAATGAGGACCCAGTTTGTTGGGGGCAAGATGCTGACTCTGTAAACCGCTTAGAGAAGGCTGCAAAGCACTGTGAAGTGGTATATAAATCTAAATGCTATTGCTATAAGTTTAAGTGCTATTGCTACCAGAATACAAACTGCCTGTGGAATCCTAGCAAATACCAGGGTTGCTGGGCAGAAAGAGCTTAAGCAGCTCTCTACTCTTCAGAAATGGTTAGATAAAAGAAACAGAAGTTAGAAAGGAAGGGATATAAAGGGAGGAAATGGTATAGAGGAGAGTCGTTAAAGAAGACGATGTTAAATGTTAAGCATTAAGGTTATTATATCATAATATGTTATTATATTATTAATATGCTGGTGATGACTAAATATAATGAAGATGTATAAATGCGACTATCAAAATATAATTGTACCCAGAATGCACACTGTTTGATGAAAATTGAGTGTTATATAAATTAAAGAAATAAAACGTGAAAAAAAAAGAAAAAAAAGAAATAGATTCATAAAGTAGAATTGGACAAGCAATTCTAGTTTAAGAGCCTGAGTTTAAGTTAGGAAGCCAGCAGTGTGTAGCTATGCCAGCTTTAAGTCATCTAGCAGTGAGCATCAGCCCCTCCACCGCCATCCCCCGCCACCCCCAAAAAAGCAGGGCTTTCAATCTTTCTTCCAGCCAGCAACTGGCTGTTTTTCAAAGCATCAGTCCCAAGGCTGAACCATGGATGCAAGAAGTTGAACTTGGCTACCAGCCTGTGTTTTGCTCAAGAACCAAAGAGAGGGAGAAAATACTGCAAAAAAAAAATGAAATCCTGACTTCTAAAGTGCTCTTGATTTCTCTGCAAGACATTGCTGAGATTTGGCTTAATGTCTTTTTTTTTTTTCCCTTTCCTCTGAACGAAGACATCATGTATCTGCACGTCTAAAACCATGATTTCCATCAAGAGAATAGACTTTGAGTCAAAACACAGTTTGATCCGGAATGCGTCTCTTCCTCGAGGCTGATGGAAGAACAGGGTATTGAAGTATTTTGTTACATCTTTCAAGAAGAAGCTGTTTTGTAAGGCTTGTTCCAAGTCTAAATGGCTCCTTAAATTGCAAGAAGCCGTGGCTAAATGCTTTAAAAGCTGCCACAGCAAAGTATATTGGCTTACCTTTGGTATTTATTTTTGGATTCTCCTCTTTTGTTTCTTTCCAAAGCACAGGAAATTGTTAAACATTTTTGACCAAAAAAAACCCCCAGCAACACAGGCATCAATTGATTGTTTTTTAAAAAAAACATTTTCCTGGTTGAACATGAGGTAACTCTTTAATAATGACTGGTTATTGTTGTTGTTCTTCTTCTTTGATGCCTTCAAGACAATTTTTTCTTTTAATTTATATGCCGCCCTTCTCCGGAGACTCAGGGCGGCTTACAAGGCATTAAGCAATAGCCTTCATACTTTTGTATATTTTTATACAAAGTCAGCTTATTGCCCCCACAAACCGGGTCCTCATTTTACCTACCGTAGAAAGGATGGAAGGCTGAGTCAACCTTGAGCTTGGTGAGAATTGAACTCGCAGTAATTGCAGGCACCTGGAAGCTAAATACTACCTTTAACAGTAGCATTAGTCTGCTGTGCCACTCAGGCTCTTATTTTGGGGAATTTTGATTCCCCATGGCTGCTTGACCTAATCCCTACAATAATGATTCTCCTGAAATAAAGTGGATAACTTCCACTGCAGATGAATATACATAAATAAGAAATACAAAAATAATGCTCAAACAATAATGCTGTTCAAACTTCAAGTTTTACAAACATTAACTTAGATTAAATGATTAGTAAGGTGTTGCTATACAATAATTAGGAAAGTAAGGCAGAGAATTATTTACAGAGAAAGATGTATATTACAAGGTAAAACAGCACAATGTAAGGTTCAGTCATATATTTTATTACAAACAATATAAAATTATCTTAGAACTGGATTTGTATTTCTTGGAAAAACTCACCAGTATATGAACGAAACTTTGATTTTAAATCCCTTTAAACCCAAGACACACAGAGCAAGTAAAAGAGGACCGGTAATAATTAGCACTGTAGGAATATAGTATTTATTACAACAACATAACTTTTGTCCATTTTTCTGTACAAACCTACCTGATTTCTTCTTGGTTCTTTTTATAAACGTTTTGCATATTACCATTTATCCCTCCGAGCACTATGATATTAACATCTGTAAAAGAAGACTCTGCTAGATGCCTGAAACAGGTAGGGAGAACTACATGTAGAAATTTTGAGCTCACAATGCAGCCCTCGTGATTATCTATAGGTAAAAACTTTAGCCCAGGAGCAGGTAAACTTTGGGTGAATAAGGGTAACGCTTAGAAATTTTAGGAAAGCTGAGGTCTGCCAAGCAAGTTGGACAATTTCCCCTGTATGTGTAGAACTGTGTGTACTATTACCACCTCAAAATACTGGAAAATAGGTCATAAGGGTTCAAAAATCACACTCAGAAGTGATTTTAGCGGTCCTAAAAAATAGGGGTTACACACCCCCGTCTAGGCCTCAACTCAGTTTTTATACCAAAATAAACTGCTTTTTTTCCTTATCCTTTTCTTATAGTAAGCCATCAGACATACTACTGTATATATCAATTATTTTTGCCATTAGCAAAAAAAAATAAATAAGGAAGAACAAAATTCAGAGTGAATTTTGGGTTTAAGCAGTAGTGAAATCCAAATTTTTTTACTACCGGTTCTGTGGGCGTGGCTTGGTGAGCATGGCAGGGGAAGGATACTGCAAAATCTCCATTCCCACCCCATTCCAGGGGAAGGATACTGCAAAATCTCCATTCCCACCCCACTCTAGGGCCAGCCAGAAGTGGCATTTGCCGGTTCTCCGAGCTACTCAAAATTTCCACTACCGGTTCTCCAGAACGTGTCAGAACCTGCTGGATTTCACCCCTGGGTTTAAGGTTAAACATTGATTGCACTGGGAAGGGCTAAATGGAAGGCTTGAAAGTTTAGTTTAAACTGATATTTTTTAAAAAAAAACTCCCAGTAATATTTGTAGGAAGCAACAGCATGCCCATTCAATGTGATGCTGAGTACACATATGAATATTGCATAATTTGAACAGATGCCCATCCTTTGTCAATTCTAGGTCCAGTGGATGAATTAGTGTTTCTCAGCCTTGGCAATTTTAAGACGTGTGGACTTCAACTCCCAGAATTCCCCAGCCAGTCATGCTGGCTGGGGAATTCTGGAAGTTGAAGTCCACACGTCTTAAAATTGCCACACTTGAGAAATACTGAAATACAATATCTATATGTGAATCTGTTGATCCATCACACATGGAATTTCCCCCCTCCCCCCACCCTAAGATTTAGCATGAGCAATCTTATGAGCTAAATTTAAGCAGGCAGAAGCTCTGGAATAATTTGTATTGCCACAAATAAGTTACAAATTAGCTTCAAGGTTCTTGAAAAAGCAACACAAATCTTCATTAGAGGAGTAATGATCATTAATGCGCTGTAGCTAAAATGGTCTGCTTCCTTTTCCTGTTGAATCAGGATGATAGATGGAAGCCATGTCCACTTTCTGATTGCCACTGCAGTACTAATGGGCACAGTGAATAAAACTCACAATCAGAGTGAACGCAGGGAGCAAGACCACACAGCAATGATTTCATCACATCGCTCCCTCCCTCCATGCCCTGCCTCCAATTTTGTCCCTCCATCAATTCTCAGAGATAATTGTGTAGCTTTTACACTGTGTATGAATAATAGCAATAATGATTCCAGTTGCTATTGTGGTTGTTACACTTATTGGATCCAGGTTTCAAATCTGGCATCCCATTTCATTTTTCACATTGTTTTCAATAAGGCTCTTCTGGAATTGATGCCCTGTTGTTGTCTTATTTTTTTATAACTGAACATTATTCAGTGCAACCATAATCTACATTCATAGTACCTAGCATTATTATTCCGAAGCCTGTATTTGTTATTATTCACAGAGGAACAGCTTGCAAGCTAGCGTTTTTGACTACGTAAATCTGAATTATGATTTTCCTTCTGTTCTCCAGGATTTTTTTCTTATCATTTTTGTCCTTTATTACTTCATTTTTACTTGCTCCAGTTGCAATAAAGCAGTTGCATGTAGGCCAGACTGGGTTCAGTTTCCATTGAGTGGGATTTCTGGACCCACACTCCTCTGCTCCCATTTCTGCAATCTTCCTTCTTTCCAATTCTATTTTCATCTAAAACCAAGCAGACCTCTTATTCTACTGACCCTTCTCCCTGCTTAATAGAGATTTACTGTCTTAATCATGGGCTGTTGCCTCCGTGTGGTTTTTACTAAGTACTTATGAGTCGTGGTGGTTCAGTGGTTAGAGTGCGGTACTGCAGGCTACTTCTGCTGACTGCTGGCTGCCTGCAATTTGGCAGTTCAACTCTCACGAGGCTCAGGGTTGACTCATCCTTCCATCCTTCCGAGGTGGGTAAAATGAGGACCCAAATTGTTGGGGGCAATATGCTGACTCTGTGAACCGCTTAGAGAGGGCTGTAAAGCACTGTAAAGCGGTATATAAATCTAAGTGCTATTGCTATTGCTACTCATTCTCATTCACCTCAACCCCCACTACTCCTGAGAAGAATTTATGCTTGCAGGCTTACTACGATGCCATCAAAGTCACATTGAAAAGGAAGCCTCTTTGAATGGTGGTTTATTGGCATCTTCCCATAGTTACGCAGAACGTTTCCCTTGCCTCTATCCCCTTAGTTTTCTATGGTAAGCACAACGATTCTAGTGGAGGAAAAGTAGCTGGAAAAATAAGAGTGGGGTAAAGTTAAAGAAGCACATGCTGTGTTACTAAAAGCCATCTGGAACATGTAGGGACAGAACAGTTTTGGGGGGGGAGCAATCAAATATTTTATAACTTATCTCTAGATGGTTTTGCAAATATAAAGAACATATAAACAGCAATGAATGAATGACATTGGCAGGATCAGAACAGCCAATCAGTTCTGTGCAAATGTGGAATTGTAGCAGAGGTGGGTTTCAGCAGGTTCTGACCAGTTCTGGAGAACCGGTAGCGAAAATTTTGAGTAGTTCAGAGAACTGGTAGTAAAAATTCTGACTCGCTCCACCCCCATCTATTCTCTGCCTCCCAAGTCCCAGCTGATCGGGAGGAAATGGGGATTTTGCAGTATCCTTCCCCTGGAGTGGGTGGGAATGGAGATTTTACAGTATCCTTCCCTTGCCACGCCCACCAAGCCACACCCACAGAACTGGTAGTAAAAAAATTTGAAACCCATCGCTGAATTGTAGGGCATGGTAAAATGGGTATTTTATTTTATCAATTGAGCAGGCTACCTCTACCGCGGCTTTAGGTAGCTTACAATGCATAAATTGCTAGATTTAAAACAACAGCCTGGCAAGAAAAATCAGGCAGATAACATTACAATTGTTTAAATCATTGTTGGGGGAAACAACAAAACCAATCACACCATGTTAAATGTCAATAAACAAGTGGGATATCTGGAAGATCTCTTAATGATCTCAATAAAATACAGAACAGAATGGAAAGATTAAGCAACAATCAAGCATATTTATTTTAAAATATATTCCTCCCGAATTGATGGCATTTAAATCTAGGAAGAATTGGATAACTAATTCGAATGTCCCACCAACAGTGATTCTCTTGAAAAGATTCCCCTGAAGATTTTAAAAGCATTTTCTTGGTATTTTGGCAGAAATCTCATGTTGACAATAAATTGCTATTGTACTCCCAATAAACACGCATTTACAGTCCCTAATATATTTGATGCATATTCAATTGCCAGTATGAAGCTAACCACATCCCACAAGCTGTCACTTGATTTAAATTTACTCAATGCTTCAATAGCTGCCATTTATGCGTTTGTGGCCTCTCTCTGCTGGCCCATGCTGTGCTTAATTGGTCCTTGTGCTCTGATTATCATGGATAGATGATATTAGAGCAGGAAAGAAGAAAAGAGAATGAAATCTTGGAAGGGTTTAATATGCATTTCAGAAAATGCAGGGAGCTCTCTGACCTACGTTAGAAATGTTACACAAGAGTTTTAATGAAGTGAACACTTTGAATTCCTTAGAAAAGTGAGTTATGGGTCTCTCCTTCAAATGTACCAAATAAGAATCAACCCCTCGTTTTCAATCCAATATGTTCTTCAATTTAAAAAAAAAAATCTATTGTTTTCTTTAGCTACATAAGCTCATCATTCAACTTTCCTTTCTTGATAGCTTCTCAAAATCCCAGGATTCCTTATAGGGATATTGAATGGACTGATCAACCTTATTTGAGGTGTATTTTTTTACACATAAATGGCATCAGCTTGGGAAGGCCTGACATGTCAAATGATACTAGAAAGAACCAGATACCAAAAAAAGTCTTAACATGTAAACTGAGAAGATATGCATCTCCTAGGGTTGATGAATACATGACTATCACCAGCATTTTTTGTTACTGCCCACGTTGGCTGGTGTTGCTGGGACTGCTGATTCAGTAGTATTGATGGAATTACAGATTGCTTGTCCCCAATTCAAAGCAGAATGGGACAACTCGCCACAGCCAACTCATTGTGTCCAAATCACCATGGCCAACTAGCCACTGGATACCTCACCATGGCTAGCTTGCTAAGGGACAACTCACCACAGGACAATTCGATACTTCAATTTGATTTAAAATAATTTAAAACTTATTTTAATTTTTGCCATTCACATTTCATTTGGTCTCTCCTTTGGCAGCCTTTCTTTAATTATTCTATTCCACCCATTTCTTCAATGTTAGTGTAACTCTTGTTCTACCAGAAGTTGTTCCGTGGCGAGTTGGCTGGGGCGAGTTGGCCACGGCAAATTGTCCTAAACCTGATTCAAAGAAATAGTCTAAAATTGTCCCTTCCAAGGCAAAGTGGATGCTTTGTTTTTCATTCTTATTTCTTTGCTAGCAATCTGCACATTTCACTGTAAGGATGTAAGTGGATGATCTCCGCTGTAATTGAACAAGGAATCTATCATGCGTTTTGAATCATTAAATTTTGAAGTGGCAGTCTAATAAGACTACTGATTATCCAATTGCTTCATTTTGAAAATCATATTTTCTTCTCATTTGGACATGGACATGGCTACTGAAATTAATGGCTCACATTTGCATAGGGAGAGGGTCTTCATGTTTATTTCCAGTTCAGAATATGTCACTCACAAATTTCTCATCAAATTTATATATTCATTTCTTTGGCAGAGTGATTCTTAACTGGCCATATTTGCATAAAAGCATGAACGCTTATCTAATTAAACATTATGTTAATAGCATCAAGCATAACATTAGAATTATCAAGGCCTAGAATTACCAAGGCATTTATTTTGCTTCTTATGATACACACAAAACATGGTATTAAAGATTATCCTAAAGAAACAGAATAGTTTTGAAACTTTTAAAAGTAAGGGAACATGTATTTTTGTCACATGTGTTGGCTTGGCAACTGGGAAATAGCCTATTATCTGTCTCTTCTGCTCCCACTCAAAGCCTTTTACAGTCTATACCGAACAAGGTTTTAAAGATAAAATTAGCACGTAGGTATCTACTTCTTACTGAAGAATAGATATGACTAGTACTCCAAATATAATTTTTATTATGGGGGGAAAATATTCTGCCTCTTAAATGCTTGGTTTCATGTAGTGGTCAAAATATTGGGGGGAAATTGCCCAATGTGAATTCTTCACCTCTCTTACTGTTGTATTTTTCCTAGAAACATTAGAAGCCACATCCATCAACATCAGATATGGGAAATCTGTGATTGAATAAAGGAGAACATTTGTGGCTCAGGGTTGAAATGAGGTGTCCTTGGTGCTCTCTGATGCACTGATGATGTTACCTACCGGTAGTTTGAGCAACGAAATTCTGCAGGAAAACAGACAGAAAGCTCAGAGAGCCCCAAAGACCCTTCAAATTATGATTGGCATGGGCCCTGGCATTTCATTTGCCATCCACCAACCTTGAGAGCGCACTGCTGAAACTTATTAGCAAAATACTTAATTTTGTTGGTAGAATTTTATTCTTCTCCCCTTCCCCACCAAAATCCCAAATCAACAACAGTGTGAATAGAACAAAGAAGCTTCTGGAAAGCTTCAGTATCCACTCTGATTTTCATTTTTATTATGTTCCATGCCATCCACCCCTGCCAGAATTATGCCATATTACTGTTAAATTGGCTGGGACCATCGTAAGACTGGAGATAGGTGTCTTTTGTCTCTGCAGATCTCCTGCTTCCATCTCTACCCTTCACACATCCCAAAAGCCTAAGAAGTGGACCTGTCGCTTCCGGTATCCTCACCACATCCTCCGAAAGCTTCCTGATGCTTTCCAAAAGACCAGGTGGCTGAATTGCTCCCTTGACTCCTGGAAGTTGGTTACCTCACCTTAAGGTTAAGCAAGGTCTACCTGAACTGGAGGAAGGGAGGGGGGGAGGGGAAATGCAGAAGACTAGGTGTTTTTCATACTTATATGCTGCCATCTGGTGGCCATCTGTATATTTGCAGCTCAGTTTTGGTAAGCCTCATGAAATCATAATGCTAACTGAATAAGAGTTGAAAGGGTCCTTTGAGGTCTTCTAGTCCAACCCCCTGCTCAAGCAGGAGACCCTATACTATTTCACACAAATGGCTGCCCAGTCTCTTTCTGAAGGCAAGCCGTTCCACTGGTTAATTGTTTTCACTGTCAAGACATTTCTCCTTAGTTCTAGGTTGCTTCTATCCTTGGTTAGATGTTTATGGAGATTCTCAGTCATCCAGGTCATGGTTGTTTTTTCAAGAGGTAACAGGACTGTCTGGTTTTTCTTTGAAGACGTTTCATTTCTCATCAGTGGTGGGATTCAAATAATTTAACAACCGGTTCTCTGCCCTAATGACTGGGTGGGTGGGCGTGGTGGGCGTGGTGGGCGTGGTGGGCGTGGCCAGGGGTGTGACAGACAGCACTCGGCCTCCTCACCCCCCTGGGAGCAAACACAGGCCATGGGGGGCAAGCCGCACCCACCGTGCCCCGTTTTGGGCCTAGTAGGCCTCCCTGCAGCCCCCTGGGAGCAAAAACAAGCTGTATGGGGACTTCTGGAAGGGGCGTGGAGGGGAGGGGCCAGCCAGCAATTTAACAACCGGTTCTGCTGAAGTGGTGAGAATCGGTTGAATCCCACCACTGCTTCTCATCCAAGAAGCTTCTCCTCTGAAGAAGCTCTGAAGAAGCTTCTTTGGATGAGAAGCGAAACATCTTCAAAGAAAAACCAGAAAGTCCAGTTGCCTCTTGAAAAAGCACCTTTGGGACTCTCCTTGGTTAGTTTCCAACCATTGTTTCTTGCCTCGCCTTCTGGTGCTTTGGAAAATAGGTTGATCCCCTCTTCTTTGTGACAGCCCCTTATTTGGCTTTGACTTACTAATAATATATGATACTTAGATTGTTTATATTTGACTGGCGCAGTTCTTTAGGGGTCCAAGCAAGAATCTCTCTTAGTTCTACCTAACCGGGACTCACCTCCAGCTAGAGTTTAACTAAGCCTACATATCAGGGCAGCAAAACTCCAGACAGTTGTTAGATGGGAATAAAAGATGTAAAACTAGTCATTCTTTACTACTACCTAACAGTCATTTGGATTTTTTTTTTCTTTTGCAGATGTAATATGGTATGTCTAACAACAGAGTTACCTCAGAAATGTGGCATCATGAGATGCAGTAATTAATGTCTCTACGCTCACCATTGCCCACCCAAGTTAAGTATAGAGTACCCATCTAGCCAAGTTACTTAGTCACATGTGGGATGAAGGCACACCTCTTTTGGGGAGAAAAGGAACCCTCCTGCTGAAACAGCTGAAACTTCCCTGCACTAGGAACAGGCCAAGCTCTGTTTGTAGAAGAATTATTTAGGATTGCATCAACTAAATAGACAAATACTCTGATGGGATATCAAGACGCTCTCTTTTAGCATTAGCCATAACACTTAGACTTATATACCACTTCACGGTGCTTTTACAGCCCTCTCTAAGCGGTTTACAGAGTCAGCATATTGTCCCCAACAATTGGGGTCCTCGTTTTACCCACCTCGGAAGGATGGAAAGCTGAGTCAACCTTGAGCCTGGTGAAATTTGAACTGCCAAATTGCAGGCAGCCGGCAGTCAGCAGAAGTACCCTGCAGTACTGCACTCTAACCACTATGCCAAGTGGTCCCTTAGCAACAGCAAATCCAGCATTACATTTCAGCAACACATAAAGTTGTCCTCAAGCTGGAATGTTTTGCAACACAGCCAATCAGAGCCTTGTGGCGCAGCAGACTAAAGCACAGTTATTAACATCAGCTGCCTGCAATTACTGCAAGTTCAAATCTCACCAGGCTCAAGGTTGACTCAGCCTTCCATCCTTTCTAAGGTAGGTAAAATGAGGACCCGGATTGTGGGGGCAATAAGCTGACTTTGTGTAAAATATACAAAAGGATGAAGGCTATTGCTTAACGCATTGTAAGCCGCCCTGAGTCTCTGGAGAAGGGCGGCATATAAATCAAACCAAAAAAAAAATAATAATTTGAGGACGATGCCTTCCCAGCGGTAGGTTGAATGCTCTTCTTTCCTACTACTTTCTCCACTTGAGAAGTGCTCCCTAAAACCGGCTTTTAATTGCCAATGTTAGAACAGGAAACCATAGTTATCATCATCAGAATGACTAGCTGGCAGGCCAGCTGAAGGGGAAGTGTGCATTAGCTTGGTTATGTTCATCCTTCTTTCGAACAAGGAAAAACAAAAACTCATCTGGCCATATTTCAGACGCATCTGCTTTCTGTTTGCCGTGAGGATGTGGGGAGGGAAAGGGGAGAAGAGAAGGGGAAGAGGATCTGTGTCCTCTTTTTAAGGTACCAATAGGAAATGCCTGGTTAGCGTCTTCCATTAACCGACACTGCTTTTATAAACACAGATTAAGAGACAGACCTATTCCTGACAGTTCTGATGCCTTTTGGACCCATTTCACTCAAGCAGCAGACCTTGCTTTACTCTTAAATAACAATTAAAGCAGAAGAACTCCCTCCATTCACCCCCTGCTCCATATGGAAGGCATTGTTTCGATCAGCAAATTAAGCAAATATTGATGCTGTTTTCAAAATTATGACACATGCTGCAATGAAAGCAACTTGAACATCCAACATTTTATTCTCTAGAAAGCCAGTGGATTCACGGTTTTAGCCAGCATAGAAAATCGACGTCATTAAGTCTCCTAAAAATCTTTTTTTTTTACCCTTGCTAACATAATCCATGCTATGGCTTGGCTCAGTTCAGATCCCTTTCATTGTCATAAAGGGAAAATGTCCTCTTTGGATAAACAAAAAAGAGCCTTGGTAGTAAGGTGGTCTAAAGCACCCTGTTATTAAGACCAGCTGCCTGCAATTACTGCAGGTTCGAATCTCGCCAGGCTCAAGGTTGACTCAGCCTTCCATCCTTTCTAAGGTAGGTAAATTGAGGACCCAGTTGTGGGGGCAATAAGATGACTTTGTATAAATATACAAAAGCATGAAGGCTATTGCTTAGCACATTGTAAGCCGCCCTGAGGGCGGCATATAAATCAAATTAAAAAAAAAAAAAACAGGGACTAGACAGATAGTGGCTTCGCTGGGCCGAAGAGAAGGAGCAGCCATCTGTGGTGATAGATGTTTGAAGGCAAGCACACTGGGCTCGATCTGACTAGGACCATCTTCCCCAGAGATGCTGCCTGAAACTGAGAGGTCCAACAGGACCAGAAGGAGCATACCACTACCCCAATTCAGGTCCCTACAGAGGTCACTCAAGAGAATGGCTAAAACCGGGCCTATACTTGGATCTGAACCCTGACTGAAAAATATCCAAATAATCCACTTCTTCTGGGGTTAGTCCACCATCATTATTTCAACAAGCCTCCATAAAAAGGGCAGATTAAAGACTGGACTATAGTTAATGAAAACTGCTGGATGCAGGGATGACCTCCTCAGAAGTTATCCTGCCCACAATCTCCATCAAGACTGCTAGTAATTTGCCCTTCTGCAGAGAGGCATTGACAATGTCCCGACATCAAATGTCAGTGAGTAAGCAGTCCGCTATATTTTAGACCAGTTGTAGATTTTGAATAATCATCCTGGATCCAAGTGGTCACCTCTCTACCGGTTCTCCAGTGGTGGGATTCAAAAAAAATTACTACCAGTTCTGTGGACATGGCTTGGTGGGTGTGGCATGGCTTGGTGGGCGTGGCATGGCATGGCATGGCATGGTTTGGTGGGCGTGGCAGAAGAAGGATGCTGTAAAATCTCCATTCCCACCACATTCCAGGGGAAGGTTACTGCAAAATCCATATTTCCTCCCGATCAGCTGGGACTCGGGAGGCAGGGAATAGATGGAGGCGGGGCCAGTTAGAGGTGGTATTTGCCGGTTCTCTGAACTACTCAAAATTTCCACTACCGGTTCTCCAGAACTGATCAGAACCTGCTGAAACCCACCTCTGCTCTTCTCCTAATGGCTAGTACAGCACCTATCTATTTTCATACAGTTTAGAAGCACAAAGGAGTCCCAGATAATATGGCCAAGGAATACCTCCACCCCTACAGAGTTAATACAACAAAGAAAATGAAAGAAACTATAGAGCGGAGGTATCGCCACTCTTTCTTTATGAATTGTAGTGGTTCTTCAGGATGTCTCACAGGAGGTTCCCAACCTTCCCTAGAGACTGTGGAAATCAAACATGCATTCTCTTCTATACAAACCACATGCTTTCCCTTCCAGTTTATCTCTCTCATTGTCACATTATAAGCAAGTCTGTTGGAGGCCTGCCTGGTTTAGTTTCTGCCCAGTGCTTGCTTTGTTGAATATTATGCACTATATAAGCAACAACAATATCACCATTAGGATTATAAACTACAATCAATGATGGGGTGAAAAAAACAAATTTGTAGGTCCCCAGATCAAAGTACCATTGCTGAAATGAAGTTTCCATCAAGTGGGATTGCCAGGGTGATCAGTTGGAATTCTATCTCCAGGATCAAAATGTTTGGCCTGCCCTTTGTTTCATATTGCAAAATGTTTAGGAAATCATTGCCATATGTGAATATTTTTTCTCCAGGAATGTCTTCTGGGAGGAAAATATTTTCCATTCTTTATTGCACAAAAGACCACCATTTCTCTTGACTTAATATTCTGAGATACTCCTCAAATGATGGTTTCCCTCCTCTGACCTTCCTCCCTTAGAAATTCTAAATAGACTGAAGTTCTAAAAATTTCCATAGCAAGTATTTCAAAAGTTCCTGAGCAGTGGGGCTGAAATATTTTTTTCCTTTCACTTTACTAAACACTGAATAGAATTATTAGCGTGTCTGCATATTTGTACATTGTTCATATTACAAAATAGTGCTATACAAGCCGCAGGCAAACCACTTTGCCATAATAAGAGCCCAAATCCTTCCATAATTTCTAGGTAGATCTTCTTCTTCCCCACTATTTATACCACAGAATGCACCCATTAAACAGTGCTGAGTCTCCAATTACCACTATACCAATGTGGCAGAAAACATTCCGAAATATTTCAAGGCTATGTTCAATACAAACTGTATTAAATGAGTAATAATACCTAAATTTCATACTTTGAGGCCCCCTCTTGTCTAAGCCTTCATTCATTGGCACAGTTGTTTGGTTTGAAGTACAGGATTAACACAGCACTAAATCCGACCAATGAGGTTCATTCAAGTCCAATCTGTCTTTCATTCATAGTTGTTCTTTTAGGAGGAGAAACTCTAATCCAGATAGAAAGAAAAGAAAAGTTTCTGACTGGGCCTTAAATACATTGGAACAATGGTGGGTTTCAGCCGGTTTGGAGGAATTGGTAATTAAATTGCTGGCTTGCCCTGCCCTGCCCCTTCCAGGAGTCTTCCCGCGGCCTGTTTTTGCTCCCAGGAAGCTTCAGGGAGGCCTCCTAGGCCCAAAATGGGGTACGGGGGGTGCAGCACACCCCCCCACTCGCAGCCCATTTTCACCCCCAGGAGGCTGCAAGGAGGCCCAAAATGGGACGTGGGAGGGTGCAGCATGCCCCCCCCCACCCCGTGGCCTGTTTTTGCTCCCAGGGGGGTGCAGGAGGCCGAGTGCTGCCTGTCACACACCCCTGGCCATGTCCACCATAGCCATGCCCACACAGCTGGTCATTAGGGCAGAGAACCAGTTGTTAAATGATTTGAATCCTACCACTACATAGGAACCATTTTACAGAAAGGATTTCCTCAATACAGCAGCATCCATGCAAATGATCATGGCACAGGCTTATTACCATCTTTTCAAGCAGCTCAGCCAGAATTTGGAAGTTAGTCAATCCATGCTCCCAGACAAGGGGAGAACATAAGTTTAGACAATTAAAGTCTTTACTTGTGGGAGCAACAGACACCCGGCCTGGGCTGCCAAGGTCCCCTCCAGTCCAATGAGTCCGTGCAATAAACCTGCCTTGCCAGAAAGCATGAACGTACGGCACATTAATGCAGAAAGCAAACATTTGATTCTGCTGGCAAGGTAGACATGAGAGAGAAGATGTTTTCTGCTCTGTTTTTCTCCCACTCTGGGCACTTTGTTTTTCAAAAAGAAAATCTTCCCTCACCGAAGTGAACCCTTATGGCTAGGATAGAAAACCTACTGACTAGTGAAAATTTCAGAGGGGGGGAAAAGCCCTTTGGATCTAGTGGATATAAAACTCTGCCATCATGCCTCCTGGTCTTTCAGCACTGCAGAATAAATCTTCCCCAAGTCTGAGGATTACAAAAAAATAAATTAGAAGATGATTCATTTGGGAATCGGTCTCAGACATCACATTTTCCCCTCCAAGGTTGGAGCTTTTTCTCCAGATTCAAAGCAGGGAACTGAAATACCCTACAGTTCCTGAGATGTCCTTTAGGGACCAAGGAAATACAGTTTTCACATATTGCTTATTTTCTCGTTCAAAAAGAAGGAGGTTGTGCCATCCCTGTTGTGCCCAGGGCATCAGGATGATTCACAGGGGCATTTTGAACAAATTAGAGAACAAGGAAACATCAAATCAGCAGAAGAAAGCTGATCTGAGATTAATTTCCCATCACGTAAGTGGTGTGCATTTCCACTGGCTAAGTGTTTCTTACCTTTGTGGGCACATCCTATAGAGCAGGCACACAGAAAAGTAATCAATCTACTGCTTACAATCTTTACAAACTGAATGTCTAATGAGTTTAACACATTCGTTTTTCAAGACAAATTAAACCTGTCAGAGTGACTCAGGGACCAGTATAGGGGGGAAGTTTGAAACATATTTAAGGGGAAATTTACTTGTCAAAACCAGTTAGTTTGTTGAAGTCTGAGCAATCCCATGCTTCTTCCGAACCTTATATAAAATGATGCATTTGGTACATGAAGGTCAGGGCATTCCAAGTGCTGTTGAGCACCAAGGTAGAGAAAAATAGTTAAAATAAGAAACAGCAAAATGTGCTAACCTCAAACGGCAATTACAGAAATTTCTATATGAAATAGAACACATATTTAATGCCAAACCATCTCAGTAGGTCTATGTAGGCTTCTGTGCAGGGAAGCATGCTAGGCCTGCTTCACATTTTGAACTATCCCTACAGGCAGCGGGTTTTGGGTTTTGTGACATGGCAGTGAACAGTTAGGATTTATAGAGTATTAATCAGGGGTGAAATCCAACAGGTTCTGACAGGTTCTGGAGAACCGGTAGTGGAAATTTTGAGTAGTTCGGAGAACCGGCAAATTCCACCCCTGGCTGACCCCAGAGTGGGGTGGGAATGGAGATTTTGCAGTATCCTTCCCACAGGAGTGGGGAGGGAATGGGGATTTTGCAGTATCCTTCCCCTGGAGTGGGGTGGGAATGGAGATTTTGCAGTATCCTTCCCCTGGAGTGGGGAGGGAACGGGGATTTTGCAGTATCCTTCTCCTGGAGTGGGGTGGGAATGGAGATTTTGCAGTATCCTTCCCCTGACACACCCATCAAGACACGCCTACCAAGCCACACCACGCCGACCAAGACATGCACATAGAACCGGTAGTAAAAAATGTGGATTTCACCACGGGTATTAATCTATATTTTTTTTAGTGCCACGTGGAATATCTGCTTACATCCAAAATATCTTAGTGGGATCTTTGCTGTCAGGCATTTTTGGTGGAATACAAAAAAGCCTTGGGCTAGGCCAGATCTCGGTTGCTGGTTTTGGAAGTGTATTCATAAAAGTGCAATTATATGCAAGTGCCATGCAGAGACATTCCTCTCCATGGAAGGTGCATTTTGGATGTTTTAAAGGCCAGCATACATTTGAAAAACTTGACTTCTGCTGAAATAGTTGATTTATATCTATTTCACCAGGAATCTAGATTACACTAGGTATGTACCAGTGGTGAAATGCTACCGGTTCGCACCGGTTCGGGAGAACCGGTAGTGATAAAAGCTACCAGTTCGGGAGAACCATACTTTAAAAAAGCTACCAGTACATCCGAACTGGTATTTCCGAAAATCAGCTATGCTGCGCGATTTAAATTCACTAGAAAGCAGGAAATCCTACTTTCTAGCGAATCTAAATTGTGCGACACAGCTGTTTCCCCCCCCTCGCTATTCTACTTACCTTCCCAAGCTCTCTTTTTCTGTGCAAAGCACGTATTTGGTGCACACTACACATGTGCATGCAGTGCGCATTTGGCATGCACCACACATCCGTGCACGCAGTGTACATTTGGCACACACCATGCATTCGCAGGCAGCGAACCAGTGGCAAACCGGGGAGGATTTCACACTGGTATGTACCAAAAGAATCAGGTATATTACTTTTCAGTAAGATGGCCAAGAAGAGCAAGCATTAATGTAGAGGTGAATCTCAAATTGTTTGTGTACTGTATTGCATTATAGCAGACATATTATTTCCACTTGACTTTTTTCATTTCCCAAGTCTGTCTTCCCCCACTCTCTCTTTTCTTTCTTTCTCTCTTTCTTTTTCTTCCTTCTTCTTCTTTTCTTTCTTTCTGTCCCTCCATTATCTTAATTCTCAAGGTGTCTCAAACATCCAGACATCAAGCATTCAAACATCTATCTTATTGGGCTGACATCAATCTTGCAAGTCTCAATATGCTTCCCTTCGTTCACTTTATCTTCATGTGAACTGGGGTAGGATTTGTCTGAAATGTTTTCTCAGGATATTTTCTTGAGACAGGCACAAGCCCCTCTTATCTGACCACTGCCTTGGCAGAAACTCTTCCTATTAACCTTCAAGGCCATTCTCTGCACTCGGTACAGAGTGGGAACAAAGACAAAAAAAAAATCCCTAGAAAGTAAATTCCCCATGCAGAGGGAAGAAAGTGTCTCAAAATGACATCACTACAGCCAGTGTGATGTGGTAACTGAAATAATTCTGAACAGTTTCTATAACTCCAAGTCAAATGTAGTCCATTGCCCATTCAGTAGATCCTAATAAGTACTTCTGCCCTAACCTGTGGGGAAGTGAGTCCCACTGAGTTAGTAGTATTTGTGATTAGACATGTTTGAGGTTTCTTTATGAGAAGCTCCCTACTATAGCAATAGCACTTAGACTTACATACCACTTCCTTATTGCTTTTACAGCCCTCTCTAAGTGGTTTACAGAGTCAGCCTATTGCCCCTAACAATCTGGGTTCTCATTTTACCAACCTTTGAAGGATGGAAGGCTGAGTCGACCTGGAGCCGGTGAGGATCGAATTGCTGAACTGTTGACAGCTGGCAGTCAGCAGAAGTAGCCTGCAGTACTGCATTCTAACCACTGCGCCACCAAGGCTCTGGGACCTCAGGCAAGAAGTAAAGCAGAAGACTTTTTATGCTCAGATGATTGAGGTATCTGTTCATCCTGGTGGATTACAAATTATGCAATCTTGCTAAATGTGATTGTGGAGTCATGGAAAATCTTGCTATTGTAACCAGGGTGGATTTGATTTAAATCAAACTGATTTAAATCACGATTTAAGTCACGATTTAAATCACTAGTCAGTAAGGCTTGATTTAAATCATAGTTTTCTACATAAAGACTAATTCTTGCTGGTATAACTTTAATATGCAAGTAGATGAAGATTTTTAGAAGAACAACTTTTCATATTAGTTTTTTTATCCCCAGTTTAATAGGTTAATCATTCATATTTGGACAACTTTGCTGTTGTACTTAGGAAGGAGAAAAATAATCATTACCTTAATAATAACAATTTAAATAGATTTATTCAACAGAAACAATAACATTACAGCATATGTTATTTGCTTAAACAAACATCCATATTTGTTAACTAATTTGGCTAAACAATATATATATATTTTAAGAAACTTAGACTGTCAGCCCAGCCTACACATGAAAAACTTAAATACTGTCCTCTGTAGCTCACTCGTCATCTTCATCTTCTTCTTTGTTCATAATTTGGAAAAGAAAAACAAGCTTTCCTGCTTTATCAGGTCCCAAACGATTTCTCAATTTAGAATGAATGAGTCCAAAGGAAGATAATATTCTTTCAATGCCTGCAGAAGAAGCTACTGCTGTTAAAAGTGAAATCATTACTTGAACAGTCTCTAAATCCAAGTGCTTAAGTGATTTCCACCAGTTTACTGGTGTGACTTTCTTTAAAATATCTTCAGCAAACATATATTTCTTGAATGGTTCCCCCTTAGCTTTGAAGTTTATTATAGTTGGCATTACAGATGGATGATTGCTGGATACCCATGTCATAGCTAACTCCTCTTCCTCAGCACTTAAGTTTTGACCCTGATACTGGATATTGACAATATTTGCCAAAAAATGAGCTGGAGACAGTACTTGTCCCATTCGTTTTTTTAATGCTTGTAATTTAATTCTGTCCATGTGTAGTTCTGTTTTTAAGTGTTCACTCAGTTCCTTCCAAATTTCAACAGCATCAGCAATAAAATAGCTATTTTTCTGTATTTTGTTTAAAGCTTCAGAGATGGGTTTTCAGGATGCTCAGCATATGTTCAACATTTCTCTTAAGCCCAATGTTGAGGATTTTGGCCATGACAGTGCCATCTATTTTATCTCGATTTTCTTCACAAACTGTCATCAGAATAGGCCAGTTCTTGATATACTGCTCAAAACAGTCCACCACAGAGTTCCATCTAACATCTTGTGGGAGCGTTAGCTTGGTTCCACCCATCCTTTTCAGAGCTGCTGCAGCAAAATGATTGTTACGGAAGTATTTAGCAATTTCAACAACATTAGTCTTTATTTCTGGAACACTTAAGTCTTTGGCTAAGAGGTGCAGCAAATGAGCACTGTAACCATATGTTATTAGCTTCGTATTCCCTTCCTGCTCTTCTAAATTTCTTCTCATCTTGGATACATTTGCAGCATTGTCTGTGACCAAACTGCATACTAGACATTTGAATTTTTGTTCACATGTTATTATAGCTTTTACTGCCACTTCTTGTAAGTATTCTGCTGTGTGTGCATTTCCTGACGTATCAATTGTTTGTGCAAGGAAGACTTTCCCTTCTTCTGTTGTTATACAAGCACATACAATAGGATCATTGTGGACATTACTCCACCCATCAATACTTAGGTTAACAATTCTACCCTCCAGAGCTGTTGCACATTGCTCCATTTCTCTGTCATACGCTTTATCCAGCAGTTTCCCTGCAACATCTGCTCTGCTGGGTGGACTGTATCTTGGTCTCAGTGACTGAACCATATTAATGAAATGTGGGTTCTCAGTCAGACGGAAAGAAGAGTTCATTGCATAAACAAACTGGGCAATTTTTTCATCAATTAACTCTTTTTCTAATCTGCTAGTTTTTATCACAAACTTATGTATGGTGGTTCCAGGAGGGAAGGGTTTTTTCTTTCTTTTAGGTGATAGTGATATGTGGCTGTGGGTGTCTGATGATGATGATGCTAATGAAGCACTATCCTGGATGGATAACTCTGAAACTGTAGAACAGGAGGATGGTGATCTTGAAGGTGGATAGTTTCCAGAATCCATGAATTCCCCTAAACAAAAAAGTCAATGCTGTTATTTAATTGTTTATACAATTTCTGTACACAGCACTGCCCCAAAAGGAATATTTGCTTTTCTTCATAACTGTACCAAATGACAGTAACATGCAATAATAATAAGAAATATAATTTTGCTCAAACATGACAGTTCAAGGTAGTCTTTAGAAATATGATTCAATAAAAATGTTTACCAACCTGAAGATCCTGCCTGTTCAAATGTGTTTCTTTGGTCATCTTCATCACAGCACTTCTCATGATGTTGCCTCATTCGGGCCACCAGGCCTTGCATTTCTTTCTTGCAGTGTTTGCAGTTTGCACGCATGCCTGCCTTACCGATAGGTAAAGGAACTTCATTAAAATATTGCCAAACTGGGTCTCTTTTACGGCCTGCTGCCATTATAGGTTTTTTCCTCCAAGGAAAGAATGTGATAAACCTCAGGTCATACACACAAAAAGATCCAAAGACTTGTCTGTCTATGGCTGTGCAGTATTGTGCTCAGAAAGTTTCACTTTCATTTTGTACTGCTTGTCTGCTTGTCCCTTCCTCCTCACACTTAGTTTCACTTTCTTCTTGTGCAGATCTATTCCACTCCAAACAATCAGAAAAATATTGTTTCTATTCTATTCACTGAACTTCTTGAAACTTAGCACTGAAGGGGTTGATTCTGTATTCATAGGTTTGTAGAACAATAGGATTAAGGTCTTTTTCTCAACTCTGTTCATGTTATAACATTTTTGCTGTGAAGAAGAGGCATGTGATCTCTGCTGAGTCAAATTCAGTTTTGAGAACTGCAAAAGTAAACCAAGCATCTGTGATAATATCTTGTAGGCAGAGAAACTGCCCAATAATCTTACAAAAATCTCTGGAAGAACATGACATTGTGAATGGATTAATGGAATTTATTTACCAAAAAAATAAACATATACAGCCTTATTCTACATAATTAAAAAACTAATCTTTATTTCATGATGGAATAACCTTTGGATGGTAATATATTTTCCTCAAAAAGCATTTTATTTAAAAAAATCCGATTTAAATAAAAAAAATCCGATTTAAATAAAAAAAATCTGATTTTTTTGATTTTTTTTAAAAAATCATTGATTTTTATCCACCCTGATTGTAACTGCAATTGTCTTCAAATCATACAATAACCTGCAGTGTTTACAAAATAACAGTGGCTGGATTCACACAAAAAGCCCCGAGCAACCAAATTAGCTGGTCATGTTGTATGAATCTAACCTACAGTATATCCAAACCAACTGCTTCCTTTGGCCTCTGAGGCACACAGATATTAACACTGTTTGCTAACAGGACTTCCCAACTTGGCCCTTAAAGAGACAAAATGAAATGTCTCACAGCAGAGAGGAAAAGGAAAAGCTGAGGTAAAAGAAAGGAATACGTGAGGCTATATATGTATTGGCAAGCAGGCCTTTGCTTGCAACCTTACTTTACAGTAGTGGCCAAAATTGTGGAAACCTTTTGGGAAAAGTTTATTTTCTAAAACTAGCTAATACACCACTTTTTTTTTTTTTTTGGAGTAGTACCATAAAATTATATATCAATGGAAAGATAATTTAATCAAGAATGTAATGCAATAACTTTTATGAAGGATTTGCTATTAGAATAGCAGTTACAGTATAAAGAAGAAAAGTGAAACACGTAGAAAAAACAAGATATACAAAAATGATCACCATAGAAAAAATGAGATATACAAAAATGATCACCATGTCAGTTAATACTTAGTTGGGTAACCTTTAGCATGAATTATGGACTTACAACATCTTCCCATGGAGTGAACCAAGTCTTTTAGTTCTGCAGCTGTTATAATGTGAAACCAAGATTGAATGATTGCTTCTATTGACTGGGTTTTATTGCTGGGTCGCTTCTGACTAACAAGTTTCTTTAGTCGTCTCCATAGATTTTCAATTGGGTTAAGGTCCGGGCTATTCCCAGGCCATTCCATCAGTGGAATATGATTATCTTGAAATTCCCCAAAAAAGTGGTGTTATTAGCCATCAAACCTCAAAAATACACTTTTCTCAAAAGGTTTCCACAATTTTGGCCACTACTGTATAAGGTAATGGAGCTGCCAAAGAGCTTGGTTATATATGTCAGCAGTAAGGTTGCCATGACTTAACTAGACTTGGATAGGACTAAGCTAACTGCAACCTATCTAGTGTTTTTTTTTATTCTTATTATGGGCTTTTATAAGGAGACTCATTACCATGGACTCTTCCCAGGGCAAGTCCTCTGACCTCAACTCTTATAGGATAGGATTGGACTAACTCCTAGGGAGGAGAAAAAAAAATCAGGCTAATATCTGTTATGATTCAGTCCCTTTGAGGTAATTCCGCCAGCTTCACTTTAGCATAATACATGATCCCAGAGGGTCACCTGAAAAGTTATTTAGTTTGGATGGCGAATATGTCTGGAACCTTTATTCCTCCAAAGAAATACCCCCACTAGAAGGAATGGGGAATATTGGGGTCATTGTCATAGTAGCTGATCATAAATGTGTATGTCGGTTTTGTGGAGGCAGTGTCTTTAATTCTGAAACGGCGTGGCCATTTTTCAACATGAACAAATGCTAATGGGTCATTGTGTATTTCGAGCACAACTATCAACCCAATTTTCATTCTTCTAGCTGCAAATGCTAATGTAGTGTTACTTAGTGCAATCAAAGCTGGCACCAACACTACGTATCAATAATAATGTGCATTTTCAGTTATGGAACAGGAATTCCTGCTGCGAATACCTTGGAGAGAAAAGCAGGGAAAAGCATACGAGCTTATCTGGTTCAGACCCGATAAGTTGCCATGCCAACAACAACCCATTGAAACATATCATTTAGGAAATGTGGCTATTCTAGTAGCACAATGGGTTGTTTCACTGGATTCAGTACTTTTCTTGAATTAGTTATCCCTTCCTATTAAAGTCATGATGATCTAATAACGTGAAACCTTCTGCCTTAAGAAATAAGTGAGAAAAATGACCAAGTGCAGGAAATACAGATTGTTCTCAGAAGCACAAAAGAGTTGGTAAGGAATATGTTGAGTTTGGCAAAGTAAGGTTGATATTACTTTATCCTGAGTGCCATATTTATTCTAGCTGATTCATAAGATAAGACACTGATTTATGGGACTGATACAACGTGACCCTGAAATAACTCCAATGGTCGTCTCTTATTTCTATGCACTGGAACGTGTGGATACTGTTAGGCACAAACAAGCAGACTCTCGTGTATAGAGTTCAAACTACCTACCATATTTTTCGGAGTATAAGATGCACCAGAGTATAAGACGCACCTACCTTTTTTGGAGAGGAAAAGAAGAAAAAGAAATCTCCCTCTGCCTCTGAGCAATTTTGCCTGGTTGCAGCAAACAACAACGAGCCTGCTGCTCCAAATAGCAACAGCCTGCTTTACTTTCATTTTCGTTTTCAACATAGCTTGATTAGCACAAGGAAAAAAAAAATCTGCTCTAGCAATTTACCTCTTTGCAGCAAGCAGCAGAGCCCTTAGCAAAACAGCTGAGAGCAAATCAGCTGAGAGTCAGGAGGCTGATCCAATCAACTTGTGCTAATTAGGCTGTGCTGAAGCTCAAAGGAGCTGTTTTTTCTTGCTGTTTGCTTGCAAGGAGGTAACTGCTGCAAAGCAGAGGCCAAAGGGTGAGGGCCAGTGGGTGGGCGGGGCTACATTTGGTGTATAAGACGCACCTAAATTTTCACCCCTTTTTAGGGGAGAAAAAGGTGCTTCTTATACTCCGAAAAATACAGTACTTTATTGTTTCATGCCAATTTCACAGGAATCTTCCCAGACAGGCAGGTTTGCCTTGGAAAGACCAGGCTCAGAGGAATCTAGGGGGAGTCAGATCTTGCCCTCTTGTGTTTACATAAGGAGTCCATGCTAATTACCCATTTGATCCCTCCTCTTGACTCCATGGTTGTTCTCCAATATGTACTCTGTAAAAGGGACACACTTGTGTTGAGAATATGTTTTGATTCACTCAATTGCCTGTGCTTTCAGCCCAGAAAAGCAGCAGGTTGTGTGCCTGTGTATTTACATGTCTAAGCATGTTTGTGTGCATGAGGGCAGAATATAATCAATATACAATAGAGTCCCTGGAAATAATTCCTTGGTTACCAGTGTCAAGGTATGGAGCACCTCTTTAAATTGTCTCTTAAGATTTCACTTTTTCTGTCAAAAAAAATAACAGATTATGTAGCTATGATAACGAAAAATATTTACCAGATCTATATTACTCAGAAAGTGAATTGAGCCCCTCCTCAGATTAGGCAATAACATTGCTGGATACTTCCCATTTCACTAGATCTGCTTGAAAATCATGACACTTTTTTATGGTTAAGTGGGAGAGTTCAATTCACTTTCTGGGTGGATGTGAACTCACAGTAGACATTATGAATTGGATCTGAAACTGCTCATTTTTATTCTCAGTGGAGATTAAGTGGTAAATGCCGCCATCTCAGCTAGATTACAATTTGCATGGGACTGTCCGAAGGTCAGTAAATACAGTGGGTTAACTTTGGATTCAGACCTTAATGGCATTGGAGGAAGCCTTCTTTAGGTGGTCCTATTCTTTTTTATTTTTTATTTTTTATTTGATTTATATGCCGCCCTTCTCCGGAGACTCAGGGTGGCTTACAATGCGCTAAGCAATAGCCTTCATCCTTTTGTTTATTTATACAAAGTCAGCTTATTGCCCCCACAACTGGGTCCTCAATTTACCTACCTTAAAAAGGATGGAAGGCTGAGTCAACCTTGAGCCTGGCGAGATTCAAACCTGCAGTAATTGCAGGCAGCTGGTCTTAATAACAGGGTGCTTTAGACCACTGTACTACCAAGGCTCATGGATGTCCATAGTTGGAGTTCCTTTGTCTCCAAGTTAGATACAATGATTAGTTTTAGAGTGCACCTCCTTTTGATTTCGAGAAAATATGGTGACATTTGTTGGATTCTGGCTTCATATATTCTAGGGAAAATGAGTTGAAGTAAATTTGGTATGTATTAGGAGATTTATCTTGCTATCTGTCAGAAGGTTTATTCAGGAAATGTAGAAGAAAAATCATAAGTCATGATGTAAAATAATTGTGTTCATAAATTCCAGCCTTCTAGGTTTTAAATATGCTTAAGCAAAAATAGATTCAAAAGAACATTTCCATGAATAAATAGTATCAACTCTCCCTCTACCATTTGATAATAACTGCTTCCTCATTGCTGGTATATTGAAGTTTGATTAACTGAATAATTTGGATGGTCAGACTGCATAGCCCCAATCCCTTAAATAACAAAGAGAAAGGGGGAAAACATCTCAGTGGAGACTCAGACAGTAGCAAAATAAACCAAACTGTAAATAGCTCTCCAGAGTCCCAAGCAGATGTTGCTGTTGTTTTCTGCTTGAAGATCTGAGATTGAACAATATATGTGAAAATCAAGCACTGTACAGGTAGTGCTCAACCTACAGCCACAATTGAGCACAAGATTTCTGTTGCTAAGTGAGACACTTGTTAAGTGAATTTTACTCCATTTTACAACTTTTCCTGCTGCGATTGTTAAACAAATCGCTACAGTTGTTAAGTTAGTAATGCGGTTGTTAAGTGAATCTGGCTTCCTCATTGACTTTGCTTGTCAGAAGGTCGCAAAAGGTGATTGTATGATGCCGGGACACCCCGATTGTCATAAATATGAGTCTGTTGCCAAGCATCTGAATTTTGATCACATGCCACAGCAGTTGTAAGTGTGAAAAACATTCATAAATCTTTTTTTTTTCAGTGCCATTGAAACTTCAAACATTCACTAAATGAACTGTTGTAAGTTGAGGACTGCCTCTATAACCACTAATTGGCATGTATTCCATTATATCTAGCTGTCTGTTTATGGCCTTTGATGCATCGTCCTTGATCAACCTCTTCAATGCATCAAAGGAGCACATGGTACAATTTATGAACAATGGTGGCCCAGTAAATAATAAAGACCGACCAACAGTATCTGTGTGAATATGGTTTAAAGTCTTAAAATGGAAAGGCTGTTTCATAATTCTTCTTCAGAGTTTGAAATTATTGTAATTGTGGGAGTGTAAACAGGATATATGTCATGTGTTTTTACTTAGGTCTTGGACAAGTTATATTTGGCAGAATAGCTTGAAGGAACATCAAATGTGTACTTTAGATGCAAGCTTCCAGTGAGTAAAACTCTTTCTAGCGATATATTAACAATTGGCCTGATGGGTATAATTACACAAACGCTCCCCTCCCCTCCCAGTTTTTTCATGTCTGATTCTATAGCATTTGTTTGTACAACTTTAGAAAATATGGCGTAAATGAGCAACAAAAATCTGCCAGAATCTACCAAAAGCATTAAGTAATTTACAGCTTGTCAGGAATGCAAAACCAAATGATAATTATGAAAGATCCATAATGAAGGAGACACATCCTTTACACAATATGCTTTTCATTTACAGTATTTCTAGTATCTCAAACAGACCCTCAAAAGATGATACTTGGTCTCAGGGAATATTGGATAGATGGCTTGCTTTATTTCATTGCAATAACATGAGCAAAAGTTCCCTAAGTGAAAAACCAGGCTGATCTGCAGAAACAAAGAAACTCTCAGATGTATTAATTTATTTCTTGGATGAAAGAGGACATGCTTCCTGATTCTCCGAATGGGTTTCCTTGGAAATATTCCAACATTCAACTTTGAGAGCCCAGAGATTTATGGCCATCCATATAGGTGGCCATCTACGGTTCAAGCACATGGGATGGTGATTTAGCCTGGATTTGGAAGGAAAAAGAAGATGAAGTCTATGATGTGAAGGCACACACTCACACACACCACAAACACACACACACACACACACACACACACACAGAGAGAGAGAGAGAGAGAGAGAGAGAGAGAGAGACAGACTCTGCTGTCAATCAAAACAGTTCTGAAAAAGAAGAGAAAGTATCCTGCCAAATGTAAATAAGATTGAACCTGTGGCACAATCTGTTGGATCAGAACACAAGTTTTTTTTAAAAAAGAAAAAAGAAATCAAATTGCTGGTTCGCACATTATGCCCACACCAAAAGAAAAGGATGGACGAACTCACAACAAGGTCCAAAAATAAACAGAGAGCACCTCATTAGAATAGGGTTTCCCAGTGTTGGCAACTTTAAGACACGTGGATCTCAACTCCCAGAATTCCCCAGCCAGCCTGGCTGAGGAATTCTGGGAGTTGAGGTCCACTTGTCTTAAAGTTGCCAACACTGGGAAACCCTGCATTAGAGAAATAGCAATTAAACTTGCAAGATGAAGCTGCAATTCAGGATATTCAAACATATGCAAAGCTTAGCCGCAGCAATTGCCAGAGGAAGTTTTCTCTTTCCATTTGGGAGTCAGGCACCGAGTCAAAGAAACGGCTGGACTCCACAGCCAGCTGCTTCACTTGTCTTCTTCTAAATAAAGCCCCTGTCATAATTAGCTATGCTGAACAAGCCGTAGGTATCACATGATGATGCATATGCTTTCGGTGGCGGCATATCCGGAGAGAGAGAGAAAGAGAGAGCTAACCAGAACCATGGGCTATTTCAGTCTTTTTTTGGGAGGGAGGGAGAGGCGGAGGGGGTGAGTGGGTGGGAGGCTGGAAGAGCAGGGAGGAAAGAGAGCAACCATGGTATGAAAAAGAGCTGGAGCTTCTCCAAGCTTTCCCGGGGCCAGTCAGTCATCAATATCCTGCTTTGGCCACAGAAGGTCTGTGGAGGAAGCAGCCAAAGAACAATTGGGAAAGGTTTCTAACCGCAGGAATCAAGGGAAGGAAGCCAAAAGGCCGCCAAGTGATGCAACTCATGGGAGAGTGGGGGAAAAGTCTCTTTCTCCAGCTCCTACACTGGAGCATTCATCATTGGCTGTGACCTTCCAGGAATGTGCTGACAGACACAAAGCGTTCTGTATGACATTCTGCCAGGGATCGGGAATGACGGCTGCTTGCGAGGTGGTTCCTTAGCAGCAGGCACCATCTTCTGGAGGGCTCGAGGAACGGCTCTGGGCTGCCCCACACACAGAGCCATTCATTTATTTATTTATTGGTGTCCTACCTTTATTATGTATTTACAAATAACTCAACATACCCAACACACTTTCCCCCTCTTATTTTCCTCACAACAATTCTGTGAGGTGGGTTGGGCTGAGGGAGGCTGACTGACTGGCCCAAGGTCACCCAGCTGGATTTCATGGCTAAGGTCTTGAAAATATAGTCTCCTGCTTTCTAAGCTGGTACCTTAACCATAGATCAAACTAGTGACTGCAGAGAAGCCAGGATTGGGCCAAATTGTTCTGTTGCCTGAGGTGATGCTTCATCCTCCATATTTAGAAGATACTTGGGCAGAGAGCTGAGATTTCCTTCCTTCCTTCCTTCCTTCCTTCCTTCCTTCCTCCCTCCCTCCCTCCCTCCCTCCCTCCTCCCTCCCTCCCTCCCTCCGGCTTCACTCCGGTCCGAGTAAACAGCAGAGTTAGCATGCTGCCGCTCATTGGTCTACTCGAGCGGCGGGGAAAATAAGACGATGTCAGTGGCTAGGCTGCAAAACAGAGCCCTTTAAAAGACAGCACTGTCAGCCAAGCATGACTGAGTTGTATTGCCTGTACTACAATAAAGAGCTGAAGTCACTATGCTGGAATCCTGGCTCTTCAATCAACTCCAGATCTAACACCAACTCTATGTTGAATCTTGCAAATAAAGAAATAATGGGTTTATTTAGCTATCTTTAAGCAGCAGATCAGATCTCAGCGTGATCTTCACAAATCTAACCCTGAAGGTAAGGTGGAGCTAGCCGGAATGGACGACGGACGCTGAATTTCTGCCTCCTTCGGGCCATCGCAGAGAATGGATTTAAAAAATATAACACCCATCAAAAGATTATGAAATTTAAGAGAATTTGGAAAGAGTTTAAAGGAGTACAGCTGAGAAGATAATAGCTGATTTATAAGTATATAGTGTGAAGGCCCTTTACTCCCTTCTTTCAATCAAAGTGTTGAGGTCTGCAGAAGGTGGAAGAATTAAATATTTTTAAGACAAAGCCTTGATAAGGTGTGTGTAATAAAGTTAATTGTTGGCATTGGCTCTATTTAGTTTTATTATGTTGCATTTACGGAGATAAGTTGATAAGGACAAGACAAAGGAGGAAGTGACGTTTATGGACTATAGACTGTAAAATTCTTAAAAGGTCAAGAGCTCTTTTTGGATGATTCGATGTCAAAACGCAGCAAAAGTGTGGAAAGTGCTTGGCAAAGACCCAAAGTAGGCCTTAGACTTGCAGAGTTACGTCAGATTTGAGTGGAAAAAGCCATTTTTGTTGCCACCAGTTTAGACATTAATGGCTGTGTGTTGCGTTATTTTGAGGGGACAGCACATTTACACTGTTATACAAGTTGTATACTCACTACGTTACATTGTAGCCAAGTGTCATTTCTTCAGTGTTGTCACATGAAACATATACTTAAATATTTACAAATTGTGAGTGGGTATACTCACTTCTGTGATATACCAGTGGTGGGTTGCTCCAGGTTTGCACCGGTTCCCGCGAGCCGGTAGCGGTGACGATATGATGTCACCGAACTGGTTTCCCCCACCACCACCACCACCACCACCCGCGTTATTCTTACCTTTTATTTGGCCCCACTCCCAATCTATTGCTGCCTCCTGAGTCCCAGCTGATGGCTAGAGAGGGGAAAAAACTGTTTAAACTTTTGCCGCAGGGCTTCAAAGGGCCGCCCTACAGCTGATCAGTGTTAAAAGAAAACAAATGAGTAGCTATGCTAGGGAAAAAATGAAACTGAAAGTAAAGCAGGCTCTGCTGCAATGTGACAAAATGAGGCAGAGAGAGATTTCTTATTCTTTTTCCTCACCAAAAAAGGTAGGTGCAAACAATGGGAAATTTAGGGCAAAAGAGGAGAGTTCAAGATTTTAAAACATAAAAGAAAAAAAGCTCTATTTAACTAGGGAATTGTAATAATTGAGATACTATTAATTGTATATTGTGTTGAAAGCAGAAATGGTTAAGTTGTGGTTTGGAGGAATATATGGGGGAAATTATTTGGTTTATTATTATTGGTAAATATAATTAATTGATTTGTAAGAAATTGGATTGCATGGAAATAATTGGAATATTCATGTTCATATTGATTAATATACAAAAAAGGTAGTTATATAACTAATTGATTTATATTAAAATGTTGAATTTGTATTAAACAACTGTAATATTATATAATTAACCAATGTGAGGATGGATATAAAAATAGACGACAATGGGAAGGGGTATAATATAGAATAGAAGGGAAAAATTGAATTTGATTAAGATTAGAGATGAGGATGAAGGGTAATATTGGTTTTTTTAAAAAAATAGATGAGGAATAAATATGGCAAAAAGGAAATATAGAAATTGTAAATTTAATTGAAATGACTAAACACTGTTTAAATTTGTGAACCAGCCAAATACTCTGTTCAAAGAAAATACATTGTATGTTTGTATGTGTGTTTCTAATTATTGCTATTTATTCATATTTGTTCTCTTTTATTCTTTAAAGTTTAATAATTCATTCTTTATCTTAATATCTTTATATTTGTTTGGGGTTGCCTTTCTTCCCTTTCATCTTTTTTATTGTACAGCAATCTTTCTCCTCAAACCTACCATCTCTCTCTTTTCTTTCCTTCTTACTTTCTCTTCCCCCCTTCTCCTCCCTACTTCCTCTTCCTTTCTCCTTCTCCTCCTCTCTTCCTCCCTCTCTTACCCTCACTCTACTCTAATTTCCCTTCCCTTCCTTCCTCCCTTCTCTTCCTTCCCTCTCTTCTCCTTCCTTCATCCCTCTCTATTGCTGTATCCTTTTGTGCATATGGATTACTCAGAGAGCTGAAAAAGTTATTTTTGACTGGTCCTTGCACTTTTGAGCAGTCCTCGAACTTACGACTGTCCTCACATTTTACGTTTTTCGCCCTATCTCGTCACTATGGTGAAGAGAAACAATTGTGAAATGAGTGACATGGTTGTTAAGAATGCTACAATGGGCATAAATGATGACTAGTCATAAGTGTGAGGACCGGTCAAAAGTGCGAAGACCTGTCAGAAATCACTTTTTTCAGCCCTCTGGGTAGTCCTTTTGTGCATATGGACTACTCAGAGGGCTGAAAAAATTATTTTTGACTGGTCCTCGCACTTTTGACCGGTCCTCGAACTTACGACTGTCCTCACATTTTACGTTTTTTGCTCTATGTTGTCACCATGGTGAAGAGAAGCAATTGTGAAATGAGTGACATGGTTGTTAAGAATGCTGCACGGGCATAAATGTGAGGATGGTCATAAGTGTGAGGACCAGTCAAAAGTGCGAGGACCTGTCAGAAATGACTTTTTTCAGCCCTCTGAGTAGTACCTATACACATAGCCATGGCCACCCGGTCACATGACCAGCTAGCCACGCCCACCCAGTCACATGACCTCCAAGCCATGCCCATAAAATAAGCCACGCCCACAGAACCGGTAGTAAAAAAATTTAGACCCCACCCCTGTGATATACTGTATGTCACTGAGGATTGCATTACTGTTGCTGGTGGAAAAACAGGATGTAAATGAAAGAAAAAAGGAATCGATTGTAAATTTGATAATGGCAGCTAGATTAGTGATGGCTAAATATTGGGGACGAAATTGGGATATTCAAAGAAATGAGTGGTATAATGAAATTTGTAGTATGGCAACAAATGATAAATTAACAACAGAAATTAAATTTTAAAAAGGGATGATTAAAGCAAACAATTATAATGAAATATGGGGGGATTTTATAAAAACAGTGTTGGTGGAAGGCAAAGGGAATAAACCTACTCAAGAATATATGTTGTTTTGGAGGGGATAAGGGCATAATTGGAATATATTGAATATATTTTAGTTGTTACAGAAGAAGAAATACAAGAGAAAAAATGGTCTCGGGGGTGCACTGTAATATTTGTATTTTTTTTCCTTTTTTTGTATTTAGATTTATATGTACTATGTTTGTATTATTTGTATTTAAAATAAAAATATATTTTTAAAAAAACAAAAACAAATCTAACCCTGAAGAAATCCAAATGCAACTTTTCATTTAGTTTGGCAAATATTAATACTTTTGACAAGAGGAATCAACAGAGCTGAGGGGAGGGAGCCCCAAGATGTTACAATTCCAACAGAGCTTTTAAGAGAAAAATATAAGAGGGACATGATTTGAAAGAACCCAAGAGCTCAATCTGTTACTTGAAATAAAAAGCATCATTTGTAATAATAATAATAATAATGAAAAAAACGCCTTTAATTGTCATTTTAGGTATAACATTTTGAGCCCAGCCCCTTGTGATGTTTGAGGTGGACATGCACATGTGATTGTTTTGACAGCAATCTGGACAATATTTGCTATTGCTTTAATGTGGGATGCTTTTTTTATTTCCCAATTTTACAGTAATGCTTATATAGCCCTGGGACTCTTCGGTCATCTTCCTTCCAGATACTAACCAGTCCTATTTAGCTTCCAATCCTAGACAAGATCAGCCAAATGTCATTGTATATTGATTGAATCATTAGGTATCTTCCTACACACCAATACACTAATGGTATCACTGTGTGTTTACACATTTTGTGTATACAGTATAGTGCCCAAACTCCATTGCAATTCATGACTTTATTAAAATTTTATTATAGCTCAACATTCTGCCTCAAAAGAAGCAATCTAGAGGGCTTATTTAAACACCCATGACAACAATCAAAGGTGACTTTAAAATACACTCACACACATCACAGCCAGCAGGAAAAAGCAGTTCATATCAAAATCCAGATTAACATCAGGGAGTCAGGAAAAAATAAGCTTAAACCAAACATCCAGCAGGCCAAAGGCCTGTGAGAACCACCAAAGGTCTTCAGCTCTGAGAGGAAAGAGCAGGACGGGAGCAAAATGGATTTCCCAGGCTTGACTCCGTATTAAGTGACAGCATGTGGCCTGTCATATTCCATCAGCCAGTGGCAAGTGAGATTGCTACAGAGATTCCCTCAATGTATGCTGGCTATACCATGGGGGGTGGGGGGGGGAGTGATTTGGCAATATATACCATGCAGATGTGTTTCAATAACAACAAAGCCTATTTTTCTGAAGTTTAGATGTTCTTGCTAGATATGGTAGCTTGCTTTCAACTTTAGGTGCACTCTTTCCCCTCTTGATATTCCCCTTCCCTTAATAAATAAAATCCTGTTTCTTAATGCTTTTCCTGAATTGATTGGTTTTAAGCCATCAAGTCATTTTCAACTCTTCTGCTGTGATAAATCTCTGTGTGAGTCAAGTTAATATTTGAATCTAAGCAAATTCAAATTTTCTAATTAAAAGCTCCATGTTTTTTAGTTGGTACATCATCAGAACTTTTCCTAACAAAATGGAGCTCATCTATTCAAATACATTAATGGGATAAAACAACTTATTTTTCTACATCAGAGGACAGCACCATGTTGAGTAAAAGCTGAATTAGGCTTTGGAGACATTTTGGTGTGGCTGAGGGTAACAGCATTATAGGATTTATAACCCAGGAGGAAAATACAGGTAGTCCTTGACTTACAACAGTTCAATTAGTGATGGTTCCAAGTTACAACGGCATTGAAAAAATGAGTTATGACCATTTTTCATACTTATGACTGTTGCAGCATCCCTATGATCAAAATTCGGATGCTTGGCAACTGGTTCATATTTATGACGATTGCTATGTGCTGGGGTCATGTGATCACCTTTTGTGACCTTCTGACAAGCAAAGTCAATGGGGAAACCAGATTCACTTAACAACCAGGCTACTGACTTAACAATGGCAGTGGTTCACTTAACAACTGTGGCAAGAAAGGTAAAATGGGGAAAATTTACTTAATAATTACTGCATTTTTCGGAGTATAAGATGCACCTTTTTCTCCCCTAAAAGGGGGTGAAAATTTAGGTGCGTCTTATACACCAAATGTAGCCCCGCCCACCCACTGGCCCCCACCCTTTGGCCTCTGCTTTGCAGCAGTTACCTCCTTGCAAGCAAACAGCAAGAAAAAACAGCTCCTTTCAGCTTCAGCACAGCCTAATTAGCACAAGTTGATTGGATCAGCCTCCCGACTCTCAGCTGATTTGCTCTCAGCTGTTTTGCATAGGTCTCTGTTGCTTGCTACAAGGAGGTAAATTGCTGGAGCAGATTTTTGTTTTCCGTGTGCTAATCAAGCTATGCTGAAAACGAAAATGAAAGTAAAACAGGCTGTTTGCTGTTTGCTGCAACGAGGTAAAATTGCTGGGAGGCAGAGGCAGATTTCTTTTTCTTGTTTTCCTCACCAAAATGGTTAGGTGCGTCTTATAGTCCAGTGCGTCTTATACGGTATCTTACTTACAAAAATATGGTATCTTACTTAGCAACAGAAATTTGGGGCTGAATTGTGGTTGTAAGTCAAGAACGACCCGTAGAGGGAATTTTCACCCACAAAAATAAAATGGAGCAAAATGATGAAAATTGTTAAAGAATCTGGCAGAAGCAGATAGGAAAAAAAAAAAACAACAACAAATGGATATGAGTTAGATGAAACATCATACAGCCTGAGCCCTGCTATAAGGCTAAGTTTGGGATGTCATGAAAAAGCTTGATTGACTGTGTGATTACTTTTTAAAATTTGGTTTTATTCAGTTATGTACCAAAATTATCAATACTTGACGTGAACACTTCAGAATACAAGGCATCATTTAGTACTGATGTTTGCACTGCAAAATGTCTCAAGTTGACACTGGGACATGGAGGCCAAGACTGAAAGGTGGGGAAAGAGAATTATTAGGGCAACCCTGCGCTAGCCAGAGGTGAGACGACTGAGGGGTGTGTCACAGTAGCCACTTAATTATTGATGTAACAGTGCAACTAAGTGCAGAGAAGAGCAACTAAGATGATTAAAGGCCCAGAGACTAAAACATATGAAGAATGGTTGCAGGATTTGGGTTTGGCAAGTCTAGAGAAAAGAAAAACCTGGATAGCTCTGCAGACTAAAAGCACTGTAATTTAACACCAGCTGTCTGCAATTAAAGTAAGTTCGAATCTTGCCAGCTCAAGGTTGACTCAGCCTTCCATCCTTTCTAAGGTAGGTAAATTGAGGACCCAGTTTGTGGGGGCAATAAACTGACTTTGTATAAAATATACAAAAGTATGAAGGCTATTGCTTAACGCCCTGAGTCTCCAGAGAAGGGCGGCATATAAATCAAATTAAAAAAAAAAAACCTAGGGGTGACACGATAGCAGTCTTTCAGTATTTGAGTGGCTGCCACAGAGAAGAGGGGTTCAACCTATTTTCCAGAGCACCAGAGGGCAAGACAAAAAACAATGGATGGAAACTAATAAATAACAGAAGCAATCTGGAATTAAGGAGACATTTCCTAACTGAGAACAATTAACCAGTGGAACAGCTTACCTTCAGAAGTTGTGGGTGCTACATCACTGGAGGGTTTTAAGAAGAGACTGGACAGCCACTTGTATGAAATGGTATCGGGTTTCCTGCTTGATCAGGGGATTGGACTAGAAGACCTCCAAAGTCCCTTCCAACTCTATTCTGAATTGAAATTGAAAACTGCAAAACTCTCCCTAAAGTCATTTGGTTAGATTATTTACTGGGCTGTGAGACTCCTTACACAAATGAATTTTTCTTAGTTTACCTTTTCTTTAGATTGCCCTGAACAATCATTGTCAAAAGAAGATTGGACCAATGGTCTTGAAAAACACAAATGGAAGGTGTGGAAAAATAATGCAACCTTGGGAGGATGGCGGAAACAGACCAGAAATGCTACAACTTTCAGCGTGAGTTACATAGTGGCACCTAGTGGTTAAATGAAATCCACAAATAAATAGTTCTAACATACATGAAAATGTTCCCATCCAGCTTAAAATTAGTGATACAGAAATACTTAAATTTAATGTATTCAATTTAGGTGTCACCCAACTCCGGACAACTCTGGACAGCTCAAGGTATAACTACAATAAAAAATACAAAAGGGAGGGAGGCAAAAGGAAATATCTGCTGCACATTCTTGTTATAAATTATTTGTGGATATCTTCAAAACAGTTTCACCTTGATTTGAAATCCTGAGACTCTTTAATGGCCATTACTTCTGAGATTTACTCAGCAAATTAATTAATCAATAGAACTGGATGGGATCTTGGAAATCACCTAGTTTAACCCCCTGCTCAAGGAGACCCTATACCATTTCAAACAAGTGGATATCCAGTCTCTTCTTAAAAACCTCCAGTGATGAAGCACCCATAGCTTCTGATGGCAAGCCCTTCCACAGGTTAATTACTGTATTATTATGGATGGCTGCAGTCCACCAGATGTTTAGACCTGATGTGGCACTTTTATCCACCTATCAAATCTTTCACAAGGACCTGAGATAGGCAGAAGTTGGTCTCTGATGGTGCTAAAGGTTTCCTGGAGGGTTGTAAGCTGTTCCAAGTAAAGCTGCCTTTTGCACCCGACTGATGGTTATTTCATCAATGCTGGTGGTGTACAAATGATATTTTGGAACTGTACCCAAGGCACCTACTATTGGTACTGCCTTTGCTTTCTTTTGCCACAGTCGTTCTACTTCTATTTGCAAGTCTTTGTATTTTGTGATTTATTTATTTATTTTGCCGTTCTTTCTCTTCTATTCCACTCTCAAGAAATACGGCAGCATCCAGTATCCAGACTTTTTTGTTTTTCTTATCAACAATTGTTAGTTATTTTTCACAGGTTTGTAGAAAAGAGATTGGACAACCATTTGTCTGAAATGGTATAGGGCAGGGCTGTCAAACTCCTGGCCCGCAGGCCAGATGTGTCACATACTAGCCATGCCCATGCCTGGTTTAGCAAAGGGAAACAAAGTCCTGATACATCACATGATGACGTTGTGACGACGCGAGTTTGACACCCCTGGTATAGGGCCTTCTGCTTGAGAAAGGGGTTGGACTAGAAGACCTCCAAGTTCCCTTCCAACTCTGTTGTTCTGTTATTCTTTTTAGCCACGTTATTACGCTGTAGAAATGAAAATTATGCTGTTGGTTTTTGAAGATGTAAAAACAACAAGAAACACCGAGTAAGCCTATTCAGGAGATGTTGGTTGAATATGCTAATAACAGCAATCCAGTACAAAATTAGACCAAAGCACATCAATTTATTCTCATGCACATCTCTGTGTTTTTGACTGTAACATTTTATTGCAAGTGTCAATGGCGCAGTGCCATCTTCTCGACAATGAAGAGAGCATCCAGTTGCAGTGAGGGATGGAGTTTCTATATTTTTGATAGCTATAAGGAGAGAAACATGTCATTTTCTATAGAAATGTCAAGATCCGTCTGTGCTTTAGAAATGATTCAGAATAAGGGTTCTGGATGCTTGTGTAGGTGCTAGTTTTATACCTCTCCACTAGTTAATAAAAAACAGCTTAAGAGCTTTCAGGTTCTGTGTAAGTGAGAAATGCTGGTACTTCAAGGAGTCTGCAGATTAAGGGCAGTGTGACTCTTAAAGAGGGGCTTTTATTTTTCATTTTTTTCAAGAGGCAACTGGACTTTCTGACACCAGAAAGTCCAGTTGCCTCTTGAAAAAAGTGTCAGGGTTCTAAGTAACACCCCCAACGAAAGAAAACTCCGAGGCCTGAAATTCATCAAAGCTACATTTTATTAGAGATGTCATATTGGCACATCTGGGAAAACCAGAATCTGAAAGTTTCCAGGTTTTCCCCACCCAAAGAAAAGTTCAAGTTCCTGCCCAATACCCACATGTCCAATCAAAGACCATCCCAACTGGAGATGCCCCCCAGTTCCAGCCTTCCAGGTGCAGGGCAAGTTGGCCTTGACTTCTTGAGAAAAGAATGTTATTATGACTATGTATCACCCATACTCCACACAATCCCTCCTCCCAGTTTCACACAGTAGTCAATGTGGCAGGTCTGAAGGCCTAATACAAAAGATGGTTTCCAGGCCTGACAAAAAGCACTTTTGGGACAACCATGACCTGGATGACTGAGAATCTCCACAGACATCTAAAAACAATGGGGTTTCTCTCTGGAATGATGGTAGGCTGTGGTCTCCTTAAAACATGAGCCTAGGAAAAAGCAACTTCTTTAAGGTGTAGCTAAGAGATGGAAAGTATACACCTAGACCTCAATTCTCCTATTATCTTTTGAATAGGGATTGTTGCCCAGACTTACTCAATAGCAGAGAGGTCTTTATCCATATTCCTCTGAGACAGGTCTGGAATAGCCAGTCTTACAAATGTTCTTACATAAAATATTTTCTTCCTCAGTTGAAGACTCTGTTCCATGATATAGAAATGCTTTCACAGATTGGGAAGTAACCAGTGGTGAAATTCAATTTTTTTTTACTACCCGTTCTGAGGGCGTGGCTTGGTGGGTGTGGTGTGGTTTGGTGGGCGTGGCAGGGGAAGGATGCTGCAAAATCCCCATTTCCTTCCCACTCCAGGGGAAGGATATTGCAAAATCTCTATTCCCATCCCACTCTGGGGCCAGCCACAGGTGGTATTTGCCGGTTCTCTGAACTATTCAAAATTTCCGCTACCAGTTCTCCAGAACCTGTCAGAACCTGCTGGATTTCACCCCTGGAAGTAACTGCAGTGTTGAAGGAACATGCCAATTCCAGGGTTATTTTTTTTAAAATCCTGATATGGCAAAATGTTGTTTATTCTGTCTTCTTTAACAATTTTAGCTCTTTGTATATTTTTTCTAGTTTTGTACACCCAGAATCCATTGAAATTGGGCGAACCAAGAAGACTTCCACTAACATTGACAGAGCAAGTCACCATTATTAAAAAAAATAAAAGCAAATCTCCCCTCCCTTCTAGCACTGATGAAGTTACTTAGTTGGGTGATGAAACATCTGCAAGAAAACAACCAAGCTCAGAGAGCACCAAGGACCCCACAGCTCAACCTGGAGCTACAAATATTCTATCTCTTGGTAGCATCAACTTAGTATTGTGAACTATCAGCTTTAGCGAACTTCCCATTTGCTGCCTGGAACCCAAATCCTCAAGCTAGATCTCTTTACTTGCATCTATTCATATTAACAAGGAATTGTGACTTTCTATAGTTTAACACACTGAAAAAGAACAGGTCTTACATTCCCCCATAGGTATGGACACCCAACAGCTAATGGTATCTCCCACTCCGCATTGCTTTGCCTGCCACATACTTGTTGCTTTGAGCCAGTGTTGTAACACAAGAAGTCTGTCTTTGCACTGCTAACACCTGGTGTTGTTGCAAAGAAGCCAGGTGGTTTTAATTCCAGGCTCATGTGATTGATGATCCCCTCTTTTGTCTCGTATAGTAACCATCTCTCACACTTTGGATGCAGATGTTGTTGTAGTTGTTTAAAACGCCCCTTTTTATTCTTCCTACTTGGTTAGAGAAACCAATACAGCAGTCCTGAAGGATTGAGGCATTGAAAATACTTTCCTCTCGCCTAGATACAATTGGGATGAACGAAGCACGATATCTGTTTTTAGAAATGACAGGCTTTGGGATTTCTAAAACCTTGGGAGCCAAGTCACAGGAACAGCTGGCAAATGTTCCATGGAGCAAATATCATGGCCAAACAAGTAATGAAGCCTGGCTGATTCAAATCTCTTTTCAGATTTTTACTTACTTGGCAACGGAAAATCTTGGATTAGGATGACGTAAAGTTCATCAGCAGTCAAATTAAGTCATCCTATTGGCTAGAGCTTATTTGACTCGATGGCTATTCTATTTTACACTTTGTTTTTTTTTTCCTGGCAAGTTAACTGTGCATAGGTAATGAAGAGCACCCAGTTTTCCTGAGCTACTATGAAGCCTATCCGTCTGCATTGTTTTGAAAAAATATGAAGCTTGACAATGCAGATGATTACGGTACATCTTTTGTAATATATTTTTTCAAAGCACATTGAAAACAAGCATTTCCCAATCTGGTCTGGGAATTCTGGAAGCTGTAATCATAGTAGTATCCTATTATGATTTATGTTGATTGCTTTAGTATCCTATGACTATCACTGAGTATTGTATCTATGATTTATGACGATTGTATTTTATGATTATGATTATCACTTGTTGCTTGTATGTACACTGAGAGCTTTTGCCCGAGACAAATTCCTTGTGTGTGTCCAATTACACTTGCCCAATAAAGAATTCTATAATCGGGGACACAAAAGACGTTGGGAAGGTCACTAATGATGATCATGTGAACCCAGGATGCTGAACCATTATAAATACATGTTGGTTGTCAAGCCCCTAAATTGGATCATGTGAGTACAGAGGTGGCAAAGGTTGATTGACACAGCATTTTGATTTTGTTTTCTTTACCTAAAAGATAAGCTTTACTGTAGAAGAATAGAGGTTGTTGATATAACAAGGAGGAAGTTACTTTTTCTTTCCCATTTTATTTTCTTTCCTTTTTCACTCCTCTTTCCTTTTCCTGTTTTCTTTAGCTTGTATTGACTTTTATCCTTAGCAAGGTTTTTCAGAAGTGATTTGCTGTTGGCTCCTTCCTAGGGCTAAGAGAAAGCGACTAGATGAAGGTCACCCAGCTGGTTTCACATCTAAGGCAAAACTAGAGCTCACGGTTTCCTAGTTTCCAGCCTCGATGCCTTATCGACAACATTAAATTGGCTCTCAGAATTGGAATATAGAGCTAACCCAATCCGATACTATCTCAGCTTTCAAAGTTCTTTTTAAAAGCCTGGAAAGGGAAACTGTTATAATCCATTTACTTTCTTTTTTGATCACCAAAGAAAATAATACTCCCCTTTTGAAGGTTCTGGCAGACAAAAGGCAAAAGACAGGCTGCATTTAGAAAATACGACTTAACTGAAAAGTCTTGCTTGCAAGCCTTGATCATAGCCAGAGGAAATGGATTTCCTGAATTAATAAATAGGCTCTTGTCAACAACATGGAGCTGACTTTTAAAACACCTTGACCTCAGTTCTTGGAGAACTTCAGACAGCTCCTGCCTCTCCTATTCCTCCATCCTTCTCCGTTATGCCCAGGCAAAAGCTGTCAGTGAATTAAGAGGAATTCCCCTCCCTGCTTTTATTGTTGTTGCTGTTGCCTGTGTTAATTTAACCGATCAATTGTTCTGCTAAAAGCTGCTTGGATAAAGGGGCACCGAGGATGTAGTCAAAGCATCCCATTAATATTGTACATGTTTCTGGAATAGAAAAAGCCAAAGAGCGGGGGAACGGGGGAAGGTTGATATAAAGGAGAAGCACCAAAAAAATCAAAGTTTCAGCATTCCTCTAACAGAGAAGTGAACCAATGGTACAGTGGGATCAACCCCCAAAAGGAGTTGTTTCATGCCCATCTTGCTGGACCCCTCTACATTAGGTGGGCAATAAAATCAACACTGTGTTCCTTCTTCTGATATTTATTTCCAATTTTTTCTTTCTCAATGCTCAAAATAGGAAACTTAAGCTGGGGACCCAGCTAGAGCTACGAGGCAACCCTAAAGGCGGTTACTGAGGATTATCCGTGGTCAAATGTTGTGATTGAACGCAAATAGACTTTCACTCTGTGCTTTAACTTTCCTCCCAACCTCCAGAAACTTTCTTAAGAGCTTAGCTTTGGCTGAAATTTGTTCAGTGTGCATCTTTTGAAATCATGCGCCACACATGGCATTTTCCAATGGATTGAATTTATTACAATATATTTATTTGCATTTTGTTGACCATCAAAACGAAGTTATCTTATAGAGGCACAGCACTACTGCATATATATGTACAGAGAAAATACTTTCCCCAAATATATCCGTTAATAATTCTCCCACTTGCCCTCAAATTCCCATCACCATTATTTGAATTTCAACATATGGAACTAAGTAGCCATAAAATGTATCAAAATAAACAGGGATCCACCTTGCATATTCTACTTTAAGATACGGGAGACAATATAAACAGAGCATATATTGGCTTTCTATTTAGAAAAGGGTATCTTTTCTGTAACAGAAAACCATTAATACACCAGTAATAAAGAGGGTCTTTTTTTTTCTTTCACAGAAAGAATTAATTCATCCATTCTATGTTTATTGTGCAAATTCAACCATGCCATTTAAATGTATGCAGAACTACCTGGCCAAATTAAAAACTATTTAAAAACCGTATCTGCAACTAATTGTAAGTTTTAACAATAAAGCTTGAAAATGCTTTATAAAATATTCCTCCCCAACCAATGCCATAAATATCAGCTGCAATCCTCCCAGGAACTACATTCAACACTACAATAGCATTTGTAATAAAGCTTAGGCAAGTTTTTTAAAGAATTAATTTGATGCCAGGCACATTAAAATCAGCAAACAAGAACAAAACAAATCTGCCAAGGTTTCTCAAGTGGATTCACATTTTCTTATGGAAATCCAGAGTTTGCCTCAAGTATTAATGCAGTAGAGTTACATGTGGGGTGATCATGACAGACCCACCCAAGAATTCTCAGTTTAGCTTTGGTAACACAGTCCAATTCCTGAAAAATATTTACTGTTGGTTTATGAACAATTCCTTAAAATGAAGCCCGTTTATAAGGCAGCATTTTCATCCTTTAAAAACTACAATAAGAAAACAATCTGCACGTACCAAGTAGTGAATCCCACTGATTCTTAGCTATCTTCTTGTAATTTAAGTAAATGGGAATGAAACCTGTTTAGTAGGACTGGGCAGAGTTTTAGATTCAATACCCCCAAATGTGTTCAGAGCAAAACAGGAGGCAGAACATCTGTCCGCGACTGTAAAGCAGCGGCACCAAAACAAGATTTGAAGCGTTATACAACACTACTGCTTAACCTTAGCTGGATCGTGCACGTTTTGTTCTGAGAAATCAAATACAAATTCAAAATGGCAATACACATGTCCTGGCTGCAATGTGCATAAGAAAGAAGAACAAGCAAGGGAAGCATTCTGCAATAAAAGATACATGCCCCAAAAGTGATAATATCGAAACAGGTTTTTCCATGCTGTTAGACTTTTGGGTTATCAAATGTTGCTAAATCCATAATCGTGTTCTTGGACCTGAGAAGTAGATTACATGTTGTTCAACTAGTAATTTAAAGACCTTAAAATGATGCTGGCTTTGGATCAGTACCTGTATTTCTTTATGTACCCGTGATATTGCCCATATATAGGAATCAATGTACATTCAGAAATAATTGGGGGGACACTTTACTAATCCCAGCAAGGTATGGTGTCCAATTGTACTACGTAAAACATATAGGATTGACGAAGACAAGGAAAATGACAAAATCCCGTTCAAGGGAATTAAATGGAATGTGTGATCTAGCCCAGGGGTCCCCAATCCCCAATCTCCAATTCATAGACCTGCTCTGGTCCACGGCATGCCAGTAACCGGGCCGCACGAACAAGTAAAGCCCCATCCGCAGGATGCAGGAAGCACATGAATCCACGCCCCCTCCAGTTCACGGAAAAACCTCTCTCCACGGAACCGGTCCCTGGTGCCCAAAAGGTTGGGGGCCACTGGTCTAGTCCTATGCATCTAACTCCATCTGCAGATAAGAATTGCCACTGCAAATTACTTCCATTTGATTTACTGGATCTTCATCATAAATTTAGATTGGAGACATAATATTTAGTCCTATTTGTTGTTGTTGTTGTTGTTGTTTTGCAATTGCAAGCAACAGGCATTAGAGATGTTTTATCTCCTTACAGATATCAATACCCTAATTCAGGGGTCCCCAACACCCCCAGTCCATGGACCAGCATCGGGTCACAGCATGCCAGAAACCGGGCAAAGCCCCATTCACAGGATGTGGGCAGCATGCGAAACCACACCCCTTCCGGTCCGCAGAAATATCTCTCTCCACACAACCGGTCCCTGATGGCCAAAAGTTGGGGGGCCACTGCCCTAATTCATCTATTGGAATACAAAAGAGCATCCTTGTATGCCTGTTGAAGCAAAACAACATGTAGAAATTTGGCTGTGCACACATAATTCCCCTTTAATTTTAATCGCTTGGGCTTTAGAGACAGGAGGGGTTTTTTTCCAAAAAGCTGAACCACAGAGTTTGAAGGAGAGAAATGGATTCAAATCTCAACCCCATTTCTCCTTCCCTATCAAGCAAAGTGACTTTTGGGCTTGAGCAGTTTTGGTTTTACATGCTCCATTGGCCTTTGTATTTATTTTGAATTATTTTACATATGCTGCTTTGGACTGCCGAGAACAGTAATCAGAGGAAGCAGTGATACTGCTTCAGAAAGGGTTGTGTATTCACAAAAAAGTTAACAGCATAGAAGGAATTAAATGGGAACCTAAAATCAATTTCTAGCTCTGGAATGGGCCCTGGCTATAGTCACCAACAATCCTGATTTGAATCGATCTTCATTCCAAAGATTGTAAATTGAGAACAGAATCTACAACCTACAATTTAATCATGTGGGCTGTTTTACAGGATTAAAATTGCAAATTTTAGACACAATTAATGTACGATGAAATCCAACTGTACTGATGTAGCTTATTTCTGAGTAGGTGTATCATTTGCAGATAAAGCTAATGGGATAATTATTTGGCAGAATGTGCACTATTAAGACGCAGTGTGAAATTAATTCATTAAATGTAAAGAGTGACAAGCTATGATACTGAATGTAATTGTCACTCTCAGTGGAAAAAGTCCCACTGATTTAATGGCAAACAAAATTCCTTACTTAAAATTGACCTGCAGCTTTAGATCCTAAATCCAGTTAAAGGCAAAGGTTACTAACACAGCAATCCATTATATTTTTCTAGAAGTTAGCCCAATGACTTCATTGGGACTTCAAAGTAATTATTTATGGGAAAAAACATCTAAGTCAAGTAAGTGAAAGTAATTTAACTTTATTATAATTAACTTTAGCTGGATTTAGCCACAGTATTTGGGAGTTGCTAGAATGCAATTATGAAAACGCAAATAGAAAGAATTCTAAGTTCCCTTTTAAAAGAAGCAGAATGTATATAATGGCAAGTGAGGTATATCTAAAATTCATGTAAGAAGGATTTCAAACAATTTCTTCTAAGGGATATTATTTACTCAGAGATCAGCAAGAGAAAAATACTGGAGTTAAATTTCAACACAGTGAGAAATATATTTTAATATAAGTTCTAACCATCTCAAACAGCATTAATTTTGCCCAGTCTCTAACTTTAAAAAAGACTTACAGGCCTCAGGCCTGTTGTCTTTATATAAACGGATTACCTAGCAACCTTCCAATAAATATTAAAAGGAAATAGTTTAATAAAAGCAAGGATTTTCTTTTTTAAAAAGATTATTTGATATATAGTATAAACAATGGAAATCTGCATTTTAAAGAAGGCCAGCAACTTGTAAAAAGCAGCTTCTCTCAAAAACAATCTAAAATATTCATTATGATATTGAATCTCAAGACACTCAAACGTAACAAAAAAAAAGGAAGATAATGATTTCTCCTAATTGTATCAAGAAAAAAAATGAAATGTAAAGGAAAAACTCTCGATAAAGGCTGTCTATAATGTAGGACACCCCAAATTATATTAATCTCAAAATTGTGTGATAAAAGAAAAAGAGAAATACCAAAAGAGAACTCTTCAGAGGATTTAAAATCATCCAACTCCTTCACACCTCACATCTAATTCACGTAGTGCAAATAAAATATGCTGAACCAGCAACGAAGCAATTCAAGAAAGTTCACTAAAAATATTTCCAGACATGTTTCCCTTGCAATTGGAAGCAGAAACTTTTACATATTATCATGTTAGATGGGAAGAGCACACTTCTACTTAAATGGCATCGCTCTTCATGGAAAAGAAACCAGGAAAGGCAGAGGACTCCGCTGCCAAGTATCCTTCTAAGACACACTATTTGAAAAGCATATATGTCATAGTAGTAAACTCTTAGCTATGATCATATAAATATTGCACTGTGGGACCTCTGGCGGGCCCAAACCTTCCAGCAAAAATAAGATGAAGCACAGTGTACAGTAATCGTAGCAGGCTCAAGGTTTCGTTTGGTAAAATATGGCCTAAACTTAGTAGAGCCGACTAGTCGCCTGCAAATGATAATCAAAATATGCATTCAATTCCTTTTTAAAAAAAAAAAGATTTTCATCATAACAATGAAATTGAAAGAACGATTTGGCAATATTGACAGAATTGGAGGTTAGAATCATACCCCTATCAATACAAACTAGTACAGTGCTAGTGATCACAGCAATGCTGTGTTAAGCTTATCGATCGACTGAATTTTGTTCACTTGATCTCAACGTATTTTGTTGATGACTGGGTTTTTTTTGGGAGGGGGAGTATAGAAAATGTACGTGTTACACCTCGGAGGCTTAGAGTTGTTTCCTCTTCCTCTACCTGAGAAGTAGGGGATGGAAGTAGTGCTTCAAGAGGCAAGCACATCCCTGTGCTTTCAAAGCTCACATGGAAACACTGAAGACCATAGAGGACTTTGAGATAACCACTACCACGGCACCCGGAATTGTCCCTTTCAAAAGAATACATGGCATTGGGTACCACTTAAGCATTATGCTGGTGAAGAGCTGGATGGACAACCTTCAGAAATGCTTTTAAAGAACAAAGGTAATTTCTGAACTGGGTTTTTTTTTTTAAAACCACTGCATCCCAAATTTTGTTTGAGGCGCAAAATCCAGTTGAACAACTGAAGCACAGAAGAGCTGAGATGTTGAGATGCCGCCAAGATGTTTCAAAAGAGTTGTGGCAAACTAGAATGAATATCTGGATTTTCAAAAGGTGGCAGTGGCTCCCTCCAGTATGTGAACTGACTATAGGTGTCAGAACAGGGGAAATCTGAAGAATGCCGTCTTTTCAGCAAGGGAAATACATGATCCACCACTTCGCAAAGTCTCACATACCTGTGAGGGAAGAGAGAATGGGTGGGGGGGGGGAGAGAGAAACATCTGAGATATTATCTGAATGATTTTATTTATTTATTTAATTTCTATGCTGCCCTTCTCACCAATAAGGCAACTTTGGACAGTTTATAAAACAGTAAAAAGGTAAAAACCAAAACATTATTCACTATATTACTCATGTTGGGAATTGCATGAACACAACTCAGGCAAAATAATTAAAAAAAACATAACATCCCTTCAGCCTTTTAACTTATTTCTGAATGTTAGGCGTAGAACTGTGATTTTCTAAAGCACTGCTAGGAAGAGTAGAGTTGGGATGCTGCTTGAAGATTTGTAAACCGCAGTTAGTCAGTCTTACAGCAAAAGACTTGTAAGAAAATAAGTCACAATGGATTTACAAAACCCACTGAAGTAAAAACAGCTACAAAAGCATCTCCTGCAGCTTTTAGAAATGAACAGGTGAACCTGTGAGGTGTTTTTAAAAGTAAGGCTTTCAATGGCCAAACGGAAATTATCCTGAACTTCAGATTTCGAAGATTGGAAACAGCAGGATAGAGATCCAGGTGAAAACAACAAGATCTCATTTTTCCTAATCAAATTTATTAACCCCTAGAAAACTCCATTTGTAGCAAAGTGTTACATTTCCCTCTATAATCACTTCCAAATATTTTTCCCACCTGAATTTCAACTTCAGAAAACCTATCAAACATAACCACTTAGTAGACAAACAGACAGTTTATGAGACAGCCGAAAACAAAAGTTTGGAAAGGAGGAAAGTTGTTAATGGATTGTACCTACAATGGGACTTGGTCATTCTTTCTTAGAAATGATTACTTGATTATTCTGTTGTATGCCCAAATACCCGCCCCTTATTGAAATCTTAAGAGGACATTTTTAAATTACTGCAAATGCATTTTCAAACCAAAAGTGTAGGTCCTTTAACAAGGAGATTGTTTAAATAAAGAAAACGCTGAATCCTACTCTTTGATGTTAATCTCTACACAACCAAAATAAATGTTTAGGAATACACATCATATCACAGATTTTTTTATTTCCAGTCAATTCACTTAATTCCTGTTATAACTTTCAGCATCAAGGACTTAAGGAGAAAAATCAGAACTACATAAGCAGCAGAAAGATACTCACGATGAAATGTTGGTCTTAGCATGTTCTTGAATTAGTTCTCCTTTTGGATTAACGGTGAATATTCTGTTTAGTGAAACTCCAACTTGCTTGTATGAGTATACATCCTGGATAAAATAACAAAAATATATGACTCACATTAAAATAACCCACAAATAGTTTTAGGTGTATATATTGGAGGCACTTCATACATTTTAAGTTATAAAACATATATTCCAAGAACTGATTCCTTAAACTTGAACTTCTGAGACAGTAGTTTTCACAGTAATAACACAGAAATGATTTGCCACCGTTGTTTTCCAACATTTTAAAAAAAAATCCTGGTCATTATCACCATTTTAAAAAAGGCAGTAGAGTTTCACAAACATTCTGTCAACCCGGGAGGCCATCTTTTTCTTTGGATCGTCAGGGCTGCCACACTTGGTGCTGTGGGTAATTGGGAGGGGGGATAGCATGGAGCGGTAAAGATATATAGTCATAACAACATTCTTTTCTCTGAGAGTTAAGGACATTCTCCCCTGCACCTGGAGTAGCATGACTTGGAGGCATCTCCCGTTAATGGTGAATTGATTGGACCATGTGATGGAAATGTGGGTGCAGGGGAAGGGACTTTGACTTTCTTTTGGGTGAGGAAAATCCGGAAGCTTTCAGATTCGGGTTTTCCCAGATGTGCCAATATGACATCTCTAATAAAATGGAACTCTGAGGAACTTCGAGCCTCGAGGTTCGTTGTGGGTTTTACTTGGAACCTTGACACATTCAGTGAATGCTTGATCTGGCTGCCTAGGGAATGGAAGCAATATAGAAGAGTGTATCTGAGCACAGATAAGATGCCTTTGCTAAGGATTATCTTGAGAAGATAAGAGCAGTGTATGCATTTCTCTGCTGTTATTTTATCTACTGATTTCCCATCTGCAGATTTAAGATGATTCAATTATACCTAGGCAGGGAGGAACCAGTGGGGACCAGTGGAATACCTACAAGGTCATTGAGGGCTATTCTCATTATCTGTTGGGTCTGATCCACTTTGAGCTGGAGGTCAGCCATGTAAGTCCTTTGCAGGTGATTGAGGCACAGTCTAGTTACATTATCTGGGAAGGGTTTGAACCTGTTAGTCCTGAGATAAGGGGCAGGGGTTTTTTGAGGGGGGTGGTGTAAATATGACCACCTGTGTTTCAGATCTATGTCCATTCTGGTTGGACAAGGTCTCCCAGGAGGTGGTATGGTTGGATCTATGTAATGGTGAATTCATCCTTGAGAGAGGGGATGGTTCTATTGACTCTGGAGGAGATGGATTGATCCTTCCTCAAAAAAACATTGCAGGAGCCAGCAACACTGGAAGACTGCAGTTTCAACGGGCATTCCTGGGGGAAACAGGTTTCCTGGACTCCTTTTAGTCTTGTTTCAAACCAATATCTAGCACTGGTATCTCTTAGCAGCTTTTGATACCACCAATGATGGCATCCTTCTGAATCAGATCAGGGGTCTGGGGTGGTCAAGAACAGATCCAAATGACCCAAGCCAGCATGGCCAACTGGAGCTGTGGGAGTTGTAGTTTAGCAGAATCTGGAGAATACTTTTCTAAACTGAAAAATGAATGCTGCAGTGCCAATGCTTCTATGGAAGAAATCTCTGGGAATTATCATCACAATTGGTACTTACAGCAGGCCTGTTGCCAAAGGCAGCATAAAAAGGTTCTGTGTTAGGATGAAATAAGTTTTTTATGTCTGTTAAACATTGAACTTTAAATTTCTCTGGCTTCTTCTCTATCACTTCCCTGAAATAGAAGAAGAAAAGAAAATTAGGTAAAAATAAATAAAATAAAGTGAACTATTAGATGACAATGCTTTATGTGTAAATGATACACAGTATATTTCTTTCAGCTATGTGAACAGTTTCAATTGATGAAGACTTCTAATAATCTCTCAAGGTTTTCAGAAATTTTTATGGTCCATAGGGCTGTTTAAACTTAAACACAAAAACGCATTCTATGTACATGAAAAAGGCCAATTGCATTGCTATGAACCTACTGATTTTGGCAATGTGAGAGCTGTGGTTCATTTGGATAAACTTTCAGTCTTCAAGAAAAATGTATAATTTACTGATGAATCTATTGGCCTTATAATTATTTTATGATTATCTGATTTCCTTCTTCCTCAATGGACAACAACATCAAATCAGAAAGGGAAAGTTTTCCAATCTGCTATATTTTAGAAATATAAAGATCAAACATTTTTCTTTTAGCTCATTTTTATTCAATACAAACAAGAAGCAAGTGGATTAAGAATATATTTAGTGGGGAAAATTCTCTGCTTTTATATATTTCCCATTAAAACGCAATTTTGTGCATAAGGTGAATTCTGATTACAGGTCCCAAACCCATACATGTATATTTCTGCCAGAAATAGCTTAAATCTCACTGCTTTTTCATTGGGATCTCATAATTACCTTTTACTAGAGTTGACTCATAAATACTGAATGCAACAACATGCATTACTGGACAACAATATATTTTGCTACTACATTTTGTGGAGTCACTACACAAGTATATGATTCCTTTCAACAGTATGTAACTGTTGACATCTTAATCTTATTATGTAATAGGTCTAATCGAGGGCTGTAAAACTCCCAGCCCATGGGCCAGATGCGTCACGTGCTGGCCACACCCACACTCGGGTTAGTGAAGGGGGAAAAAGTCCGGAAATGTCACATGATGCCGCCCTGACGAAGTGAGTTGACACCCCTGTCATGGTTTTCCATCATTTCAGGGATGGAAAAAAATTACACCCTGTTCACAGCAGTTTTTCTCAGCCGTAGCCCTTTTAAGAGGTGTGAGTTTCAACTATCAGAATTCCTCAACTGGAATTCTGGGAGTTGATATCCACACCTCTTAAAAGGCCAGGATTGAGATACACTGATCTAAGGTTACAAGAACCAAGAGCTGTGATACCTGTGAAAAGCTGAGAACAAACTGCTGGGACTCAATAGCACAGGTCCTTGCGGTAACACCGTTCCCCGCTCGTTCACCCAATGCAAGTAACCTCGAGTCATATCTGCCATCCCAATAGCACGGGCTGAACAGTACAGGAACTTGTATCCATTTCTGTGGTTTTAAAGAGAAAAAAAAAACAGACCGTCATCATCACACATTTATTGAAATTGTTTTTGCAGCCTACAGGGATTATTACTGTTATGTATGCAACAATATAAAATCACAGCTGCCAGTTCTTTAGCTGGTGTTGGCCTTCATACACATTAAGTTCTTCCCAAGAACCTTGGATAGATATAGATATATACTGATAGTCCTTGTCTTGCAACTATTCATTTAGCAATCATTCAAACATGTAGGAAAAAAGCAGAAGGGAGGTGGGCTGGAAGGTGAGATTAAACGTGTCATCATTTGGAGTCATTGAATTTCCACAAGAGAGCCAACTCCAGCCCCCTCCCCCCCATGAATTCCATTGACTCTTATCTAATGCCACTTAAGCTTTGGCCAATAGTTGACTAGATTCTTATGTTAGACCTAGCAATAATGAATTCTTCTGTGCTTTGAACTCAATTAATGCTCTTGGATATTTATGCTTGACATTACAACACTGATTCGTCCTCGCATTTATGATCGCCACAGTCACATGATCAAAATTTGGGCACATGACAACCACTATGCATTTACAATGGTTGCAATCTCCTAGGATCATGTAACCATCTGTAACCATCTGTAACCTTCCCAGCCAGATTCCAACAAGGAAAATCAATGGGGGAAACCAGATTTGCTTAACCACATGTGATTCATTTAACAACTGCAGTAATTCGCTGAAAAAACCCCTATGCAAAAAGGTCATTAAAATGAGTGTGACTCATTTAACAACCCCTTCATTTAGCAATGGAAATTCAGGTTACAATTATGGTTGTAAATTGAGGACTACCTGTAGACACCAAAAGGTATACATGTCCAAATACACATACAGAAGAAAATTTAGCACAGTTCACGTCCATGAGTTCTGCATATGCATTAAAGGAGAAAAAAATGGGCTCTTAGGCAAATTGGGTGGGCCACTGAAACATATTTCTTTTTATGCTAACTTAATAACTTCAAGACTTGTTGACATCAACTCCCAGAATTTCCTAGTCAGCATGGCTGGCTGAAGAATTCTGGGAATTGAAGTCCACAAGTCTTAAAGTTGCCAAGTCTGGAGACCCTCTATGCTACACAATGACTTCTGGAAGCTGCCTATCTGTCCTATCTGAAGGATGGGTACTCAATTCTCAATGTTTGAAATATTTCTAGCTCAAGAATTGGCATTTATTTTTATATGCCAACTCATATGCAATGGAAACTGACATATGCAGTGGAAACTGACAAAGGAAGAAGAGGTGATTTTGCAGAATAATTAATATACTTACTGGCTCACTTTGTGATACAATTTAGCAATGCCTTGATGTGTCCAGTCCTTGCCAAGGGTAGGCAAAATATGACCTAAAGTATCTGATCTGAAAAAACAGAAGATATTTGAAACCAAGATGAAATATACAATAACAAGCTGTATTTGTGGAATACAGAGAACATGTTTGGCAGTTAACATTAATATATTTGTTGGTCAGCATAATTACTTAAATGACCTCTAGCAATGCAGGAATATATATTTAGAAATATCATTTATTTGTTTTCCTTTCCAAAGAATTATTTTCACTTTACAATGGAGGTGTTGGAAATATTCTAATTTTGACCCTATTGACTTGGTAATAGTATTATTTCCAAAATCCTTTCATGACTAAATTATATATTAGGAGCAGCAGTTATTTTCAGCCACTTTATCTTACATTCTTTCACTTCAAAATTTCAATAGATGTTTATACATTTTAGCAATTACATGTTACTATTTGTACAATTATATTTCAAATTCAGCCCTACAATGTTCAGAACCATGGATTCTTTTGTCTAGTTTAAACTTTATAATAATTGTAAATAAATATATCCCTTTATCACTAGCTCTTCTGTTGATTTTATTTTACATTGCCTTTGACAGAATTCTAATAATCACAATAAGTTAGCCATTTGTGTTGGCTTACTATTACACATCCATCAAATGCTTCTTTTGTTCTAATAGCAACAAAGGTGTTTAGGGCACAATCTGGATTTGTATCTATTCCTTATTCTCAGTATGGCAAGTCTAACAGAATTTGATGCATTAGTAGGATTTAACATTAATATACAGAAGCTAAAGATAGCAATGAAAAATATGAAAATACAAGGTAAAGCAGAATTTATGAATAAAAGGCTTTAAAATTGAGAAGATAAAATATTTGTCATCATGTGACAAGTATGGATTATGTATTTGTTGTTGTTAGTTGCGAAGTCGTGTCTGACCCATCGTGACCCCATGGACAACATTCCTCCAGGCCTTCCTGTCCTCTACCATCCTCTGGAGTCCATTTAAGCTCACGCCTATTGCTTCAGTGATTCCATCCAGCCACCTCGTTCTCTGTCGTCCCCTTCTTCTTTTGCCCTCAATCTTTCCCAGAATTAGGCTCTTCTCCAGTGAGTCCTTCCTTCTCATTAGGTGGCCAAAGTATTTGAGTTTCATCTTCAGGATCTGCCCTTCTAAAGAACAGTCAGGGTTGATCTGCTCTAGGACTGACTGGTTTGATCGCCTTGCAGTCCAAGGGACTCACAGGAGTCTTCTCCAACACCATAGTTCAAAGGCCTCAATTCTTTGGCGCTCAGCCTTTCTTATGGTCCAACTTTCACAGCCATACATTGCAACTGGGAAAACCATAGCCTTGACTATACACACTTTTGTTGGCAGGGTGCTTTTTAGTAAGCCATCTAGATTTGCCATAGCTTTCCTCCCCAGGAGCAAGCATCTTTTAATTTTTTGGCTGCAGTTCCCATCTGTAGTGATCTTGGAGCCCAGGAAAATAAAATCTGTCACTACCTCCATTTCTTCCCCATCTATTTGCCAGGAATTGAGAGGGCCGGATTATATATTACTTCAAAATAACTGTGTTAAAACATAGAATGAAATTAGAAAGGATATGTTAATGTGAGGTGAACTAGAATTGTTATTGCTGGGAAGAATTTTTGTGATTAAGATGGATGTTTTGCCTAGCATGTTGTTTTTGTGTCAGGCAAAGCAAAACATCAGTTTTGACAACTGATACACCATTTAAACAATCCAGAAGGATATATTTAAATTTGTGTGACGGGGGGGAAAATACAAGTTAAATATAAGGTGTTGCAATGTACAAAAAAGAAGAAGAAACTATATTTTGCAACTTGTTGTTTGGTTTGGATGAAAGAGTGGGTGCTGCTGAGAAACAGAAGATTTTTGGAGTTACAATTACACAACCTGAGATTTGGGTGGCATGGATAATTGCAGTACGATAAAGTTAAGGTTAATGTAGATTTTAAAAATCATTGTTAGACACTTCCCACATATGTCATTCTAAATTTTGGCATGGGAGGGGGGGGGATTTCTTTTTGCATATTGTATAAACCTATCCACTGCCATTTAAAAACCATGATGTGTCAATTCAGCCAGTTGTGCTTAATTCAATGAGCCACATTTAAACAAACTATGGCTAAGCATGACAGGGAAAAAAAATCAGATCTTTGACTTCAGCAATAAAAGAATGCATAGGAATGATTAAAGAATACTTTAAAATGAATACTAAAAATAAACAGACCAAATGAAGAGGATGTAGAAGAACTGCAACCACTGATTTCCTGGGCTATGAAAGACCAAGAAACACCTACCTGCCCCTCCTGCAACATTTCACCCATACTGTGGTCAGGATAAGTATCTCCTGCAGCTGGCCACTGTCTGGCACATAAAAGAACAGGAAAAGACGTTCTCCTATCTCTTCAGCCAGATTGGCAGAAAGCCACTATTACTTTTTTGTGTCACTCTTGTATCACATAATAGAAGCAAATAGCTGGCATCCCCACTTTGTCTGATGTTTGACAATGGCCCAATGCTTTTGTATGCTGTAAGGCACAGACTGAGCCATCAATGTGTTGCTTGGAGTAGTTTGATCCTTAAGTGAAATGTATATACATGACACCACCACACTAAACAGAAAGGACACTTCAAAGGAAATATTTAATGTTTGTTTCTGTAGGGCTCGGGTTTGCTCTTTCACAAATCATGAACTAGCCAACCTTTTAATATTTGCTGTTCAGTTTAAAGTAAAAACATCACTATTGGTTTGTCTTATCAGAGAGAGCAGAACATAGTATTCCCTGAACAGAAATGTGCCATTCTGTGTCTGGCTAAAAACTCACCTTGTGATGGTGCCATCAATGTCAGAAATAATGACTTTGTCATCCCAGTTCCATAAATAAATGGTGCCTTCACAGCGACATGTTCCTTGATATTGTGTTGTGACACTAAAAGTGACATCATTGGGACCATTTTTAAGGTTGAGATTTTTCTGTCAAAAAAACAAAACAAAACAAGTCTACAATTCAGACTTACTTTGAAGGAAATATACGTGGAATTGTAGATCAAATGAAGCTGCAATTATACTTACAGCTTCCAAGCTAACAACTTATGGTGATAAACTTAATGTTAGGAAAATATTTCATTCTACACCAACTAATGAATTATTTTGATTATGCCTTAAAATAACCTACAAGGTGAAAGTCCACTAATGTACAAAGCCATGATAGATAAAATCCCTCAGGAAAACCTCATTAATGCTATAGGTAATTTTGGCATATGCAGACAGTAATCATGTTAAGCTTTTCCAAAATCATTTTATAGACACTTAAACACCAACTTTGGTTAAAGCAAAATGCTTCCTTCACCTGTATTCAATGCTGAGCTTACAGAATGAAATGCTGTGTTATCAAAGAAGCCTCCTTAGCCAAAAAGATGTGAAGACTCAAACTGGACTCCTTCTTTCTGAAAATTACGCCCCTGTCCACCACCAATCAAGAATCATTTCCTGTCAGTCAGTATTACAGTGCAAATACTCGGCTTCTCTTTCCTCCTTTTACAAAAATTATTCAGAGAGGCCTAAATTATTTATGATTATGATCATGATTTATCACTTGTTGCTTGCATGTATACTGAGAGTTAATGCACTGGCGACAAATTCCTTTTGTGTCCAATCACATTTGGCCAATAAAGAATTCTATTTTAAATTCCAGATTTTGCTTCACAAGGTGGCAAAAGATTCCACAAATGGTCCCTCAAAGGTTTGCTCAGGTGCCAAATTTTTGGCATAGTGACTACACAAAATCTTCCAATAACTTGGTAAAAGCAGAAGGGTCCATGGCTCAGTAACAGACCATGTTCTTGGCAAGATCAAAGTGGCATCTTTGAAACTGGCACCTCAGCCATTAGAAACCAGAATGCTTTCTTTCAAGAAAGGAAGCAGACTCTACACCATAGGAAAGATATGTCACCATAGTAAAGATATGTTGAAGCATATCTCAAAGAAAAAGAAAACAAATTCCCAGTACCCGGAGAAAAAAACCCTAAAAATGCTGTTCAAAAGGCAGCTGGAATTTGATTTTTTTCCTTGAAAACATTTCGCTTCTCATCCAAGAAACTTCCAGAACTGAAGAAGTTTCTTGAATGAGAAGCGAAAGGTTTTCAAAGAAAAAACCAAGAAAGTCCAGTTGCCTTTTGAACGCTATCTTTGGGACAACCATGACCTGGATGACTGAGAATCTCCATAGACAGAAAAAGAAATGTATGTATTCACGGTCCCATACATTTTACTGATTTTTCTCAACCTGTCAATTTGTTCCTTTTTACTCCATTCTTAATGGATATCATCTGACTGTTTTGTTCTGCTACAGTTCAGTTAACAGGTTTCCTTTCCCACTACCATGGACATAACTGGGCCAGCTGGACTACCAATCAATGACCTCTTCTTCTCTTGTAAGTAAGTGATGCCACAGGATATCCTTTACTACTCGATACTGGGAACTCTCTTATTATCACAGGTGGATTCTCCGTGATAATAATGGGGAGAAATCCTGATGACAGATGTTACTTACCAGCTGTTCTGAACTGAGTCGAAGGCTCTTTTTATAACCTATTCCAGACAACAGTGGAAGGTGGGTGGTTTCACTTTTAGTTCGGTGGTCTTCATCACTTGAAGAAGAATCATCTTTGATTCTGAAACATCAGACACAGAATGTTCATATTTCTTTTCTGTATCAACTCAATGGGGAGACAGATTTGTAAATATTATTCCTCAGCCACTATTGATTATTTTATTTATGACAACTGAACTCTCTTTGAGATGCTAGGTCAAAAAAGAATGACTGGCTCAAGATCACCCAGTGAGTTTCTTGCCTGCCTGATATGGACAGCAATCTCAGCAAACCCTAATCTGTTACTTCCCTCATTAAACTATACAGGCTGAAATCATACTGATATAATTCACAGTCATTTATCTTTTTCTCTGATTATTCATAATTTGATATTGGTTGAAGCTCCCAGAACTGTCATCTTTCTATAAAAGTAATAAAATAATAAAGTAGCAGCAGAGACAAATAGTCAATCGTCACAACTATGCTACCAGAACTAACAAAGGATTTTCATCTTGCAAAACTCCCAAATAAATTTGTCAGTGAAATAAGTTTGAAGCAATTTGGAAAGAGACACCATAACACTTAAACACCAACTAACATCTAACAGATTTGGATTCAAATCTTATTCAGTTATGAAACTCAGAAGGTGTTGTCTTACCATTTTGAATATATAAATAAGATAATTTTTAAAAATTAAAAAAAATCAGGATAGCAATGTCCAATACCTGTCTGCAATACTCTTCTCTTCTTTTCCACTGAGACCTTGTGCTGGCTTTGCTTCCTGTGGGTAAAATGTAAATGGGTGAGGAATAGTGTGTGAACATTTTGCACAGTCCATTGTCTTCCTATTTTGAAGAAAACCAAACTACAGCAAAAAATTAACACAGTTATGGCACTATTCTATTGCAAAATCCATTCTTACTGGCCTGTTTTATCCAGCTATGAGGGAAACATTTGTTTAGGTGATTCACATAAGGAGCTTTATTATGATTAATCATTTCTTCTTGGACCTACTTCTAACGTTTAATGGGGAATATTAATGATAAGTAAAAAGTAAAGGTAAGACTGAATGTAACTCGACTTATTGATGACTTCATGGATACATCCATGGGGTTTCCTTGGCAGCAATACAGAAGGGAATTGCAATTGCAGTATTCTGTGAAATCATTGCATACCATTAGCTAAATGGACCATTCTACAACTACTGTCTTTCTACTAGAGAATAATAAAAGGGCCTGGCCATCATAATCATAGGCCTTTCTTCAAAATCTCCCATAACCATTTTGGCAATCCCTGCAGGAGCTAAAATGCTTAATCAGATGGCTCATGGGCCAAACCAGCAAATGAGTTTTTAAATTATTCACGCCGACCTTGAATACTATTCAGGAAAATATTATTGATCAGCTTTGAGATGCTGAAGAAAGAACGTGAGATATTGTACCAAGAGTTACAATAATCAGCTTCCTGGAAATCTTTGTTGTGGCAGCTTATGTGTCTTAAGAATCTGCAAATACAGGTAGTCCTCCATTGAGCCCAAAATTTCTGTGGCTAAGTGAGACATTTGGTAAGTGAATTTTACCCCGTTTTACCACCTGTCTTGCCACAGTTGTCAAGTGAATCACTACAGTTGTTAAATTAGTAACACGATTGTTAAGTGCCTCTGGCTTCCCCGTTGACTTTGCTTGTCAGAATTTCACAAAAGGTGAATACGTGTCCCATGGGGACACTGCAACCATCATAAATATGAGTCGGTTGCCAAGTATTTGAATTTTAATCACATGATTGTGGGGATGCTGTAATGGTCGTAAATGTGAAAAACCATCGTAAGTCGCTTTTTCAGTGCCGTTGTAACTTTGAATAGTCACTAAAGGAACTGTTGTAAGTCGAGGACTACCTGTAATTCCCTTATGACCTAAATAGGATCCCAAACAAACAAACAAAACAATGCCAGTGTTTAGCATTCAGCAGTTCATTTTTTTAAATCTGGATTTTTAAGGAGAGTCAACAGGTCACAGGTTTCATGCAAGGGGCTTATGAAGTGTGTGTGTGTGTGTCTTGGTGTGTGTAGAAGCCTAGAAGAAAAATTCAGGGTAGTTCCAGATTTACCTCTTTGATAGTGTTATTCCTCCCTCTCCATGAAAACCACCATCTTCCACCTTTTTTGGGCATCTTATCCCTCATTATAGAATCCACAGTGGCCTGTGATAAATGGATGGTAACATAAATAATGGAACTAAAGAAAAAGTAATTGAATTCATGCAAACAAAAGGTTTTCTTAAGGAACAAAAACAAAAAAAAAAACCAAAAAACCTCAGAGACAATTTAAACTGAGGCAAAGCAAGTCAAAGGAAACATACTACCTTGTTAAAGCAAAACCTAATGGTATCCACAAGTGCACGGAAATAACTTAAACAAGAACACTTCAAAAATTCAACAAAGAAAAATAGGAAAGAAAAATGGAAACAAAAAGGGCATAATAAGTTTAGTGTAATGCACAAAAGGTGGGGAGAAAGAAACACTAATTTTGTTTAGTATAAATTATAAAAGACATTTTATTGGCAAGGAATTCAGCATGGCTGCCTTTCATAAAAATAATAAATAGCTGGATGGTTTTACTATCTTCTAATAATTATTAGAAAAGGGTTAAATGATAATAGTTGAATGAAACATTAATACGGCAACCCGATAGCTAAAACTGCTGAAGAGAAAGTTACGATCTTAACACAACATGTTTAACAGTGATTTTATATATACAGGTGATAGCTTATTCTAACCAAAACAAATATTTTCTCCTTAGATCAAGATAAAATTAACATCCAATATATTCAAATGCACAAGGATCAATCCTAAAATGCATTAAAACACTTTGGATAATTCACTGGATTTTAATTACCTCATGAAAGTTACAATCTACGCAGGTGAATGAGCCATCAAAAAAAAAAAAGGCAACAATTCATATCTCTCCTTTACCTCAATCAGCTCAGATTCACATTCTGTATGGAGGCCGCAGCCGTGGGGGAACCAGAAGCTGGACTGCAAATCCCATCATCTCTAAGGACTGGCTATAGCAGATGGGGCTTGAAGACCAGCAACTGGGTCTCGCTCTCAGGCTTACAGCAGGGATATGGAGATCCAGTCCTCTATGAGCAATGGGGTGGGGGAAATACTTACAGGTAGTCCTCGAGTTACAATGGCAACTGGGACCAGAATTATCGTCCCTAAGCGATGTGGGCATAAGGTATGTGAAGTGACCACATCTCTTAGCAACAACAATCCCGGTAGTCCCGGATGCCATAGTAACCTCAAGAAATGTGGGTCATTAAGCAGGAAGCAGCGGAAATCCCAGATGAGGATGTCTGCAAGTGCAGGGAGGCTGGGAGAAAGAGGATGGGATGCTATTCTAAGCACAGGAAGCTGGGCAAAGCAGTCCAGGTAGTCCTCGAGTTACAACAGTTCATTTAGTGACGGTTCAAAGTTACGAAGGCACTGAAAAATGTGGCTTATGATCATTTTTCACAGTTAAACCTTTGTAGCATCCCCACGATCATGTGATCAAAATTCAGATGCTTGGCAACTGGTTCATACTTACGACCGTTGCTGCGCCCCAAGGTCATGGAGATCCCCTCTGGCGACCTTCTCACATGCAAAGTCAATGGGGAAGCCAGGTTCACTTAACAACCACGTTACGAACTTGGCTTAACAACTTTGGCAACAACGGTTGTTAAAACGGGGCAAAGCTCCCTTGACAAACGTCTCGGCAGAACAACAGACATTTTGGCCTCAATTGTGGTCATAAGTCAAGGACTACTTGTATGCTGCAGGAGTGAAGGGAGGCAAGGGAAGCAGGGTACCGTGCCATGAAAGCGTAGGAAGGCTGGGGAAGACTTAACAGAGCCATCTGCAACCTTCCCTGTTGGCTTCCCATTGACTTTGTTTGTAAGAAGCTGGCAGGTAAGGTTGCAATGAGGACCATGTGACTACCAGACACTGCAAAATAGAAGCTGGTTGCCAAGTGGCCGAGTCGCAATCCCATGACACGGGGACTGTGTGATGGCTGGAACCTCTACAAACAGTTGTAAGTTTCCCTTGTTCAGCACCATCACAATTTCAAATGATTGCTGGACAAATAGTCAGTAAGCAAGGACTACCTGTATGGTATTCTTGGTCTGGAAGAGGACTAAGCATGAATTTCTGGTGAATTTGAATCCAGTAATGGAAATAGCATGAAACTGTTATAGCCGGTTTGACCTGTCAATGATCTTTGCTCTTTTCATGCCGTTTGATGTTGTAAGGAAAAAGTGAAAGCAGGTAGCAAATCCTGGCTTGAATTTATCTGTTGCAACTTTACTGACTGGGCAGATCAATCAATCAATACGCAGTGAGACAAAAGGATGCTGCTGAGTCCATTATTTCATCAAACATTAAACAAATTAAGGGTTATCTTGGGATAGATTTTTTTTTTATGTCACTGTCAGTCTACAGGGAGAGACCTCAATAGACCTCTAACTGGACATAAGTGTGTCTAATGAAATCAATTAGTTCAGAAGCGGGTAAGGTATTTTATATGCAAGAGCTAGGCCTAATGGAATGTGTAGATGACCTTGGGGGATGAAAGAAATAGACACTGCCTAGGAAACAATCAGACAAGAGGAGGAGGAGCAGCCCCCAAGAGTTTAATGATCAGAGAAAGGAATGTAGGAAGAATCTGTCTGTCCTCATTGATCGGATGGGTCAAAGTGGTGATCTGGGCTTTCAGACTTACAAGTTTCTATTAATATAACCTTATAATAAAGTAGATTTAAGTCATCTACTTGTGTTTCCTGTCAGGAAGGCTGACACTAAACTCAGGAAGGCTGACATACTAAACTCTTTTCCCCTGATAGCATATATCCAGACATGGGGATAACATACAACAAAAAATTATGCAGCTCCAAGCTTAATTTTATTCAGGTCAGGGATAGATAGGTAGGTAGATAGGTAGAGACATAGAAAGATAGGGATAGGGATAGGGATAGGGATAGGGATAGGGATAGGGATAGGGATAGGGATAGGGATAGGGATAGGGACAGGGACAGGGACAGGGACAGGGACAGGGACAGGGACAGGGACAGGGACAGGGACAGGGATAGGGACAGGGACAGGGACAGGGACAGGTCAATCCAGTTTGTCTTTCTCTTTTCAAACAAATGATTCTGAAGGCAAATCATCTAATCCATCAACAAACAATGGCTTTGAAAACAAAACTGCAAATTCATGCAAAAATCTAGAAAATCTACAAAGCGTCTATGAAGTTCATAGCCCAAAATTCATATAATTATTGAGCTACCTAAATACTTCTTATGTACTTTGAACTAGGCAAGCTGGAAGAAATGTCACACAGAGACATAATTTTACTTTCCAATATGACTGAACTAAGAAGGAAATGGCTAAATGTTATCTTGGAAACTGCTATATATATTCTGAACCTCTAACTCTGTCATCATTCTTAAACCAAGAATAAAAAGACTGCTAGAAAAAAGAAAGCAAAAAGGTTACATCGCCCCATAATGAGCCACAATTGTGTATTAGTCAGGGATAGAAGAAACCAGACGCCCAGGATGAGATGGGGTGGGAGGGGTAACACTACAACATACAGAGTCTGGCTAGACAAAGAGAGCAAGGACTTTTGCCCACAAAGCCGGCATGGTCAATCTCACCTTTGGCAAAGGTTTCTGGAATGCCTGCATTGCCAGCAGGAGTGGAGCTGCTGTTGTCCAGTTGTAGTATCTAAGAGAACAAAACAATATATTTCTTAGCCAGGTGCAGAACCTTTAATTTCTCACTTTTCAGTTCCATCTTGTTAATTTCAACCGATTGCTCAAGGCACTCTAGAACTTTTCGAATCTGTTCACGCTCAAGAATTCCTGTTTTGTGGGGTTATTTATTTTTTTTAACAAAATGCACACATTTCATTCTGCTAAGATGTACTCACTTGTTTCCAATCTTCACCACGAGGTTAGGGTCGTCGATAATAGCTGGGTTGTCCACAAACTGCTGATAAGAGACTTCTTGTTCTAAAAAGTTTTCTGTTTGGAAGGGGGAAAAAACCACGAATGAACCTCAAGTAACAGGTTAAAATAGTGCTTGGAATATATTGTAGCATTAGCTTCTTTAGGAAACCACGGAAGCATAAAAGCAGTTTCAGAGCCTGCAATCTCAGATAGTCAGCACAGCATAGTTTTAGGAGAAAAAGAATATAAAGGCTGTTACTTGAAGATTCCCATCAAAACCAAAGCAGAGAATATTGCTTGAAGCAGATTCTACCTGCCTTGCTTCTATTTGTAGGAATTCCAGCAGATAAACTCACACGTTCAGTGTTAAGAATAGTCTGTCCCGACTAGTCTTGAGAAAACCTCAGTCTGAATGTGGGGTTAGGCTGAATCACAGATCTGAATAAATTTGTGTACGGGCAATTATAAAACTGAAATAGGAATCTTTTTTGAAAAGAAAAATACATATATACAGGCTATATGGTCAGTCATATAGCTTTGGCGATAAAGACTCCTTGCAATGTGTAATTAATTTCCTAATCTGAAACCAACTCCTGGATGGTGGTTGCAACCCAACCTGCCTTCCCCCTAGGTTGTGCTTTTCTGGATTAATAAAAATAAATAAATAAAGTCATCTTGCACATACTAATCTGAATCAACATGAATGGTACCCTTTAAAATAGCACTGAAAACAACATTAACAGCATGACTTAAGATTAGGGGCAAGAACCAAGATAAACATCTTAAGAGTAGCACGTAAATTGCTAACTGATTAGTCACATGCTCCTGGTAATTGCATGGACAAATCACCTGTAACTCAACCTGCAATAAACAACAGCTTTTCTACAAACTGTTCTGCAATCTCTCCTTGAACCCGTTTAACCAACTTCCCATATTTTATTCAGCTGTGCCAAACATATACCCATTTTTTTTTTCTTATACCACAAGCTCAAACTCTGTGACCAGCTGACCAGCACTTCAGGAGAGCTGCCAGCCTTTATTTGATCTAAATTTGATTAATTAGTTCTCCTCCGGTTTATTTTTCTCTTAGTAATGATTTCTCAATCTATAATTTGCTGTTTCTCAACAGACAAGTTTCACAACTGATCTTATCATATGGAAGATCATTACTTTAGCTCAGGAGTCTTTACTTTAGCAAAGTTGGCTGAGGAATTCTGGGAGTTGGAAGTCCACAAGTCTTAAAGTTGCCAAGTTTGGAGACCCCTGCTTTGGCTGTTCTAATGGTTGCTGTCATTGAAATGTCTTATGCGTCACCATTTTCTCCAAGTCTGCCTTTCCATTCCTATTTTATTCTGTTCCTCCAAACTCAGCTCTTCTCATATACGATGGATTCTTCAGAAAAATAAAACATGTTTCCAGCAGATTTACCAAACTGCCGTAAGTCCGTTTTTGCTGTTGAGAAACCAAAAGGTAAACTTTCTTCTTGGATTCTCTTGCTCCTTTCCTCTTATTTGGCTTATTTCTCTTTTACAAAAATCTCATCAAGCATATCTCTTTCCACGTGTGGGTCTATTCTTCCCTGTAAGATCTTAAGTAAAAAAACTTCCATTTAAGAAATCACTGAAATTGTTTCGTCATTTAAACATGTGCTTGTATCCCCCTTTGATTTAGTTACGGTATTATACTGGTATGTTCCAGTATTATTTTGAGCCAAGTGAATATTGTTTCATATTTAAGTGCGCTTTAGCACTTATAATGCCACTTCTGCAATTTTAAACTGGTCACTGGCAATTTCATCTGCACTTACTTTCCTACTACCTGCCATGGATCACTTTTCCATGGAGTAGCTTCCTGAGTGTATTCTTTTTTTAAAAAAAATATTTCTGTCATTCTGAAATCTTAGCTATAAAAGCTATTAGTGTAGTCCTTCCATTTTCTTATAACTTCTTTTGCTTCTATTAGATTTCTTCTGTGCTTACTCTGACATTAGCCATATGTTTCCTGCTTTTTTTCCCTGAACTTCTTATTTTCTTTTTGATTTTTTTTTAGCTGTTGACAAGGGATTGGATTTTTCTCTTGTTTTTTCTTGCTTCGTGCCAAAAATGGTTACTATGTATCCTTCCAAGACTTTCATCCTTCACCTTTTCCTGTCTATTTAAATAGCTTGCTCTAAAAGCCATTTAGAACTTTTTTTCTTTTAAATTTTAGGAATATTTTTTGCAATTCCTTATATAGCTCTTTTAGTTCTCTTTCACATATTGAATTTGCTCTTTAAGTTGATTTTACATTCTAATTAACTGAATCAAATCTTGTTCTCTCCCATGGTCTAGATTTAATTTATGCAAACATGGCCCCAATAGTTTATGGTCTGTTTCACAATCTGCACACAGAAATTTCTGGCTTACCGCATTGTATTTCTCCTTCTTTATTTCCTATTATCTAGTTAACATGATTCTATTGTTTTGTATCTGATGATGTCCATGTGTAGAGGCTATTTTTATCCTCGAAGCAGATGCTGGAAATAGAGATTCTCTTCACTAAGTTTTGTAAAAGTATAATTTCAAATTCCCTCATTTCTCCATACTTTGCACTTCTCAGCCTATTAGTAGAACTAATATAAGAATGTTCTTATATTAGCTCCTCTTATAATTTGTCAAATACTCAAGCTGTCCACCACCGCATCTTTAGTAAGTATAAAACTTGTAAAACTTTAGTGTTCACAGGATCATAAAACTAATACCGTGTTTCCCCCAAAATAAGACCCTGTCTTATATTTGTTTGAACCCTGAAATAAGTGCTTGGCCTTATTTTCGGGGAGGTCTTATTATTTTGGGGCATGTGGAACAAGATGGGGCTCCTCTTGCTGTCTTACCTGATTTCCAGCTCTGAGTTTAAATATTTTCGGGGAGAGACTTATTTTAGCGCATGCGCTCAAAAGCCCGATTGGGCTTATTATTAGGGGATGTCTTATTTTGGGGGAAACAGGGTAGAGATGGTCTTACAACAATATAGACCCTGTTTCTCATTGCTTTCTTCCAGTTTGATTTTCAAGTTCTTACTCCCTGCTGTGCTAATTGAGTTTTTATTCAATTTGCATTGCCATAGGGCTCAACCATACATCCCTGGCTCAGTAGCAGAACCAGATCTTTAGGGCCTTATGGAAAGCTAGTAAGGTCAGGGCAAGATTAATCTCTGGGAGAATGATGTTCCTAATGGGGGGGCATCATGACAGAAAAGGCTCTCTTCCTGGATTGTGTTAGCTTCCTTCAAACTGACACAGCCCCACCTGTCCTCACCCCCACTGAGAATTACTGTTACCTTCACTGCTACCATCACCACCCTTTTGACCTATCTGGCAGGGAGACCATACTAAAAGGTCCTATCATCACTCTCGGCATCACTGGAGCTACTAAGACCCTTTGTCACACTTAGATAGTCTCATCAGTACATCTTCATGGTACAATTTAAAATTCAGAAGGGCAAGGCCACATTGACTGACAGCGTCTTGCCATCCTTGTAAAGTTTTTTCACAAATTTCAATTGGTGCTATTTGAAATAGATAATTTATCTTGGGTAACATCCATTTTAATAAGCAATTTATTAGAAGAAGATGTGGCCTGCCTGCTTCCTGCCTTCCTGTCCCCAGGTTGCTGGCAGCGGTGCCTCTTGCATAACCTTAGAGCAAGGCTGGGCTGGGATTTCCCAGACATTTGGCCCTTTGTGGGGAGGGGTAGCAGCTTCACACTGGCTTTTGGAGCTTCCCTGGAGTTTACAGACATAGATGGGGGAGATAGGAGGTGGGAGGAGCTGAAGCGCCCCTGCAGTTAGTCATAAGGGAAGGTGGACTGCCAAGCATCCACATTTTCATTATCTGATTCATTATCTGATTCATTATCTTTATTATTCTGATTTCAGGGATGCTGCAACACCCGTAACTTCAGGAATGGGTCGTAAGTAAATCCCTCCATTCAGCATTGACACAATTTTTAACAGTTGCTGAATTAACGGTCATAAGCCGTGGAATACTTGTAATGAAGAACACCATGTTATGTACAAATTCTTTAAAGGAAGGGTGTTTGTATACTTTCTGTCACACATGCCTTACCACGCAATATCCACAAGAGGTCACTATACACTTTTTCAAAGAGGGTAGGAGCATTCAAACCAGGCATTACAGTATTTTACAATAGGAGTAGTAGAGGTAGTGACAGATTTTATTTTCCTGGGCTCCAATATCACCTCAGAAGGGGACTGCAGCCAAGAAATTAAAAGACGCTTGCTCCCGGGGAGGAAAGCTATGGCAAATCTAGACAGCATATTAAAAAGCAGAGACATCACCCTGCCAACAAAAGTGTGTATAGTCAAGGCTATGGTTTTCCCAGTTGCAATGTATGGCTGTGAAAGTTGGACCGTAAGGAAGGCTGAGCGCCAAAGAATTGAGGCCTTTGAACTATGGTGCTGGAGAAGATTCCTGCGAGTCTCTTGGACTGCAAGGCGATTTAAACCAGTCAGTCCTAGAGGAGATCAACCCTGACTGCTCTTTAGAAGGGCAGATCCTGAAGATGAAACTCCAATACTTTGGCCACCTAATGAGAAGGAAGGACTCACTGGAGAAGAGCCTAATGCTGGGAAAGATTGAAGGCAAAAGAAGAAGGGGATGGCAGAGAATGAGGTGGCTGGATGGAGTCACTGAAGCAGTAGGCATGAGCTTAAATGGACTCCAGGGGATGGTAGAGGACAGGAAGGCCTGGAGGAACGTTGTCCATGGGTTCGCAATGGGTCGGACACGACTTCGCAACTAACAACAACAAAGTGGAGGTGTTGAGCGTACCTTTGGATATTTCTTTATTGTCGCTCAGTCCGCCACAAAGTGAAATGGCAATGGAGGGCAAGTCTCGGATTCCATCCGAAGTGCTCTCGACACCGCTGTCCACCCCTGAGCTTCCGACTGATTGAGGGGATTGATTGGCTGAGCGGGGACTGTTTTCACTCGTGTTCTTCGAGAGGGGAATATGATCACCGCTGAAAAGAGAAGAAGAATTTAATGATCTCCACTCCTTCCCAAAGCCAGAGGACTCATGAATTTCATCATCTGACTCTTCTAGCCTACTTCTCAGCCTTGGTAGGTTAAGCAATCGCTACAGGGAATCTCTCTAGTTGAATGATTTAAAAGCCTTCAAAGACTTATTAAAGTCTTCAAACAAAAGCGCTTCCAGGTTTTGGACAGGTAGAAGTAGAGTGATTTGGACAGGTAGACGGGGGAAATCACTCCCAATGCATGCTTCTAGTCTTACTCCGGTGCCTTAGACATATTTTTTTAACAGCCAATGTACAGTTCAAAGTTTCCCTGTGCTTCTTTTGGATGGGCACTAATTTTTATAATAAACAACAGCACTGGGAGTTTGATGTTTGATGTTTGTTCAAAAAAGATGCCCTTTTAGCACCAGAGCCGAAGAGGTACGATACCGTATTTCCCTGAAAATAAGACCCTGTCTTATATTTTTTTGAACCCTGAAATAAGCGCTTGGCCTTATTGCCATGCGCTCAAAAGCCCGATTGGGCTTATTATCAGGGGATGTCTTATTTGGGGGTAAACAGGGTAATGTTCCAGCAACATTATCCTTTCATTTTATTTCTTCAATTTGTCACTTTTTTAAAAAATGAATTTGTCTTAATAAGAGAAAAAACAAGTTTTGGCTTGGTAATTTCAGACACACTTCATCGAAGTACAGATTTCCTTCAAAAAGCAGAAAGGACAGAATTTTGTACATGAGGACACAAGAAAGCTATTTCCATAAATGGTAATAGTGTCAGTTTATAGCATGCATACTTTTTAGGAAAATAGAGTGCAGCAACCTCTGGCTCCATGTCAGTCAGATCATCTAAATATACACCATCAGCACCAAGATGTCGGCTCCGTTTATCTGCAAAATGCAAAATCTTATTATTGCACAGTGCTTTAAGCAGATACATTTTTCTCCTTTGAAGGAACAAAAATGCGTAAGAACTTCTTTTGATCCATTTAAAAGTACATAGGAAAATAAAATTTGTAGCACAGAATCACAGTGGTATAACAGACTCAGGTTGGAATAAGTTTTTGTGGGTGCAGAAATGGATAGGCAGATGAGATTAAGTAGCTGAAGTTGTATCTCAAGCATGGAATTTTGTGGCTGCTTTCTTATTTATGCTTTTCTCCATTACAGCAAACCTATGGTTCATAGTACAGTTTACAGGTGGTCCTCAACTTACAACAGTTCACCTAGTGACCATTCAAAGTTTCAATGGCACTGAAAAAAAGTGACTTATGACTGTTTTTCATACTTACGACCGCTGCAGTATCCTCCCAGTCATGTGATCCAAATTTGGATGCTTGGCAAACAGACTCATATTCATGACAATTGCAGTGTCCCAGGGTCATGCTACCCACTTTGGTAACCTCCTGACAAGCGAAGTCAACACGGTTCACTTAACAACCGTGTTACTAACTTAACATCTGTAGTGATTGACTTAACAGCTGCAGCACAAAAGGTTGCAAAATGGGGCGAAAGTCACTTAAACCAGTTAGCAACAAAAACCTGGGGCTCAATTGTGGTCGTAAATCGAGGACTACCTGTATCCTTTTTTTCCATTTGAAGGATTAGAAAACTGCACTATTAACTGAGCGCTCGTCTTTTGCTCTTGCTCCCCGTGTTTTAAGGAATCTGCTGCCCCCATTTGAAGAAGGGAAAACATGAAAAGCCTCTTTTGTTGACTCAGGAGGCGGATTGCTTTCTCTTTCCCCCCCTTAGCTCATTTCTTGGAAAGGCCAGTTAATTTCACTGGGAACAAGTTGTTGACAATAATGCTTGGTTGCAAAAGTTGCTATATATATATATACCCTTTCTTTTCGAGGGAGAATCTGTTTTGCCGGCTGGCTGCATCAAGCACGTTGTGGCTGGCTTTAATTCTTCACCGGCCGGAAGTGGAAGGGTTGCTGCCCCTAAAGTCTCTATATCCGTTTGGGATGTTTCAGGTGCCAGGAGGTCCGCTTCTTCCACAGCCAGCACAGTCTCCTCCTGTCCGAGGTCAGCCAGGGAAGAGAAGTGCTGAACCTCTTCCATATCAGTACTCTGGATGACTCGAAAGTGAGTGCTTCCAGAAGGATTCACAGTCACTGAGGTGCTGGATTCTTTTGGCTTGTGTGAGATGGCAGTCTAGAAAGAAGAAAGAAAAGGGCATCATTCAAAAAAGGTTCCCGAAAAAAAGAACAAAGAGTGACACAAAGCGTGAGAAACAAAAGCAACCTTGTTGCACTCATACATCGTAGGGCAAATCCCTCTTAACGGTTAGGATTATTTCATAAAGTGCACTGAAACAAATCTGGATTTGCCCGCAAGTATATTCTTCAAAGAGACAGAGGCAGCCTTGCTTTCTGGTGTGATGCTTTCAGACTTTTGTTGGCCACTATATCCTGGGGTCCCAGTCCAGGGATGAAATCCAGCAGGTTCTGGAGAACCGGTAGCAGAAACTTTGAGCAGTTCGGAGAACTGGCAAATACCACCTCTGGCTGGCCTCAGAGTGGGGTGGGAATGGAGATTTTGCAATATCCTTCCCCCAGGAGTGGGAAGGAATGGGAATTTTGCAGTATCCTTCCTCTGGAGTGGGGTGGGAATGGAGATTTTGCAGTAGCCTTCCCCTACCACGCCCACCAAGCCACACCCGCAGAACCAGTAGTAAAAAAAATTGGATTTCACCACTGGTACAGTCTCATGATGACATGATCTTGACAGAACTACATAACGTTAGTCTGGGCGGCAGCAGGATGGAAGGCCACTAGGGGATCACCTTTATACTGAATTCTATGAAGGAACAATACTGAGAAAACCCAGTTCTTATTGAGAAGATGACAGCATCATTGTCAGGATCCGAAACCCAACGTAACTTCAGCGCCTTCCTCTGGACTGTGTATGAAATAATTAAAAAGTAGAGTAAGGGATTATATTTCTTTATTACAGAGACCCAATCCTCTGCTTGTAATTCAATCCACATTTGTAACACCAGAAGTGTAGGAACAATTCTGGAAACCCAGGTTTTACAGTTATTTAGTCATAATCAGGAATCCTGGTCAAAGGAACGCTCCTAAATAAGTGTAGAATTGTTTAAAGTTAATTCAGTATCTCAAATTCTGCTCAGTATTGAGATGTTGGAAATCAGTCAAAAACCCACTGGTAAGTTAAAGGCCACAGACCAGGCAACAATTTTGCTTCCTTCCACATATTCAATTATTGTGTTTTCCAGAAAGTGAGAGGACAAATGACAATGATGCAAATACAGTACCATGCATTAGTTTTGCAAGCATATATTTGATTCCCACCTGTATCATCTCCCTAGGTGCTAAGAAAACAGAAGGAAGCATCACCATCAGCTTCTGAGCTACGCTTCATCCTTTTTGCATCAACCAGAAATTGTTCTTGGTTTTAACTCTAGTTTAACTGAACAAGCAAGTATCTAAACCATGATATGTATTTTAATCTGGCTGTGCACCGCCCTGAGTCCTTCGGGAGAAGGGCGGTATACAAATTTAAATATAATAATAATAATAATAATAATAATAATAATAATAATAATAATAATAATAATAATGATCAATACCGTATTTTTCAGAGTATAAGACGCACCTTTCCCCCCCCCCCCCCCGAAAAGGGGATGAAAATTTAGGTGCATCTTATACACCAAATGTAGCGCCGCCCACCTACTGGCCCCCACCCTTTGGCCTCTGCCTCCCAGCAGTTTACCTCCTTGCAGCAAGCAGCAAGAAGAAACAGTTCCTTTCAGCTTCAGCACAACCTAATTAGCACAAGTTGATTGGATCGGCCTCCCAACTCGCAGCTGTTTTCCTCTCAGCTGTTTTGGTGGGCCTCTGCTGCTTGCTGCAAGGAGGTAACTTGCTGGAGCAGATTTTTTTTTTCCTTGTGCTAATCAAGCTATGCTGAAAACGAAAACGAAAGTAAAGCAGGCTGTTTGCTGTTTGTTGCAACAAGGCAAAATTTCTGGGAGGCAGAGGCAGATTTCTTTTTCTTGTTTTCCTCACCAAAAAAGGTAGGTGCATCTTATAGCCCGGTGCATCTTATACTTTGAAAAATACAGTATTTGGTTGTTTGGACAAACCACAATTAAAGCTAACTACTGTATAAGGTGTCTAAAAGAGAAATAGATTCTTGCTCTCTCTACAAAGCCATGGCTAAACACCAGGTAGAAGACTGGGCTAAGAGTCCAATATTCCTAACATTACAGTAATGATAAACTATGGTTATCAGGTAATAGCTACATCTTCCCTCAGTATCTATTAGTCACTTCAGAGTTCTATATCCCATTCAGGCAGATGAGAAACCTCAAGTGTTCTATTAAAAAAAAATATGTAATGTCTGATTCTTGTTTCTTTTCACATACCTTTGTGGCTTGAGGTAGTTCACCCCAGTCCCAATGCATCTGAGGATTATTGTTCGCAACACTTCTTTCCAGAGGCTTACTGACTAATTCAGAATCACTTTTAGGAGTGAGAGGTCGCGAATCTGAAGGGCTGCAGGAAGAACAGGGAAGAATCAGGAAGAGCATGAGATCAAGCAGGCTGCTCAATTTTCTATTCTGAGTATGGACACTGTATGGACTTAAGGCTACTAAATCAATTTGGATATAAGCCTTGATCAAGAGACAACCCAAACTGCTGGCCAGAGGAGGAGATTAAGATGATGTTAAACTAAAGTGAGATTCAACATTCTGAAGCTAAACAAAGAGGTAATAATCCCGTTCTTCTGTTTGACAAAGAAAAGAGACTTCCAAATATTTCCTTTGGGAAGTCAACCGCACATATGACCGCACCATAGCCACTGAAACATGTATAAGTGAACAAACAGTAAACTCACTGTGCTTTTCCCTTTTTAACAGATGATTTGCCAAATGGTGTACACGACATGTTTTCAAGTAATCAGTGTTATACAAAGGTAAATTGTATTCGTTTCAACAGGATGCACCCTTTAAAGGAAGTTGCCAGAGATCACAGCAAAATAAAAGCTTTAGGACCTGCTCTACCCTCCAGAAAAAAACAGAAAGGTTTCTTCTCATTCTTTGTTTGACAGAACAAGGTCAACAAAAGATAATTCTGACTATTATTGTATATGCCCACGCAAAGGAAGACACATATGGGAAGTGCAATGTGCACAAACAATGACAGTGGCACCTGAAACAGGAAAAACAGCACACAGGTCGGCATATCTTGAATTTTATCCTCTTAAGCTCAGAACTGCACAGGACTTTGGATAACTGTGCAAAAGGTTTCAAGCTCAAAATGCCCATTTTAAATTCCAGACAGGTGATTCAAATTTAAAACACGCTGTCGGAATCTTACTGGAACATTCAGAACACCAAACAGCTTTATCTCAAGTTTGAAACAGGTTTCTGAGATCAAAAGAAACTTGTTTCAAGTTCAGAATACCACTGGTTTTGTTTAAAAAACACATTTCAACACCATACAATCGGTCTGAACCAGGGGTGAAATCTACTCACCTTCCCTACTGGTTCGGAAGTGCATGTGCCACGCGCACACACTTCACTCGAGCGCATGCACACGCATCATGTGCACGCACAGACCCTCTGTGCATGCGCAAACCCTTCTGCATATGCACAGATGGTAAAAAAACAGGTTAAAACCAGGAAGTAATGACAACCGGCCGGGTGGGCAGAGCCTCACACTGCCGTCGCTACCGGTTCTCCGAACCACCTGCCGCCATCTTTACCGGTTCAACCAAACCGGTCCGAACCAGTAGCATTTCACCCCTGGTCTGAACTTGAAATGGGGTGTTTTAAGCACAAACTGTTTTCAAAATCAAAACATGTTGTCCTCCCTGTTGAAATCCATGCAGAACCCTTCACTCAGTAGGGGTAGTTTTCCCCCTTAGGAATAAAATTGCTGACACAAAATGATCCGTTTGAATCACTAATGTGACTGGCACCATAGCAGAGGTCTTGCAGTACAAAGAGCAAGTTGAGTAAATAAATTACACGTTTAAAGTATATATAATTTTGGCACTGCTCAGTTATGGCACCATTAATCAATTATTGAGGAGGAAAGAAGACATTGGTGCCTACATTTAATTCTTAGAGTGTGCACACAAAGATAACATGGCACAACAGGAAGGAAGGAAGGAAGGAAGGAAGGAAGGAAGGAAGGAAGGAAGGAAGGAAGGAAGGAAGGAAGGAAGGAGGAAGGAAGGCAGGCAGGCAGGCAGGCAGGCTAGTAGAAATGTAGTCAAAATTATATCATCCATACATAAGAAACAAGGGCTTTACAAACATTGATCTCTATTTCCAAATAAAGTATGATGGTGATTCAATGGCACGGATAAGTTAAGGTGGGAGAAATCTGATATCCAGAGGTATATAATCGTCAACAAGAAAGAAAAACAGAAAAAATAACTTCATTAGCTAGATATCCTGGAAAATCACTATAAAATGACCCAGGGGGAAGAATGGAAACTGCTCATTGAAATCAATGGCATGACTAAAATAAAAAAAATCTTAATGTAACTGGGAGTAGGCTAAGCAATTATCCCATTATCCCAATTCAGAAAAAAACCATACAAAAACAAAAAATAAAATCTGGAAAGTGTAGACCCCTAACTGAAAGCATGCTGTAAATATTTATTTACAGGCTCCATTCATTTCTGTTGCAATAATAATCCCCAGGAAGAAAGCTATCCCTTTCACGCAGGCTACTTTAGAACAAATGCTGAAGGGCCCTTGATGCTCTCTGAGCTTGGTTGTTTTCTTGCAGACAATTCATTACCCAAACTAGGTAACATCATCAGTGCTAGATTTTTAAAAGCTGCTTTCAAAGAAATCAGAATTTGAACAGTGGCGAAATTTTAAAAAAAATATTACTGGTTCTGTGGGTGTGGCTTGGTGGGCGTGGCTTGGTGGGCATGGCAGGGGAAGGATACTGCAAAATCTCCATTCCCTCCCCACTCCTGGGGAAGGATATTGCAAAATCTCCATTCCCACCCCACTCCTGGGGAAGGATATTGCAAAGTCTCCATTCCCATCCCACTCTGGGACCAGCCAGAGGTGGTATCTGCAGGTTCTCCAAACTACTCAAAATTTCCGCTACCAGTTCTCCAGAACGTGTCAGAACCTGCTGGATTTCACCCCTGAATTTGAATTGCAAGCAAAAAAAATTTTTAAATGACTAGAATGTTTTCCTCCTTCTCTAGCTAGAGAAGGAGAAAAACAGACTTTTATTATAACTTAGGTTTTACTTTTACAAACACTAGATACAATCAGAAAATTACAGAAACTTTCCTGGTTGTGAAATGCACTGATCTTTCGGAATATAGAATTATATCATTAAAATAAGCATTTAAATTATAACAGCCTTGGTGAAAATATGGATTAAAGCACAGTCTTTTCGAATCTTCTTTATTTCTTTTTATATTTAAGGATGGATATAACTTGTTTCATAATGTGGAAAACATATGGATGAACAGCTTGTGCACATATATGAACCTGATGCAATAACAAAGGATAAAGAAACCTATTCAGTAAGCTGATGACTGGTTGCTCTCAAATGTCACTCCTGATAAGAAACTCAACAACTACAGAAATGGGAAGTGTAATTTTTTTCCTCATCAGACACAGGCAAAAAAAAAAAAAAAAAAGCACAAGCAAATGGTCTCCAAAGGAAGTTATGAATCTATAAAAGCACACCAGCCAGTAAGTGTTAAAGGAAACCCAAAGCCGCAAAACCTCCTTGTGACAGAGGCTGTCAGCCAGTCTACAGATTTCCCACGCCCTAAAAGGGATGTAAACCATTAACAAGGGGGCTGACAATCCCCCCCCCCGTGGATTTCTCTTGCTTCAGAACAATTTCGGTTTCTGATTGCTGATCACCACTTTATACCCTTTTTTTTTCATGCAAACCTATATAACTTACTTTTGGCTTCCTTAAAACGTATTTGGGACAGTAAGCTTCAGGAGATGGGAAAACATCCAACCAGGACCTGCAAGAGCAAGCTAAACTGTTCTTCGTTGAAAGTGATAGCTATAGCTATAGTTTGCATTTGAGGGAAGTCTCAGGGGGCTGTGGTACAGTCTTGTCTTGCACAACTGTGAATCACTTTTCAATTAACTTTCCTTTGAAATGGATTCTTATCCTAGAATTACATCACCTATTTCATTTGTCTTGGTTTTTTTTTTTTTTTATAAATAACTCAAGGCGGCAAAGATATTCAATATTCCTATTTTCCACACACACACACAAACAGACTTATGAGATGAGCTGGGAATGAGAATGGCCGGTTCAAAGTCACCCAGCTGTTTTGGAGGTTTAGAATAATCTATTACTAGATATATTCATAAACTTATAAACTGGATGCATACATTTTTTTAAGAACTGTTAAACTGTCAGAACCTGTTACTGTAAGAAAGATATTCTGAATTAGATTGGTTTTAATACAAATATAGGGAGTAGATCCAGGCATTTTCCTAGCGAAGAGCAATCTACTGTACTTCCTTATCAATAGTTCTTCTGGCATGAAAATCGTATGTGCAAAATTGGTTCTTTTCACTGAAGGAATAAAAAAGCCCTCAGAACCAGAAAAGTTCCATTTCTGCACCCAAATCCCTGTGTTGGCAAGTATGATTGGAGACATATACTATAATAAAATATAGTACGATTAGAAAAATACAATATCAAATTGGTTGTGCAACACTGAGGAAATCTTATGACTTGCTATTAAAAACTACCTTCTTCTCTGTTAGGACAGAGGGCTGGACTAGCAATCAGGAACCCGGAGTTTAAAAACCCAACTTTGGAAAGGCAGAAAAACCAAGAATGTAAGGCAGTAATCAATGAATTCTAAGGCCAGCAGGGTGAAAGGAAGGATATTAAAAAAAAATCTGAAGAAAGAAAAAGGAGTCATACGAGTGCCATGTAATCTATGTGATCTAGATCAGAGGTGGGTTTCAGCAGGTTCTGACCAGTTCTGGAGAACCGGTAGCAGACGTTTTGAGTAGTTTGGAGACTGGTAGTAAAAATTCTAACTGGCCCCGCCCTTATCTATTCTCTGCCGCCCAAGTCCCAGCTGATTGGGAGGAAATGGGGATTTTGCAGTATCCTTCCCCTGGAGTGGGGTGTGAATGGAGATTTTACAGTATTCTTCCCTTGCCATGCCCACCAAGCCATGCCACGCCCACCAAGCCACACCCACAGAACCGGAAGTACAAAAATTTGAAACCGACCACTGTGATAGTTGATAGAGAGAGAGAGAGAGAGAGAGACAGGCAGGCAGGCAGATAGACAGACACTGTTTGATGGGAGATTTATACTTTTGTACAATTAATATTATGACTTAAAAATCCCAGACAAAAACTTTATGAATGACTTCCCAGTTTCCTGCCATGAGTTAGTAAACAATATCAATTTGAAAAGATCCACCAATCTTGTATACCATTAACAGTATTAAAAGGTTAATCACCAATCCAAAAATGCAATTGGCTGTTCTACCTGTCTGCAGCAGGACAGTGAGAGGTCCGGTCAGGACAAGAACTAGATAAGTTTCCCTCTGCTGGAACATTGAGATGGGAGGACCTCCCTATGCAAGTTCTAGGTTTACTGGATAGTATAATATAGCAGGAGGGGAGAAAAAAAAGAGAAAGATTAGGCCACATTATCCTGCAATATGTTTCAAATCAACCCCTGTTGCTGAGGCTGTCATCTGCCTCTTGGAAAACAGCCAAATTGGATTAAACAAAAGGGTGTTTCTAAATGACAAGATCTAGAACTGCTCTAAGCAAGACACAGGAAGGCAGAATAGAGTTCAAGAAACCACTAAATCACTCTACACAAATGCTTAACAAGAAGCTGCAAACAGAATAGGCACCATTACACTTTGTGGCAACATAATCACCTCAAAACAAGCAGCACTCAATCCTAAGGAGACATAAAGGCTTTGCATATGTTTATACCAACAAAAAGAACATGATAACTAAAAATGGATACTTAAGGCCAACAGCTTTCTGAGTTTAAGCCTAACAAGGTAAGAGATCAAACCATTTCTTTTATATATGAAATGTATAGAAAATCTGTATTCTATTAGAAGGACAAAGCTTGAACTAATCCTTCTCAGCTCCCAACTTAAAAACTGTTCCAAACAATTCATCTTCCCACAGCTTTGAAGTGAAAGACATTTGCTTACACACATTCACATGTAACATATAGCTGAGCCTTGAATGCATGACTGAAACTGGAAGTGTTGAAATGGAGTTTAAATGGCCAAAATGGAGTTGAAACCAGAGAGAGATACTCATAGCATTAAGGCCAGAAGCATGAAAAGTCTTGTCCTTCCTTTAATTGCTGAATAAGTCTGAAAAGGAAGAATGCATGAAAAGGGTTCATCACGGAGATTATTTGATTTATCCTGGTAACATGCATTGTACCTCTGTCTGGGTGTCCATTCTCCATCTGAGTGGGGATGAGCAAGCACATTTATAGAAGAAACTGTCTCGATGTCTTCATCTCTGGACAAATCAGGGACAGATGTCCTGAACATAAACAATACACAGAAAAAGAAGGGATTTGTTTTAAATGCCCATATCTAGCACTGCATGCAATATTAGTGGTACAACAAAAACATATAAAAATTAACACATTTTAAACCCATGGATGCTATTGTTAAAGATTCTAGATACTTTTACAACACGTGCAAATTTTTAAAAAATTGGGATTCTATTTTCTGGCAAAAATATGTTTTCTAAATTTTTCATAACCACCTGAGTTAGGAATTTTTGGTAAAACCTATTATTACATTACAACATATCATATCATACCATTTATCATATCTGAAGTTCTTTCCAGATGGACTCTTTAAAATGTTCTAGTAATTGTTCATTACAAATTCAATGGAGCAAACAGATGGTGTTATTATCTTATTTGCTGGGGGTGGGTTTTCTTGTTTTCAGTTAATGAGGATACAATAATTTATTTTGAAAGAATACAGCAGTATAATGCTTCACAATTACAGATATACCACAACACAATCAGCTGGGGAGGGGTTTAAAGAATAGACATTTTGATCATACGTGCATGCAATTTTTTTTCTTTTTAAATAGACTTTTGAAATATTATAAATTCATCTGTGCCTTTGCCTTTCTTTTCTCGGCAGTGTAAAATAAATGCTTTACCTATTGACATCTGTGTGTGTGTGTGTGTGTGTGTGTGTGTGTGTGTGTGTGTGTGTGTGTAGAGAAAGAGAGAGATCAATTCTGAAGAAACATGTATCAAGCAACTATGTTCTGCCTATTTACATCTATATGCAAATATGTATTTTATATACATATAGTGATCCACTGTTCTCTAGGCACAATATTTTTACACATTCATCAGCTTTATCTGATCTCATGAATCTCTTTACTCAAGACCTTTTTGCAAATATTAGTTCCCTTCACTGTTACAAAACACAAATGTCAGAAAATAGAGCCACAGAAGATGAATGAGTGTTTTCACAGGACAGGAAAAATAATTCCCTTTATTTTTTTCATAATTGCTTTATTTTTTTTTCTTTTCTTGGTTCTATTTTATGAAATAAAGGACAGTAGTAAACAGAGGAAGGCTAGGAATCTGCACTAGTAAGGACAACTACAAGGCAGTCTATAGGCATAACATATCTATGAGGAAAGTTGATTTAATTACAAAAATCACAGCAATAAATTGTTTGGATGCTCTGCTGCAAATTCATGTACACCCCATTTTAAAAAAACAATACAACATAAATGACAGTTCGCATTTAAACATAACCTTTCACTTTTAAACTAAACTTCACAAGGTAACCGTAACACTGTAATCCTGTAACTTTAATCAAATTAAAAACTACCATGGATGAATATTCTATAGCTCTTGTAGTACAAAAAAAGCAGAAAAAACCCATCTATTTAAAACATTTAACTGTTAAACTATTGTTTGAGTTGGAATTAAAAAGTAACACTGAATAAATTAGACCCTCTGGATTAATACCTGGAAGTAGTATCTAGCAGCTCATTTTCTTCATCGGAACTCATTTCTATCGGGAACATGTTTTCTTCTTCAGTAGTATCGGCATTTTCGTCTCTTTTTGAAGTGTCTATTTTATGGGCAGATTTCCGTCTCCTCTTCCTCCTTTTCTTGACAGAACAAATTGCAGTAATGGATTCAGTGGCAGAAGGAGAAGTAGGGATTGGTAACTGTGAAGGACCAGCAGTGTCCATGCTCCTTAACCTATCCACAGAATTTCTCTTCAGCTGTATTTCCATGAGAGAAGATCCCTCGGACAAAATGGGGGATGTAGCCAAGTGGTACGGAATTGCCTCCTTAAAGAAAGGAAACACAAGCCTATTGATATCTGGTATCTGTCAACTCAAATGTAACAATAGTGAATCTGCATGCTCCAAATCTGTTCTACACCAATGAATCTTTCAAGGCCAGCAGAATATGTGTATGTGAATATAATATTTACACACCTAAATATTACAAATACACACATACGCACACGTATCCATCCTTTCCAAAGGCCGTCTTGACAGACTCTTCTGGAAAAAGCAAACTCAGTAAAATGTGCAAGTGAAGAAAACATCTCAAATTTAAGAGCTGTGGCTTGCCAGGAAGTGAGCCCTAATAATCCTTGATTATAAATGCTAACCACTTTGCAAACTAATGATTTAATGTATTCATTGTATGTATGCATACATTATATTCTATGCTAGTTTCTCTCTCCTCATAGCTTATCCGTACCTAGACAAAATGGTAAAAAGCCCTCATTTTCTTCCATAATGTCTAGCTAGTATTTGACATAGTTCTTTGAAATAATTTGAATTCACAAAATTCACAAAAAATTCACAACTAGCGGCTATTTTAGACATAAATCTAGTCCTACATGACAAATAAAATGTGATGAGGAAAAAAAGCTTAATATAGTAGACAATCCTACTACAACTGATTTCTTAAAACAAACGTCAATCCCTTGTTTTGTTATTGATTTCTATGTCCCCTTGCACACTATGACAAACAAAATACATATCGCGGGCTGGTCTCACCTCTTTGTCATCTGTTTCCTCTACAAAAAATGCTTCTCCATTGTCTCCTAATTTCATGTGCAAATCCACAGATTCTCCATTAATTTCTATGTCAACCTTGAGAGAAACAGAATAAAAAAAGATATAGATTAAAAAAAAAAACCTCAAGAAAATATGACATGTTCATTCCTTAAGTGAAAGAACTTTTTTCCCATTTTACAGCAACAGGGTCCGAGTGGTTAAAGTACTTCATATTACATCAGCAATTTCTATTAAGACTGATTATGCGTTTAAAAATGAAAAAAGCTGCCTCAAGTTCTGTAAAAGACTCATAGATAATAATGTTTGAATCCAGAACTTCCCAGATGTTATTAGTCATTCTACTACACCAAGTAACATTAGGAGTGAAGGCCATAATCTAGCAAAAATTAAGAACTATTTACTTACCCCAGGTGACATCTGATTTAAGGTCTTTTAAATCTCAATACAATTCCAATACAAGTTCTGGAGTATGTGGTTAAAACCACATTATATAAAGTTCATAAAAGAGCTTAAAGCAGTCATTAATCGAGGGATAGGCTGAGGTGAGTAACTAAATAAGCTTTCATTGCTAGATAGGTGATGAAAGCCCTTATGCGCAACAAATGATTCCTGAGTATACAATCAGTCTGACTCACAGCAGTTATAACTCACATAGTTTTGTCACTTACTGAAAATGTTGATGACTTTTTTTTTAAAGAAATACCCAGGCAGTGTCTCTTTATTTGGACTCATTGTCATTTGATTTTCTACAAGTGTTATAGGTGTAGGATCAACTGCATTTTTTAAAAAGATTAAATGGCTGTCAGACACGCACCTGAGCTCTCCTCCAGACTGCCATAGGCTGGGATGAGAAGTTGCTATTTATGGCTGCAGCTACCATTCCCTTTGGGAAGAATAGGAAAGTGGGAGCTTTTCAGGGAAATGGTAGAAAGTCTACTGAGAGTCCCAGTCATCCAGGTCATGGTTGTCCCAAAGGCACTTTTTTAAAAGGCAACTGGGTTTTGTTTTTTTTCCCTTGAAGATGGTTCAAAGTTTGCCTTTTCCAGAAGCAAAACATCTTCAAGGAACAAGTCCAGTTGCCTTTTAAAAAAGTGCCTTTGGGTAGAAAGAAAAGATTTCAACTTTTCCAATCCTTGTGCCCATATGTGGGCTGACATTCAACATCTTACCAATTTAACAAATGCAAATCAAGCTGAAGTTTTTTGTTCCTTACCACTTTTTCCTTAGAACGTAGAACTCCCATCTTTCCAAAGCGTACGTGAAAAGGTGAACATTGGAGGTTTCCATTAGGCTGGCGGATAACAATGATATCAATGCATCCAGATAATGTGGCCGGATTTAATCCTTTATAGAGCTCCTTCACTGTCACAAAGACTTGCCCTGCTAACTGTCCAACGTAATTCATGGTTTGTGCCTGGAGATGAAAAACCGAAGAAAATTATCATTAGGTGATTGCTGATTTGCATCCCTACAACAGCTGCAGAAAACACCTGCCAAGCCAGAGCAGAAGAGCAAATAATTCTTTGCATTTAAAAAAAATCAGTCTTCAGTAGAATTTACCACATTTCTTCAGGCCAGATTTAACCAAATAAAGGATATGACCTGGCCTTAAAGAAGAAAATGAGGGGGAAAGAAGAAGGATACTACAATAATAAAACTTAACCCCTCACTCTCTCACTTGAGAGTGGGATAATATATTTATCAATGCTGCTTTTGATTCCTTTATGGAGGAACAATGACACACAAATACAGTATAATGATCCCTTGGCCTTTCCTCTGACATAACAACTGAGATAATTGCTACAGTTTATAAAAGTGCTTGAAAGTCTTATCTTTAAATCAGTGTGGCAACTTTAAGATATATAGACTTCAATTCCCAGAATTCCCCAGCCTGCATGTACTGTACTGTAAGTAAATCTCCATGCTGAAAACAACTAACGGGACTGTCTCATCTGGCAAAGCAAAATTCCACCAAGAATATATTTTGCGGGACATGAAGGCTCAGATAGGATGGCTTGTGGTAGCCAAACTACGAAGCCATTTATGAAAGAATTCCAGTGACTGCAAGCTCTGTTTATACAACAGCCAATGTTCAGTTTCTTGTACTGCTTGCTTCTGCCTGCTCTACACACAAGTCTAAAAGCAATTATCTTTTTTGTTGGCAGAAGATGTACTTTGGTAGCGGCCTGTTCTTTTGCGTTTATGTACGACTGTGTGAAAACTAATTCTCACAACAACCAAAATCAGTGATGATGGGGATTACAGTAAAGGAGCAGAAAGAGTTGTGACTATCTTATAAAAAGGATTAGAAGAAGGAAGGGCAGGGGGGTAAATCAGGACCTATTGACTGATGCCTGAGTAATCTACAGTAGATCAGAAGCAGCATTAGTTGTTTAAACTGAATAATAATGGCAATAATTCAAAATTTGTCTGTTAACTTCCTCATCAGATTGTTAATCAAGAATGCCTGGGAGAAAACCAAGAGTAGATTTTGATTGAAATGATGTGTAAGTTTGGTTCTCCTGTGTTTCACAAATTCTTGGACTGAAAGCTGCTTTTTCTTCCATTTGTACCATATATCTGCATGTGAGTGGGGATACAGCTGCTGCAAACAAAAAACAAGTATAAACTGGATTCAAAAACTGCAGAGCATCGGCACAACGGGTAACAATAACAGAGGTCAACTGGAAAAAGCCCTCCTGGACAAGAAAGGAGATTTCTTTCATATCATTCAAAACAGACAGGGAGGGCCAGAGGGGAAAAAGACAAACAGTGGAAAGGCTATCTTCAGCCACAAAGCTATCTTTAGTTATTTCCACTTTTCCTCTTCGGCGTGACCTCTTCTGCCACCACCACCACCTCCAGCCAGGATGCAGCAGAAAACATCCTGCCAAGCCAGTGTCAAGCGTCTCACAGCCAGGCCTTCTACAATACTAAGAACCAGGAAATAGGCTGAAAGAACATAGAAGCCTTCTAAAATCTACTGAAGAGCTCCTATGTTTCTATCATAGACTTCTTGAGTACAAAAGTATCCTGAAGCAGCACTAAAAGTAGACTTCCAATTCCAAAATACTGTATGTTGCTACCTGAGGGGACTAACAAGATGGCACTTTCCCTTCCTCAGATTCAAGAACAAAAGTTGACTAGAATGATTAGGGAACCCTTTCCGATAACTCTTAAGATACCTTCATGTCCACCTAGTATAAGACACTACCTGAGAGTGGAGAAGGGAAAAGAAAGCTAATTATATGTAAGTAGCCCTTGTCTTATAACTACAATTGAGACCAGAATTTCTGTTGCTAAATAAAGTGGTTATCTGACAACCTTTTTGCCATGGTTGTTAAGCAAATCACTGCAGTTTTTAAGTGAATCATGTGCTCATTACATGAATCCTCCGTTGACTTTGTCGGAAGCCAGCTGGGAAGGTTGTAAAATGATCATCACATGACCCCGAGACAGTATCAATACTGGTTGCATGCCAACCAGATTTTGACCATGTGACTGTGGGGATGCTGCAATGATTGTAAGGCAAGGACCGACAATCGTAAATCATTTTTTTTCAGTGTCATTGTAATTTCGAAGAGTTGCCAAACAAATAGTTGTAAATTGAGGACTACCAATATCCCTCTCTCACTGGCAACAGATTAAACTAAAAGAGATTACAGCATTTTCAACATGACCAATCCCACATAACATATGATGCAAACACAAGAACTAGAAAGGAGGAGAGGATTGAGGTACTCTACAATAGATTAATTATCAAATGAGCAGCGTTAGACACTGAAATTATAAATAGATAAACATCTTGGAATATCATCTCCTGTACTCCACTTTTCATGGTATGGCTAGGATGTTCTAAGAAGTCCACCTTATGAAACTGGGCACAGATTTAGCCTCGTGGGAAGAAGCAAGAGTGGTCATCTGTGCCCGCCTTTGATTTCCTTTCTCAGTTTTCTTTCCACAAAATCAATACTGCTTGCATTATTGATTAGGAAGTGCTATACAAGCCTATGAAATGGCATTTTCCCATAGGCTTTTCTTTGCCAACGGATGATAAACCATAAAGCTATCAAGCAGAGAAAGATATGCAGAAGAGAGGAGAACATTTCATTTTGGTCACAACCTGGATAATTATTTTCAAAACAATGATTTAAAGATTTCTGAAAAGAATCCTCAACTGAATAATTCAATGTACAGAGTTGAAAACAGGTTATTGGAAAAGTTTTATTACTGAAATGCAACCCACATCTCTAGTGGGTATCGTTATTAAAACAAATCAAAAAGACCACAAGCATGACTTAGTCTTCAATATTTGAGTACAATACGAAAAGTGAGAGCCTTTTTAACTTGATACTATATTGAACTCCTCCAGTTCCTCTAATTTAATAAAATGAAAACCAGCTGAATACAATTTCAGTTTCATTTTCAGGATTCTCTTTTATGGCTTCCCACTTTCTCACATTTTAGAAGAAACATCACAGGGTAATCAGAAAAAGTTTACAAAACTTATCTACAAAGATAAGTTCCTGAATCTAACCACCGCCTTCAAACTAGCTTATATCTTTATTTAAAAACCTAACATAATCTAAATAATACAATGCACTAAAAGCTAAACAAACTAAACTTCTTAAACGAAATTGCACAACAGAGACTGAACGACATCAAAAGAAAAGGCCTTGCTGTCAAAAATTAAGATTGCAACCAAGCATTTGAGAAATCGATTTCCACAGTATACAACTAAATAAAATTTGCTACTCGTTTCAAAGAATTGCAGTGGGATAAAAAGTAAAGCTACTTTTGAAAAGTGCAAGAGGAAGTCAGGCAGATACTATATTGGAAAATGCACGGATCTACTTTGCAAAACTGCTAATTCTCATTTAGTAAAGAAATCAATAACTCTTTTCTAACTACTGTATTGTATTATTCACAGAAATGGCAGCAGATATAAGTCTCATACAGAAGCCTATTGTTTAATATCCAGCTTAGCAAATCATTTAACTAAAACAGCACAGATTTGAATTTACTGAAGATCTGCATGCACTTTACTACAGATGTATTTAGGTAGTCCTAGATTTATGACTGGTTGCTTAATGACTGTTTGTTTTAACACCTGTTTCAAATTACAATTGACATCTCCAGAGCTACCTAAACATGTTTTCAGAATTATGACAGCAGCATACTCCGGGAATCATGTGATCACATTTTGGGCACATGGCAACTGGCTCATTTTGCAGACCTTTGCAGCATCCTACAGTCATGGCCACAATTTGCTACAGTTTTTCCCAGTTTCCGGTGTTTACTTCTGGTTTCTGGCAAAAAGATATCCATTTGGAAAAATGGATTCACTTAATGACTGCTGTGTTTGCTTACCAGGCTCAAGGTTGACTCAGCCTTCCATCCTTCTGAGGTGGGTAAAATGAGGAGCCAGATTGTTAGGGGCAATATGCTGACTCTGTAAACCACTTAGAGAGGGCTGTAAAGCACTGTAAAGCGGTATATAAGTCTAAGTGCTATTGCTATTGCTAATAACCATCATAAGAACAATTGTAACTTTGAATCAGGTCACATAATGCCTCGACTTACAACCACAATGACTTACAATCCTAATTCCATACTCAGTTATGGGTGTACGTTGTAGGTCATTTCCCCCTCAAATTTTTTTCCCCCTATTTTTCATACGTTATGTGGCAGCAACCTGCAGTTTATAAAGGCCCAAAATCAATTCCTCTCTATGTTTGTTTATCTATTTATACAGATAATTGTTCTTTCTCATACCTAGTCTTGCAAACCATGTTTATAATTCTGGTTCTAAGACACTAATAGATACCATGTAATGGAAAGCAATGAGTGGGTATGAAAAAGTTCATGTATTCTTTCTTTCTTTCTTTTGCCTTTATCCTATAAATATATTTATTTAATATGATTTATATCTTACTTTTATTTTGCGCAATTCAAACCATCATGCATAATGCTGCCCCTTATTTTCCTCTCAACAACAACTGGGTACGTGAAGTAAATTGAAAGAGAGTAATAGACTCCAAATAGTCCGTGTCTAAAGGGTAACTAGAACTTGCAGCCTCCCAGTTTCTACTCTAGTATATTAACTGCCAAACTAGGTAGAAAAAAAAAGAAAAGAAAAATTAGGAGACACAAAAGTATTATCCCAAACTTTTTACTACTGAAAAGTAATCTAGATTCTTTCATTTTACAAGAGGGGGAGGGAGGAACCTTTAACCACATTTTTTTAAAATTTTAGAGAATGAACGGAGAAACTGCTTAATGGAGAAATGCTTCTTCCTTAAGGGAATAACAGCAATGTTTATTGACCTTCTCACCCACAATCACAAATTAGGATTATCAAATCAGCACTGAGCCTATTAGAATCAGAACCTTGATTCCAAAAAGTAATCCAGTTCAATAATCCAAAATAAAATAGTTTGGTGCAAACTATTAGATCCTCTGTTCAATCCTGTTTTCTCAAAATCAAATGAGAAAAACCCCATTTCTGCACACGTACAGAACCATAAAAATCATACGGATTAGAGATCAAATCAAATCAAATTGTTTTCAACTTGAATGCCCAAACTGAAGCTTCACATAGCTATAAAAACAACCCTGCCTCTTTCAGGTCCAAAAACTTAGCCTTAGTTATGCAAAAGTAAACCATTAATTTTCTCAAAGCCAAGGATGCAAGGCACATGCCTACCAAGAATTAGAAGAACAGATTGTCTTCAATTTACAACAGTTCGTTTAGTGACCATTCAAAATTACAATGGCACAGAAAAATGTGACTTATGGCTGTTTTTCAAAGTTACAACTTTTGCAGCATCCCCATGATCATGTGGTCAAGATTCAGATGCCTGGCAACTGGTTCATATTTATGACCATTGCTGTGTCCCAAGGTCATGTGATCCCCTTTTGCAAAGTCAATGGGGAAGCCAGATTCAATTAACAACTGGGTTAATAACTTATCAGCTACAATGTTTCACTTAACAACTGTGGCAAGAAAGGTCGTAAAATGGGGCAAAATTCACTTAACAAATATCTCACTTAACAAGAAATTTTGGGCTCAATTGTGGTCGTTAAGTCAAGGACTGCCTGTATTATTATAAGTAGAAAGGCCATTCATTTCGATCTTTTGTGGCGCAGGAAAGAGCCGAGGTGGCGCAGTGGTTAGAGTGCAGTACTGCAGGCTAGTTCAGCTGACTGCTAGCTGCAGTTCAGCAGTTCAAATCTCACCGACTCAAGGTTGACTCAGCCTTCCATCCTTCCGAGGTGGGTAAAATGAGGACCCAGATTGTTGGGGGCAATATGCTGTCTCTGTAAACCCCTTAGAGAGGGCTGTAAAAGCACTATGAAGCGGTATATAAGTCTAAATGCTATTGCTATTGTACCCTTGGGGGAGGGGGACCCAAATCTAATTCTTATATAGAATAAGTACTATTTGGGGTGTGGGGAACAAGAGCATGAGTTGTCTTCAGTCTAATTTCTAGCTTTGACCATCTAGGAATTCATCCCTTTTTATTGCTGAGTCAATATCCTTTTAACTACCATGACCACCAAGCTCTGGACAAGGAGATAAGCCTTGTCTTAAAAAAGCATAACTCGTGGAATAACCACCAAGAAGAAACTCTTCATGCCCTTGTCCTTTGCTCTGTCTTTTACCACATCCACTTTTCTAACATCTTTGATCAGTATAAATAAGCATGCATAAGTTTCTATATTCATTCATGGGAAGAAGGGCCATTTCACTATTATACAGCTTTAAAAGTTCAGCACCAAGGAAGTCAAGTTTTTCCAGCATGGTCTAAAGATAACACTCTGCAGAAAATTGGAGGATCCCCAGAGTTTATGGCATAGAATAGCTTTGAGTATAACTGAATATTTCAGCTACACCAATGTAGTGTTGCAAAAAGTCTTGATCACTTCTGTATTGACCCACTTTTTAAACTAACATAACTTACCAAACCAGAACAGCCTTGTTAAATACTTAATCTTTGTTTATGGAAGAAAAGCAAATGCTAATGTGTACAGGCATGCTTGGGACCGCTATCATTATAAATTCTCCTAACTGCTTCTAATGGGTTTGGGAAAATATTTTGTCCTGTTTAATTGCACAAAGAAGGCTTGAAAACCAAGGGTTCCAAAACCAGAAGAGTTGCAAATGCACTGAAAGTGGAAATTCAATACACAGTCCATAAACGTGTCTGCAGGAATGCTTTAAAAGTCCACCCAGTGAACTAGCTATGAGAATCTCCATTTAGAATATAAATTTTCCTTCTGGGTCTGAAAGCACTTTGCAAAAATGATGGCTAGGTTTCAGGCTTGACCTGAATCATTCCACTGATGCTGATGAAATCAAATGTAAACCATTACTGAATCATAGCTATTGAGAGAGTGAATTACTGCATCTCATCACATCTCATCTAGAATTATGTTGTTCACACAATCAGTCAGACTATATTTGACATTTTTATTCACTTATGAACTCCTTCGCAAGAACGTGGGATAGGGAGATGTAATTTTTATTATTAGTAGTAGTATTTTAGATACATACATGTTTGTAACTATCTCCAATCAGATGCCCTCCAATTACATATCTGGAGAATATAGTTCCTAAAATTCCCCATCCAGCAAGCCATTTTGAAGTCCAAAAACCGCTTAGGGGATTTGACTTGTGTTTGACTTCCCGCTTTGAGGAAAGACTTGTATGGCCCAACTGTACAGAATTTTAAAAGCTATGAATTCTAGCTTCAAAATGTGCTTTCATAATAAGTTTGTAATTGAATGCACACTTTTTTTAACCTTAAATTTAATTGAATTATTGGGCATCACAAAAGAAACATGATCTGTGTGAATGCCATATAGTTTTGAGTACAAAATTCTTTATACTTAAATCTAATAACTACATTTTTGGATTATGCTATATCCTGTATTTCATTCAAGGGCAACATATATAATACTTCCCCTTTAGTCCTTACAACAAAACTATTACAAAAGTTATAGACCAATATTCTCCAGTGTGCTTTGTGACTGAGCAGAGATATGAAACTCAGTAAAATCAAGCACACCACATGAGGGCTTTAAAATGCAAAAAACACACATAAATATCATAATGCAGAGGCTTCAATTCAAATAACATTGCATGACTTTTTCTACCACAGGCGTATGTATAATCAAGATGAATTCAGAGAAATGCATACTATGTTGATACAATTTCAATCATCCTGAGAGTTTACACTGATTTCCCTAAGCAAAGGGATTATTCCAATGAAAGAAAATACACCTTTTGAAAAACCATATACATTTTACAGGCAGAATTCTACTACATTTAATATTTGCCTGTTGAAATTTCTGGAACAGTTTTAGCTCACACCCATTCTATCTGGCTGTATACCAGAAATGAGAACAACAATACCTTAGGTAGAAGCTAAAATGGTTTTAATTGTGCTTTCTCTTCCATGCCAATAAAGCCTGGTTCCCCCACAGGAGAGTATTAGGCAATAGAAACATTATTTAAAATGTTAATTGATGTAAATATGTCATCGGGAGATACAGAACTCACTAACACCATTTGAGCTATTGACACAATCTACATATATCTAGCAGTATCAAAGGACCATTTCTCATCACACATTAGGCAACTGTGCAATCAAACAGAAAATACTACATGGACAGATGCAGAAGATCCAAGAAAAGTTCAACTCTCTCCAAAACATCTAAATAAAGCATCTAAAACGGCTATCATTTCTTGTAACCTTGAGAACCCAATAAAGTGCTTTCTTCTTATCTCAAAACATCTCTTACAGACAAAAATGAGTACATGTAACTCTACCACAGGCCCACAAACCTTTTCCTTTTGTTACCACCTAGGCCCAGCTATCACAACCTTTGCTGCCTATCTTCCCCACAATATGCTTCTAAAATCAACTAGAGAAATCCAGGAAAAAGACATGATTCTCCACCCTCAGCAGTGTCACCAGCTATCATTAAAACACAGCTTATCTTTGGATCCGTATGGTGGCAGCCAGGGACACTGAGGTTCAGTGTTCTTCTAGAAAGTATATGAAATGCTTATCCAGGTTAAAAACAAAAAAAGCCCTAACTTAGACCCAAAGCAAAGCTATACTCTTACCTTAAGATAAACACTGTAAGCATTTTAAGCTGAGAGGGAAAAATTCAGCAATCTCTGACTTCTTTGACATTCCATCTCTGCTATGACCTGCTGCCCAATCAGTCTTCCAGCTATTTCGTACCTTGCGTGATTTCTCTTCTCCACTGTAGAACACATCGGCAATTTCTCCCAGGGAAGCAAAAAGCAGCTGTCTCTCCCGCGGCTATCTTACTCCAGAGCAATGAATGACTGCAGAGCGGGCTATAGCAAAGGAGGCACAGTAGCTCAGGGCCAGCGCTGCGCTGTGTTCGCTTCTGTGTCTACAGAGGCTACTGCAGGGATGTCAATACATCCCACATCACTGCTTGGGACCCGCCCTGGAGGAGGGAGCTAAGCAAAAACAGACAGGAGGCCAAACGGGGGAATTAAGGGGAATGACTCAAACGGAGGTTACAAAGGGAGGTACAGGATTAATGGTGGGGCTCTCCTTTAGCTATTCCTGCCTCTCTGATTGCTCTGTTCTACAGATGTAGGTCAGAGCTGCGAATCACTAAAGATGGAATCACTAAAGATGGATCGAGGGAAGGTACAAACGTCATTGGCTGCTGAGACAAGGGGGTGCATTGCATGTCATCAGAGTCCTGTAAAACCTGGAAAGTGGTCCTCTTATTCAAAATTAAGAGGGGCCAAAATCTCAGAGGTAAATTAATAAGATGGGGATCCATTGATATGGTAAAGTTTATTTCAAGTAAAGCTCAATTCCAAGCAACTCAAGAATCAGTAGTAGCTAAAGTGCTGGGATAGAAACAAGGAGACTTTAATTCCAGTCTTCCCTTAGGGATGAATGGTGGCTGGATGCTTTTGGCAATGTCACTTTCACTCAGTCCAGCCCATCTCCCAGGATTGTTCTTATGGGGAAAATAAGAAGTGGGAGCGTTAGGTATGCATCACACTTGGAACTGACAAAAAAATAGAGGAGGGATAAACCATTAATAAAACAAATGTCAAGAATACATCCAATGACAGCCTCCCATTCAAGTATCAACCAGATCTAACCCCTCCTTAGCTTCCAGGCCCTGTGGTGTTATTTTCTGGAATACATAAATTGATTTTTCTGTATCTGGATGGAAATCTTCAAGGTAACTTGATGAAATATGCATCCAAATGATGAAAAAGAATGTCTCCATGAATAGAATTTTTGCCACTGGTTGAACTGAATTAAGTTACACAAAGTGGTACGATACACCATTGCGAATGATTCGAACAATCTGGTCTGTCTCAAATAGTCCCAAAATCAGCCCTGCACATTCAAACGCAATGGAGTAGAAATACCTGTTTCAGCATACACACACAAATTAGCCCCTTCTGTACAATTCATACATACAGTACAATGTACATAACAAGTGTGATCAGGACAAAAATGCTTCGGGTTTTCCAAGATGCCAGGCAATTTTGTGCCTGGGAAGAAAAGAACACTCATTATTTCCAAACTACTGGGTGGTAATCTTGAATACTAGGCTCAGATTTTATATACCTACAGACATGTCCGTGTAATATTTCAGAATTTCGTTCAATTAGAATGAAAATATAATCTTATTTGGTCCTTCTTCTTTTTTTTCTCCATACCTAGCAGCAGCAAAAGAGATTGTTCGTTTTAAATGCTGCTGGAAGAATACATTTCCCCAAAACAAGGCTTCCTGGGACAACATCCCATGTCTATTTAAAAAAAAAAATAATATCCTTTTTACCTCTCTTTCTTTGCACAACCCTTCTGAATACTGGAAACGGACCTGGCTAATCAATGGCGAAGCACAAATCCTGTTGCCTATATAAGCTGCACCCACCTAGGTCTGAGTTTATGCCAGTTTCGCTAAACCCGCACCCACCTAATTTTGCAGAGGACCCTCTGCAAAGGGCGAAGGGCTGCTAAAGAGGAATGGTAAGGCGAAAGGAAGGAGAGGAGCTACCTGATTTTAATTCGGCGGGTCCCGTTCGGCCGTCGGGATCCCCCCCTCGGCAGGGCCCTTTGCTTTTGAAGTTGCTCTGCGCTTGGCCGTTGCATTGTGACACGGCGCCAGGAGGAGGAGAACTGAGGTGATCCCTCCGGCCAATCAGAGAGCTCGCCTGGCCTCAGCCGAACACTCAGCTTGGCAGGAAAGAGGCGGGGTCGGCGAAACGTGAGTATTTGGGTGGCGCTTTTGGAATGTTGTTTGCCGGAGCCTTTCGGGCACGTGTCGTGTAAACATCATTATTCGGAGGCCGGCGTGAAAAAACATCGCTGGGATCGTCGGAGGCGCTGGCTTAATGAGCAGGCGCGGAACCCAGAGGATTTTATATATTTACATACATACATACATACATACATACATACATACATACATACATACATACATATATATATATATATATATATATATATATATATATATATATATATATATATATATGCACGCGTTAGAAAACGAGGTGATTTATTAGCCCTTCTAATTAAAATTATTAAAATTATTACATAATTAATTAAATTATTTGCGCTGCCCGGGAAAAAAAAGAAAAGAAAACCGCCATACCTTTAAAAAAATAGCAAATGAATTCCTCCATCCTGCCCGGGGGGCAGGCTTCTCTGCATTTTCAATTTAATAAAGGGTGAGAGTCTGGAGATCTGCCTTGTTGAACCCGATCTTTTATTCTCTTAGCCTCTCATAAAACGTGTCTACATACTCTGCAGTTTTGTATCCGGATTTTTCAAATCTGTTGAGTCGTTTTTGTAGAAGTGCACCAAATTTGGGCAGAAGAAATGTTGTGGATCTGCTTTTAAGAAGAGACTGGATGGTCACTTGTCTGAAATGGTATAGGATCTCCTGCTTGAATAGTGGGCTGGACTAGAAGACCTCCAAGGTCCCTTCCAGCTCTATTCTGATTGTAATTGATTGGTAATTTTAACAAGGCTTCTCTTCCCCACCCCCCAAGTGTTAAAAATCCTGCTATTGTTTGCTTGAGCAATCTCTCTCTTTAGTCTGATGTAAAAAAGGAAGCAAACCAAAGGCCCTTTTTCGGTTGTCTGGCATCAGATACTCCTAGAAAACTAACCTTGGTCGAAAAAGCAATTTTAGATAAACTGGTTTATCACCTCAGTGATAAAAACAAACGCGGAAGAATCGAACATCTCTAGGTCGAAAGCAAGATGGGAAAAAAAAGTTGCCCTTAATATATTAGACAACAACTGGATGGATTATAAGAGAAAGCAATTCTCTCTTATAAATTTATGTATTGCCTGTTTTCACAAAGTTTTTGCTTATGATATGTTCAGGTGTGTCTCAGAAAAGTTCTGTGTTTCACAACAGGAAAAAATAGCTGCCTTTTAGGACACTCCTATGTATATAATCCACTCTTGAAATTGTGTTCAATAATTGGCAGGAGGAACTCTAGGCCATGAACTCTAGGTCTCTGGCACAATCTCATTTGTTCTCTATGCCATCCGTCTGGCAAACTCGCCAGATTCGTTTCTCACCATGTACGTGTATAGATCCGAATTAGCCTGTGTTGTTTCTCTGTATCATATAACATATGTGGGGGTGTATGCATAATTTTGTATTTATTTATTTATTTTGTCATGTTTATGTAGTGTATATTAGAGGTGGAGACCTGATTAGTGTACATTCAAAGTGACAGTAAAGTTATTCTAAGTCTAAGTCATTCTCAGTCTGTGGGACACGCCCACACCAGAGCCTCTGTGCCCCAGTGCCTAAGGGAAGTTTCTTTCTCTGCACGTACAATCAATAATTACTGATTTTTCCTGCTGCAAAAGTCATGGCCTTTCAAGAGTGATTCACTAGTTTTATATGTCCTTACTACATGAGACCATTCTTGTCTATCTTGATAGGATCTCTAGAAGCTTCATAAGATAGCGAATGTCTGTCTCAGACCTTCTACAAGAATCTGATTCAAGTTCATAATGACTAATTCCCAGTGAGTAGTCATACTGGCCAAGCAGATGGAAACTGAAGTCCATCAAAACCTGCAGAACCACTATTTTTAGAGGCAACTGGACTTGCCTGTTTTTCTTTGAAGACGTTTCGCTTCTCATTCAAGAAGCTTCTTCAGCTCTGAAGCTTCTTGGATGAGAAGTGAAACGTCTTCAAAGAAAAACAGGCAAGTCCAGTTGCCTCCTGAAAAAGCACTTTTGGGACAACCATGACCTGGAGGATTGAGAATCTCCAAAGACGCTAATTTTGGCCTCCTCCACATTTGAGGTTTCATAAAATATTTCAGCCTTCACAGTAGAGATAGTAAGTTTTCACTTACTATCAACCACAATCCTTACACTTCCTGTATCATAATTCCAGCCTACAGTTTAAAAATTTGAATATCCTGAAAACATGATACTGAGACAACGTACTATGCCTGCTTATTCAGTTTAAGGTCTATACACGTACTTTAATTTAAGCATCACTCTGACCATCCAGAATTCATGTTTACTTAATTGCCAAAAATACCCATTAAGCCTTGAATACATTAATACACTTTAGTAAGCATAACTCCAATTTAAAATTTTACTTTTCAAGGTGAGTTAGGATTGGTAAATATACTTCTCGCCCCAAGTTACAGTTTAGCAGTTCTAGCTCTATAGATTTGGTGTAGCTCTGATCACATGTTTTGTATGGTTCCTGCTGTTAACTCAGGAAAGTGGTTTCTTAATCTGATTCTTCCTGTTATTGATGGATTGCAGCAGCAGAAGAAGAAACAAGTAAAAAGCAACAAAACCTATTGCTAGCATGTTATCCATTTAAAAAAAAATCAGGATCTTAAGTAACATCCTCCTATGGTTCTGGGAATATTCTCAAACATTAGACCCTTTAACAATTCAGGATTTATAGCATGCATGATAACATTTTGTACAGGCAGCCCTCGACTTACAAACATTCATTTAGTGACCATTTGAAGTTACAGCAGCACTGAAAAAAAAAGTGACTTATGATAGGTTTTCACACTTGCGACCATTGCAGCATCCCCATGGTCACGTAAGAAAAATTCAGGCACTTGGCAACTGGCATTATGATATCCTGAGGTCATGCGATCACCATTTATAACCTTCCCAGCCAGCTTCCCACAAGCAAAGTCAATGGGAGAAGCCAAATTCACTTAATGACTGCATAGTTCACTTAACAACTGCAATATTTGCTTAACAATTGTAACGAAAAAAAAATAGTGAAATAGGGCAAAACTCTCTTAACAATGGAAAATTTGGGCTCGGTTGTGGTCGTAAGTCAAGGACTACCTGTATCACCATTTTCACATAATAGGGTTTTAAAAAGCAAGCTTTTCAATACATTGATATACATGGTCAGCCTTAGCTAAACAGGATGCAAATGCACTTAGTTCTTCACCGTTTCGTAATTGGCCTATCCAGTTTCACTTGCAAATCATTTAAATCCAGAAAACAAATTCGGTCTCCCACATATTTCCCAAAGCTATCTTGATTTGCTTATTATAAAAATAAAAGAGGACGTATAAACATATTTAAATACAATAGTGCTCTCGCCTGATTCCTTAGGTGGGAATCTTACGAAATAGTAGGTATTCCTTAGTCCATATTTCGTTGAAGTATTAATTTCTTCCTGGAATTCCTACTGCAGACTGGTTAATTGGTTGGGCTTGTCTTTATTTAAAATCATGGCGTGTCTATGTGCAGGGTGGATTTGATTTAAATCTAGTTGATTTAAATCACAATTTAAATCATGATTTAAATCACTAGTAAAAAGGCTTGATTTAAATCAACTCGATTTAAATCATAATTTTTAAAGAGCAACTGTCATCTCTGCTACTCTTTGACCCACTGTTGACTCACCGATAGTCCCAGTGTTGCAGAATATACAGCTTCATGCTACATAACTAAGCTCCATTTCATGCTGAATAAACTAAATTATTTATGTATCTTAAATAGAAAACTATCTTACGATAAATTTTTACCCCCAAAGTTTTTTATTAAAATAAATTCAATAAAAATCAAAAAAATCAATTTAAATCAAAAAAATCTGATTTTTTTGATTTTTTTAAAAAAATCATTGATTTTTATCCACCTGTCTGTGTGTATTACTGACTCGCTGAGTTATCTACTGAAGTTTTTCCCATTTGTGGGATGATCCTGTTTTCTTTTCAGATAGTTAATGTTCTTCATAAGTTACATAAGTTTATTTTGTCAAGCATATATAAGATAACAGGTAAAAGTATAAACCTAATTTGAATACATGAAAAGAGTAAGTAAAAAGGAATATTAGGACAGGGACGGTAGGCACGCTGGTGCACTTATGCATGCCCCTTACAGACCTCTTAGGAATGGGGTGAGGTCAACAGTAGACAGTTTAAGGTTAAAGTTTTGGGGGTTTGGGGAAGAAACTACAGAGTCAGGTAATGGATTCCAGGCATTGACCACTCTGTTACTGAAGTCATATTTTCTGCAATCGAGTTTGGAACGGTTTACCTTGAGTTTGTATCTATTATTTGCTCGGGTATCGTTGTGGTTGAAGCTGAAGTAGTCATTGACAGGAAGTACATTCTTCCCTTGGTTCCCACATATTTCTCCTTAAATCGCAAGAACTGGATTTCCTTCCACCAGTCCTGACTTCCTATGTTTTGGGGAAAGGCTGTCATTCCCAGGTGGACTCTGATAATATCAAAAGTATTGAATTACAAGAGGACAAGAAAAGAAGAAAGAAAAAAACAACGGTTTGGTTGGATGGACTCCATTTTAACTCCTGCTCCAGTTAAAGGGTAGAGAAATTATCAAGTAAGAATAGCTAAAGGATTGAGAGTAAGAGATTGCATTTCGGTAGTTGGCTCTTTGCTTCCTCAAAAGGTGACAAATTCCCAGGGTAATGTTACAGGGTTTAGTTTCCTTCAAATGAGTCAGCACTGATGATTTACAGTAACCTTTTCATATGAGTTTTATTTATAGATGCAGAGGTCAGTGAAAAGAAGCAAACAACAGGCAGCAGAGTTGCTTTTCTCACCACAGACTTTTGAAAACCACCTGTGTCAGTCGTGTACAACCTAAGCCACAGCTCGGTTGGGGTTTTCACCCACACCTTGACAAATTAAAATGACCAAATTGGTCCAAACTATTCCACTCCTTCACCCTGATCAGTGGCTGTCACTGTCTGAAGACAGAATGTTCCGAAGTTATCAGGGATTCAGGCTGTCCTTTTGGCAAGCTTTTCCTCACTCGGTTGCTCCATTAGAGGCATTTTACCAGTTTGGTCAAGTGGCAAAAGCACCAGGCTAGAAACCAGGAGACTGCAAGTTCCAGTCCCATCTTAAGTATGAAAGCTGATTGGGTGACCCCGGACCAACCCTTCTCTCTTAGCCCACCCACCTCACGAGGCTGCTGTTTTTGGGGAAAATAGGAGGAGGAAGAAATATTAGATATGTTTGTATGTTGAGTTATTTATAAAAACAAGAAAGGCAAGATATAAAGAAATAAATAAATTAGGAATAGAATAGGAATAGGAATAGGGTAGAGTAGAGTAGAGTAGAGTAGAGTAGAGTAGAACAGAACAGAACAGAACAGAACAACAGAACAGAACAGAACAGAACAGAACAGAATAGAATAGAATAGAATAGAATAGAATAGAATAGAACAGAACAGAACAAGAATAAGAATGTCCTCGATTTACAACACTTCATTAGTGACCGTTTGAAGTTACAGCGGCACTCAAAAAAGTGACTTATGACCACTTTTAACACTTACAACCATTGCAGCATCCTGATGGTCACGTGTTCCAAATTCAGGTGCTTGGCATCTGACTCATGACGGTTGCAGTGTCGTGAGTCATAGGATCACCCTTTGCGCCCTTCTGACAAGCGAAGTCGATGGGGAAGCTGGATTCACTCAACAGTTGTGTTACTAATTTAATACCTGCAGTGATTCACTTAACAACCATGATAAGAAAGATTATATAAAATGGAGCAAAGCTCACAGAAAGTTTGGGCTCAATTGCGGTCATAAGTCGAGGACTACCTGTAGAATGGAACAGAACAACAGAACAGAACAGAACAGAACAGAACAGAACAGAACAGAACAGAACAGAACAGAATAGAATAGAATAGAATAGAATAGAATAATAGAGTTGGAAGGGACCTTGGAGGTCTTCTAGTCCAACCCCCTGCTCAAGCACGAGACCCTATATCATTTCAGACAAATGGTTGTCCAGTCTGTTTTTGAAAGCTGCTTTCAAATGGGCTGGGGATAATGGACAGGCAAACCTATTAGGGTGGTGATGAGGATGGACCACTTTCAGGGAAGGTGGCCTCAATCTTTAATATCACTGTTGCTTTCCAATCCTTTGGACTCTGTCCCAAAGGCTGGTAACCAGGGCTCCACAGAACTTGATTTCTAGCAGCTGCTGCGTACTGTCCACTCAGCCTTAACAAAGCTGCCCTTGTCCACGACTTAATAGGGAATAAGATGGCGGGCCTTGTTTGCATTACTGAAATTGGACTGGGCCTGGGGGGACTTTCCCTCTTTGAGGTTTCCCAAGCTAGTTTTCGAGTGTGGCATTAACATGATGGTCCAGGCAGGTGTTATTCAATAAATTCAAAGGGGAGATTCCAGAGGTACTGGATATGAGGCCTTGTTTCTGAATTTGAGCTGATGGAATCAGAACAAACTGTTATTTACTGTATTTTAAAAGTTTCCTGGCTGCATAGCAACCTCTCTACCTAAGCTGCTTGAATCTGTGCCAAGATTGGTAGTGGGGTTAATTCCCCAGCTTCTGGGGACTTCAATCAGCTATTCATGGGTCACTTTGGGTAGTGAGGTAGGTGGCATAAATAAAACTGAAAGGCATCTGGTGAGTTCATGATAACCATGATCCAAGTTATCTCTGGTCCAAACCATGGCCACACATTAGACTTTGTTTTTATCCAACAGCCAAGCCAATGTGATATAGAGTTGGAAGAGGAGTGGCATGGAGTTACCATCAATCCCTTATAAACGGATCACCCCTTGCTGGTTTTGGAGGTAGGACTTCTGCAACTGCTCCGGAATGCGGAGGCATGGGTAGATTTTGACATATCTCACTATACCCTTATAACGCTTTTGCTTCATAAAATAGAATAGAATTCTTTTATTAGCCAAGTGTGATTGGACACATAAGGAATTTGTCTCCGGTGCGTAAGCTTTCAGTGTACATTCAAGCACAAGTGATAAATCATCATAAAATGCAATCATAAATCATAAGATAAAACACTCAATGATAGCTATAGGATACTAAATAATTAACATAAATCATAATGGGATACTAAATAAAAGCAACATAAATCATGAGATACAAACAACGTTATAGTCATAAGAAGCTAGGAAATAGATAATAGGAAAGATGAAAAGGGTAATAGTAATACAGCCCTACTGGTTTGACATCTCGGGGCATAAGATAGTGTTGTGGTAATTAGTTGTTAAGCAGAGTGATAGTATGGGGGGGGGCACTGTCTTTGTGTCTGGTTGTTTGGTGTGCAGTGCCAAAATAGGCCAACTTGGAGCAATTAAAAGTTCCTGTTGTCACCTATAAAGCTCTGCTGGCAGGGGGGCACACTTCTAGTGGACTGATTTTTCTCCCATAGTTTTTGCTCACCCCATCAAATCTAGTAGAGTTGGCATGTCCTTCATCCTCTCTTATTAAACAGTGAGATCTTGTTGGACCAAGGAGTTGGGTCTTCTCTGTAGCAATGCCTTGGGGAACAGCATCCTCCCAGAGATCCACCCTGTTGACTCCAGGGTGGATGACTCCACCCTGTTAAGCTCTGAAGATTTAGCTGTTTTTCTTGGGCTCATAGATTAGCCTCTTGTTGTTGATGTGGTTTTATGATTGGTTTGTATTATCTATCTCGGGCATTATTAGTTATTGTTTGTTAATATTGAATTTTTAATGTCTGTAGGCTGCTCAAAGGATGGTGAGAAATGGGCAGCCTTATAAACCAAAAAAAGTAGCATTATACAAGCAATATGATTTACAACCATTTGTTTAATAATGGTTTAAAGTTATGATGGTGAGTGACTAATGACCTGTATTCGCACTTCCTACCCTCACACTCCTCCCACAGTAATCGTAATTGGGGCGCTTGGCTGGCTCACATTTATGACCAGTTGCAGAATTCTGACGTCACATTACCACAATTAGTGATCTTTTTTACCAATTTCTGACAAAAAAAAATGTAACAAAAATGCAATTGCGGGAGCTGGGTTTCACTACTGCTGTAAAAATTGTCATAAAATCAGATCCAATTCGACCTACAACCGCAGCAGCTTACAACAGAAATTCTGGTCTCAGTTGTGATCATAAATCAAGGACTACCTGTACAATGGCAACAGATTATAGGGTTTGTTAAAACCACTATTGCATTTAGGTGCATATGGTTTTAATGTCAGTGTATCAAATAAAAATGGTAGAAATAGAAATAAAAAAATAGAAAAGGTGGTCATACAACAGTGGTACTAGCTACATGAGTCATAGTTTACATCCTGATTCAGCATTGGTACATAATTCGCCTCCAACATTTCCTAAGATTGAAAATGCACACAATGCCTTCAGTCAAGTAAGAGCAAAAATCAGTAATGTTCCCATATGTTTAGGGACAATTTGTATGTGTGTGCCTTCAAGTCAGTTATTGACTCCTGACTAGTTCCTGCAGTTTTCTTGACAAAGTAGAATTAGGAGAGTATATTATTAGGTAGGCAAGTACTGGTCTCCAGCTATTCTGTTCTTCCTTTTTGTGTCAGGCCCTCATCAAGATTGACTCTGGGGTTTGGCAGGCATGCAATGAGTAACCCAAATATTCCCTTGTTCGGTTTATAGAAATATTTTACAGGTAGTTCTCGGTTAATGACAATTGGGATTGGAATTTCCATACCTAACCTACACAGCAGTAAAACACAATGATGTGCATCACTTAGCAACAGCTGATCTGAGACATCAGACTTCCATTGCTAAGCAAATCATCATGGGTTGTTAAGCAAGGATGTCACCTGATTTCCACTTGAGACCTCCTGCTGGCTTCCCCACTGACTTTGCTTGTAAGAAGCCAGCAAAGAAGGCTACAAATGGCGACCATGTGACTGTGGAGCACTGCAGTGGTTGGAATTTTGAGGACCAATCATACCACTCCTTCAACACTGTCACAAGTTCAGATGGTCACTCAATAAGTGATTGTTAAGCAAGGGCCACTGTATTTTATGAGTGATGAAGCAATGGAGATTCATTATAATCCCACTTTCCAATAAAAAAAATATATTGAGAGCTGCTCAATGTTCATGCTTAAAAAAACAAAACAAAACCAAGGCCCTATATCTGATTGCTTAATAAGTAAGGCTTGGTTTAATATATTATACTTTTTTTAATGACTTGGCCAAGCTATATCCATCAAAAGAGAGGTCCATAATGTTCATATGGTTAATAAAATGCTGCGATATACTCAGTGGTGGGTTTCAAAAAATTTTACTACCGGTTCTGTGGACGTGGCTTGGTGGGCGTGGTTTGGCTTGGTGGGTGTGGCTTGGCTTGGTGGGCATGCAGGGGAAGGATACTGTAAAATCTCCATTCCCACCCCACTCCGGGGGAAGGATACTGTAAAATCTCCATTTCCTCCCAATCAGCTGGGACTTGGGAGGGGGAGAATAAATGGGGGCGTGGCCAGTCAGAATTTTTACTACCAGTTCTCCGAACTAAAAATTTCCGCTACCAGTTCTCCAGAACTGGTCAGAACCAGCTGAAACCCACCTCTGGATATACTTCTAACTCTGGTTAAAACTGAAATATTACCATGAAATATTTTAACATTGGGAATTTATGGCAGTTCTGTCCAATAAGATTTTTCATCAGTCAAATCACATCATTCTATCATCTGCATATAGATTTGGATTTCGATTTGTTTGTTTTCTTAGGTAAAAGGCATACCACAACAGCAAAGAGAGGAAAGGAAATGAAGGATTTCCAGAATATCTGCCAAGCAAAACTTTTTCCATCCTTTTTAAAGCCTTGAAGTTGACTTTGAGCTTCTAATAAGCCTTCACCAAACATCAAAGTTATCACTTATAAACGAAACATGATCAGAAGCATCAGTGCAATATCTTTGCTCTAACCTTGTCAGGCTTCTGTTCTGCTATATTCAGCATACAATAATTAAAACAAATGTTTTAAATCTATCCATATACAGTCAGGTCCAGAAATATTGGGACATCGACACAATTCTAACATCTTTGGCTCTATACACCACCACAATGGAGTTGGAATGAAACAAACACAATGTGTGTTAACTGCAGACTGTCAGCTTTAATTTGAGGGTATGTACATCCAACTCAGGTGAACGGTGTAGGACTTACAGCAGTTTGTATATGTGCCTCCCACTTGTTAAGGGACCAAAAGTAATGGGACAATTGGCTTCTCAGCTGTTCCATGGCCAGGTGTGTGATATTCCCTCATTACCCCAATTACAATGTGCACATAAAAGGCCCAGAGTTCATTTCAAGTGTGCTATTTGCATTTGGAATCTGTTGCTGTCAACTCTCAAGATAAGATCCAAAGAGCTGTCACTATCAGTGAAGCAAGCCATCATTAGGCTGAAGAAACAAAACAAACCCATCAGAGAGATAGCAAGAACATTAGGCGTGGCCAAAACAACTGTTTGAAACATTCTCAAAAAGAAGGAATGCACCAGTGAGCTCAGCAACACCAAAAGACCCGGGAGACCACGGAAAACAAGTGTGGTGGATGACCGAAGAATTCTTTCCCTGGTGAAGAAAACACCCTTCACAACAGTTGGCCAGATCAAGAACACTCTCTAGGAGGTAGGTGTATGTGTGTCAAAGTCAACAATCAAGAGAAGACTTCACCAGAGTGAATACAGAGGGTTCACCACAAGATGTAAACCATTGGTGAGCCTCAAAAACAGGAAGGCCAGATTAGAGTTTGCCAAACAACATCTAACAAAGCCTTCACAGTTCTGGAACAAGATCCTATGGACAGATGAGACCAAGATCAACTTGTACCAGAGTGATGGGAAGAGAAGAATATGGAGAAGGAAAGGAATTACTCATGATCCTAAGCATACCACCTCATCAGTGAAGCATGGTGGTGGTAGTGTCATGGCGTGGGCATATATGGCTGCCAATGGAACTGGTTCTCTTGTATTTATTGATGATGTGGCTGCTGACAAAAGCAGCAGGATGAATTCTGAAGTGTTTCGGCAATATTATCTGCTCACATTCAGCCAAATGCTGCAGAACTCATTGGACGGCGCTTCACAGTGCAGATGGACAGTGACCCAAAGCATACTGCAAAAGCAACCAAAGAGTTTTTGAAGGGACAGAAGTGGAATGTTATGCAATGGCCAAGTCTATCACCTGACTTGAATCCCATTGAGCATGCATTTCATTTGCTGAAGACAAAACTGAAGGGAAAATTCCCCAAGAACAAGCAGGAACTGAAGACAGTTGCAGTAGAGGCCTGGCAGAGCATCACCAGGGATGAAACCCAGCGTCTGGTGATGTCCATGCGTTCCAGACTTCAGGCTGTGATTGACTGCAAAGGATTTGCAACCAAGTATTAAGAAGGGAAAGTTTGATTTATGATTATTATTCTGTCCCATTACTTTTGGTCCCTTAACAAGTGGGAGGCACATATGCAAACTGCTGTAAGTCCTACACCGTTCACCTGAGTTGGATGTACATACCCTCAAATTAAAGCTGACAGTCTGCAGTTAAAGCACATTGTGTTTGTTTCATTCCAACTCCATTGTGGTGGTGTATAGAGCCAAAGATGTTAGAATTGTGTCGATGTCCCAATATTTCTGGACCTGACTGTATACTACAGTACTAAAACTCTTCTTTCTGTAACTTTAACTGGGCAAAAAGTACATCACAGGGCAAAACTTTTTCAAACAAGGTACTTCAAATGGGTTAACTTAACAAATGTGCTCAAAATTCCAACTCCCATGGAATTGAAATTTGGCAAATTTTGTAAAACATTTTATGACATAAAATTATCATAAAGAGCATTTTTATGACATAATACAAAATATTTTAAAATATTTGCTGTGATCAATTCCTGATGTTTGATTGTGTTATATCTTCCTGAATTTTTAAGAACTATTCAAGTATATCAGAAGTGCTGCCATTGTTGAAAGTATTGAAGTATCTGGGAACGAAATTGTCTAGTAAATAAATAAAATCCAGAATAGGAGAAAATATTTTAAAGCCATTGAAATGTCTCAGAAACATTATTGAAAATTCATTTTCTTTTAATGTCCTCCATTTCAACCAATTATTACATTCCTGAATATAATAGTTGTTAATTCCTGAATATATCTCCTAGTGGTGCAGTTTATTCATAGGAATACCATTTAATTTACTTGGATACCCCAGTTTTACTTACTTAAAGATACATTTACTTATATATTTAACACCAATTCAAGAACAGTTGAAGTGTTTTTTGGAAAAGAGAGAGGTTGTCAGTTCCTATATTATAGTAGTTTGGAAGCAGGGCTTACTTAGTTTAGTAGGATTCACTTCCAAGGAAGTATGGATTGGATACTGGTGCTTATTCAGATCATTCATAACAACTTGGTTGTCACTTATCTTTTGTTATTTATGTTACTTGGGATACAGTGAAAATAAAATGTACGAAGATTTTGACACTCCCTATACTGTGTTTTCCCCAACCATACTTACCGCAAGAAAATCTATATATGTGCTCAAAACCACCCATCAATTATCTTTTGCATTCTTGTTGCAATGATAATAGCACAATCATATTTTCAAAGTATCTAAACCACAAAGATTAGAAACACAATTTCAAGCCTAGTACTTCTGAGAGTGCAAAGGATTTATTCCAGCTTTGTGATATAATCATATGTACATCAATCAATAATTCAGTTCAATTTATTGAGGTAAAAGACAAGTACAAATACTAAATAAAATTTAAGTCAAGAGTTAAAATATATCTGTAAAATAATCTAACTAGCTTTAATATGTGAAACCCAGGATGCAGTCTATGTTAAATTAAATTTTAATGTAAATGCTAAAATTATATTGTGTGATATATTTAAAATTACAACAAATAAAAGTTATCTATTAATATAATCGAAGTGGTAATAGCTAACATTTAAATGAATTATAGTTACAGGGGTCCTATGTACACATTTCCCTGAAAATATCCCATAAAATTCAGTGAGAATTCAGAATCCTAAATAAGAGAGAATGTTCAGAATTCATTAAGAGATCGATAGGATACAAACAAAAACTGGTTTAACATGCTTTTTGCTACTTCATAAGGCTGCACAAAATTATGTTCGTATAATTTGTTCTCTCCAGATATTTTACCTCTGCCTCAGAAATGTGTTTCTAGATCTATGGACTTCATTCGTGTTCTTCTTGTTCTCGGGCATCTCTTCGATATACTGTGTGCAAATGTAGTTGATTCAGGGAAGCTCTGCATTTCAGAGAGCACCCCACTTCCATGCAAGGTGTTTGTCAGTTGCATCATTTGTTTATACCTGTCTAGAGATCTTGCGCAAGACCACTAGGCCTGTGTAGGTAAAGAGCTTTGCAAATAAGAATTTGGGCTTTCTTTTTCACTTTCTATAGTGTTTTTTTCTATTCTTTTTTTCTTCAATTCAAAGTCTGTGTTGTTTGTATTCTATTCACAGCTTCCTTAATAAAGTTATATATATATATATATATTTAAAACTCTGTAGAATGTTACCTTAAGATTTTAAAAGCCTATCCTAAAGTGGTAAGCAGGCATTTCCAGTATACTGTACCCATAGTAACAAATTGGCAAGCAACAGATACCTTCGCTACCTCTCACTTCCAAAGAATTAAAGACTATCTACAAGGTTCTTCCTTTCTTCTACCATTTTATCATCACAGCAATCCTCAGGCATAGATTATACTGGCAGAAGATCAGTAGCCAAGGTCACTCAGTGAGCTTCATTCTGAGTGGGAGTTTTACATAAGTCTCTCTGATCCAAATCCAACCTTTTAAATAGCCTTGCAAGTTTAAGATCAATAGAAACTTCACACAACTCCACCCCAGCTTGCTACTACCCATTCACATTCTCAAGAGTAAACCCGTTTAGCAAAAGAATATACAAGTCCTACCCAGAAATCTGCGGAAATATCTGTATACATATTGGCTCCTTGGATGACCTCTTCATTCTGCCTCCATTACCTCCACATTCTCTAATCTAAGTATGGCCAAGCAAACATTTCAAGAGGTTGTCATGCGGGTGTCACATTGCCACACCCACTGCTCATCTGGGGGAAGAAAGAAAGCTTCCTTTAGCATTGTCCAGGATTACGCTGCATGAGCATCCTCACACAATATTACTAACTAGATTGCTAGCCCTCTGGATGTTTGATTATCCTGGTTTATCAAGAGCTGTTAGCAGATTTTAAACTACCAGCCTTTACTTCAGAAAAAGAAAAAGCCCGCAGAAAGGTGACTTCTGGCCTCCTGGTTTGGTTGCACATTAAAATGGCTACTTTGCATATTTTCAATTTGAGACACTGAAGACCTGCTACCACTTAAAGGACATGGCACTAAATTAGGATTAATTTCCTGTTTGAGTTCAAGAACTCAAAGCCATCAGCCACTTCTTCTATTGCAAGTTTTGTGCTAGTTGACATTATTCTTATCTTAATATTTAACATTCACCTGAATTGTTTAATGTCCATTTTTATTTTCACAATCTCTCATTTTTTCCCCACTTTAAGCACTTTCTATATATCTGAAACTTAGCATTTTGGTCTGTTTGACTCTTGAGTCTTCACTCCTGCCTTTCTTATAATGTATTCTCTGTGTAAATTAAACATAGAGACAAAATTCCTACTTGTTTCATTCCCCTTCTTATTCCAAACTGCTCTGTTTTTCCAAATTCAACCCTTATGTCTCATTCATTGTAAAGTTTCCTCAGAAAAATAAACACAATATGATATTAGAGTTCTGTCTTTTCAAATCCAATTCCGCATAAATGAATCCGGATTGCAGTTAGTCTCCTATTTTGACAGCCTGTTCTAATCTCTTACTATTTTAAGCAAGAGCATTCAATTTCAATTACTATTCAGTTACTGTTGCTATTAAAGGAATGGGCCTTTTGTTTGATTCTCCACTCCCCCAAATCCCTATTCAGAAAGAAGACTGCTAAATCCTGTGAGATTTCAGTAATGTTGGTGTGCGTGAGGGCATCTTTTAGAAGTCCAGCAAAGATTTGGCAGCCATAGGGTGAAATATTGGGTGAAGTCAATATTGAAGATGAAGAATTATTACTGGTACTAAACAATGATGGTCAAAAATTACCCATGAGATGCAGTGTGGTACTGCTATTAAGATACTAGGCCCACATTTAACTCCACTTTTAAGCATGGAGATTTACTGGGTGACTTTCGGGTAGTTATTTTGTCTTAGCTCAACCTACCTCAAGGGTTGCTGTTGTGGAGATAAAACAAGCCAGTTTTATTCCAACCCTTTTGAGTTTTTAAGAAAAAGCCAGAGTAAATCTAATCTAATTTTGCTTGCTGATAATTCTCTTTCACTACCTTGTAATATAAATCTTCACATATAAGTTAAAGCCTGATCCAGCAGATTCTTTCAAAATATTATTGTTGACTTCTAATCTTTTAAGACAGGCACAAATTTACTGACATATAAACTTTTTCCTTTCTGATGTACACATCAGTATTTCTCCACTTCAACAATGTTACAATGTGTGGACCTCAACATCAGCTATGGACTTATTGACATAAATCTTTATGGCTGTACTTCAGGATAAAGTGTGTAACGTAAGAACAGATGTTGCTACTACCTCTTCGAAAGCCTTCATTTCTGAGCCGTGACAAAACAATTGTGGTTGTGCTGATGAACTAATCAACCTGTACAGGAATCAAATCAGGTGATTCAGATTAATCATTTAGATAACTTTGACCTGTTGAAGGAGAAGGAGACTATGAGACTCATGGTTTTCTCAACGTGATTTTCAGATTTTGATCTCCCTTGTTTATGAATGTGACAGGATGACATTGCAGGACAAGTTGTGAGAAGTTTTGTGGAAATCAGGACACTCCAGGCATGATGAGTATGGTAAAATCCTTCCACCATGACTTTTTGAATATCTACATTTGAAGTCAGATATTAAACTGATAAGAACAGATACTACGCATAATCTTAGCTAAAAGGCCAAGAAACGAGAAGAGGCAATGCAGTGGCTCAACAGTTAAGATTCCAGGCTTGTCATATGGAAAGCTGGCAGCCCAGATTCAAGATCCGAGTGCCACGTGACTTGGTGAGCTCCTGTCCTCTCCCCAGCTCCTGCCAACCTAGCAGTTTGAAAACATGTAAATGCAAATAGATAAATAGGTACCATTTCATGGGAAGGTTAACAGTGTTCCATGATGTCATGCTGGAGACATGACCATGGAAATGTCTTCAGACAGTGCTGGCTTTGAAGCAATGGCTTTGAAATGGAGATGAACCTCACCTCCTATAGTCGGCAACAATTAGCGGACTAAAATCCACAGGGACTTTTTTTCTTTTTTTACGTTTGAAGTAAATACAAATATACTTACATTGACATTACGAGTCCAGACATCTCTGATCCAGCCAGGATCTTTCATCAATGGAATCTACAATTCAAGATAAATATTTAATTAACACCATGTTGAAAGTCGGTGTCCCCCCCCGACAAATGAAGATTTTTGAGGAATATTAAAAAGACAGAATATTATATTTCCCTATATAAGAAATGGAGAAACATTGTTTTAAAGGCAGAAAGCAGCCCCCACTTTCCTTAATAGCCCATAGCAGATGTCAGCATTTAAGAGATAAAGAGCTTATTGAAAGATAAGTATCTAGATAGCTCTGTTCATAGGCAAAATAAACACTGCAGGCAGAAATCCATTCAAGACAGGATATTTTGAAATTCCCTGCAGCAAAGTCTGAACAAAGGCAGAATGGTAGGATTAGAAGCAAGCCCATTCACTCAAGATCCAAAACAGGACAAAAGCCATTAAGACACAATAGGAACTGCTCAATACCATTTCAGAACACAAACCCCTTCATTGCACCATCCCAGAGCAGTTCAAACTTCACCTGGGAGCTCAGATAAACAATAAACCAGAGGTAAACCAGATTAGCTCAGACAAGCACCTAAGATTTGCATTTCCTCTTTTTGCCTATAGAGCCAGCTATGACCCCTACATAACCCCCACATGACCCCATAGGAATCTGACAACAGCCAATAGAATACAAGTTCTTGCACAGGAATAGGAAGCTCAAATACAAAGCCCAGAAAACGTATAAAAAAAACTCCACTCTCAACTCCATTTTGTCAGATGCCCAGAACCACAACCCATGTGGTTCTGCTTCATCAATAAACCATCTTTCCAATCAGCCTCCATGTTTCCAGTGTCTTTCCCCCGGCTTGGAACTGAACTAGATGGATATTTCTTCCCACAACCATAGTGACATAGTAATTATTTAAAAGGGACAGCACTCTTATCTGTGGTAGTGTGAAGTTTTACATCTCTACCACAGCTACATGTGCACCTCTTCATTGGTTTCCTTGTGAAAATCTATTGAAGTAGATTTCCTGTCATACCTTTCAGTTCGTCCCTACCTAGTGGCGATAAAGACGGCAAAGTGTAATTACTTTTCCGCCTCTATTGCGTCATCAGGGAATCGTCCGGCAGCCCTGTTCAGGGTAACCCGCTCCCTGCTCCATCTGGGAGCGCGGGAGGATCCCTTGGAAGGCAGGGCGGAGGATTTCGGACAATACCTGTATGACAAAATCGCTCAGATCCGGGGGGACTTGGACTCTGACTGGGTAGATCAGGGCAGGGTGACGAGGAATAGTCTTGAGAATGTTATCTGGGAGGAGTTTGACGCTGTGACTCCCGATGATGTGGACAGGATTTTGGGGAGACTTAGTGCGGCCACATGTTTACTGGACCCGTGTCCCTCCTGGTTGGTACTGGCCTCCCGGGAGGTTACACGAGGCTGGCTCCAGGGTGTTATCAACGCTTCATTGAGTGAGGGTCACTTCCCCGCGGCCTTGAAAGAGGCGGTGGTGAGGCCTCTCCTCAAGAAGCCGTCCCTGGATCCGGCAATATTGGCTAACTATTGTCCTGTCTCCAACCTTCGCTTTCTGGCGAAGGTTGTTGAGAGTGTGGTCGCGCGACAGTTTCCGCAATTCCTGGAGGAAACATCCTATCTGGATCCGTTCCAGTCTGGTTTCAGGCCTGGGCACAGCACGGAAACGGCATTGGTCGCGTTGGTTGATGATCTCTGGAGGGCTCGGGACAGGGGTTGCTCCTCTGTTCTGGTCCTGTTAGACCTCTCAGCGGCTTTTGATACCATCGACCATGGTATCATGCTGCACCGGTTGGAAGAGTTGGGGATGGGGGGCACCGTGTTACGGTGGTTCTCCTCCTTTCTCTCCGACCGGTCGCAGTTCGTGTTGGCAGGGGGGCAGAGGTCGACCTCGAGGCCTCTTATATGTGGAGTGCCTCAGGGGTCGGTCCTCTCGCCCCTCCTGTTCAACATTTATGTGAAGCCGCTGGGCGAGATCATCCGTGGCTTTGGGGTAAGATACCATCAGTACGCTGATGATACTCAGCTGTACATCTCCACCCCAGGCCACCCCAATGATGCCCTTGAAGTGATGTCCCAGTGCCTGGAGGCTGTACGGATCTGGATGGGGAGGAACAGGCTCAAGCTCAACCCTTCCAAGACTGAGTGGCTGTGGTTCCCGGCATCCCGATATAGTCAGTTGACTCCATCACTGACTATTGGGGGCGAGTCTTTGGCCCCCACAGAGAGGGCTCGCAATCTGGGAGTCCTCCTGGATACGCAGCTGTCCTTGGAGGAACATCTGACGGCTGTAACCAGGGGGACCTTTTATCAGGTTCGCCTGATCCGCCAGTTGCGGCCCTTTCTTGATCGGGATTCCCTGTGCACAGTCACTCATGCCCTCGTGACCTCTCGCCTTGATTACTGTAACGCTCTTTACATGGGGCTCCCCTTGAAGGGCACCCGGAGGCTCCAACTGGTCCAGAACGCAGCAGCGCAGGTAGTGACGGGAGCAGCATGGCGCTCCTATGTAACACCGCTCCTGCGCGAGCTGCACTGGCTCCCAGTGGTCTTCCGGGTGCGCTTCAAGGTGTTGGTTATCACCTTTAAAGCGCTCCATGGCATAGGGCCTAGCTATCTCCGAGACCGCCTGCTGCCACCGACGACCTCCCATCGACCCGTGCGCTCCCACAGAGAGGGCCTCCTCGGGGTGCCATCAGCCAAACAATGCAGGCTGGTGACCCCCAGGGGGAGGGCCTTCTCTGTGGGGGCTCCCACCCTCTGGAATCAGTTGCCCCCTGAGATAAGGAGAATCCATGACCTCAGTGCCTTCCGCCGTGCCCTTAAAACCTTCCTTTTCCAACAAGCCGGGCTGGCCTAATTCTTTTTAAGTGTTTTTAATTGTTTTGTTTATTGTTTTAATTAATGGGGCCAAATTTATATATATTTTTTAACTGTATTTTAATATTTGTATTTGATGTTTTTATTTGGCTGTTCACCGCCCTGAGTCCTCAGGGAGAAGGGCGGTATACAAATTCAAAAATAAATAAATAAATAAATAAATATGAGACCATTGAGTTGGTTGCAATTTTTTTCCAGTGAATTATTTAATGGCTTTCTTCTATTTGGAACTCCAAAGTCACTTTCAACATTGATTTGAAGGATCTTGCTATTCAAAATATAGGGGGGCGGGCAGCAGAATTGTCTCCTTTCTCTACTTGGCCAATAGAGGTGTCCCACTGGATTAAAAAAAAAAGTAGTTTTGCTGATTTAAGATGGAGCACCCCTATTTTGGCAATCTTCCATGTCTCTTGCAATCTCCTGTGCTTTTGAGAGTGATTTCTGAGAATTGGCAAATCAGTTGGGAGATGGCACAGAGAGATGCTTTAGAAAGAAAAAAAGAAATGGAAGCAATGCAACATCTGAAGTTTATATACACATAATAATCCAGTACCATGACATATCTGCATAAGCATGGACCTGGGGTTTTATTTTTCCCTTGTGATAGTTCTATATTGACTGAGTCAGCACAGCTGACTATTTGTAACCTTCCAAGGTGGTTTTCTGCAGAGTTAATACTACAAATGTTTTTATATCACATGGATTGCCCTTCCATTTTACAGTGACCCCACCACCATCCCGTGTAGCCAATGAGCCCTCAATATATGATTTTTAGATTCATATATTTTTATTCTACATTCATGACATTTCTATCCATATGCTGGACATTGTTATCCATACTGTGTCAGCTACATCGTTTGCATAAAGAATAAAGTGTTGTCTTACATCTTGTATTAAATAGAGATTGAATTTGTCAGACCCAAGAACCAAGTTACTTCAAGACGTTTTTATTGTTGTTCACCTACAAACAGAATCTTGCCAAACTAAAGCACTTATCTACATAACTATTAAATATACTCAATAAACAACTAGGGGGTGTCGGCCTACACCAGGGGTGGGCAATTGTGGCTCTTTTACAGCCAAGCTGTCTCAGGAATTCTGGGAGTTGAAGTCCACAGGTTGTAAAATAGCCACAATTGTCCACCTCTGGCCTACACCATCTTCCTACATACCAAGGATTCTGAGCTATGTTGTGTCTTTGGTCCCTGAGAAAGAGCCCCTCCCTCCTGCAACTCTGGACTACACCCCATCATAACGTTTATGATAAAGTTCTGTTGATATCCAGAAGCTGAGTGTACATCATGTGTATGTTATTCTATACTATAAAATACAAGAAAGAAAATGAGCCCTTCTAAATTATCATAGAATAGAATGAATTCTGGTTAAAGGTGCCATTATCAATAACTTTTTGCAGAGGCTTCCAGGGCTGATTTATTTATTTATTATATGTTTATCCCACCTATATTATTTTATAAGTAACTCAGGGTAGGTAATCCTTTCTCCCCTTATTTTCCCCACAATAAGAACCCTGTGAGTTGAGCTGAGCTGAGAGAGTAACCAGTTCAAAGTCACTCAGCCAACTTTCATGTCTAAGGCAGAACTAGAACACACAATTTCCTAATTTCTAGGCCAGCACCTTAGCAATTACATATACAGTACATTTTAATATTGGTGTAACAGTTTCACAATCTTCGAAGCATTTGCTAATCTATATTTATAATTAAGAGCCTTAAGTAAGCACAATGTGAGATTACTTCCTTAATAGTGTACAGTACACTCAGGAAGTAATTTGATCTGAACATCCTTTAATTAACCATCCTACAGCAATACAAGGACAGTATGAGAGACTACTGGGAGCCATTCTGCAGGACTATCAAGGCTGTACTAAAATATACAAGCTAAAATACTGAATTAGTATCAACAATCTGTAGAGACAGAAGTATCAATGGGTCACCATAATAGGCCAGGGGCTTCCAGTCCTCCACTTACTATTATTTGTTTAGTGACAGTTTGAAGTTACAACAGCATTGGAAAAAGTGATTTATGACCAGTGGTGAAATGCAGCTGGTTCTATCCGGTTCAGGCGAACCGGTAGTGCCGGCAGCAGGAGGCTCCTCCCATCCACCCGGACATCATCATGTCCTGTTTTTGACACTCTGCGCATGCACAGAAGGTCCTGTGCATGCGCAGAGGTGTCGTGCTCCCATTTGCGAACCGGTAGCGAAGGTAAGTGGATTTCACTCCTGCTTATGACCAGGTTTTCCCACTTATGACTGTTGCAGTATTCCCATGGTCATGTGATCAAAATTCGGTTGCCTGGCAACTGGCATGTATTTATGACCATTACAGTGTCCTGGGGTCATGTTGTCGCCATTTGTAACCTTCCCAGCCAGCTTCTGACAAGCAAAACCAATGGGGTAAGCCAAATTCACTTAATGGCTGCATGATTTACTTAACAACTGCTGTGATTCACTTAACCGTGGTGGCAAAAAGGTCATAAAATGGGGCAAAACTCACTTAACAATGGCCTTGCTTAGCAGCGGACACTTTGGGCTCAATTGTGGTTGTAAGTCAAGGACTATCTGTAATTGATAAAATAGGTCATCTTCTGGCTAGCTGGGGACTTTTAAATATTCTGCAAAGATAGCCATTGCCTCCTTTCCAGGGGAAGACAAATGAGGGGAAAGGAAGTGAGAAGGTTCTCAGGGAGCCTTGGCTGGGAAATATATATTTGTCTAACTAGGCCTAGAAATTTAAGCCCAATACCTAGAAATCCTGAAGGGATTGAAACCAGTAAGATAAATTTGGCAGGGAAAGTATAGACCGATGTGTAAAGGATTTCTTATTTCTTCTGGGTGCTGCTTGTGTTCTCTGGCGTAGCATTAATCTGTACTCTTCCTTCCTCTGTCCTCCTTTATTTTGCTTGCTCAAATTAATGATAATTAGTTTTAATAGGCAGTTCTCAGCCTCATGTATCTTAAAACAGATGACATATATTTCTAAAACAAATCCTTGCTTGCCTTCTTAAAATAAAGATCCTTTCTTTTTGGGTTAATCCGAAAAGACCATTAATTGGTCTTTTCCTAGTATCATACATTCCAAAACCCTTTGGGTTTGGCTATTCTGATTAAAAGAAAAAAAAATGGGCCATTTATTTGAAAACTTATTCCTGAGGAAAGCAGATTTCCAGTTCTCTCTGTTCAAAATCAGATCATCAGGTACTGTAACTCCCTTTCAGATTGCAATACTTTCACTCGGGAATACTGCAGTGGTGAAATCCAATTTTTTTTATTACAGGTTCTATGGGCGTGGCTTGGTGGGCATGGTGTGGCTTGGTGGGCATGGCAGGGAAAGGATACTGGAAAATCCCCATTACCTCCCCACTCCTGGGGGAAGGATATTGCAAAATCTCCATTCCCACCCCACTCTGAGGCCAGCCAGAGTTGGTATTTGCCGGTTCTCCAAACTGCTCAAAATTTCCGCTACCGGTTCTCCAGAACCTGTCAGAACCTGATGAATTTCACCCCTGGAATACTGTACTTCTGAACTCAGTTGGGAGAGTGTAAGGATAGTGATTCAGGCATAGGTTTGACAAGCTTGTGTTTGTGACAGATACCTGCTGCACCTCTCCCATACTATTTATTTATTTATTTTATTAGTCATATTTCTATGCCGCCCACTCTCCGAGGACTCTGGGCGGCTTACACCAAAGACAATATACTAAATAGCATATTGCCCCCTAACAATCTGGGTCCTCATTTTACCCACCTCGGAAGGATGGAAGGCTGAGTCAACCTTGAGCCGGTGAGATTTGATCCGCTGATCTGCTGAACTAGCAGTCAGCTGAAGTAGCTGCAGTACTGCACCCTAACTACTGGATTGTTTGACAAATGAATCATTTTTCAGTCCTATTGATTTCATGCCCAGACATTAAACAGTCCCTTAAATTGAACTAGACTCCAGATATCCATTTTATTTTCATAACAATAAATCAAAATTGATTTATCATTGCCATACCAAGCAATGGTATTTTCTTCTTCCTCCCTCACTCTTTTTCTTCCCTTCCTTGTTTAGTATACAGCTCTGCATTATTATTATTTTGATGATTTCCCAAATAATAATCACATCCAACACTTCTTTTCAGAATCAGCTAAGGTCAAGTAAGAACAACCATTTAGCATCTGCTTGGCCGATGAGTATATATTATTTAAATAAAACCAGTGACATGAGAGGCAGTTTGGTATAGTGATTAAGACACCAGGCAAGAGTCCAGGAGATTGTGAGTTCTAGTAGGCATAAAAAAAAAAACCAGCTGGGTGACTTTGGACCAGTCACTCTCTCTCAGCCCAACCCTTACTGGGTTGTTGTTGTTGTTGTGGGGATATTACGAGGAGGAAGGAATATTGATATGTTTGCCACCTTGAGTTGTATATAAAAAAGGCAGGATAAAAATCTAAAGAAAAAGTAACTGACCTAAGTCAAATTGTTACCTTAAAGTTAGCAGAGATGTCTGCATTATGATTTTACAGGGCAAACTCTGCCTCCCTTGTACATGTCCATAGACAACTCTGAATGTGATACAGCCCATCTAGACTGAAAGGTGTAACATATATTCAAATCAGCACTAATGCCCCAATGGGTTGACATTCACTTTTTCTTCCAATATTTTCTTACAACTTAGTACCAAATTTATATACCCTGTTTCTCCCAAAATAAGACATCCCCTGATAAAAAACCCAATCGGACTTTTGAGCACATGGCTATAAGGCCAAGCACTCATTTCAGGGCTCAAAAAAATATAAGACAGGGCCTTATTATCGGGGAAACATGGTGCTACTTGATTCATTGATTCTTTGCTTATGTGCCTTCAAGTCAGTATTGATGCTTAGCAAGATAGACCTTCTCCAGGATGATCTGCCCACAATCTGTCCTTTCAGGCTCCCAAAAGCCCACCAATCAATTGACTCCATCAATCTTGTTGCAGGTCTTTCTCTTCTTCTATTTTTTTCCATTTTTCCCAGCTTTATGGATCTCTCAAGGCAGCTAAGTCTTTGTTTAATGTGTACAAAATAAACATTTAACCTAGTCATTTGGGATTTTACTAAAGATTCTGGATTGATTTGTTTTATAATCCATTTGCTTGTGTTCTTGGCTATCCATGGTATTCTCAGGAATCTTCTGTAATACCAACTTCAAAATAAATTTAAATAACAGTGATTATAACAATAATAATAGCTTACATACTTTTTCTATCCAATTTCTTCACTATTGCTTTCAAGAGTTGGCCCATACCAATTTAAGGATTAATCCCAAAGCAGATTAAGAAAACGACATGAGACAACAATTTGTAAAGAGTAATGTAGTTTTGGTGTATATTCCTGAGCATTTTTTGCTCATCTCTCCCAACATTAGGAATTAAGCTCATTCAAAGCTGGGTTATAATTAAAAAAAACTTGTGGGGGGATGAGAAAATTATTTATTATCATAGAGCCCAAATCAGAAAGTAGGCAGAGATGGGCAGTGGCCAATCCGGACATTCCTCACCACCTCTCTCACTAATTGAAAAGTTTAAGCCAATAATAAACAATGAGGGTATACGGCATTAGCCAATTCTCTGTTTATACTTCCTGAACATGGAGCCTCATGTGCATTTCCTCTCCCTTCTTATCTACAGTTAGCCAAAATGACTATAGATGTTCTGCCCCAGCTACAGACCCCAAAGAACACAGCACACACAAAGTCTGTATAAACCTTAGTTTACTAAATTAAATCAGGTTTTTTTCAAACAAAGGCTGTTAATTAACTTTCTTAACAGCCTACAAGAATCCAAAGAATAAATAATCTTAATCTTACTATTGTTGGCAGAAAGCCCAGAAGCAATTTGCAGAGAACTAAGATCAAGGCACGAAGGAGAGTGAACGAACTTGTTCCCTGCAAATTGCTTCAGTCGGCGTTCCTCCTTAAGTAGGCTAAGGGAGTGGCCAATTAGCCCCAAGCCTTACTCTCGAGGAGACCTCCTCCTGAGGAACCACTCCTGCCTTTTGGCAGCTCTGCGCGCCCGTGCATCGAGAAGAGGCTCCTCCTCTTCGTCCTCTTCACTTAAGGGAGCTTCTGGAGGTTCTGAAGGCCCTGGCTGAATCCCCGCCTCTGGCACCACATCTTCTCCAGCCTCCTCATTGTCCAACTCGAATGCCAGCTGCACAGGCTGCTGGCTGAATCAGCCACCAGCCGCACAGGCCGCATACGGGCCACAACAATAGAGTGTCTGCAGTAAACAACAACAACACCTAAGTCCTTAATCTTCCTTGAACACAACTTTTGTGACATGCTCACTTATCCAAGACAGAGCTAGCCTTCCCCTAAAATGGCATCACTGTTGCTCATTACAACCTTTTAAGCAACAGTAATAGCATTTAGACTTATACACCCTTATATAGTGCTTTGCAGCCCTCTCTAAGCAGTTTACAGAGTCAGCCTATTGCCCCCAATAATCTGGGTCCTCATTTTACCGACCTCAGAAGAGTGGGAGGTTGAGTCAACCTTGAGCCTGGTGAGACTCAAACTGCAGAACTGCAGGCAACTGGCAGTCAGCAGAAGTAGCCTGCAGTACTGCATTCTAACCACTACATCACCATGGCTCTTTTAGCTTCTCATCAACAGTTATACTACTTTAGATATTATTATAAGAAAAAAAATCCAACACTAAACACACCAACCGCCACCACTACCACAAAGAATTAGCCCAGCAAAGCTGGTGGAGGGGAACTATATTAAAATCCCTTCTCCACAGAGGCGGCGTGGTGGCTCAATGATGCTGGAGACAATCTTTGCTCCGGCAGTTCAAGTCCTGGCACTGCATGGACGGATGAGCTCCTATCATTCGCCTTAGCTTCTACCCACCTAGCAGTTTGAAAGCATGTTATATGCAGGTAGATAAATAGGTACCACTTTGGTGGGAGGACAAACCAGTGCTTAGTGTCAGAATCCTGACACTAAGAGAATCCTACCGGTGTTGGACCTTCCTGGATGTCATGCTCTTTTGTGACGTGATTTTGGTGGAGGGAGAAAGCCCAGGATGATGCTGCAGGATACCGTTCATCTTTCTTTCTGTGCCGAACTAGCTCACCTCATGTGGTGCACCATGGATAGCACGCGAGCATGAACTGAATGGGCTAGCAGTGTTAGGTAGCCCAATAACTACTCTGTATTAGCTTTGTAGTCTCCTGGCTAATTTAACATAATCATACAATCAACAAATAAATCTTTTAAACAAAATCTATGTAAACATGGTGATTCTCTTCTTCCTTTATCTCTTAATCAGATGAAGATTTGTATTGTAAAAAGATTGCTTTAAATATACATATGCTGTATGTTACAGAGAGACGGGCGTGGCTCTCTTTAGCAAGAATGAATAATCATGGCGTATTCATTATATTTTTCTCTCCTTTTTTGGATAGCCTGTCATATTGCACTATCCATAAAATAAAAGACAGTGATATAAGAAACATAAGGCCCTGCTTTATGTACCTAATGGCCCAAAAATGTCTTTAGTCAAACTAGCCACTCACATTTTCTTCCAACCTCATTATGTTCACTTTATAAAGCATGTAACAATAAAAACTTCATAAAACAAACAAAGCAAATAAAATAACAGACAGGACAGTTCTTTAAAATAGCATAGAACATGGATTGGATTGAATTGATTGATTGACTGATTGATTGATTGATTGATCTAAAAGATTTATACGCCTGTCCATCTGGTAAAACACAACCCTGGGCAGCTCACAACAACTGTAAAATCACAAACAGTAAAAACAAAGAAACAAAAAAACATAAGGAAAACCAGGCATCTAACCCATCGTCTCCATCCATACCATTATTACTTAAACGTCTGCTTCAAGGACCCTTTGGGATCTCCTAAGACCCACTCAGGGGTCCACAAAATCAAAATTATATATCACCTCATGTTGAAAAATAATATACAATATTAAAATCCCATCAAACCATTGTGAGAAGCAGTAGGAGCAGCAAATGCATGATCTTTAATTTTAAATATGGTAAATATTGATAAATATACTCCATGCAAACAGAAGTTCTTTGATGCTATCCATAGGTTTTAAAAGTAGGAAGAGCTCTGAGAGAAAAAGTTTAAGAAACACTGACCCAAACAGTTCCAAGATTCAAACCTTACTGTCCCAGAGCCTGGAGGGGGGGGGAGACCTCCTTTATAGCTTTCGGGAAAGTGTTGTGGTCTGCCATCAGCCTGTGGAGCTGGCAGCAGAGTCAGACAGTGAGGAGGCTGGGGAGGACCATGGGCCAGGCCTGGAGTCTGGGGAAGGCTCGGACGAGGGCTCTGCATCAGAGGCAGAGAAAGGGCCATCTGGGAGGTACGTGCTACCTCCGGAGCCTCCAGAGTCAGACCTCAGCGAGGCAGAGGAACAGGGGGAGCCTGTTCGCAGTGTGCACATGTGCAGAGCTGCCAGAAGGCAAGAACAGCTAAAACAAAAGGGATGACTTGGGAGTAGGGCTGGGAGATGATTGGCCCCTCCCATAAGACTTAAAAGAGAAGCAAAGGCACTTGGGCCTTTGCAGGAAGCAATGTTTGTTCATTTGGTTCAGCTTAAAGCCTGAAGCTCTCTTTGATTCTGGACTCCGTGTGGCTTTGCCAATTAGGTCTTTGGCAGCATGTCAAGGGAGATAAAGGTAGGAGATTCTCCCGAAGAACTTCTCCCGAAGGACTCTTTATAACTAATTGCGACTCATCAGTGAATGAACAGAATTCACAGCTGTTGTAATAAAAGAGGGTTTTGGGACTACTCGTGTGTTTTAATGACTCAGGAAGCCTAGATCAGAACAGAAAGTTTAAAAGGGCAGGAACCTGCAGGACTCCAGGGAGAAATGATGATAGCTGCCATCAAAAACCCCAAAGGGACATGCTTCTTCTCAAATCTAGAATGCAATCACAGTACGAAATAAATGTATCTAGGTTATGGAAAGAGACTTATTTATTTATTTAGCGTATGGCAAATACATGGACTTATAGTGGTTCAAATGTTACTGTCCAGTCCGCCCAACCATTCAAGGACAGGGTGGTCTATGTTGAAAAAAATCAGACATTGGGCCGGTGTAAGCTCTTGATGGACATACAGACACAATGTGGTGGATATTTTGTCGAGGAGCACCACAGTCACACTGATGGGTAGAGACAAGACCCCACTTAAACAATGGTGTCCTGGCAGACACCATATTGGGTACGGATCCAGTTCAGAGGTGACCAATCCTGGCGAGGAAGGTCAAAACCTGGCACCTTTTGTGTAGGATCATCTATGATTGCCAGGGCGTTCAGCAGCCCATTTGGCTTTTCACTGTGAGTTGACCCTGTTGTTCCGCCAGGCCGGGCTATCAACATGATAGTTTTAAATTGGGGTATTTAAATTTCTGGGGTTTTAAATTTGAGCCAAATCTATTTAATTATTTTAAATCTTAATCGCTGTTTTGTCTTGTGTTTTTAAATAGGCTATACACCACCCTGAGTCCTTCGGGAGAAGGGCGGTATACAAATATAATAATAATAATAATAATAATAATAATAATAATAATAATAATAATAATAATAATAATAATAATAATAATAATTATTATTATTATTATTATTATTATTATTATTATTATTATTATTATTATTATTATTATGTCAAAGTTGTTGGACAGCTGTTCAGCGAGTGCCAGAGAGGGCTTCCTGGATTTAAGCCTGCCAACTGATAGATTGGAGAGAGATTTTGCACTACCTCATCCACCTCCTAAAAGCATCTGTCTGATAACTTCCAAATGTGACTTGGAATACTCAGAAAATAGCCCAATAGGTTAAGATGGAAAGAACAAATGTAAGCAAGAAAATAATTAAAGCAGGAAGTGGAAGCACTGTTACCATGCCACCCGGGTTTCAAAATGTGCCATTGGTAATAACTAAGTATTATTAGCTCCTTACAAAACACAAACATATATTTAACGTATAGCCACAACACAATTAGCATCATGATAATGACTTGCAAAATCTGTTCTCCTTTACTGTTTTAAATACAGGCAATCCTCATTCAGTGACATTCAAAGTCATGACAGCACTGAACCAGAGGACTGATGACCACTCCTTTTAGTTGCTGCTGTCACAGAATTGCAGCGATCCTCATTTGCAGCCCTCACTGCTGGCTTCCAACAAACAAATTCAATGGGAAAATTGTCAGGATGCCATAAATGGTGATCATATGACCACGGGATGCTGTGACCACACAGAATTCATCTAACAGATGCCTGTCAAACACAACTGCTGTCATAAGTCAGCATGGTGATGTGACATTACGTTTTATGATTGCATCACTTTGCAACAGAGTCGCCGGTCCCAATTGCCATCATTAAGCAAGGATTACCTTTGGTGCCATTTTCTTACATGAGGCTTTATTTGAAAGTATATGCATACTTCCAAATAAGTATGCAAAGGAATTATGCCCTAATCTGCATTGCTGTCTTCAGATTTAGGGCATATCCAAACTGTACTTGTCAGCTGATCCTGTCCTAAAATCATGATAGCTTAGATCTAAACTGTATTTAGAAAAATCTGTTTGGATTAAGATGGTTTGGCTACACCTTGAAAAGGAGCTGGCTACCATATCCACCCACTGGGCAATTCTCTTCTGCTGGACCTTCCCATCTTTCTACCCAATGGCTAATCACTTTCCTTTCTGTGTTGGTGGTATGCATAGATACCTGTCTATAAAGTACAATTGAGTCCAAAATTTATGTTGCTAAATAAGAGTTTTGCTCAGTGGTGAAATCCAATTTTTTTTACTACCGGTTCTGTGGGTGTGGCTTGGTGGGCATGGCAGGGGGAGGATACTGCAAAATCTCCATTCCCACCCCACTCTGGGGCCAGCCAGAAGTGGTATTTGCAGGTTCTCCAAACTGCTCAAAATTTCCTCTACCGGTTCTCCAGAACCTGTCAGAACCTGCTGGATTTCACCCCTGGTTTTGCCCCATTTTACAGCCTTTCTTGCTATAGTTGTTAAGTGAATCACTGCAGTTGTTAAGTTAGTAACACGGTCGTTAAGTGGATCTGGCTTCCCCATTGACTTCGCTTGTCAGAAAATCGCAAAAAGGTGATCGTATAACCCCAGGACACCGCAACCATCATAAATGGGAGTCAGTCACCAGATGTCTGAATTTTGATCACATGACCATGGGGATGCTGCAGCAGTCATAGGTGTGAAAAACGGCCATAAGTCACTTTTTTCAGTGCGGTTGTAACTTTGAACCGTCACTAAATGAACAGTTTGTAAACTGAGGATTACCTGTATGCAGTATGTAACTATTCAAAGTTATGTTTAAATACACAAATATAAAACATCAAAATGCCCATACCCAGAAGCACAATAACCAGATTAAAATAGAATTTTTTACATTTCCAAAGTATTTCTTCATGAAAATCTCTTGATGCCCAGACTGACATGTTGTTTTTGGTGAATCAGTAATTAAAATACCTGTTTTGCATTCAAAATAATTGCCATTCAAAAACAAGCAGAAAACTTTTTTTAAAAAAATTACTATTTTTTTCCCCTGGCCTCTCTATTTTTCAGTCACCTGAGTCTGCAGTCACTTTTACCTAGGGGTGAAATGCTGCCGGTTCGGACCAGATCGCCCAATCCGGTAGCGATGATGGCGGGTAGTTCGGGGAACTGGTAGCAAAAATCCCTGCCCACCCCCATGCCCAGCTGAGGTGCGCGATCATCAGAGGCTTTTTTTTTAACTTTTAAAAGCATTTTTTCTACAACCTCTTCGGCCGAAAAGAGGAAAAAATGCTTTTAAAAGGCTCTGACGATCCCAGCTGAGTTGCCTGATCGTCAGAGCCTTTTAAAAGCATTTTTTCCTCTTTTTGGCCGAAGAGGTTGTAGAAAAAATGCTTTTAAAAGTTTTTTTTTAAAAAGTTGACCACGCCCACCCAGTCACATTATCCCCCATCAAGCCACGCCCACAGAACCAGTAGTAATAAATTTTACATTTCACCACTGCCAATCACCTCAGGTGATTGGCAAATTAAATCACTGGGAAATGGTAAAAGAAATGCCTGGAGTTTAAAAAAAAAAAAAACCTAGGAGAAAATAAGAGTCAAGAAATGAAAAAGAGCAATTAACTTCTTTTGGTTTTGAGACCAGAGATGTTCTCTATGTGAAACAAGCATCCTAACCTCTGTGCCACAGAGATCATTTTATATGTATGTTATTTTAACTGGTCACCGCCCTGAGTCCTTCGGGAGAAGGGCGGTATAGAAATTGAATGAATGAATGAATCAATCAATCAATCAATCAATCAGAGAGGTAACAAAAGTCCTCTTAGAAGAAAGACATGGAAAATGAAGACTATTCTATCCTCTGCTTGGGTTAACCTGTAAAGATGGAAAATTCTGCCTGCCAAAGCAAGAAAAACAACATAAGAAGAAAACAATCCTTGCAGCAGGAAAATGGGCCTGAAGCTCCCTTCTGCAATGGGAGAGGAGTGTGAAAAGTGATGTTATCTGCTCCTGCCCTCAAATAATAGTTGGCTCCCTAACTAGAGATAGTTCTTTCGTCATCCAATATTCATTCACCAAAGCTAAATATGGCAATAGCTAACCCTAACTATCAACTGAATCTCTACAATATGTTTCAGCAAGAACATATTCATTTATTTATTTTATTTATAACATTTATATAAACAGCCATCATAACCAACTCTTGGCAGCTCCCAATCAAAAGTAAGAACAATAAAAAACGGTAATAAAACTGTAAAACTACGACACTGAACGAAAAAAAATACCTGGCTCCAGGTCTAGCTTATGTTGTGCATTCACTTAATCGTACCTTAGCACTTGGGGGAAATAAAACCAGATTTTCAAAGCTTTATGGAAAGGTCTGGGAGGATAGAAGGCTGCCTAACTTCATGGTGCAGGGTGTTCCAGGGGTGAAATCTACTTACCTTCCCTACCAGTTAGGAAGTGTGCGCATGAATGTGTCACATGCGATTTTGGACCCTCTGTGCATGTGCAAAGCCTTCTGTGCATGCGCAGAGGGTCAAAAACAGGTTACCTCCTGGTTAAAACCAGGAAGTAATGACGTCCGGGTGGGTGGGCAGAGCCTCGCGCTGCTGCCGCTACCGGTTCACCAAACCACCCGTCACCGCCGCTACCAGTTCACCCAAACCAGTGCGAACCGGTAGCATTTCATCCCTGGGGTGTTCCATAGGGTAGGGGCTGCCAAAAGGCATTTTTGCTCCCATTGGATGGCAGTTTTTAAGGGAAGGAATCAGGAGAATGCCCATCCTATCTGACCAATTAGGACAGGTAAATGTCCTGTAGATGCCTGCAGATAACCTGGCCCCGTGCCATACAGGGCTTTAATGGTGAATTGAATTGCACCCAGAAAAAAGCTGGAAGTCAACGCAATCATACAACAGGGGTGTTTCATGGGCAAATCTAGGGGCAGTGGTGGGTTTCAATTTTTTTTTACTGTGTTCTGTGGGTGTGGCTTGGTGGGCATGGCATGGCTTGGTGGGCGTGGCAGGGAAAGCAGGGGTGGGTTCTAAAACCTTTTACTACCGGTTCTGTAGGTGTGGCTTATTTTGTGGGCATGGCTTGATGGTCATGTGACAATTCTTTAGGATTTAGCAGAGGTACTGGTCTACCAGGTAACCAGAGTGCTTGCAGAGCTGTACCGGTCTACCCATTTATTTTTGCAGGCACTGGTCTACTCATGTATTTTTGCAGGCACCAGTCTACTCATGTATTTTTGCAGGCACTGGTCTACCCATTTATTTTTGCAGGCACTGGTCTACTCATGTATTTTTGCAGGCACCGGTCTATTCATGTATTTTTGCAGGCACCCATCTACCACCAAACTGCCTTTTACCACTGATCAGCTGTAAGGCGGCCCTTTGAAGCCCCGCGGCAAGAGTTTAAACAGTTTTTTTCCTTATAGCCCATCAACTGGGACTCAGGAGGCAGCAATAGATTGGGGATGGGGCCAAATAAAAGTTAAGAATAACGTGGTGGGGCTGGGGGAGCAGAACCAGTTCGGTGACATCATATCGTCACCGCTACCGGCTCAGCGGAACCGGGAGGAACCGGGAAGAACCCACCACTGAGGGGAAGGATACTGTAAAATCTCCATTCTGACCCCACTCCTGGGGGAAGGATACTGCAAAAATCCACATTTCCTCCCAATGAGCTAGGACTTGGGAGACAGAGAATAGATAGGGGCATGGCCAGTCAGAATTTTTACTACCGGTTCTCTGAACTACTCAAAATTTCCACTACCGGTTCTCCAGAACTGGTCAGAACCTGCTGAAACCCACCTCTGTCTAGGGGGCCTTTTTTTACTGTGTATGCTGCTGCATTCTAGACCAGTTGACGTTTTGGGGTGGTCTTCAAAGACAGCCCCATGTAGAGTGCATTGCAGTAATCCAAACGGGAAATGACCAAGGCATGAGTGACTGTGAGCAAGGCCTCCCGGTCCAGGAAAAGGCACAATTGGTGCACACTAGATGAAACTTCAAAGGGCCTCCTAGCTACCTGCTCCTCTAGTAGGAGCCATGAATTCGGGAGGGCCCAATACTGTGTTTCCATCACATCAGGTGGGGGGGGGTCTGCCCAGCCAGAGTCCAACTCTGACAGATGCTGAGAATATTCCCCATAGCGATCCTCCTTGTTTACCCAGCTCCATCTTACCCAAGAAGGACATGGTTACCTGAACCTGGGCTGCTGATCGACTATTTGGAGATGCAGTAAGGGTGGAGAAATAATTATACTTCTATTGTCACAATATATATTAGAGCCTAATATAGGCTCTTACCTGTGCTCAGTCAGCATCATTCTTTGCCTTATGTAAGAAGTACTAAAAGGCCTCATTCTTACGCAAGGAATATTAAAAAGCAAACATACAGTAGTACTCTATAATAGCAATAGCACTTAGACTTATATACCACTTCACAATGCTTGACAGCCCTCTCTAAGCGGTTTACAGAATCAGCATATTGCCCCCCAACAATCTAGGTCCTCATTTTACAGAACTCCGAAGGATGGAAGGATGAGTCAACCTTGAACCTGGTGAGATTTGAACTGCCAAATTGCAGGCAGCCGGTAATGAACAAAAGTAGCCGGCAGTACTGCATTCTAACCACTGCGCCACCGTGGCTCATAATTCTTCTTTTAAGGCAAGGATCTCCAACCTTTTTGATTCTGTGGACTGGCAGAAGCTTTGGTGGTCTTGGTGATGGGAAAGAAATGGTTTCCTTCCCTACCTAAATTCCATGCATGCGCAAATGAAGCTTGGCACATCCGCACGCCACTTTGGCAGCCTGGTACCCAACAGGCACCAGCCTGGGAGTTGAGGACCCCTGTTTTAAGGGTCTTCAAAGCAAAGTGTCATCTAGTGGTCTCCTTGTTTATGGGAAATCACAGCAATTCGGCAGCAAGGATCCAATTGCTGGGAACTACCATTTTCATTTTCCACAGTGTTCAGCATGGATGCTGCAGGAAACAAGTGATGAAAAGAGTGGCTTTGAATTCCAAAGCACTTTTTCCTCTGTGTCAACTCCATCTTGATTTAGCTCCAACCTATTCTTTTTTCAGTCCATCTCTTAACTATTTGGAGTCATTCTTGTCTCTAAAGGAGAGGTTGTTAAGTCTAGCTCTCAAGAATCCTGAAAACCACTAGATGAGACTAAAGAGATACAAAGAACCTCTTAAGATTTTTGCCTCCTTCTAGTGATTTTCCAGATTTTTACAGCTCAGATACCAATAATCCTGTCCTACAACATTTCTAGTTGTTCCTGGAGTCTATTTCTTAAAGAGGCCTTATCTTCAGAGAGGCAACCAAGATCATCAGGAGTGACAGTATTTAGAAGAAGTCTCAAGGAGGCCTCACAACTGCTTCTGCTGAGACTGTAGAGTCTTAGGTCTTGTTTAAAGACATTACATCCTGAAGCAGGGCCTGCATTCCTCACTTGCAGTACATATTTCTAAAGGCCACAATCAGGAACTGTGATTGCACACAACACCTTCTGTCTGAGGATGACAACAATACTGGTGTTTCACAATAAATGAGGCAATCGTGCAGATGTTTCAAATAACATAAGACATAAAGATATTGATTCTGGGAAAACAAAACCGTACACTCAGTCTCAAAAACAACTTTCTTCATGCAGTGATATAATCAGCCTGTGACAGGCTGGGCCCCTTGCCAAGAATTCGAGGGCAGAGTTGAATGCAAGCACTTTTTTACCCTGCAAAGTTAAAAATAACAGCCCAATAGTCTTTCTTTCAGAGATAGATCCACAGAGCCACATATGAACCTGGAATATTGAACGTTTTAATAGAGTAGTAGATCATTTTTATAAAGGAAATCAGAAGCTTCCTCACAGATGTTCAGTAGACTTATATAATCAAGAATCGAAGAGAATACAAAGGTTTATTTATGGGCAACATGGAATAATGGACTGAAATTATTAGGATAAACTGTGCCATCCACTCTAAAAAACTGATTTAAAAAAAAAAGTGAATAAATTTTGAAAAAATGGAGAAGGAGGAATAAGCATCTCTGAGAGAAAGATGGTATGTTCAAATAGAGTGTATGGCCATATTCATATTTGCCGACTGCTTCCTTCAGCTCCACCCACCAGGGATATGGATCCCTGGTGGGTGGATCCCTTTTAGGCAAATTATCCCTAAAAGAATGTGGCCATCGATAAAAGCTGTTCATTCTACCCTGAAATTGTCTATCCCTGTTCTATTTGGCCTTAACAAATAGAGTAGCCTGCAATGTTCTACTTCAGATATAATTTTATATTTATTTATGTTTCCCCCAAAATAAGACATTCCCTGATAATAAGCCCAATCGGGCTTTTTGAGCACATGGCAATAAGGCCAAGCGCTTATTTCAGGGTTCAAAAAAATATAAGACAGGGTCTTATTTTCAGGGAAACACGATAGTCCTCGACTGATGACCACAATGGAGCCCAAAATTTCTGTTGCTAAGCAAGACAGTTGCTAAATGAGTTTTGATAGCAAGCCACACTCATTACTAGCCCCCATGATGTTACCTAGTTTGGATAATGAAACTTCTGCAATAAAACAAGCAAGAGAGCACCAAGGACCCTGCAGTTCAAACTTGAGCTACAAATATTCTCCTTCATTGGTCAATGAATTTTGCCCCATTTGATGACCTTTCTTGCCATAGTTGTTAAGTGAATCATTGCAGTTGTTAAGTTAGTAACATGGTTGTCAAGTGAATCTGGCTTTCCCATTTTACTTTGCTTGTCAGAAGGTTGCAAAAGATGATCACATAACTCTAGGCCACTGCAACTGTTAGAAATCAGTCACTTGCCAACCGTCTGAATTTTGATCACGTGACCATCGGGATGTTACAACAGTCGTAAGTATGAAAAACAGTCATAAGTCATTTTTTTCAGTACCATTGTAACTTCGAATGGTCACTAAATGAATTGTAAGTCAAGGACTACCCATATATCAGATTTAGAAATCTTCCATCTCTGTCATAGAGAAACTTTGGATAGTCCTGCCATAGAAAGCTAGGTGATGGGAAATATGACTCACTCAGATTTCTATCTAAAGAAGAGTCAATAGACCTTCTCTATAAGAAGAAAAAAAGGGAATGTTTCAACTATAGGAAGAAACAGAAAGGAACTTTGGGTCCAATAGCATTTTGGAGGCAAACCTAATATGAGAAAAGTGGGCTTTTGCTGTCTTGTAGAAGTATATTTAAGCACCTTTATATGTCTGAACATCTTATAAAACAGTATTTTATAACACCAATGAGATTCTTGAGGGGAAAGAGAGGGAGGGAGGGAGACTAGAATAAATGTGATATTTTAGCTCGCTTCATCACAAGATAGAGAATGAATAAAATCTTCCACGCCCATTTGGAATAGCTTGCCCTTACATAAGGGTGCTGTAATAATAGAAGCTGCAGAATTAGCAACCTGGAATGTCCACATGCCAAATGAGATTAAGTTTAAAATTCATGAACAATGGACTCCAGGTAATAGACTTTTCCCTTAGCAACAGGAGTGATATCATTGCATAATAACGTTCTTTCAATGAAAGATTCACGATGCACTTGATTTAATTTAGAATGATGTAAGGACTGCATGGTGACATATGTCTACAGAGTAAACCACTTCATTTGTCATTGCCGATATAGTAAACTGTATTTAGCAAGCATTCGAAGTAAAATAGATCAACACCTAATCACTGCCCATACTATGGCCCTCCCAGTCCATTCACATTCTTTTTCACAAATTCACATTCACAAATTCTATTATCAGTCTGGGCCAGTTCATACCCATTTATTTACCTATATGGCTAGAAGTATTCAAGGCCACTGAATACCTGGGAAATGTCTATAAAAAGTTTCTGAATGGCTATAAAATTATAATTTTAATATGATGGAAAGATAAATTATTACATATATCAGAAAAAAATCATATTTGTTGAAGTTCTGATTCTTGACCAAAACTCACTGTGCGTATTCAGTTTATACATCTGACACAGTAAACAGACACAAACAGATTAGGTTGTCTGAAATAAGTAATGTACAGAATCATACTCAACTAAGACAAACTTTTTGGACAATTATTTTCTACAGTTGCTGTGACAGCTTGGGACCAGACACAGTTCTTTAGCATCCAGTCATCTATACACCCTGCTAGATTTGTTCTTTTTAGCTGACAAAGATCCTGAGCAGAGAAGAAATAACGTAAGTTTTCACAAATTTCCCATAGAAAAGGAGGAAGCTGTTACCTAGCCAACAAAAGAAGGAGGGGAGTGTGTTGGATTTAAAAGGATTTTTAAAAGGAGGAGGAGGAGGAGGGGATTTCATGGCCGATAGACCAATAGAAACTCTATGCAGAATTGGTTGTTGTCCATGATTTCCTGGAAATAGTCATAAGTGGGGAAGGGTTTGAAGATCCATTGTAGGAAAAAAAGACCACCTTAGGATAAATCTACCCAATGCATATGTCTTTTACAGAAAGCTTAAGAAGACAAGACAGGGATGAACATGTTCAATTAGTCTGCCAATAAAGTGACAATCTGGGAAAGAAAAGACCATTACAATTTGTAAAGAAAACAGGGGGAAGATATAGAGTCAGCAATGCTCATATTTAATCAATACTCTGAAACACAAACATAACCATCACCAGGTAATAGGCATTGCCAGAAATGAGGGACTTCATTTTACTAAAAAGTGCTTCACAAACATTGTGTAAAATAGTCTATTTTCTGCTGATTTTATCTTGAATTATGGATTTATTACCACTTCTGGGCAAGAAAGCAGAAGAAAGGAATTTGATTTGACTGGCTAGCCTGCTGTAATTAACCATTGACTAAAACTGAAACTGAAATTGAAACTTGCACTGATAGTTTTTCCCTTCTATTTAAAAAAATACATATCTCAAGAGGTAGGTTGGACTGTTCTATACCTTGGATCAAATCATGTGAACTCCTAAGTTATCAGGTTGGCAACTGCCCAAAAGGAAACCAGGCAGTTTGACAATTGTATTCTCATTTTGCTTTTTACTGTATTTTGTTTACTACGTGCATGCTGTACTTAAGGAAGATAAAAGGGAGCATATGTACTCCCTGAACCACATTGCCACCCATAATTTACATATTGCATTGGAATGCAAGTGAAGAAGACTGCAGTATGTGTTGTGATGTTGCAACATGTCACTTCCTCATTATGGTTTGAAATAGATGCATATGAGTACGTATATCTAACGAAAGCAAGTAAAACCAACAAAGCCAATGTGGCTTGGTGTTTTGTTTTTGTTTTTTAAGGAATAGAGTGAATGTTGTATAGAAGACTATTGAAGACTTCCTTTTACAGGGAGAGGAAGAGAATTAAATCCTAAAGCCTTTAGACCAGCATTTCTCAACCTTGGAAGCTTGAAGATGTGTGGTCTTCAACTCCCAGAATTTCCCAGTCAGCTATGCTGGCTGGGGAATTCTGGGAGTTAAAATCCAAACAACTTCAAATTGCCAAGGTTGAAAAACTCTGCTTTAAACTTAGACAAAAACAGAAAGTTCCTCCTCAATTTGAAGTTACAATACATCTGATTCAGTGGTGGGTTTCAAAATTTTTTACTACCGGTTCTACGGGTGTGGCTTGGTGGGCATGGCAGGGGAAGGATACTGTAAAATCTCCATTCCCTCCCCACTCCAGGGGAAGGTTACTGCAAAATCCCCATTTTCTCCAGATCAGCTGGGACTCAGGAGGCAGAGAATAGATGGGGGCGGGGCCAGTCAGACGTGGTATTTACCGGTTCTCTGAACTACTCAAAATTTCTGCTATCGGTTCTCCAGAATTGGTCAGAACCTGCTGAAACCCACTTCTGATCTGATTGAAGAAAAATATTTATTCCTTCTTGTTTTTGTCTTCAATTCCTGAAGCTTCACAAGCATACAAGCAAACACATGCATACGTGTATTGATCAGTGAAAGCTCTGAGAATCTTCTGCTTATTCTTGATCAAGAACTCCACAAAAGTAATGTGGATTATGAATTTATGGGAATGACTGCCTCCACCATTACATGCTTCTACACAGATGCATGCAGTATGCTGCACTGTACAGTTTTCCTTCTTTATATGCTACCCTTCTTTTGCTGCTTATTAATACCACAAATTTATATGAACCAATGTTTAGACTAAATCGGTTCTTACACCATGGATGAGTTTGCACTAAATAACATTTGTACCCAGGCACATACATACCGGGCAAATAAACCCAACAGCTGAACTCGCCGCAGGTTAGTTTTCATGTTTACAAGCTTTGGGAAATGGATTTAAGATGTGAAACTAGACATATAACAGCTCCAGGCATCAGAACAAATGCATATATCATGTCAATATCAGTGCTCTATTTGTCTTGTTCTAGGACAGGGGTGTCAAATTCAAGGTCCATGGGCTGAATCCAGCCTGCAGGATGCTTAGATCTGGCCCGTGGGGCTGCCCTGGAAACAGTGAAGGACCGGCCCTCAGTGCCTCTGCCAGCAAAAACAGAACTTGGGAGGGCCACAGACAGCCATCCCAGGCTTCATTTTTTGGCCGTGTTGGCCTCCTGCAGCCCTCTGTCAGCAGAAATGGAGCTTGGGGGGGTGCCTGTGCCCCCCCCGACTTCCGTTTTTGCTGACAGAGAGCTGCAGGAGGCCATCATGGCCGAAAACGAGGCCTTAGAACCCGTTTTTGCCGACAGAGCACTTGGGCCATCACAGGCGCACCCCACCACAAGTGATGTCATGCTGGCCATGACCACCCTGGCCCCCGGAGGTCAAACACAACCCTGTTGCGGCCCTCAATGAAATTGAGTTTGACACCCCTGTTCTAGGAACATACACAGTAAGGTGTTTCCGTCCATATATGTTTGGCAGTAGACCTGACACCAAGCAAATTAATAAGATCTTGCAGATTTAATGGCAGGGAAAAGTAGTTATCTGGGTCTGATTTCTTCTTCAAAGTCACTTTGAATGGCTTTGAAATTCTGTCCACCTAAGAATGTATAGTAGTGATGACAAAGATAATTATCGTTTACATTTTTAATTTGCCCAATCATCAAATTTCTCTGAATGACTTGCACTGTTATTTTAAAATTCAGTATATCTAGAACCATTTTCAAAGAACAATAATAAAACAAGTTGTGAAATGCAGCTAGTAAACAACATAGTATAAATTCATTTTTCCAATGTAGGATGGACACTGGGGAAAAAACCAAACAGAATTACAGCAGTGCCTGAGAGAAGAGGAATGTCCTTGCCTGAGGCCAAAAAAACATGAAAAGAGCTTAATGTCCCTAGAGAATGTGTTTGAGAACTGCCTTAGCAGGGATGTCACTGAAGGGACTGGGAATGGGCCATAAAAGAGTAGCAACTGCTAGAAATAGCCAGCCCAGACTCCAAACCATTCAACCCCAAGTAGGCACAAGTAGGTGAGGAAGTAAAGAAAGGAAAAATAAAGAGAAGCGGCACTCTGAGACTTCAGATTCAGAACTGAAACCGACGTATTCTATGGTATTTGAACTTTTGGAAAGGCTGTTTGTAGAATTCATTTCATGAGCGTAACTGCATAGTTGTTAGCACCACAGAGACAATAATCCATCCATGAAATTCTGAACATCTAAAATCATCCATAAGGCAAATGATTTACACACAACATAGATCTGACAGCAAAAAGTAAAAACATTGTAAAAGATGGCAGGTATGCTGAAGCAAGGGATCTCACTCTCCCAAGGCAAAGACCACAGTAGAAGTCTCTTCTAAACAACAGCAGAGGGAGGCCCATTTAAATCTTGAGAGGGTCTATGTTCCAGAAGTTAGGACTAGACTGATTTAATAAATATAGGGATATCTTTCAAAATAATCAGGTTATAATGATCTATACTTTTAGTAGATCCTACACAGCTTAAAATGTAATTGATATGTGGCAAAAATGTGACTAGCTATTTTAGGAGTGCACAACTGCCACCAGTTGGCATTCAGAAGCAGAATTTACTTTGGGAGGAGTTTTCAAGAAAAGAAAAGAATCCTTAAACACCTGCAAGTTTTAAGGTACACCTTTTGCTCCTTAAGCTCCGCTCAGTCATAAAAAACTACAAAAACCCCCATACATTGCCTCGACCCCCTCTGAAGAAGGTCTCAGAAGGGATACTGGGGAACACTTCTGGCTCCAAGCCATACATTTTGAAGCCCTGCTCTCAATAATTAAGTGTCAGTAAAGGTCATAAAAATGCAACTAGAAAAATAGGGACCACCTTTGGTGGGAAGGTAACAGCGTTCCGCGTGCCTTTGACATTTAGTCATGCCGGCCACATGATCATGGAGATGTCTTCTGAGAGCGCTGGCTCTTCAGCTTTGAAACAGAGATAAACACTGCCCCCTAGAGTCGGGAACAACTAGCACATATGTGCGAGGAGAACTTTACCTTTACCTTAAAGTTCATTATGGAAATTACTTCTCCAATAGCTTGTTCAGTCTGAAATTATCAATTTTGCTGTCCTTCCATATTTTTTGAGGTAACTTCATAACTTAAAACCTAGTTACAGCTCCAGGGTAAATAGGTAAAATGAAGTTCAGAGTTTTTCTGGCTAATATAGTTTAATATACTGTTTCTCCTTGCAGCTTCTGACTCTGCCGTCTCCTGTTCAGTAGTAGTTCGTTCCAAAATGATCACCTGACCATTTCTAGGGTCATCTTCTAAAGGAACAAAGTTCAAATTAATAATTCTTTTTTAACATGTGATTATCTGCTTTGAATTTGAAGTTCCTCTTACAGTTCTAAACCAGTTTGGTGGGCATTGTCTTGCAACATCTCTAGCAACCTTTGCTCCATAAATGACAAGTGAAGCCTGTTTTTTTACAGACTACCAATAGCTGTCTTTCCTGGTCCTTTTGAGGGTTGATGCCTCTTTCCATTGCATCCTTCCCAGGGCTGAGAGACTGGTTCAGGTTCACCCAGCTAGCTTTGTCTCACAATCTCCTGGTTTCTAACCTCGTGCCTTAACCATTAAATCCAACTGGCTCTCTTCTTTCTATATTGCTCATAGCAAAATCACATAAAAGAACCTGAACAAAATTATTCCTACTATGGCAAACCTACTGATTGCGCAGAGTTTTCAAGTAGGAGAGTGTTCCTTATGTGACCAACCTTCCATAATTTGAAATCTGAATACAGTTTTACAACCACCGTGAGAAACTAATCACCGCAGTTTAGATTTACTGTAGAGCTCCTTCCTGTCAGCCTTATGGGGTGAATGAAACAGACAGGAAACACAACTAGATGAGTGAAATCTTCTTTACTATAAGGCTACATTAACAGATTCTTGCAAATCTGAGAGCATAAACTTCCTTCCCACCACTTTTAGATGCTAGGCGCATTAGGCTGGGTCCTTTCTAAATTTCTTCCTGAGTATAAGGAAGTATACTTTATTATATAAATTAGTATACATTTAGTATATAAATTAGTATATTGTTCTCTTCGCCGATCATGTTAAACTATTTAACACTACCAACAATGCTGCTACCTTTCAAAAAGACCTTGACTTTGTGTCGGAATGGTCAAATAATTGGCAACTCCAAATCCCAACCAACAAATGCTCTGTCTTTCACATTGGCAAAAAGAATCAGAACACTAAATACAAGCTAAGTGGACATGACCTTGTAGATGACCCTCACTCTGTCAAGGACCTTGGAGTACTCATATCAAATGATCTAAGTGCCAAAAGCCCACTGTAGCAACATCGCCAAAAAGGCACTCAGGATTGTAAACCTAATCTTGCGTAGTTTCTTCTCCGGTAATATTACACTACTAACCAGAGCATACAAAACATTTGCTAGACCAATTCTCGAATACAGCTCATCTGTCTGGAACCCGCACTGCATATCGGACATTAATACAATTGAGTACGTCCAGAAATATTTCACAAGAAGAGTCCTCCACTCCTCTGCTCGTAACAAAATACCCTATGCCACCAGACTTGAAATTCTGGGTTTAGAAAATTTAGAACTACGCCGCCTTCGGTATGACCTAAGCATAGCTCACAAAATCATCTGCTACAATGTCCTACCTGTCAATGACTACTTCAGCTTCAACCACAACAATACACGAGCACACAATAGATACAAACTTAAAGTGAACTGCTCCAGACACAATTGCAGAAAATATGACTTCAGTAACAGAATTGTTAATGCCTGGAATGCACTACCAGACTATGTGGTCTTATCCCAAAACCCCCAAAACTTTAACCTAAAACTGTCTACTGTTGATCTCACCCCTCCCCCCATGACAGGAAATCAGAAGCTGTAAGGAGAAACAGCATATTAAAGCTATACTAGCCCAGAAAAATTCATTTTGCCTTTTTACTTTAATATATACATACATACAAATATAAAAACATAAAATATTTATCTATGTAAAATCTTTATAATTTAATTTATTTTTCCATTCTCCTTGGAAGCAGAAGTTACAGTGAATAGTGTGTGTGTATATATACTCTATTTTATTCTATCCAGCCCCATGATTCTATTCTATTCTATTCTATTCTATTCTATTCTATTCTATTCTATTCTACTCTACTCTACTCTACTCTACTCTACTCTACTCTACTCTACTCTACTCTACTCTACTCTACTCTACTCTACTCTACTCTACTCTACTCCATTCTATTCTCTGACCTGAAGAGGAAAAGAATTCTTGCTGCATCAATAGACTATGCTATCATAAGGTACACCTCAAACCATGCCACTTGATTAGAACAAATTCTGACCTCAATGACCTTGTTGCAATTTTATTTTCCTTTAACCCACCAGAAATGCTTACTCACAAATGAATACTACAAAGGAAATGTAGTAGAAAAAGTTTTGCAAATATTGCAAAATTGTATGTTGTCACGAGAAGTGGAAAGAAGAGACAATGTAATTACTCAGATTTGAAGCTAAGCAAGATATCAAGAATCAGGTGACATTTGTTGAGTCACTAGCAACAAAAACAATATCATTGCTGGCTTTATGTCTGATAGGAGAGGTGGCACTTGAGAACCATCACTGCGATAATCACCAGTTAGAAGATCCTAGATCAGTGATGGCTAACCTTTTTGCCATCGTGTGCCAAAAGTGGGGGAAGAGGGGGAGGTTTGCGCGTGTGCATGCCCACAGCCATAATTCAATACGCCTCACCCCCCCGCGCATACATGTGTGACCCCCCACCACGCTCCCCCTCCCCGCTTTTGGCACATGATGGCACAGTGGGCCCGGTAGGCCCATTTTTTGCCCTCCCCAGACTCCAGAGGCTTTCTTGGAGTCTGGGGAGGGCGAAAATGGCCTTCCCCACCCCCACAGAGGCCCTCTGGAGGCCAGGAATGGCCCATTCTCCGACTTCCAGTGGGCCCGGAAGGGCCGAAAATCAGGTGGCCAGCGCGCACATGCATGCTGGAGCTGAGCTAGGGCAACGCTCACATGCCCACAGATATGGCTCCGCGGGCCACTGTGGCACGCGGGCCATAGGTTTGCCATCACGGTCCTAGATGATGACTAGCATTTGCTAGTCTGTTCTTTATGAATTAAAGAACAGACTAATCTGTTGCCTGGGCAGATAGGAGTTGGAGTTGGAGCCTAACAACATTCAAATCGTACTTTCCTGTTGCACTTCCTTAGAGCTAGTTTGCTGCAGTGGTTAAGACACCAGGCTAGAAACTGGGAGACTGGGAGTTCTAGTCCTACCTTAGGAACGAAACAGCTAACAAAAACAAACCACTTCTGATAAACCTTGCCAAGAAAACTACAGAGACTTACCCAGGCAGTCACTAAGAGTCAAGACTGACTCAAAGGTACCCCACAAAAAAACTGGAAGAACAGGGATGAAAGAGGAGAATGGGGCTTAGCAGTGAGCCACCTTTCAGTAACTACCGGTACATTATTTTTCTCCCCACCTTCCCTTTGTACTCTAAAAATCTTCTTGGTAAGAATGCCAGTGTAATGCCCTCTGTGTGGGTGACGTTTTTCTCTCCTTCAAATCTCATTTCAGAATCTTCTAAATTCTGGGTCTTCAGCCTTCCTGAAACAAAATCACACGTTCATTTTTCCCATTCAAAAGGGACTGTTCTTTTCTCCTCTTCATATATTCCTCCTCTACAACAATAACATTCTTGCCATCCTTTTCCCCGGCAAGTTCAACCATAGACTGAAAGTAATAGGTGATAGAAAGGGTCTATTTAATAGGGTGGTGTTGAGGATAGTTGGATGAATGGGCCCCCATGCAGATTTCTCCTTCAGGAATATATTGCTTATGTTACTCTGTAAGTGACAAATACACCGTTTCCATAATCATTAGTAAGGTAAAGGTAAAGGTTCCCCTCGCACGTATGTGCTGGTTGTTCCTGACTCTAGGGGGCGGTGCTCATCTCCGTTTCAAAGCCAAAGAGCCAGCGCTGTCCGAAGACGTCTCTGTGGTCATGTGGCCAGCATGACTAAACGCCAAAGGCGCACAGAACGCTGTTACCTTCCCACCAAAGGTGGTCCCTATTTTTCTACTTGCATTTTTTACGTGCTTTCGAACTGCTAAGTTGGCAGAAGGTGGGACAAGTAATGGGAGCTCACCCCGTTACACGGCACTAGGGATTTGAACCGCTGAACTGCTGACCTTTCGATCGACAAACTCAGCATCTTAGCTACTGAGCCACCACATCCCTGTCTTTTTACAATGATTGTATTACAAGACTGTAATAATACAATAATTACAATTGTATTAATAAAGTGGTTTCAGCCTAAATTGTCCCTTTAGCATTCCCTTCACTACCCAGCTTTATATACGCTTGCCATTTGCTAAGAGACGTCCCTGAAATACCATGAGAGCTTAAAAAACCAAAACCAAAGTACTATTAGGCAAAATATTGTGGTCCACTTTGTCAATTCATTACATGGGTGGCATGAGGAAGCAACTAATTGTTCCTTAATTTATTTAATTTGCAAAGGGAGAAGTGTTTGCAGGCATTCTGCTTCAAGCCCTAAAATAATTTGGCTGCTCTTGATCACACCATGAGCACGGTCGGTTACTACAGTTCAAGCATCGAAATGTCTGGTATTACCTCTGATTTTATTTAATAGTTTTTTTTAAAAAAAAACTTTTTGTTTTTTAATTTGATTTATATGCCGCCCTTCTCTGGAGACTCAGGGTGGCTTACAATGCGTTAAGCAATAGCCTTCATACTTTTGTATATTTATACAAAGTCAGCTTATTGCTCCCACAAACTGGGTCCTCAATTTACCTACCTTAGAAAGGATGGAAGGCTGAGTCAACCTTGTGCCTGGTGAGATTCGAACTTACAGTAATTGCAGACAGCTGGTGTTAATCACAATGCTTTTAGTCTGCTGAGCTACCAGGCCCCTTTTCCTTTTCCTAATCTTGATGGTTGTAGTTCTGTTCTTGCTCAAGTCGAGTTTTTAAAAGTTTGTTTTTAACAATGCAGGAAAGAGAGGAGAAAACAAACTTGCCTACTTTCCAAGAATCTGTGAATAACAAGAGCATGGTTTTGAAACAGTGCTTGTTTTTCCTGCCATTTAAATAAGTAGATGTTTTTACGGAGGGCTGTTATTGGGTGTTGGCACTCTGCCCTTTCACGCCCAGTTCCTGGTGGAAACAAAAGCTCTCCACTTGATATCTTCCAGGCACATTTTGTATATCCTTTCCACGTATCTGCAGACTACAAGGATCGGCTTCTGAGAAGTGGGAGGTGGCCCACACCAACCAATCAAAACACACCACAGCTTTGCTAAGCTATTTGAAATAGAGCAGGGAAGCCTGCCTGTCCCTCTGCACTGTGTATTTTTTTTTTGCTCTGTCTGCTTACACGCCCACCTTGAGGCTGCCTTTTTCGAAAACACTTTGGAAGAAAGTTCACACACGCAAAGCTGCAAATGCAGAAAGGTGGATGTTTGGGGTTGAAATTCCACTGATCTCCGGGATGGGATAGGAGGGCTGAAGTAAACATGGCTGAGACGACATCCTACGTCATTCAATTTGCAGTGGTTCCATAGCAAATATTTTCGGGTTTTTTATCTGATGATCACTTTGTCCTGAAATTATTCCAACAATGCTTCATTTTTTGCTTACCTTTGATTTATAAGAACATTCACAGAACTGGTTTGCAAGGGGTCCCTTTCTCTATGTTGGTTCTGGGAGTCTTAATTGCTGAGTTGAAGAGTTTACTGAGAATCTTTGAGTTGGCAGAAGCTATTACTAGGACTAGGATAACATTGATTTGCTGATAGATCATTGCTGGTCTTTCTCCTTCCCTCTCTCTCTTTCCTCTGTTCTTTGCAATCACTTCCTAACAAATTCCCAGAAACAAAATCTAACAAATTCCTAGAAACATTTTGAAATGGCCCTTGCATGGCATTGGAGTAAGGCGAAAATACTATAACAGTCATACTGATGTGGGTAACTTAAGGATGTTTCACCCTGGAAGGGGAGATGAGATAAAAGCAATTTCCAGGGGACCCAACAGAAAAAAAGGTTGCCAGGCTATATTTGTGCAATAATTAGACGCAGATGGGAAAATACAGTGAGAGTAAATACTTGCGACTTAGATATGATCAATTTGATCAAAATTCAGACGCTTGGCAACTGGGTCCCCATTGCTCTGTCCCAAGATCATGTGATCCCTTTCTGCAACCTTTTGACAGGCAAAGTCAACGGGGAAACCAGATTCACTTAACAACCAGGTTACTAACTTATCAACTACAGTAACAAATGTGACAAGGAAGGTCGTAATATGGGGCAAAACTCACTTAGCAAATGTCTCACTTAACAATTGAAATTTTGAGCTCAACTGTGGTCATAAGTCGAGGACTACCTGTACAAGTATACTTGTAGTGTTTTGGTTTATCCTACCAAAGGTACTCCCCCACTCCAGATTTTGAATTGAAAAATAATACTAAAGCTACGGACGAACAAAACTGGTAGATTGAAAAAGCATCGGAATAGTTACAGGCGAACCTATAATATATTGATAATACAAAGTAAAATTAAAAGAAGTTCCTCTGAATCAAGTATAACTTTTAATAGCTTTCTGGACAAGTCTTTAATTGTCCTGTCAACAATAGCAATATTGTATATGGCTTGTGTTGCGTGGTGTCATATTGTATGGAGTTTGGTGTATGATATGTGGTATAGTATGGCCATTGCCTTCTTTCCAATTTAGATTGTAACTCCGGCATATCCTGATTATCTCCCAGTTAAATGATCTCCTTAAAAAAAGGAAACCTAGAAATAAATCATTTGTTCCTCTTTCATCTCTAGAAAACACTGCATTTGACTGCATTTGACAGAAACACAATAGCTTCCATAGATGATTTTATATTGGCCTGGGGGGAGGGGGGAGGGGAGAAAAGGAAAGGAGTTAGAAGGAATTGCTGTGGGGATGAGTTTACGGTTTAAGTCTCTATCTAGAACAGGCCTGTCAAACTCCCAGCCTGGCCACGTCCACGCCCAGTTTAGCGAAGGGGAAAAAAGTCCCAATACGTCGCATGATGCTGCCGTGCAGGGGTGAAATCCAGCAGGTTCTGACAGATTCTGGAGAACCAGTAGCGGACATTTTGAGTAGTTCGCAAAACTGCAAATACCACCTTTGGCTGGCCCCAGAGTGCGGTGGGAATGGAGATTTTGTAGTATCCTTCCCCTGGAGTGGGGTGGAAATGAAAAGCCTTGGTGGCGCAGCAGACTAAAGTGCTGTTAAGTAGCACCAGCTGCCTGCAATTACTGCAAGTTCAAATCTCACCAGGCTCAAGGTTAACTCAGCCTTCCATCCTTTCGAGGTAGGTAAAATGAGGACCCAGATTGTGGGGGCAATAAGCTGACTTTGTATAAAAAAAACACCGCTGGGGCGGGGGGAAGTCCTACTAAGCAGGTATATATAAAAGTATGAAGGCTATTGCTTAATGCATTGTAAGCCACCCTGAGTCTCCGGAGAAGGATGGCATATAAATCGAATCAATCAATCAATCAATCAATCAATCAATCAATGGAAATTTTGCAGTATCCTTCCCCTGGAGTGAGGTGGGAATGGAGATTTTGCATTATCCTTTCCCTGCCACATCTACCAAGCCATACCATGCCCACCAAGCCACCCCAACAGAACCGGTAGTAAAAAAAATTGGATTTCACTACTGCCGCCGTGACGACATGAGTTTTACACCCCTGATCTAGAAGATGCACTTTTACAAATGCTTCCCTTGTAATAAGAAATAAAAGGTTAAGTGAGATTCACTTTTGAGGATTTACACATACTGTGAGGAGAACTTCAATTGAAGCTTTTGTTTACTTGTGAGCACATACACAGAAGAAAGATGCATGTGTGGTGGCCTCTGCAGAGGAGACAAGAAGGGCAAATGATGTAAGCTGATTTATAAGACCCATGACAGGTTCCCGAAAACAGCTGCCTTTAACTGGGTCAGTCATGAGTTTATACTAGAGTCTCTTGGGTGAGTTTCAGATCAGTAGCCTTTGCAGAGTAGTCTATTATCTGAGCTGGAAAAATAAAATTGGTTTTTCCCCATGGTAAATATTGAGATCCAGATACAAACACAATTTTGGCAGGAATATGAACAATGTGGCACTTAGATAAACCATAGCCTTCACTTTTGCCCAATCAAACAACCAGAGTTTAAAATCAGCATAAAAAGCATCATAGTTTTAATGGTGCACAGGCAGTCTTAGAAACAAATGCCCAATGTATTATAGGGAACTGCATATCCCAAACACTGCTTAAGTGAGTGGGAAGGAGAGATGGACAGCACAGCTGTTGTTTGCATTGCCTTAGGTACTCTTTGTATCATCACAGCTTCTTTTCTTATAATATCATTTGCTTTGTGTAGATCTAATTAAACACAACTCGATAATATTTTTGCAAGACACACGTGCTGTTCCTATGGTAATCTTTCTTCTAGATTTTGTTTTGGTGCAAAACTATAAACAATACACATTAAATAGTAAGGATGTACTCTTGTGCACCCTTCCTTAGGAATAGAACCACTGAACCCGCTGCAATTTACTTCTGAGTAGAAACACAAAGATGCATTGAAAGTTACAGCCTTAAAAAGCCGAAATGGCAAGATTCTTTTGGTTTAAATATTGCATTCTGAAATTTAGATTTATCAATGTATCAATTTAGATTTATCGCTGACTGCCCCTTGTTTTTCCTTTCGACTTAATTGGGTTTAAGGTTTGGAACTGCGCTCTAAGATTATTCCCTTACAAAGAGTGACTCTGTAGGACAAATTGTTCCCTTCCCTCCCTTCTGACCTATTACCCCTTGAGCATGTGCCACTGGAACTGAATCAGAAACTTGATCTGGCATTGCTTCTGAGCCTCATGAACTACTGGTACAGCAAAATCTGCCTTCTATTATTAAGCAACCCTTTGCCTCCTTCCACACCTTAAATGCTATAATTGTTCTCAGTTCTAGTCATTCCGCCTTTTGATCCTCTGCACACTATTATGAACCTTAAACTAGGATCGGTCAGCCACCTAGTGACTAAGGAAATGTATGACAACCAGGCAGCAATTGTTTCAAATCTTGGCTCGACTCTCTCGTTGGTTTTAACCTGCATGCTCATGGAACTCAACACATTTCCATCCGTTGAAGGGGTCCCTAGCATGCTAAGGCTGAAGTCTATGGTTCTAGATATATACTGGGTCTTCATCAACCATAGAGCTGGGCTTTTTTTTCGGTGTCCTGTTAGGATTGGTGTTATTCAGAACTGAAGGCCTTGAAATATAAAGGTAGTCCTCATTTAGCAACTGCTTTGTTTAGTGGTATCTACGAGACCGCTTTCTGCCACCAGTAGCCTCTCACCGACCAGTACGCTCCCATAGAGAGGGGCTTCTCAGGGTGCCATCGGTCAAACAATGTCGACTGGCGGCCCCCAGGGGGAGAGCCTTCTCTGTGGGGACACCTGCCATCTGGAACGAGCTCCCCCCGGAGATACAGAGGATCCCGGATCAGCGCACTTTCCGCCGTGCCCTCAAAACATTTTTATTCCAGCAGGCTGGCCTGGCCTAACTTCCCTTTTAAATTGCTTTTTAAATTTGTCTTATAAATTGGGGTGGTTTAAATTTGTTTTGGGCCAAAGTATTTAATGTATTTTAAGTGGTTTTTTAACATTTGTACTATGTGTATTTTATCTTTTGGCTGTTTACTGCCCTGAGTCCTTCAGGAGTAGGACGGTATATAAATTAAATAAATAAATAAATAAATAAATAAATAAATAAATAAATAAATAAATAAATAAATAAATAAATAAATAAATAAATAAATAAATAAATAAATAGTGACCATTCACAGTTATAGCAGTTATAACATTGATGAGAAAGTAACTTTGCAACCAGTCCTCCCATTTACAACTTTCACAGATCTGTAAAGCAAAGCAAAGCTGAAGCAAAAGCATAAGCATAAACACAGTCACAGTTTCACTTGTCACCATTTCATTTAATGACTGAGTTGCTGGTCCCAAATATGGCTGCTAAATGAGGACTACCTGTACAAAGTGAGAATTATGCTCCCTAGTACCTATGCTTAAGGAGCTTGGATACAGCCTTTGGGTATTATAGTTAGTGAACATCAAGTCAGAGTCACCCACCTAACTTTCAGGCCTAAAGTGGGATTAGAATTCACTGTCTCCTGGTGATTGGCCAGAGTCACCCAGCTGGTTTTTATGCCTTAAATGGGACTAGAATTCACTGTCTCCTGGTGGTAGGCAAAAGTTCCCAGTGAAGCAGTTCCCAGGCCACAACTTGATCCAATAAGAGAAAGTCCCACTTCTCTGTGTCTTGTGGTGAGCTTCTCTTCAATTTCCCAGAATCCTCTGACATTATGCAAGTACTCCAATGAAGCTACCTAATTGGGTAATGGCATGTCTACAAGCAAATAACCAAGCATTTCCACACTGGGACATCCTATGAGAGACTTTCATCCTTTGCCAGCACAATTCAGAAGCAATATCCTTTGGGAAGAGAGGGAGGTCATGTCCATCCACAATAGTGGATTAAAAACTGATGATTCCCTGGCTCCTTTCTGGTATTAATGTCTATGTCTTCTGCTGTTGTGAACTTTATTAACCATACGAGAGTTATTTATTACAAATATTTATGTGATTACGCAAAAGGGAAATATAGTGTATGTCTCTTTGAGAGAATTGTGTTAAGTAACCTTGACTCAGCAAAGTATCAATTAAATTACTTGGCTGACTGTCAAGCACTGAGTGTTTTTGTTCAGTTGCACCTTCTTCATAATAAATCTTTCCTCTTTATAAGTTTTAAATGCTCTCAGATTAGACAATGAATGTCTAGTCACAAAACTACTAAAATGGCATTGTTTCGTGTCCACAATTCACAATTAAATGCAACAGAAGTATTCCAAGATGGCTGAGAAACCTTTGAAAGAGTTTGAGATAGATAGATAAATAGATAGATAGATAGATAGATAGATAGATAGATAGATAGATATAGATATAGATATAGATATAGATATAGATATAGATATAGATATAGATATAGATATAGATAGATACACACACTTTCTTTACTGCATGGCTGATAGTAGCTAAGGGAGTAAACCATTGATTGGAATATTGATCAGAAGGCAAAAAAATTGTCATGAAAAAATGTTTGCTGCCTATTGAGGTTGGCAGAAAGAAAGATGAATTTCAAACTGCTTTTTGAAGGGCTGTAGATGGTACTTTTACACTATGCAATAGATAAAATATTTATTAATAATTAATAAACTGCTTCTTTTTGTTTGTTTGATGACCTCTAGAACAGGATCTTAAGTGTTGCTGTGAAACTAGACCCCAACCCAAACAATTTTTTCTTAGACCTGCTAAATTGTGAAATGACACCTGTTTACCATTGTTCCATCCAGCAACTCAGAGATTTGTGTGCATGCATAGATATAGAAGGAATTAGAGGTTCGTTCACTTTGTCCAATATTGCGCTGCCTTTAAGGCAGTTGTGAAATCCAGCAGGTTCTGACAGGTTCTAGAGAACCGGTAGCAGAAATTTTGAGTAGTTCGGAGAACCAGCAAATACCACCTTTGGCTGGCCCCAGAGTGGGTTGGGAATGGAGATTTTGCAATATCCTTCCCCCAGGAGTGAGGAGGGAATGGGGATTTTGCAGTACTCCTTCCCCTGAAGTGGGGTGGGAATGGAGATATTGCAGTATCTTTCCCCTGCCATGCGCACCAAGCCACGCCTACCGAACCAGTAGTAAAAAAAACTTGGATTTCACCACTGCTTTAAGGATATTTGTCCTGTCTAACAGGGTTTCAATAGAGTAGAAGAAAATCTGCTTCCAAAAATTATTCCAGGGAATTTACTGATCCATATCAAGTTTGCAGAGTCCAGGCAGCCAAATCCACACTCCATCATGTGCCCTTGAATCACCTGATGAAGCCCAAGTCTGAAGGAATAATTTAATTCCGCTGTCACAGTAATTCAAGACCGGCAGACTTCTGAAAGATGTTACTTAAGCTTTCCACTGGAAGGATTTACTGTCCTTCCCAAGGAAAATATCTTTTCTTACTCGTATTTTTTTTTTTAAGAAAATGTTTTGCAAATTGCATTTTAGTGTACTAATACATTGTATATTGTCTATTAATAATTTTTATGTTTTGGAATTATTCTAAGGTTTGTTTTTCAAAAAGGTGTCAAAAGGAAAGGAAAGCTCAAAGCAATATCTAACAATGTGGCATTCCCATTCTTAAAAGTCACTGAAATAAAACATACAGCAACAGATGCTACTGTGATCACCCCTGTTGACGTTTGAGATAAAACACGAAGGGGAGACAGTAGATTAAATGCAGGCTTTCAGTGAAAAGCAAGTGAATGGGCTAAATATATTATGACACAGCTGTCAGTCTGAGATACCAAAGATAGCAAGTCACCGGTTATTGAGGTTATGATTATAACGTTCAATGTCATAACAGTATCATTGGAATTTTCCTTCTGTTTGCCATTCTGAGTCACATACACTAAAATGACACAGGCCATCTACAGTCATGATGGTCAGGGTTATCTATTCCATATGATTATTGAAAGTATCAATTTCCTGCCATAAATTAGGATTCACCTGACCCATCAACTCCATTTTGGCAAACCCCAGTATTATTTGCATTTCTGTCTTATATTTACCTTTATAGTGCCCAATCCAAAGAACATCTGAAGTGCTGTCCTTCGTGTGTGTGTGTGTGTGTGTGTGTGTGTGTGTGTGTGTGTGTGTGTTGCTCTCTGAGCTTGGTTGTTTGCATACATTTCCTTGCCTAACTAGATAACATCAAGGTTATTGAGTGTATGTGTATGGGTGAGTGGGTGGATGGGTGGGGAATGAATGTAACTTACTACAACACAAGTTCTGAAAAGGATATCACAACCCTGTATCAAAATACACCCGGGGTGGGCTTCAAAAATTTTAGCAAGGGGTTCTCTGCCCAGTTGCTGGATGGGCATGGCCATTGTGGGCGTGGCCTAGTTGGCCTCCTGCACTACAGCAAGGGGGTGTTTTTGTCCTCCCTGGGCTCTGGAGGCTTTGCTTGAACCTCCGGGAGAGTGAAAACGGCCTCTTCAGGCTCTGGAAACCAGAAACAGGCCCGTTTCCTGCCTTCTCGAACTTCTGGTAGGCCCGTTTTTCATCCTCCCCGAGCCTCCGTGCGCGCCCTGCACTTACCTGCATCCAAAACGGGCTGCATGTGGACTCCTGGGACGGGTGGGGTGGGGTGGGCGGGGCCAGCCAGGAATGGGATTTGAGGGTTCTCCAAACTGCACAGAATCTTAGCTAGAGGTTCTCCCGAACCCCTGCGAACCCTCAGCAGCCTACCTCTGAATACACCCCAGTAACAACCAAGGAATACAAATGAACAAAAGCCCTCAAAACCATGTTAAATAAATCAAAAGATGCAATAACCCCAAACCAACACACATAATGAGTAACACTAAGTTCCTCTTTAGTTTCCCAGAATGTTCTGACATTACACAAATCTCCTCATTGGAACTGTTTATACTTTCCTAGTTTGAGCCAATGAGGGAAAGCTCCACTTCTCTATTAATCATGGTGAGCTCCTCCTCAGCCTCCCAGAATCCTCTGGTGGTATGCGAAACAATTTCTAGCCACTAGCTTGATCCAATGAGATGGAGCGTAAGTTCTCAGCAGCCTGTGGTAAACTGCTCTTCAATCTCCCAGAATCCTCTGACACTATGCAAGCACACTCCTAAGGCTACCTAATTGGGTAATGAAAGGTCTGCCAGCTCAGAGAGCAACACCATATTTCAACCCTGTTTTTGTGGCCCATCAGCTGCCAGCAGAGCTAGGTGCAGAGTCAAGTGAGGAGTAGGTAGAGGGAGAGTCTGGCCCAGTTTCGGAGCCTTTCTGATAAGGAAACAGCATCAGAGGCAGAGGCAGAGGCAGAGCCGGGGCCTTCTGTCCTCCCCCAGATGGAGAGGCAGCTGTCTTCAGGGCCTGAGCTGAGTGAGGGGGAGGAACAGATGGGGCCCATCCCAGATGTGTGTATGCATAGAGAGGAGAGGAGAGCAAAGAAAAGCAGTAAGCCAGCTCACAGGGAGAGGCAGACAGATTTCTTGGATAAGAAGGCTGGGTCAGAACACCCTGAGCTTCAGATAAATGTAGACCTTGACTTACAACAGTTCACTTAGTGACCATTTGAAGTTACAACAGCACTGAAAAAAGGAACTTATGACCATTTGTCACACTTATGACCATTGCAGCATCCCCATAGTCACGTGATTTACATTCAGATGTTTGACCGCTGACTCACATTTATGACGCTTGCAGTGTTCCTGGGGCATGTGATCACCTTTTGCGAGCTTCTGGCAAGCAAAGTCAACGGATTTGCTTAACAACCGTGTTACTAACTTAGCAACTGCAGGGATTCACTTCACAAATGTGGTAAGAAAGGTCATAAAAAGGGGGGAAACTCACTTAACAACATACATTTTGGGTTCAATCGTGGTTGTAAATTGAGGACTACCTGTATTCTCTGTTGAAAGTTCTTTTTTGCTGTCAAATTGAGAGCTGGCCTTCCTGAAAGGAATGAAAATATGACACTGCAGCCTTGCTTGGGAAGTGCAGAGGATAATGCAGTCATCAGACTGATGGGGGGCCCTGAAAGGCCCCCCCCCCCGCTTGTCTTTTAATTAATTTTTAACATTGTTTTTAATCATCCTTGCTTCTATTTAAATTTTAACTTTTCTTTCCTGTTCTAATATTTTACTGTACACCACCCAGAATGCCTCTATGAGGTAGATGGGTGGTTCCAAAAATAAGAGAGGGAGGGAGGGAGGGAGGGAGAGAGAGAGAGAGAGAATAAGGTATTTCTTTCATTCATTCATATCTATCATATTCCTGTATCTTTACCTTTAAAGTTATTGTGTATTTAGTGTTTTCACCTATTGAACCACACAAAAGTAAAATGTTAATCTTATATCTTCACCATACCCTTATTGTTCTTCTTTAGGTATAACTTCCATTATTAAGACATTTAGCAAGACTAACTCCAACAGAAGACTCAAAACTATTTTTGTTCTGAATCACTTATTTACCACCTGAAAATGAGCATTACAGAACTTTGCCATCCTTTTATTCATATTCCACATACACTGAGAGTGTCAAATTCACGCTCTTTCCGCGGTGACCTGAAGACATGGCTTTTCCAACAAATTGCCTGATCTGCTAGGAGTCTTAGTTTTAACTCTTGGGGATTTTAATTGGATTATTTTAGTATTAATTTTATTGTTCCGTTGTTTTATCTTTGTGAGCCGCCCCGAGTCCTTCGGAAGAAGGGCGGCATATAAGTATGAATAAACTAAACTAAACTAAACATCACTATCTGCAGAAAAGTCTTCTTTGTCTATCATGGATTGTACTGCTCAGTCAGACCCATCAAGAAATTCTGAAAAAGCATTTCCTAATGAGAGAAATATCCCTACATGTATCTACCTCCCCTTTATAAAACTTAATAGAAGCAGAGAACTGAGACCCACTTGCAAAGTCTATTTCATTTATCAGAGGCTTAATCATCTGAGTTAAATGGAAAGCTGTGACTCAGACAGACAAAAGCACAGGAAGAATTAAGGTTCAGTGTGCTTTTTAACCATCCGAGAAATTTGTGATGGATCCAAAAATCAAATTTGCAAGTTCTTCTCATGCAAAAATCCAATCCTTGCTATACTGCCCTCTCCAACAATTGCATTTAGGAGTGAGGCTAGGCTTTTTAAGAGTTGCTATTATTAGACCACCGGGAGTCAGGAAACCTTGCTGATTGCAAGGTTTTGCAAATGTTTCAAATGTGGTCCCAACCTTCCTGCCTCTCCCCTAATATGAAAGTTTGCAGAAATGATACAGAATAAAGCTTGCAACATCCAATCTCCCTACTGCTGTTTTTCAAAAACAGTAGTAGTTCACATTTTTCAGAAAGCAAGATCCATCTCAGAGCAGTCTTTAAATTTTTTTGCTCTTTTAGGTATACAAAAATTGCAAAACTCAGAATGAAATTAAATTTTAGCTAGCCAAATATGCCCAAAAAGCAATGTTTCTCTATAGTCCAACAATGTTAAAATGGGGGAAATAGTTTTTCAAGAGACATTAGAATGTCCATTAGAATGGCACCCAATAACAATTTGAAAGAAAACAAAACAAAACAATATATACTATTTAAACTGCATGCAATATAAAAGATGCATCTTTCCTCCCTTCTCTGCCCTATTTCTATTCTTTTTGCCAAGCTGAAAACTAAAGGAACCAAAGAAACCTCTCTACCCATTTGCACCAATTCAACACAGCTTTGCAATTTGAATCAATATGACCAGGACTGTGCCCTGAGCCTGTAATCTGCAAAAGCCAAGGTGTCCTCTAATTCCGACATCTAATTTCTGCTCTAGATCAGGAGGCCTTACCCAAGACCAAGGCGACTCAGTATCTTCAGATGGCATCTTGAGATGATTCTTTTCCTCCATTGCCAGAGGGCTAATGCTGCCAAGGACGTTAACACTGATTTAAATTTCAACCTGAAACAAACACCCTGCCTTAAAGCAATGGGTCGTTGACAACAAAGATGCAGACAGAATAATTTCCCAGCGATTCAGTTTGCTTGCTAGTTTAGCCTGCTCATGTTTTTGGAACCTTAGCCTGGAAGAGAAACATGAGCTCTGTAATCTGGTACCCGCTGGCTTGGCAGCTGACTCCTCAAGTAGCCCTGTTAAATCATAAGCCTCCTGTAAAAAGGTGTTTACGTGTCTAGAGAAAAATAACTACCAACCTTTTGCATGGGGATGAACAATTCAGAGATTTATTCTTCCATTAAGAGTGAGGAAGGGGATGTAGGGCAAGATGGAAGTTGATAACTGTTAGTGTTGTTCAAAGAAAAAAACCTCACTGGGGTTCTGCTAGACTATGATAAAACTCCTAGTATTTAAAAATATGATTATTCATTCAAGATGAACCTTATAGACTAGAGGGCAGCAGAAGCCATTTGGAGGTCATGTGAATCTGGTTATGGAAGTTGGCAAAAATACCCTGTTTAGCACGGGATATCCAGATGTATTTCTTACAGCCCTGACCCACTAAAAATGACAGCAGCAAACCAACTTTCTTGTGTGACAAGTTGTTTCAGACACGATGCTATTAGCTATTTTATGGTTGCACAATTGTAGCTTACGGTCATCGATTTATTCTTTAACACTGTTCGAAGCTCTCATGATTTTGTTCCCCAAAGAAATAATTGGATTCTCCAAATGATCAAATATGGGAAATTGCATCTGGATTTTATTTTATTTCACTACAGGGGCGGGGGGAGAAAATCCACCATCTTCTTCTGAGCAAGTGTATCTTAAGTGTATCTTGAGGTCATGGTGAACTATCAGTGTGGGCTCTGATAAAAACAAACAAACACCAATGACCAGACTCCTTAATTTCAATAGTGCAGGCATAGATTTGTTTTTTGTTTTTTTTTAAATAGTGGAATTTAAAAGTGCTTAGCTCTGAATAGATCACAGCCCATATAGATGAAGTGCTTAACACTTTTTGCCACTGGAGAAATTGAATTACAAGCAGTGTCATGTCCCTTTACAAGAATGTTCCTGAAAATTAGACATTTTAATTTTAATTAAAATTAAAGAAATGAAGAACTGGTTGCCCATCAAGGAGTTAGAAAGGACAATCAATTTGTCCTTTTCCTGTGGTGATTTATTGCCAAGTCCTTTGACAGATGAAGTTTTCCAGCATTTAACCATCTGATGATTCCTTATCCCCATTCCAGTGCTGATAGCTGTAAATTCTGTTATAAGCAGAAAATGAATTGCACTGAAGCAGGCCTCTGGTCTGTGGTCGGAGTTCTCTTCTTCTGGTTTAGCCCTAGGAAAAAATGTCTTTTTTTTTCTGACATAATACAAAATGTCAGAGAACATTCCCTGTGGCCAACCGCTGATGTTTGTGCTGCACAGTTCAAAAATGGGCTACTTTCAAGGCAGATACATCTCTGAATATATCACTGAATTTTAAAAAACTTTTCCATTACATTAGAAGTTCTACTATGGTTGAAGGTTTTAGGGAATCTGGAAAGGAAATGTCTTTGAAACAATGACCCAACAGGTCATGGGTTGTCTAACATACTATTAAAACTCTGTTCGTCTGTGTATAATCTTTAGCTGGATGAAACAGTGTATTGTAGGCAACAGTTATTGAATGAAGGTACTTCAAAAAGGGCTAATTTACAAAATATATTCAAAATCCAGAACCCGTGACTCCTGTGGGCTTGAAATTTTATAAAACACTTTATACATAAAAGTTATCATAAAACATTAGTGACATAATACAAAATGTCATAGAACATGTCCTGTGGTCAACTCTCAATATTTGTGATAAACAGTTCAATATGGGCTACTTTCAAGGCGATACATCTCTGAATATCTCCCTCAATATTTCCCACTCTCTCTTTTCCAATGAGATTAGATCAGGGGCAAAATTCAAAATTTTTCCCTACCGGTTCTGTGGGCATGGCAGGAGAAGGATATTGCAAAATCCCCATTCCCTCCCCACTCCTGGGGGAAGGATATTGCAAAATCTCCATTCCCACCCCACTCTGGGGCCAGCCAGAGGTGGTATTTGCCGGTTCTCTGAACTACTCAAAATTTCCGCTACCGGTTCTCCAGAACCTGTCAGAATCTGCTGGATTTCACCCCTCGATTAGATATTAAAAGCTCTGTTATTGTTGAAGGCATTGAGGAAACTGGACAGGAACTATCTTCTTATCAGGGTCCTATAAATGCTTCCACTTTAAAAATTATCTAGAACAAACAATGGTTCTGAGATTAGGACGAGGGAAATCATTACAGTAGCATCTTCTAGAATCATCTGCCCAGTGTTGTGGCCTATCCAATGTAATGAGGACGGGCTTTGAATCACCCCAGCAATGGAAAGGGGTGATTGTGGAAGATGCTCAAAATTACTAGTAGGGTAAAGGCCTAAGTGTCCATTTTCATTAAAATGGAAATATAAGGCTCAATCCCTTGGACAGTTGTTTTCTGCAATTCCCACTAAGTCTGATACACACTGCCAAGCTCTTCATGAATGGGACAACTGTCCAGTTCCTTTTTGCCTCTAGTGCTCTACCCAAATCTTTTTCACAATAGCTGTTCACTTACCAGCTGCACTATATACTAAGAATGGAGCATTTTCTGCCTACTGACTTCTAATTCAAGAAAAGGTTAAGAAGGGAATCTACGTCTAAATGTTGAACCATACCACCCCAAATATTGCCTGACAAAATAATATCTATAATTTATACAACCAAAACAAAGACAAAGAGAGCCTATAAACAATTCAACTACAACAAGCAGTAATTCCACCCTGCTCCTAACACAAAAGGAACAGTTTAAACATCTTAAATTATAAAAGGTACTGACACAGTCTGAAATTATAAACACAAATGTGTCAAATAAAATAGAATTATAATACAGATATTTCAAATTTGCCTACATTTTTGTCTACATTATGTTTTTTTTAAAAAAAAGTTCAGCTGAACATTTAAGTTCCCCAACTATTTTCACAACTTATTTTTGGTTGAAAGAGACCTCCTTGAAGTTGTCAGATAATTTCTTATTAAATATGCCGTCCTGTCAAAAAAAAGAGGGGCTTGTCTTCTTTGGCATTGGCAGTTTGAAACTCATCTCTTAGCCGGAATTGCCACTCATCTTCCAGTTCCAGCCGGACAACAGTTTGGCGAAGGGAGTTTCTATCTTGGCAAATGACACATAAGGTGGCACCTGTGGAAATTATTATTATTAGCATTTGTATTACATATACATAACTAGTAGAAAAGAATATTGTAGCTCAGGGTTGAACGGTGGGGTCCTTAGTAATCTCTGACCTTAGTTGTTTTCTTGCAGACGTTTCATTACCCAACTAGGTAATATCATCAGTGCCAGAAGGAAGTGGGGTTTGTTCTCTTTTTATATACTAGAGGCTTGCCCAGTCAGTATTGGTGAGGATGTTTTTAATTATGGAACGAAATCAAGGAACCACTAAGAACACTCCCACGATCACAGATAGGGCCAGCCATAAACCACGTAAACAGAGAGCAAATCCCACTCCTTGTATCACTGATATTACCTAGCTGGGTAGTGAAACATTTTCAAGAAAACAACCCAAGTTCGGAGAGCACCAAGGACCCCTCAGATACATAACTCTCTGAACTAAAAACAAAAATCATACACAACAGCCGGCACCCAAATCCCAGCTCTCAATTGTGGAATAGCTTAAAAGACATTATTTGTCAAAAGGAGAAACACTGAAAGGACAACCGTTTTAACAATCAAGAACACCAAGCAATCTCTTAGAAATATGCTTGTCTCCTGCCTTCTTTCCCTCCCTGTGTCATAGGATACCTTTCATAGGTGGCAAAATAATTCATATCTCCTTCCACTTGCTGAATATAGTATTTAGAATAAGTGGGCATTAGAGCAGTCAATCAAACATGATGGTGCAGGGCACCTCCTGCAGTTTATATTCCAGGGAAGTGGGGAGATGTACGAAACTAAGGGGAGAGAGATTTGGGAGATGTAAGTGAAAAGAGAGATCTGAGGAAAAGTCATAGTCTTAGCTCTAAAATAACCTCTGCTTGTCAGGAAAAGGTCACATATTTGGCACCAAGGAAGCAGGGATTGACAATCATAGATATGTGGTAATAATAAAGGAATCTGGTTCCAACCAATTTTAAATTATTATTAAATATTTATTCGGCTTCTTATTGAAACAAAGAAAAGAGGAGAAAACCAAAACAATTTCCAATACAAGAAAGATTTTTTTGGGTGGTAGCAAACAATGGATCTTTTAAAGTTATCCATGGAGTAATAGGGTAAACCTTAGGGAGGGAGGGAGGGAGGGAGGGAGGGAAGGAGGGAAGGAAGGAAGGAAGGAAGGAAGGAAGGAAGGAAGGAAGGAAGGAAGGAAGGAAGGAAGGAAGGAAGGAAGGAAGGAAGGATCCATCAGAACAATTAGGGTATATGACATTATTCCTTATAAAACATTTAGCTTCCTTCTTGGCAATTAGATTCATCAAAATGCTATTTTAGAAGCAGATCAGGTTCCTTATTCCCAGGCAGCTAATCTGTTTCTGCACTGAATAGATGTTTTTTCCTGGAAGGTTCTTTTTTTTTTCCCCTGAGTAGTTTTTCAAGTAGGAAAGTTCAAGTATCAGAGACTCAGATGCTTTTGTCCTGCCTGCCTGCTTCAAAGATGTCAAGTCACTCTATGTGTCAGCAGCAACCTCTTACCTTTCAAAAAGTGGAATTTCTTCAAGAAGCTGGCTACAACAAAGGAATCACAGAGATACAGCAAGAGTCCACTGAATATCATCTCAGAGCAGCTGACATTCAGAGAATGAGGCCGGGAACTAACATAACAAACTGCAATCTGTTTGCAAGAGGAACAAAACGGCAAAAATGGTTTACTCTCCATCCAGAGACAATTCAGGTTAGTAGCATTATTGAACAGTTATGGCCACAGAAACATTGACATCAGATTCAGATTGTGCTGGGTATCATGGAATCCATTTATAGCAGATAAAATGAATAAATATATTTTTCCAGATGTACCAAATGTGTACCAAATGCTTGTTCTCAGCAGAGTTCTCTTACAGCTAGTACATATCTTTTTATTTTATAAATAATTTGGCATGCTACAGTTAGTGATAAGTTATTTTTTCTTACATTTATGTAGTCATTTCATCACTGAATGGCCTTTAAAGAGAGGTTATATAAATCGTCTCTCATTTAATAACACATTAACTAAACTGCAGATGCTGGCTCTCCTAGGAGCTTGGCCTCATCCCTAATCATGTGTAACTGAAACAATAGCATCTCCTTTTCCTTTTTGCCACTTCCTTTCTCTTATTTTATTGTTTCCTCTGCAGCAAACATTTGTCTCTGGCAAGGAATCTGTCCCAGTGCACCCATAGTTAAGTTACTCGATAACACTTGTAGAGACATTCAGTTGCTGTCTCATTCTGACAAAGCTGGAAAAATCCACCACAGCAGGTAGCTGCACTGGTACCGCCACTCAGCTATTCATCTTGGCATGGCACACTTGCTTTTTCTGAAAAAAAGGGGCAAAGCCCAACCATTTCAATCATGTCAGGAAAAACAATTGGTTCCTCTCCATTTCTGAGAGGTGAAGAAGTCCAAAACCCAGGAGCATTTGGACCAACCTTTTGGAATGGCCTCCTCTTGAAGATTTGTTTGTCTCCAATATTATCTATCTTCTGGAACATGTTGAAAACAGGACATTTGTAGAAGGTTTTGGGGGCCCATAGAATGTATTGAAGGAAGTGGGGAGGGAGAAATTGTATTTATAAGGTGTTCTTGTCTTGTTACAATATTTGCTTATCTTTGTGAGCTGCCAAGATACTTTTGTGACTATGGCAGAATATACATTTGATAAATAAATAAATTCAGAGAGTGATAGCCTCAGATAATAAGAAGTTTCTCTGGAACAGGTAATAAAAAAATGCTTTAAAAGTAAAAAAAAAAAATCCCCCCAAAAATGGCCTGAACCGGTAGCATTTCACCCCTGCCTCCAGGTACTGTTAAATAACAATCCTAGAAGCAGGATGAGCAATAATGAATGCTGGGAGTTGAGGTTCAGCTACATTTGAAGGGCATGTGCACATGTGGTGGTGATGATGATGATGATGTTTCCATTCAGTCATGTCTGATTCCTGGTGATTTTATGGGCCAGATCTCTCCACATCTTTCAATCTTGCACTACTTCTTTGAGTTTTTCTATGCTCTGGCAGGTGTCAGCTTTGATGGTATCCAGCCACTGTGTTCTTTGACAGCCTGGTTTCCTTTTACTTCTAACTCTTCCAAACATAATTGCTTTCTCCAGTACATGCATATATTTTATTTTTATATTTATATACAGTATTTTAATTAATACAGAAGTTGATTACCTGTGGTCCTAAATTAAGGTAACAATCCACAGATAGCACTGGCTGGTTATAATTCTTCAGTGAAAGAGGGAAGAAGCGATGGCTGTGATACTGGAGATATTTTTCAAGCAATAACTGAGCAGGAGCTGCCAAGAATGTATGCTTGCTGTCAGGGGCACATATATATTGAGCTGGACCAATACTCATTAAATTATCTGACACCTGAAAAGAAAACAATGACGGTGATAGTGATTTCTTTTTAAGCAGTGACTTTTTGGAATAAGGTTAAAAAATACATGTAGCTGAACAAAATCACATAACTGAGGGAGAAAAATTTTCAGATGTCTCACTTATTTGAAAGTATGTATTTAAACACGCACATAGATACAAATATGAAGACACACAAACACATATATTTCAGAAGCGTGTTGAGAGCTTAGATATCACTTTGACATATGGACATGATTGTGATTGGGCCTTTTGATCACTTGCTTCCAAAAGAAAAAAAAAATCTTTTTAACGATTTATTTATTTATTTATTGGCCACTTATCTCGCGAATGTGACTTACACATCCAGTTAGAACAATAAAAAATAATATTAACAAAGAAATAAAACCTACAATGGTCACCAAGGATAACCCAAACCAAAATAATAACGAAAACCTCTAAAGAGACCTTCAGTGTTTTACAAAAGCTCTGCAGGATTGGGGCCAACCTAATCTTGAAGATATGGTGTTCCAAAGCACGGGTACCCTTTAATTGATTTATCGGACTCCCCAGCTCAATCAATGTGGCTTTGGGTGCTGTGCACAAAAAAACAAATAACAAATTTAAAAAATCCTTGTAATATTAAAAAAATGTATCCAAAATATAAAATGATGGCCAAACAGGATAATTAGATAACCAAAAGGGACTGAATTTAACTGAATCCCCCCCCAAAAAGACAAGTCTTAACAGTTTTTCTAAAGACAAATAGAGTTGAAGTTTGGTGTAGATCTGGGAGCGGGGGAGGGGGGGAGATGAGATCAGAGCAGAGGGACAGCAACCAAAAAGACACATACTTCTAGGTTGCATGAGATGGCAAATTTCAAAAGAGGGAACCTAAGCATTGTGAGAGTGTGTGAGGTGGGCAGATGTTCTTGAAATAAGGCAGTTCTGCAAGTTCCCAGTCTTTTGCCGTGGAGGGCTTTAAAAGTGGTAATCAGCACCTTGAATCTCTCCTGGAAATCTATTGGGAGCAGAATTCAGTGCGCCCGCCTCCCCCAGTGCGTATGCGTATGCAACCCCTCCCATGTTCCCCCTGTTTTTAGCATGTGATGGCACAGAGGGCCCCGTAGGCCTGTTTTTCCCTCTCCCCAGGCTCCTAGAAAGCCTCTGGAGCCTGGGGAGAGTGAAAAACAGGCCTTCCAGGCCCATCAGAAGTTGGGAAGCGGGCCGTTTCCAGTCTCCAGAGGGCCTCTGGTGGGATGGGGAAGGCCGTTTTTGCCCTTCCCCCCCCCGCCCGGAGGCCCTCCAGAGGCCGGAAACAGTCCATTTCCCAACTTCCGGTGGGCCCAAAAGGCCCGAAAATCAGCTGGCCAGTGTGCTGGAGCTGAGCTAGGGCAACGTTCGTGTGCCCAGAGATATGGCTCCGCATGCTACCTGTGACACGTTTGCCATAGGTTCGCCATCACGGACCTATAACTACCCACACTGCTGCATTCAGAACCAAATTTCACATGGCTGTACAATAGAGCAGAGTTGTCAAACTCCCAGCCCACAGGCCAAATGCGTCATGCGCTGGCCATGCCCACGCCCGATTTAATGAAGGGGGGGAAATATGTCACGTGATGCCGCCATGGTGATGTGAGTTTGATACCCCACGATAGAGGGTTGCAATAGTCCCATTAGAAGGCAGCTAAACCATAAATGTCCATAGCCAAAGCCTCCCAAACCAGGAATAGGTGGAACTGGTAGACAAGCTGCAGTTGTGCAAAGGCTAGCCTAGCTACAGCTGCCACCTGCTCTTTGAGCAAGAGCTGACAGGAAACTCCCTTCACCAAACAGCTGTTCACCTGGATCATGTTGTAGATTTGGAGGCAAGACCTGATCCTAAAATTGGAACTCAGTTTAGATCACCCCATTTGCTTAACCTCAGAATCTAGTATCTATGTGTAACTTGGGAGTTAGTAGGTACTCTGTTCCTGAAGTCTCACCTTTGATTTGATATGAAAGGACCTTTGCCCTCCTACTGCTATTTGTTTCTTCATGACACTAAATCGATTGAATCGGCAGATTCTCAAGCCTGCACTGTGGACGCGTAGATTGAAATCCACATCATCACAAACAAATCTGTTGGGAAGAACAGAAGATTTGACTTTTAAAGAACAGTGTGGATTCCTGTAATTTTGATAGAAAGTCCTTATGAATACAATAGAAATACTGTACTGTATGGGCCAAGATTGGCACCGACGGTAACAGGACCTGTTTAAAAAGGCATGACATTGATATTTGTCCAAGGGAACTGATGGTCTGACATCATAGGGATAAGTCTAAAAAAATTTTTTTCATGATATTAAATGGTTCATAGTGTTTCTTACAGATCCGAACTACCATTTCATTGGAGCTATTTTTAGCAGGAAAATAATGTGCTAATTCCACGTTTTTCTTGACTTATTTTTATTTCTTTTTTAAAAATGCATATTTGCAGATACAAATATGTCCTTAGTACGTTGTAAGATTTGACCCTAAAATAAAGAAGAATCATAAAATGAAAAATATTCAACATCCTTTTGAATCAGTAAGCATAATGGAATGAGCTATCACAATATAACTTGGTTTCTTCCAAGCTGTTGTCCTCTGGATCAGGGGTGGGTTCTACTTACCTTTACTACCTTTACTACCAGTTTGCAACAGGAGCACGTGTGCGCATGCACAGAAGCTTCTGCGCACGCGCGGATCACCAAATATGACGTCAGGGCGGGTGGGTTAGGGTTAGGGTTTTACTACTGGTTCTCAAGAACCAGACAGAACCGGGGGCAACCCACCACTGCTCTGGATGTATTAAAGCTGCCCTTAAAGTTACCCAACCATTGGGTTCATCAGTTATGCTGGCTGCAAATGCTAGAAACTGTAATCTCAATAAATCTATACGGCACCTGGTTAGGAAGAGCTGGCTCCCTTAATCAGACTTGGCTCACCTGTTCTGGTTATACTGGACATTCTGGGTCAGGTCCACATTCAGCATGATGAAGTCATGCACATGGCAACATGAGAATGGCTCCTTGATATCTCCACTCCTAGTTTTACTGGACCATTTCCTCATGCTAACCAAGGCATAGTGGGTGACATTGGGAGTTGATTCAATGTGCTGAAGAATTTGCTTTAGGGAAATATTCTTTTCTCTCCAGGTATATTCACTGCAAGAGATCAGGAAATAATTTCAAATCAAATTAGGTTTTTTTAAAAATAAAAAAAGTTTTCATCACCACAGAAAATAGCCATTTACCTTTTTCTGTCACCAGAACAATCAATTTCAACAGCATTCCACATCACACAGGAATCATCAGAGATGACAATGAAAGGCCAAACATCTTGAGGCTTAATGCCAAGCTCTTCCTGCCGATTTCGTTCCAGCTCCAAATTATGGTAAGACAGTTCTTTTATTAGGAAGTGAGCAGCTCCTACAACCAAGCCAGAGAAGCAGAGTGAGCTGCCAATAAGGGAAAGTGGAAGTTTCATTTTAGCTCAATGCCTTTAGCTATACAATCAAAATTTTCTTGGGCTGCTCAAAATATTTAGATGGTTGTGAATTGTAACAGATACATCAATGAGATCTACTATACATGACTTCATTTGTACAATAACAAAATCAAAATAATCTTTTGTGTGTTGTGCATTGAATTGAAGTCATAAAATCATTCACAATCATAATTTTCAAATACATTTTTATAACATCTTTTTCATTCAGCCTGTTATAATATCATGGCCACCAAGCCTACAAATAAAAACTGTTTGGCTTCATTTGTTATTGGTCATTCTATACTGAATGGAATGGAAGACGCTTTACAGTAGATTGAAAGCAGCAAAATGGATGGACTCATTTACAATGGTAATGGCACCAGGCATCACTATAGGTGATGACCTAATAGGTAAGGTTGAAGATAGATCATCTTGGAGAAAATTATTCATGAAGTCATTAAGAGTCAACACTGACTTGATGGTACATAATCAGATTAAGGTTGATCCTCACCAATTAATCAACTGTTTATACAAGGAGCAGTTCAATCCTTTTGTAGGCAAGAACTGTATCTTATTGATTTATTGATGGCAGTGACCTAGGGCTGCAGTGGAGAATAAGCTGAAATTACATCACTGGAAAGAGTGAATTATTTGGCTGCTTTATACAAATCAGCAGCACAATCGTGGGATGTTTTTGGAGGCCATAAAAATGAGGCTTAAGCAAGATTACATATTCCCCAGAGTTGCCCTTCCTGCTTTAATTATTCTATCAGTGTTGCCAACTAAAGTTGGTAGCCTTGTTTTAGTCACACAAATAACTAATAAAATATGTACCTACCCACTCCTGCACTATTGAAAATACTTGGCAGAACAAGCATGATGTGATTGGGCCAATATTTTTTATATATTGCCATTTCATACTCTTTGACAACCAAAACATGCAAATGGTTGGCTCCATCCATTGCATGATAAAGATTAAAAAGTCCATGTTCATGGCGTCCTGTCGTAGGAGTAAAAGTAGGGCTCTTTATGTAGTCCTGGCTCTGTAAAAATTAGGAATTTGTATGATATAATACAATATAATCAAACATAATATTTACAAAAGCCTATAAATAGCACAGGAAGATGACTAGAAAGAAGAGGAGGAAAAGGAAAAAGTACCACTGCTATTCTACTCGAAGACAAAGAACCATGTGAAACTGTAAAGGAAGAAAGAGACAGGGCCCCATACTTCCACCAATCTCTATCAAGCTAAATGTCTACGATGTCTAAAGTTTACAGTGAAACCATTAGAAATGTTTTAGGTAAGGGAGAAAAAGCCTGGTTCAATTAATTATTCAGTTAAAAAGTGGTAATTGCAACTAATTCTCCTTTGTGAGAATGAGAACTGAAACAAAAGAAGATAATTAAAACTACCTACTGAATTGTATTTGCTACTAGTCACTATAAAACAAACATACAAGATATAAGACAAACATACAAGATATGGGGATGGGAACCCATAAGTGAACATACAAGCATCTTTGTTAATTCGGCATTAAAACAATGAATAACCACACAATTATCTTCACATTCATATCTTAGCCAATTAACTACAGACACAGATAGAAGCTGTCCCCTAGCTTTCTGGCAATAACAGTAAACTCTGCAAGTTGTTCTAAGAGCAACAATAATTTTAATTAATAATAATGTTTCCGAAAGACCTTTCCATTGCTGAATAGAATTGAGCTCCTTCTATAATTGGCCTGTATTTGACAAATGTGTGTGTATACATACTGTATACACACACAGAGAGACACATATATGAATATATATATACATACACACACATATACACATGCACACACATACATACATACACAAATATAGACAGACAGACAGACAGACAGACACACACACACACACACACACACACTGTTTTATAGTTCGACTATAAAAGTGTATAATGGTAAATTTAAGGGTGGGAAAGGACTCAGCGACAGAGCACATGCTTTTCAGGTTGAGGGCATAGGCTCTCCAGATACAGGAAAAGCAGAAAAAATCTGCCTAAAACCTTGGAGAGCCACAGGCAATCAACAGTACTGAGTTCAATAAACCAAGAGTGCATCTTGGTAAAACGTAGGTCAGCTGTGTGTTTCTATGTTTAACCTAAACAAAATCAGATCTGATTTCTCTGTCAAAGTATATAAATTCATTCTGTTTGATAAAAGAGAATTTGCTGTAAGAATTATTTGAAATGAAAAGTGAGCTTCAAAGACATTTTAATGGATGCAATGTAGGGTTCTTGCACTATTTAAGAGAAACCCAGAGTGTATGTCTTTCCAAACATGGTGAAAAATGTGGAAATGCCATTTTAAATCTCTGTTTAACTCTGTTTCCTTACTGGATAGCTTGGGGGCTATCTTCTGTAATATGGAAATCAATCAATCCATCTATACTATCACCTGGAAGCAGAGTCCAATGGTTGAAATCCTAATCCTCTAGAACAAGAGTTTTGCAAATTGCTCTTTATCTACCTGATCTGTGACAAGAGGCAATCTCATACTTTCCAGCTGCCTTCCTGGATGGCTAAAGACAAAATGGTGCTCCTTCGATTTAGGGATAATGAAGTGTAGCTGAATTTCTTCTCCAAGCATTGAATAGGAAAAGGCAAAAGCATGCAAGGTGGATTCATAAAGCTGTGAAAAGAAAAGGATACAAATGTAATGTATCACATTTGCTCTTTTTCACAGCTCTGACATTGATACACACTGTTCACTATTAAAACGGTGGCAAAAAAGCAAACCACATCTTAATACAGTAAACAGGTTGCATTAATTAATAGATTTTTATGTTCCAACCCCCACAATCTTTAATAGATACAGACAAGATACGCTTAATTAAAGTGGTGATATTTAAGATATAAAATGGAGTATCGACAAACTTCAGCTAGTGTCATAGTAGATACATTAAATCTGCTGCATTTTAAAATTTATGCAATGAGTTGAGCAATGAGCTCTTTAAAAAAAACTAGCTACCGGTATATATATATAGGGATTTATTTAGAAATACTTTCTGTTTCATGAGTCCAGTTGATGGCAGGACCAAGTTGGTAGATACAGTATTTTAAAAAGTTAGGGAGGGCTGAACTGAATTAGTAATTTAAGATGATACCAGCAGGAAATCTGATGTTTCACTCTAGACTTACATTGTAAAGTTGAAAAAAACTTCAATTTCCATATTACTGCTAAGTAATTTGGTTTAGTGAGGCTGACGCCTACATTTTTGGCAAAGTGGATATAATATTGTATCCTAAAAAAAGGACATGGACCAGCCTATTCAATATAATGTTGCATAGGACCATGCTTTGTCCTTTCCCAGTTTTTTAATCTGATAAATACTTCAATCATTTCTGCTGTCCTTGAAATGTAATGAATTTTCTATTACAGATTCTATAAATCTTACCTGATACCTGGGATTAAAACCCATATATTGATGACACTGTTCACAATGATGGTAAGTGTTGTAAGCAGCATATTTGGATAATCTCATCCGAGTTGTCTGACGGCGCATGTAGAGATCCTCTGGTTTTCTCTTTATTGATCTATCTGCACAAATGCATTTTGACTGTATCAGCTAAAAGACGTGTCCACATCTACCAAGTAGATGGGTAGATGAGTACATCTTTACATCATTACATGAGTACATCATTAGCCCCTGAAAAATATACTAGCTTACAACCAAAACAAGGATTTTCCTTATGGGAGTAGAGGGATTCTGTCAAAATATTGCCTTCTGTTAATGCTATTACTAAGCCCTTTTTAGAATATAGTTCTGAATAGTTATCCAACCTGGTATTTTTCAGGGGTGTTCAAAATATTATTTCAACATGTCCAAATACTGGATACATTTGCCAAGACTGAGCTAAAATAATGCAGTTTTATTTAGATGGGTGTCAGGTTCAGCTAATACTTGCTAGTTGCAAGTAATTATGGATGGTTTAGTAGTTCAGTAGTAACTATGAACAAAAATTTCAGGCTATTTTTCTTCTTTCTTGGTCCCAGTCTTTCACACACAGCATCTATTACAATGCTCAAAGTACAATTGAGTACAATGCTCAAAGTCAGATTGGGAAAGGAACTATCAAGAGATGAATTATGTCAATAAAGCTAACCATGATTTAATCCAGAATACAAATAACTGTATTTGTATATACCCAAATTTCTTCCCAAGACTGGAATCTAAAACAAGGTTCTGAGCAACAATTTCTCCTGCAATTCTTTATTCTATAAAAATTGTAACAAAATAAGTTGTTCAAATAAAGGAAACAGGTATTCTGACCGTCACTCTTTGTCTTCTGCACTGTTGAACAAATGAGACTTGCATCTTCATATTTTGGATCGTGGATTGTATAATCAAAAGGCATCTGTTTAAATGTTTCTAAATCAGGCCACAGGTCTCCTGGCTGATGATAATATTGTTCTGAATTTTCTTTCAGATCTGTGGTATTATCAACGAAAAGGAAATCCAAAAATATAAACACAGACAGGTGGTAAGCTAGATTTCAGAAGAAATTCATGCTATGCAACTAATGTACCTCTTTTTCACGTTTAATGAATGTGGGCATTTATGATGAATTATTCAATGTAGAAGGAAGAATGGGACCAACCCCCCTTTTTGCATGAACAACTCCAAGCAAAAGAATATTCCCACAGGTAATATTTTATTGAGCTATTTCCAACTCTACCATTTAATCAGAAAAGAAGGCAAAGGGAAACCAATAGTTATTAAAGATGGAAAAACAAAATATGGTAAATTTGAAAAACTTAGAAAAAATAAAAAGAGGGGTTTGTAAAATACTGAAAAAAAAGAACATAAGGCTTAAGAATATGAGAAAAAGAAAATCAAATAATATTAAATATTGTTTCCCAAAGAATAAATATGGGAGACATACCAACATTGATCTCCTCTTCATCATAAACATCCACTTCTGTCAGCCGAATCAACATTCGAGATAAAATGCTAAGAAACTGCAGATAAGCACCAGTCTTTCCTATCTGGAAACACATATATCAGAATAGTAAACAATGTTTGATTCAAATAGTGTATTTTATAATCCACCAATAAAAATGATGACTGCCACTTAATCTGAAGTGAATCTGAAACCTCTCTAATTGAGAGTTATAATTTGGAAACATGAGAAGAAGCATATACTTAGTTTCTGTTTTTCATAGCTCGCATATTACTGCACTCAGAATATTAACCTGCAAATATCTAAGGCAGGGTTGAAGGAGAATTATTTCAATTATTTACATGTCCAGGGGCTGAAGGAGAAAAATTATTTCAAAGGACTGCAGAGATTGGAGTGCATTTTAAGGCCATCTTGAGAGCCTTTGAGTTGAAGTTGGAGCTATATGTTAAATTTGTGACTAATGATGCTAATCATATTATAGGGTTATGACCACAATTGAGCCCAAAATTTTGCTCATAAGTCATCATATCACTGAACTCGATTTTATGACAATCATTAAGTAGGTCAGAGTGCTCATTACATGAATCACAGGATTGTAAGTCCGAATCCATCTTATCCAGTGGGTATGTTTTGCTGGAAAATGATGAAAACCATCTCAAAACACAGTCACATAACCATGAAATGCAGCAATTTGTCATCAGTGAGAGCCAGCAACTGAAATGCAATCACTTGACCATGGGGATGGTGCATAATTTTGAGGACAGATCATAAAGTAACTTTTTTGAAGTCATAATCATCATTCAGAAGGTCATTAAACAACCAGTACTGTACTAAGTCAAGAACTATTTGGTAGTTTTGTCCTACAAGGCAATTGTTTTCTTAAAATGAGAAGGTGATGGAAATGATCAATAGAAGATATTAGAAGTAATTACTTCGGTCCTGTTACATACCTGGGGTGGCCCATTCAGTAACAGTCTCCTCGGATGAAAAGTGTCCATCCTCCCTTCATTTCTATTGTTGTAGTCCATGTGGATTGGCTTGGGAATTGTCCACTGGCGATAATAGAGGGACTGCTCTGTGGAGGTCATCATTTTATTCATGAGAGGGCGAAAAGAGCTTGCCCACATTACTGAATGGTAAGGCAGGAGGGAGGAGGATTTGGGAAGACCTGTGCTGTCTGCAGAGGTCACAATATCATACATCAGTTTGGGAAGGTAAACGATGGGAGGTTGCTGGGATGTTTTGGTCATGGAACACTGAGAGCCCTGCAGAGGCAAGGAACTATGGGTGGGGAGAGAAGAAGCCAAGGAAGATGAGAAAGGAGAGGGTGACGACGAAGAGATGGAAGCCTGAGCAGCTTTCATGGTCTGTTTAGGCTCTTTCTCCACTTTGGGTCTTGGCTTTTCAGTGCTGTTCACACTCTCTTCATTACTGATGTTTAACATCTGCTGAGGTGACTTTTTTCCTACCTCCCCTGTAGATGCGTCACTGCAAAACGGCACGCCTGTGAATAAAATCTATAGTTTAGTAATGAAACAGTGATGGTTAGTGGCAGCTCCATACTCTCATATTACTCCCTTCCCCACACACATATAAGAACATCACCATAAATCATTCCTGGGGTACAATAAATTAGGTAGAAATAGACAAGCAAGGCCGAGACCTTGACATTGGCACTGTTAAATGGGGGTGGAATCGTGATGTCTTGGTGAGAGATGAGCTGGAATTTAAATGGATCATTTGATTGAAATATGTCTAAATTTCAGTTTATCATATTGCCAAAAGCATCCTAAAATCTTGACTGAATGTGCAGTGATGAATAACAGTTTTTCATGTAAGCAGAAAAAAGGAGTTGCCTCAGCACAAATTCAATATGCAAATCTAGTTCTACAATACACAAACTCTCACCATGAAATATATATACAGTAGAATCTCTGGTCACGAATGCTTCTGACCACGACCAAATCGGGTTCTGACCAAAAAATTCACATTTTTTTTTTCACAGCCAATTTCCCCTTCTGTGCCTTTTTTTTTTTTTTTTTTTGGTAAGTGCCAAATTTCCAAAATTAGGTTCGGGTCACGACCAAATTGGTTTGCGACCAAAGTTATAGAAAAATTATGGTCATGACCAGAGGTTCTACTATATACATAAAAGGGTCATGGTTTAGTTTAAACTCCTTCTGAAGTCCTTGAGGAACAAAGATTAAGAGTCACCTCCAGATCTTTCTTATAAGAAAGAGTATTTGTATATTAGGATAATTAATCTGTGTGCCATCACTTGTGAAATGTGATACAAATGTTTATTTTCCCCATGAGTGCATGGGCTGGGAAATTGAGGAAGTATTCTGACCGAATTTGTATTCCTTTCCACTTTCCAAATGATGAATAGGTGTTTGTCTCTGTGTTGTTCATTTTAATTCTACAAAAGGTGATTATACTTATTATGGCAATGAATACTACTGCAACACATTTAAAAATAAGTCAAAATTTAAATTCCTTCATGATATATAATTATCAGACAAGAATTCTATTTATATACTGTAGTAGATTGAAATGCTGCTATGTAATAAGATGTTAAAAATTTATATGGTTTATGGTAATTTAAGTTATTACATTTTCTCGCTTCTAACAGCATGTAATATTTTCTAACAATAACTGACTGGTAGTAGGTAAAGAAGGGAAGTCTGGGATAAAAAGATAATCTAATTCAGCATAAGATTTTTGCCTAGGTTCATGCTTAGATCTCCATGCCCAAATATCTTTCTACATTACAAATGATTAATTCCAACAAACTGAATTATAGAAACTCTTAACAGCACTGGTTGAAAGTATTTTCCTATCAGAAATTGTAAAACCATACCTAATTCTATAAAGATAGGTTTTAAAAGTTTACATGGACTTTTTGTTCTTTTTTTCCTAAGAACAACAGCAGCATGGATTAAACCATGGGCTAAAATGCTAGAGCAATGTTTGACAACCCAAGAACTTTTGAGATATGTAGACTTCATTTCCCAGAATTCTTCAGCTCCTCATTCCTCTCAATACTCTTCCAGTTCCCCACATCCTTCTTCCTAATGTTGCTGTCACTTGGCACCACTACATCTATCACCACTGCTGTCTGCTACCATGGTTGATTGGCTAGTACCTGTCTGAATCTGGAAGTCCCACAGGAAATTCCCCACAGTTGGCTGGGGAATTCTGGGATTTGAAGTCTACTCATCATAAAGTTGCTGAGGCTGAGGAACACTGCTATGGAAGACAAGGGAGATATAAAGGATAAATAAAATAACATTCCAACATTCAAAGAAAACAAAGAAACGCTGAACTGGGAAGTCTTACTTGATGCTTTTGAAGAGACAGAAGAATCGGCAGAATCACGAGAGCCAGATCTCTCCCTATTCACAGGGCTTCTTCTTTCGGAAGCTGAGCCTGCTCCATAATTGAAGGGAAATCTTATTTAATATTTTTATAGGCATCATATGATCTAACTTAAAATACAGAGGAGGTGAAGAAATAGACTCTTACATTGATATCAGTGTTCCTCTCAGCAATTCGTACAAAAATACATAATAAAATGATAGGTATTATATTTTTGTCGTTCTGATCAAGGGGATAAGCCATAAACCATTTATTTCCATATATACATATGTATGTATACACTTATATACATTTATACATATACTGTACATATACACAAACACAAAATTCATAGGATAAAGCAAATATTACCTGAGAAACTGTCTCACCCCAATGGGATTGGCTTGCCCCACCCATACCAGCAAAAGGGACATTGTGCATACTCCGTTAGTCGAGGAATTCTAGTTGGTGGGTTCCTGGAGAAAGGCCTTTTGTGCCATAGCTCCCACCCTCTGGAACATTGTGCCCCTTGAAATCTGCACACACACCCTTTTGTCCTTCCATAACAGCTTCAAAACCAATGGGCCAGAGGCCCCAGTGGGGGTGTTCTATATTGGAAGGGACTAGTGCAGGAGTGCTATTCAGCAGGTTGTGACAGGTTCTGGAGAACTGGTAGCGGAAATTTTGAGTAGTTTGGAGAACCGGCAAATACCTCCTCTGGCTGGCCCAAGAGTGGGGAGGAAATGGGGATTTTGCAGTATCCTTCCCCTGCCATGCCCACCAAGCCACACCACACCACGCCAACCAAGCCACGCCCACAGAACCGGTAGTGAAAAAATTTGAATTCCATCACTGGGCTAGTGGAAGAAGATCCAACACCTCCACCCCATAATATTCTGGTTTTTTACTTGTTTTTGCTTGTATTTTATTCCAATTTTATTTTAAATTGTTTTTATCAGATTTTAGTAGTAATTTGTGTCTGGAACTCTGCACTTTGATATGGCCCAAGGGCTAATCAATAAAGTAAACTGAGAAACGTGTTTTTTTTCCCCATTTATTTAATATTTCATCTTCTAATATTTGTACCTCTGGTTATATGTTTGCAAGCCTCCCAGAGTCACTTGTTAGTGAGATGTTGGCAGCATATAAATTTAATAAATAAATAATGAACCTCAACCCCTGTATTCCTGAATTGATTCCTTCCCCCAAAAAGGACCTGCTTGTCTTTCTCTTTGGGTTACCGACTTCTTCACACACTCCATCCCATGACACCATGAAGTTCTAATATGAAGCAGAACGGTTCCATTGCTTTAATTTGGAACAGTGCCCATCACAGATTGTAATGCTTCCTGACCAAAGAAAAGGGGGGAAGAGGAGAAGAAGGTATGTGCATTTAATATGTCATAAAGGGGAAATCTGGGTGAGGAGACCAGATTTGTGGCAAGGGGAGGTGTTGGAAACATGTATTTATTTAGGTCCCATTCTTCCTCCCAAATTCAGGAGTATATTCAACTATAAAAAATGTTTAAAAGAAAACAATGACCGAAATTTATCAATATTACACTGATTTGAAGGAACTTCTGCCCTTGTCTGCTCTTGATCCTACTCAAGATAGGATTAATCCTACAGGAAGCAGGATTACCAATTAAAATGGATTGTATTCAATACATTGGAAGGCCATGGGTGGGGAAAGCTGGTTTAATGCTGTGGTCCAAAGGATGTTCCTTTACCTTCTGTTACTATTTCTTCATCCTCATTATCAGTACTGCTCAGTTTTTCTGGGTCACTCTCCAAGACATCATTTGTGGTTCCTCCTTTCTCTACTGTACTTTCAGAATTGACAAAATAGGCTGCCAAGCCAAGCTCTTGTTCCAAAGCTGTTCTCACCAGGCATGAGGAGTTTATCAACCGTAGATCACAGTATCTCAAGGATCTTGGATAGGGAGATAGGAAACAAATGAACAAATTAAAGATGCCAGTAATATTAAGTAAAAAAAAATTCCATTCACCACCCTACTCCTACCCTTTCTATTTTTGGCCTACAACATACATTAATGGAGAATTGCATTTCAAATAACTGCATTTCAACTACTTTGTGGGTGTTGCAATTCTGGGACTTAAAGTCCACACATCTCAAAGTTGCTAAGGTTGTGAAAAGTTAGTTATGCATTGCTTTTCCTTGATATTTGGCATACAAGTGGGGCTTAATTTGTGCCAACATTCAGCCTGAGATATATTATCAAGACCGATCTCAAATGTGAAAGTTATCAAACCGGTAGGTATTCCTGACCCAATCTTTAGTGCAACTCTTTTGCTGGTAGATAATAATAGGAAATTCTCATATTTGTTTCTAGATAATATCAGGTTCCAGAAAGAAAGGTACTGTTCCCAACATATTTTTTCCTAATAGGGATGTGCAAATATTTGGCCCAAAACAGGAAAGATGGTTCAGATTCAGCATGAGGCTACTTGCTGCACCCGTTAGAGACTGCATAGAGCAAGCACACATACATCAGATCCAAAGCACCAACCTAGTTCAGATCCCTATTTTCTAGCTATTTAACGTTTGCCAAGGGTTGAGGTACATCCTTCCTTCCAATGATCCTTCAGAGGGCTCCTGGTGATTTTTGATGCCATCAAGTACGATATTTTGTTGAATTATTTGACTGAACAGAGGCACTGTGCTTCAGTCCTTCTGCTCAGGGGTGAAATCCAGCAGGTTCTGACAGGTTCTGGAGAACCGGTAGCAGAAATTTTGAGCAGTTTGGAGAACTGGCAAATACCACCTCTGGCTGGCCTCAGAGTGGGGTGGAAATGGAGATTTTGCAATATCCTTCCCCCACGAGTGGGGAGGGAATGGAGATTTTGCAGTATCCTTCCCCTGCCATGCCCACCAAGCCACGCCCACCAAGCCACACCATACCATGCCCACCAAGCCATGCCCACAGAACCGGTAGTAAAAAAATTTGGATTTCACCACTGCTTCTGCTCCTATGGGTACAGTGAGCTATTTTGTGCCAGTGAGCATGGTGAACACAACTGACAAAGCAAGTAAGGTTTTGGGTCTTGACTTCCCAAGAATTAAATATAAAACATTGCAATGGTTTAGTGACGTTCTAAAATTTATACCCAGCCCTTAGAATACAAGCACACAAATTGTTGAAAAGGGACTGTAAGATGCAGTAATTTTCATATTACTATTGCAAAAATGAGAAAAGATTGTAAATACAAGCTTCTAGGCTTTATTTTATGGTTGGGTTGTTTTTGGGGGTGGGGGGATGGTTGTTTTTAATAACACTCATTACCTTGGCAGGGATTCTCCTTGAGGATCCATTCCACTGAAAATCAAAATGCAAGGTAGACCCTCCAGTTCCAAATATGTCTGGGGTTTCCAATCAGCATCTTCAATTTTCTGCCAGTTCTGTCAGTCATATTTAAGGCAATTAATTAGAATATATCCAGCCAATCAAGGAGGGGGGGGAGTTAAGTGTTGGGCCAGTCACTCCCTCTCAGCCCAACCTATCTCATACTGTTATTGTTGTGGGGAAAATAGGAGGAGGAGGAGTTATATTTGCTGCCTTAAGTTGGGTATAAGTATAAAAATAAAAAAGGTGGGATATAAGTAAGTAAATAAGTAAATAAATAAATGTTAGCATACTTTACGCAGTGATTGTGTACATGCACACACGTACATCTATAACAAGGCCACAAACATACAGGTAGTCCTCCACTGAGCCCTAAATTTATGTTGCTAAGTGAGAAATTTGTCAAGTGAGTTTTGCCCAGGGGTGAAATGCTACCAGTTCAGGCTGGTTCTCCCGGACCGGTAGTAAAAAATGCTTTAAAAAAGTAAAAAAAAATAGGTTCCGATGATCAGGTGTGACAATCACCTGTGTTGCGCGATAGTTGGAAACTTTTTCTTCCTTTTTTAAAGCATTTTTTTACTACCAGTTCGGGCGAATAAGTAGTAAAAAAAATCTTTAAAAAGTAAAAAAAAAAAAAAGTTGGCCACACCCACCCAGTCACATGATACCGCCACCAAGCCACGCCCACCAAGCCACACCTACAGAACTGGTAGGGAAAATTTTTGGATTTCACCACTGGTTTTGCCCCATTTGACAGACCCAGATTGGATCCTGTAAATATTCTTTGTTCCTACAGACTGCATTAACCAGATGTCAGCCGCCCAGGCTACGGCAGCCGAGATTTCATCACAAAGTACCTTGAGTTGTTCCACAAAGTGCTTCCCTACATTGATTCCGGAGTTGGGATTCCCCAGGATGATTTCAAAACGGCCTTCCAAAGCAAGCCTTTCCCTCACGTGGTTGAGGCGTTCATAAGCCACCGTAGCCAACGGCATGCAAGGGATCCTTAAGACTACCATCAGCCCATGTCCACTGGGACACTGCTGGGAAGAGTTGATGAGGTTCTGTGTGATCTCTAAAGTTTCCACAGTGGTGTAATTTTTCATCTGAGATAAGCCGCAGACTGCCATCATGGCTGCGGAGTAGTGCTGGACAAGAACAAATGTCCTTATCACTGCACTATGCAGCCGAGGAAACCTGAAAGGACACAAAAAGCAAGATGATCTTATGAGGATACTTTAGATACCTAAATCCTGGGTTTGCCAATGCCTTCTTCCAAGATATTTTTCAATTCCCAGTCTAGAGAAACAAATGACTATACCAGTCACCCAGCTGGCTAAGAGAGAACTAGGTCTCCTCAGGTCCTTAATACTACAGCAAACTGGCTCTCTTAAGTCCAACAAAAAATACAGTAAAACATGTGAAACATGATTGATTAGTGTGTGTGTGTGTGTGAGAGAGAGAGAGAGAGAGAGGGAGAGGGAGAGAATAAGAATTGTCAATATATACAGATATTCAAAATTGCTCAGAATGGCCAGGAATAACAGGCATTTGAAATGGCATTCTGTGTTTACAGAATGCCATTTCAAATGTATATCAACACACACACACACACACACACACACACTACAAAACATATAATTCAGGGTTCATCTATGTTTTTAGCCAAATTATGGAAATCTTTCTTTACATAGATTTCTTTTTTAAAAAACACACACAAAATCTTCAGGTACCACTCCTTCCTCAAAAGTCAAATTACTTCTCCCACCATCTATGGATGTTGCTGAATTCTGTCAACTTCCGTGGGAAACAAAGATCTGACTCCAATGGAGGATGGAATTTTTCTGCAGTTATCATCATGATCCAGAGAGAAAATAACAGTTTTTGTGTATTTGAGGAGGGCTTCAGGTATATGGAAATATGTAAGTCTAAAAGAATATTATTCTTTAAAAAAAAAAAAAAAGCCAATAATAAAAACCCAATCTTCAGTTTGCAGGAACACTGCAGTTCCAAATTCTGCTCAATGCTAAACATTATTCAACTGCATTCACTCTACCTTTTCCCCAAAGCCATGACCATTGCTTCAAAAGAGCTGTCATAACGAAGCAGTGGAAGACTGTGTCCAGAAAGGGTGGACTCAATGAATTCATGCAATCCATAGTACTTCTTGTTTTCATGATATAAGTCCATGCCCTAGAATAAATGAGTTGGATTACAGTATTGAGTCATTTATGATCATTACTATCATAACTATTCAAGTATTCAGTTAATTGTTCAATAGCTTTAGAAACAAATGACCACATGAACACAAATGTATTTGTGCATGCAGAAACACAAGTGTCGCCCCTCCCCCCCCAGTTCAAATGGGGACACTTTGTTCTTCCTGTCAACAGATGGAGGTCATTAGGGCTGTACAGTCTCTTGAAAGAGGTTTTTTGAAAATCACAGGAAGGTGCATAGAGTAGCTCTTTTCAAAGTTAAAGCACCCACTTCTTTTTCTAAGCTCACCCAGCTGCTTCAAAATTGCCATCTCTGCATACATGGGTGGGATTCTACCGGTTCAGACCAGTTTGGGCGAACCAGTAGCTTCGACGATCAGCTGGAAGCGAACCGGTTCGCTCTGATGGTCAGCTGGGCCTGCCCACCCGCCCTCATGCTTTACTTGCTTTTATGTTTGCAGCTGATTAGCGCGGCAGAGGGATTGCCATGTTTCAGTTGTTTTAATTCCCTAGCACTAACGCAGAAGGTGATTTTTTTGTTGAACTGCGCATACACATGCAGCGAAGCGCGCAATCACCGAACACGTTGTTAAACCGGAAGGATCCCACCACTGTCTGCATATATACAGACTCTACAACAACTCTGCTTTCCACTTTTTCCATCTGGTGCAAAGTATATCTTCAGAAGACTTTGCACAATCTAGTATTCTTAGATAGCTTTCAAAAACTTTTTAAGTTTGACCTTCACTATTTACTTCTTTGGTAGGAAGAAAAGTCAAGAGAAAAAGAATCGAGATCAAAGGATCTCTCAAGTAAATGTGTACCGCTTCCATGTACCCTGAAACCATGTGGGGCTCATCTTCTTTAGGTTTTCCCAAAGTTGCAACTGAATTGTAAATGCTAACGTAATAAATGGAAAATTGCATTAGTATGTATTAGTAGTGCCGTATTACTGGTGTTCAATGAAATAAATTAATTGAATTTTATCAAATGCATAGACTATGTCTTTACCCCATCCATTTCACTTCTCCTGAAATAAAGGCACCAATAAACAACGGAATGGTAAGGTGTGGATTTTTGCCTGAAAATATGGTTGTTTGTTAGGTTTCTGCACAAGTATATGAAACAGAAATTGGCAAATCATGTTGTTACAAATAAAGAATGCCTCCTCAAGGTCTTAAAGCAGCCACAGCCTCTGGAAGGCTCAATGTGGTCCCTTCAAGAGCTTTCCCGAATGGTTTGCATATGGATATGTATGCATAGACAACCTTGTCACTGTGACTACTGGCAAACGGAAGCTTGCATACATGTGCAATGTGCAGTGACAACCTGGAAAATTTTTTGAAGCAGAACCTTTTGCCTCAACAGTTGGGGTTTGCTCACATCCACCCACTTTGAGCAGATTTATTCTAGCACAGCCGTATTGCGTACCCCGCATGCAAACAAGTAAGCAAAATCGGATAGGAGAATCTAAGAATGGATGAACCAAGAAGAAAATACGTTTTGTTAAACTGTCATGCGATCATTGTCATGTCATACATACTAAATGTAAAAAAAAAAAAAGAAGCTTATGTTGATCCTAAAAGTTATTTTCTTACATTGTTGTATAGCGAAGGCCAGTGAATTTCATTATAAGGACTAATGCGGGTGTATTGGGTCTGCAATGCATAAGGAAAGGAAGTCACATGAAGAGTGACGATGTTGGGAGCTTCCTTCACCTCTCTACAATTCAGCAGTCTGTCCACGAGTCCCACAGCTGGATCTGAGTGAGGGTACAGGTTATGAACTGCACTGTAAAAGAGAGAATGTGTGCAGTCAAGGGTTGACATTCTATGTGTTAAGTACAAAGTAAATATAAACACTGTATGAACAGGGAGTAAAATAGATGCATGTCCATCTGTTATTTACACATTTAAATATGATATATATGACATATTTATATATGAGATATATCTATTTATGAGATTGTAAATAGTGATCACATGATCCCAGGATGCTGCAACTGTTGAAAATACATACAGATTGCCAAGTGCCTGAATTTTGATCAAGTGACCATGGGAACGCTGTGATGGTTGTAAGTGCGAGGACCAGAGGTGAGTTTCATCAGGTTCATCAGAGAACCGGTAGCGGAAATTTTGAGTAGTTCAGAGAACCGGTAAATACCACCTCTGACTGGCCCCACCCCCATCTATTCTGTGCCTCCCAAGTCCCAGCTGATCAGGAGGAAATGGGGATTTTGCAGTAACCTTCCCCTGGAGTGGGGACGGAATGGAAATTTTGCCATATCCTTCCCCTGCCATGCCCACCAAGCCATTCCCAGCAAGCCATGCCATGCCACGCCCAGCAAGCCACACCCACAGAACTAGGAGTAAAAAAAATTGAAACCCATCACTGGCGAGGACTGATTGTAAGTCACTTTTTTCAGGGCCTTTGTAACTTTAAACGATCACCAAATGAATATGAGTTGAGGATTACCTGTAGTCGAATGCCAACTGCATCCAAAAAGCTATCAAATTGTACAAGAGATGATAGCTCTATTCTCTAGCAATTGATTCTTAAACCTGCTGCCTCTCTTAAGGCCATTATGCAGGTAGGAAGGCTTGGCTACCTCCTTATTTTTTAAAATATTATTTACCCATATGCTTCTACCCAGCTGCTTCTAGCTGAGCTAATACAAACAGTGCAGAAGGAGTGTTTATTGATATATTTAAGAAGCTTGCATAGCATAGCAGTTCTCTACTGCTCAGCCACAACAGCACTGTCGTTCACTAAGAAGTGCAAGTTTTCTTACCTTACAAGGTCCCGGTGAGCATGGTCATGGATGAGTACAAACAGAGTGTGCGGATTCTGCATAGAGTTCTGCAAAAAAGCTTTAAACTTTAACTGGGCATCGGCATCAAGCTTTACAACATATTGTTCCACCCGCTCTTTTGTCAGATGTTCCTTCTCCAAGCCAAGCTCCAATAAAACACCTAAAGAAAGATACTGGGTGTCAGCTAACTGAAATGAATTTGCGTTGCGGTTCTTTTCTATCTATTGACACCAATCAGCACCTGAATGCCAGAGGTGGAAGAGGGTTTGCTGATATGTCACTTCTGAAGGAGGCACACATATCAGGAAATCTATTTTCTCAAAGGAACCCAGGTCAAGGTTTTGGGTGCTGGAATCTGCAATGGAGCAAACATGAGAGAGCAATTTCTGGGCCACAGTGAGCTGGAAAGGGCGGATCTGATGCCTCTCAAGGTTATAACCTAGTGAGAAAAAAGCAGAAAGATGGTGAGAAAAAAAACGTAATTCTTTATTTACTTAGATTCCAAAAATTGTGAGGAGAACATTCAATGACAAGACTCTAGGGAAAAAGAGCAGAAAGGATACAAATATATGAAAAAGATATCTCTGTTTGTCACATACACACCACACATACTTGTACACACAGCTGCTCCTGTTACATCCAGGGTTGCCGGTTTATTTGCAGAAGCAGAAAGAGATGATGATATGTGGGTTCTATTTTCTTGATAATATTTATCCAACAAAACATCGAGGTCACCATCTAACAAAATAAAAATGATCTTACTCTTTTGTGTTAAAGCTATGAGGATCCGTAATAGAGCTTTGGGAATAGTAAAGTTGCATTAAAGCTGTGGGATATTCAGGAATATTCCAACTCTTGAGGAAGAAAGATGCTATAGTTTACAATTACAAAATGGTGCTTCTGGGTATAATATTTGAAATTCAGATACCAGTATTTATCTTAGGATGTTGTATGAAGAAAATCATTTTATTTTTAATTTTATGCTTTCAAATTGGTTCCAACAATTGTAGGAAGGGAGGGAGGGAGGGAGGGAGGGAGGGAAGGAAGGAAGGAAGGAAGGGAGGGAGGGAGGGAGGGAGGGAGGGAGGGAGGAATTTTAAAAGAAAATACACCCATTTAAGACAGACATTTCATCTGACAGACAACTTGGCATTTAATATAAAGGGCTATTTGGCATTTAATCTAATGCCCTGTAAATGGCAATTAAAAATAAAGTGCTTTCAGATTTTACTATCGAAATACTACTATTTACTGTCGAATATTATCTGACAGTAAGCAGAATATTAATGTGAACTGGGGGGGGGGGAACCTCCACCAAAGAACTGAAGATGAATCTGCATAGGCCATTTCCCACTGCTGGCCTTAAACTTGCAATTCTTGGCAAGTTTAAACTTGTATGTGCCACAATCCAGTGCTATACTTTGTCTTGGCCAGTGTCCCCTGCAACCAGCTAATGGGAAACGTGAAAAAATGCCAGCCAATTAGTGCCCCAGATCTACTTTTGTTCTTTCTTAACACACTTGCTTTTTACCATGAAAAAAAAAAACCCACCTCCAAACACACTGTAAAGGTCCTATGGCCTACCTGGGCAGAGAGAACTGAAAAATGCTCCAAGAACTTCTCCTTTCCCAGTAACTAGCTCATAGCTAACTTCTTTCTGATATTCTGCTGGAGTGAGCATGCTTTCAGAGAGTATTCTTGCTTGATATTTCCCTAAAAGATGAAGAGAAATCTCTGAATCACAATTCCATTAAATCAAAGTCAGGATTATTTTTCTCAGATCCAAGAGCGTGAAATATCCTTCTGCAATCAGAAAACCTCCAGATCAGTGGTGAAATCCAAATTTTTTTTACTACCGGTTCTGTGGGCGTGGCTTGGTGGGCATGGCATGGGAAGGATATTGCAAAATCCCCATTCCCACCCCACTCTGGGGACAGCCAGAAGTGGTTGCCGGTTCTCCGAACTGCTCAAAATTTCCGCTACCGGTTCTCCAGAACCTGTCAGAACCTGCTGGATTTCACACCTGCTCTAGATCTGAGAATAAGCTCCATATTATCATATGTAAGAATCAAAATTGTCATCAAAAGCAGTGGAGGGATACTAGTTTGGGGAATAAAAAAACTAATGAAATTTGAAAAAATGCAGATGATAGATAGATTGGATATGGTTGATATCGGAATGGAAACCAGAAATATGAAAGTTCCAAGAAAGAAAGGCAGATTATATTGCAGATAATAATCTAGCTCTTTTTCTCAATAACTTTTGACTCAGCAGTATTTATGCTAGTCAAGGCCCAAGAATATTCAAAGCAAAAAAGAATCTTTAGATCTGCAGTTTAATTTTGGAACAGTACATTTACAAAAATATTTTACTTCATGGTGTTACTCAGTTTGCTCCGTTCCTGAACCAATTTTTATGCTTCTAAAAATGAGCCTAGGATCTAATTTGTTTGGTGAATATTAAAAAAATGCCATTTATTTAGTCCTTAACAATTTATTGTTAAGTTTAAATCAAGGGTGAAATCCAGCAGGTTCTGACAGGTTCTGGAGAACCGGTCGCAGAAATTTTGAATAGTTCGGAGAACCAGCAAATACCACCTCTGGCTGGCCCCAGAGTGGGGTGGGAATGGAGATTTTGCAATATCCTTCCCCTGGAGTGGGGTGGGAATGAAGATTTTGCAGTATCCTTCCCCTGCCACGCCCATCAAGCCATGCCCACCAAGCCTCACCATGCCCACCACAGAACTGGTAGTAAAAAAAATTGGATTTCACCACTGGTTTAAATAACTTGCTTTTGCCCTAATTATATAATAATCACCTAACCATATAATTAAAAACCTCCACCCCAGAATATTCTGGTTTTAACTTATTTAATTTCTGTATTTAATATTTAATGTTTTAATGTTTGAACCTTTTCATGAGGTTTTAAGCCACCCAGAGTCGCTTGACGGTGAGATGGGTGGCATATTTATTTAATAAATAAATAAATGCAACTAGATGGAGCAATATTAGTATGCAGCATCTGGCAAGAATGATTCATTTACACATTTATTATATTTACAGTGTTCTTTGGAAAAATCATGTTTTTAAAAAATCTATAAAATACTAAAAATAATGTCATGAAAGCCAAACATATTCAAATCACCAAGCAGTAAATCATCTAAGCACCAATACCCTCTCATAAAAAGGGGTGGGGGGGATAAGCTAAGATAGGGGGAACTCTGATGCAAGCCCTGTCCATTTTCTGTGTATATTGTGACACTGCATATGCATCTAATGATAAGAGACACAGCTTGAACCACAACGCTGTACAACATCATTTGTGGAAAGTAGCAAGAGCCTCCAGATGCAGCTATAGGAGAACGTGGGGCAATTGTAAGAGATAAACAGGATATTCTTGCAGGATTGCGTTTATCTAAAATAGAAAAAAATTGATATTGTGTATAGATCGGCCTGTGTCTCCATAACCAATGTAATAAGGATGGAATCCCTCCACAACTACTGTTCAAAGGTCATAGCTATTTTTATCGAGACAGAGGACAAACACTGAAATTCAAGGCAAGAAGACAGAGTGCACTTGAAGCAGGTTGCTCTGCATAGCTTGATGGAAATGTAGCTGAAGTTCTCTGATTGGAGAAGTTATATGTAAAGTAAAAAAAAAGAAGGGATGATAAAGTAAAGGTAAAGGTTCCCCTCGCACATATGTGCCAGTCATTCCTGACTCTAGGAGGCGGTGCTCATCTCCGTTTCAAAGCCAAAAAGCCAGCGCTGTCCGGAGATGTCTCCGTGGTCATGTGGCCGGCATGACTAAACGCCAAAGGCGCACAGAACGCTGTTACCTTCCCAACGAAGGTGGTCCCTATTTTTCTACTTGCATTTTTTTACATCTTTTGAACTGCTCGGTTGGCAGAAGCTGGGATACGTAACGAGAGCTCACCCCGTTATGTGGCACTAGGGCTGCTGAACTGCTGACCTTTCAATCGACAAACTCAGCGTGTGTGCCTTATTCATTGCCAAGTAGGAAATAGGACAAAGTAAGCATTTCACTGGTCTCAGAAGGGAGAAAAAAACAACAACGCTTGCATGTTTCATACTTGCTCACCTGTAACCACAATGCAAGAGTCTATGGTTCTGTTTCTACAAGCACAGATGATCACCACATAATTGGTCTTTGCCAGCTTTCCTTCAAGGAGCATCTTGAACATTTCTGAAAGCCCTTCAGCCAACGAATAGCTGCACTCAATGATGTGGACGCTGTCGTTGCACGAGCTGGCTGCCAAGCCTGCTAGCCAGGGGAGCTGAGCTGATGTGACTGGGGCAATGGGGCCAGGAATGTGAGGAAAAGCTTGGGGAATGGCCTGCTGATACTGACGGATTTCAGAGAGGTACATCTCCCGCCATGAACGCATGAAGATCTGTTCCAAATCCTCAATCAAAGGTACCTGGTCTGAAGCTAGGGAAAAATCAGAAAAGCAAAAAATGATGATGAATAGAAGAGATTCATCTGCTATCCGAGTATAATACTCACTTCTTCTCCGGTTACATTAAACTCATTCCAAACAGCAGATTGTTGTAGTTTTTATATATGGTCAAAACACTGACAGTCTTAAAATTACATCCAAGAAAGACGAATTAAAGACACACACAAATATTGCAAAATAAAAAAGGAGAAACTGCTCATGCAAAAGGCTAGTGTCATAAAAAATAAATTTGTGTTCAATATAAATGCATTACTGCATTTTTAATTTGAACATTTACCATTGGAGAAAACACTTCTTGTTTATCTCCAGAAGTTATAGCAGCAGGTATTTCAAGTCTCACATTAGACACTATTGTTATAAAAAGATTATTTTAGTCTTACCATGAAATGATATTTATTATATAATACACAATAAATGAAGCACATTTGTGTGCAAATTTGTTCTCCACTGACATTTGAACTGTGTAAATGGTCCTTCAAACTGATTAAATAACTTTTTCCTATATTTTCCCAGACTGAAGAAACATATTGGACGAGAAGTTAAATGTTTTCAAAGGGAAAAAACCAAGAAAGTCCAGTTGCCTTTTGGAAAAAAAACACCTATGGGACAACAATGACCTGGATGATTGAGAATCTCCATGGTCACATTTTCCCAGAATGTTTTTTTCCTTAAGTAAGGAAACCCCACTAAATTTTTAAAATATGAGATTACAGTCCATAAATTACATCTTTTCACAACACTTTAAGGCAAAATATTATGCATGCAGAAGACAGGAAATCAAAGGAAATGATAAGGGTGTCAGCCCCGGACCACCAGACGGCCCAGGGCCACCATTTGGGCGAGGGAGGAGTGGACGCACGAGCATGGGCATCAACGGCCGTGCCGCTATGGCGTCTTGGCAAGGAGGAGCCACCGCCCGAGACACATGCCTACGGCCTGCATCATCTCACTCCTGCGTCCATGGGGCTGCCACATGGCTAGAGGGGCCCAGACTTACCTGGCTGATCGCTCCGGCATCCACAGGGCTGCTGCCTGCCCAGCAGGGCCTTGACTGTAACTAGCTACTTGCAAAACAGCTGATTTTCAGCTCGTGGAAACAGCTGATCGTCAGAGCATGGGAGGAAGCAGGAAACCAAGCGGGATGGGCCGGGATGGGTGGCTAGGGGCGTGGCCGGACTGTGGTGGCTGTATTAGCAGCAAGCAGTTGGTGGGAGAGGTGGGGTGGACACACAAGGGAGGTGGAGCACATATAAGGGGTGGGTGAACTAACCACGGTAGCACAAACTTTGATTCCTTTTGGATGGTCGCTTCGTGCCAGGTCCGCGTTTCCAGATAAAAAATCCAATATCAACTTGTGTTGCTGGCTTTTCATACACGGGACACCGGAATGTGACAAAGGGATTCAATCAGTGTACATGCACAGGGAGGCTGCTCATTATATGTGCACCCAACTCAAATAATTTTTTAAAAAAGGTTTCTATTCGAGTTTATGAAATCACCTTTTCAATAACAATTTGAACGGACAATTCTAAGATCTGAAATAGGATGTTGATTGAATAAACTCACCAAGCTGAACAAGGTAGTACACTGTTAACAAGAGCTGCATTTCCTCTGAAATTGGCTGTACAGTGGAGGCTCCATATTGTTCATAAGACCTAGACAGAGACTGTGCATTCTTATAACATGTATACAAAAGAGGGCTCACTATGACATCATTAAGGTTCCCACAAAGGTAAGGGAAGTTCCCATGCCCTGTTGAAGCAAAACATAACAAAGTGGATCCCAAGTGCACAATATAAAGAGGCATAAATGTGTTACAAGGTTGTTGTTGTTTTTAAAATAACCAGATATACTTGCATTAAAGATGTTGGTCTTTTCATATAATTGTTTTACCTTTAAATATGACTGGTTTTGCTTTATATATTTTAAGCAAATTTTCAGGAACCGAAACTGGCTCCCCAGAAGCCACTATTGGAGAAGATGCTGGTCCTACCAAAGTAGCATGAGGTAAACTGGAGAGCCCTCCTCCGCCATCTGAAAATCAGTTTAAATTTTGATTTTAAAAAAATAAGCAAAATAATAATAATAATAATAAACCAGCAAGGAGAGGAAAGATAAAGTATTTTAACTTTTCTAGAATTCATGCACTAGAATCGTTTGGGAAGATGCAGTTCCCACACATATTAAGGCCTTTGTCACTAGCTTTGATCCCAGTGATCTATTTTCTTCCTCCTTCCCTCCTGTCTCTACTACATTCCTCCTGTTCTTAAATATCAGTCAAGCAATTCCATATTGCTTCTATTAAGCCACGCTGGCGCAGTGGTTAGAGTGCAGTCCTGCAGGCTACTTCTGCTGACTGCCGGCTGCCTGCAATTTGGCAGTTCAAATCTCACCAGGCTCAAGGTTGACTAAGCCTTCCATCCTCCCAAGGTTGTAGTAGTAGAAACAGCCTATTATATTAGAAAGGGTTTGTAAAGAAGCTATACAGAACAATTTGCTAACTTTCAAACAGGCATCCAATAAAAATCTATGTGGTAGAATCTTAACCCTAAAATATATCTTTGATTACCATTTTTATTTCTAGTTGGGATTTGTGAGCTGGACTGCATATTCCAGGCTTCATTGGAGGAGGGAGACTCTGGTGACCATCCTTTGTGGCGTTTTTTGGGAGGTCCTGGGTTTGTTAAAGTGCCTAGATAACAATAAGAATACCAAAACTACTTCTTTGTTTCCTTGGTGAAAGCACATACCTGAAAATTTGCATGTCATACTTGCACTTGGCTCTTTTGCAACAAGCACAAGAGAATGTATTAAAAAAAAACAATCGTACATTAAAGACAAAATCAGTATCAATTCAACAGACTACTAAGCAATTTTAAACAGTTTAAATACTAGAAAGAAAAGATCATTTACAAACATATATTAGAACTAGATGTAAAAATTCTGCACAGTGACTGTATCGTACTATTTTTAATAGAAGGTTTTTTGTTATCAAAATGGTATGGAATTTATGTCGGTTCAGCAGTAAAGAAGAGCCATAATAAATAACTGAATAACAGAGGCTGTAATACTTCTTAAATATATCATGCTTCATACATAGGAGTCCATTTTTACCTCATTCTGAGTATAAGGTTGCTTCCAGTGAGGTTTAATTGTCCAAAGGTATTCCTGTAATGTTAATTGGAGTCCAAAAAACATCACTTTCAATCTCTAATCATCCTTTATTTTTCACTGTTTCTTCTATCTTTTCTCAATAGAAAAACAATGCCTTTGGACTGATAATAGGGGCAATATTGTTTCAGAACTATGTTACAACAGTGACAATGCCTTATTGAGCATCAGGTGGGCAGTCTAGCTTTTTCTCTTTTGATGTCTGCTTTGCAAGCACAAATCTCAAGGAAAGAGAGTTGAGAAGATTTTGTGTAACCATGCTTTTAAATGTTGCAAATAATTTCACCTTGGCTACTTGCCGTTTAAATTTACAGCCTTTCCAGAACTATTTTGTAAAATGCTCAAGCACATCCTGTTCAACCTGGAACTTCTGAAGTAATCACTTTTTGATATGGAAGTATCATTTTGGGTTGTCTCCTGCCTGGAACCCACAAGGGACACAGACAGTCAGGTCATGGCATCATGAGGCTGAAACTTTCAGCCCAAAGTTTGCAGTGGCAGCAGGTTTCCAAAACTTTTGACCACATCCATTCAAGGAACTTTCAGGCCACAAATAGGCTGCTGGGTGGATCATTTAATTTGCCAGTCTCTGATTTAAATGGGAAGAAAGCATGAGATTACACCTTCCATCACAAGCATAGGTTTTTCCCTGTTGTTTTGCTCCCTGCATTTCACAACTGTTCCTCAGGAGGGCAGCATACACTATTTATATTGTAATTCATCTGGTCATTTGCCTTTCTCTGGCAAACTCACAGAGAAAAGCCAGAAAAAGTTCACATATTTTAGAAGCAACAAGTTTCCATAAAATCTTTTGCTCAAGAGTAAATGCTCCGAGAGGAGTTTTCAAGTAAACCAAAGTTTTGTTTGCATCTACGGCTGAGCAGGCAAGGAAATGAAATAGAGCTTTCTGGTAAAAAAATGGCCCTGCAGTGTATTGCCCTAATCTGCCTAGAACTTTTTTTTTTAGTTGGATCTGTTGGATTTGGAAGACAGGAAATCCCAGGAGAGTAGGCTAGAATTAGAAGTGAACAGAGTCCCTCCCTCCCACCTCCAAAAAGAAAACAAAATCAAAGGCAGCGAGAACTGTTTTAATGTTGAGTAGCAAGTTTTTAGAAACTTCTGAGTTAGTTACATGAGATTAACTGCCAACATGAATATAAGATGAGCAGTTTTGATATTTGCGTTTAACATTTGAATATACGGACCTTACACTGTCTATTGTTTCTTTTTTTTTACAGTGTACATCGTTTTTTTCATTAATTCATTCATTTATTTGCAGGAGCTATATGGTTGCCTATCTCATACAATGACTCTAGGCAGCTCACAATAATACTTAAAACATACCATGTTTCCCTGAAAATAAGACCCTTTCTTATATTATTTTGAACCCCAAAGTAAGTGCTTGGCCTTATTTTCGGGAAGGTCTTATTATTTTGGGGCACGTGGAGCAAGATGGGGCTCCTCTTGCCATCTTACCTGATTTCCAGCTCTGTCTTCCTAACGCTAACCAGAAGAAATGGCGGCGACTGGCTGCGCATGCAGTTAAATATGTTCGGGGAGGGCTTATTTTCAGGGAGGGTTTATTTTCAGGGGGGGCTTATTTTAGCTCATGCGCTCAAAAGCCCGATTGGGCTTATTATCTGAGGAGGTCTTATTTTCGGGAAAACTAGGTAGTTAAAGCATTGGAATTCATCAATTCTCTTCAGCATTGGACCAAACTTTCTTGCAGCTCAATTCTCCGGCCTAGCCCAATGCTTGGGAAAAGAGCCACGTCTTCACAACCATAAAAAAAGCTAAAAGGTAGGAATTCCTCAGTGGGAAGACTATTTCAAAGGCCTAAGGCAGCCACCAAGAAGGTGCGCCTCCAAAGTCTCATCAGGTGGCAACATTTAAGGGAGGGGACCTGAAACACACCTACCCTATCTAAACTAGCAGGAAGGGCAGACATCTTCAAGGAGAGGCAGTCCTACAAATACTCATGTAAATAGACCTATGCATATGTGGAGGGAGAGACAAAGTACAGTAAGAAAAAGCTTTTGCTTTGATGCCAAAGGTCATGAAAGCAAGTGCGAAATAAACTTTTTGAAAGCCATAGTATCCAATAGATGAGCTATTTTTACCAGGAAGCTCCTAACTCACATCAATACTTGCCTCTCTTCAGGCAGACCCAGAGGAGAAGTTTTCCATACACTGGCAGGTTTATACTGCAAATACTTCAAGTCCCATGGCCTCAATTTACATAGGGCCTTAAAAGCAAGCTCCCGTTGAACTGTGCTTGAAAACAGATGGCTAGCAGAATCATTTTTATATACAGTACTTATATACTAAGTCCAATGATATTTGTCTCCTGGTGAAAAAAAAAAAAACCTGGTGAAGAAATAGCTTTTCCTCTTCTTCCAACAGCAAGGCTAAATTCCACTGTGTGAATGCACAGCGTCCACACTTGGACTGGAATACACAAGCATGTTATTGCACAAACAAAATAACATACCTAATGCTGATGGTTTTGTCACGGAAGGTAAATTGCTTTTAAGTGAGTGTTGATAGGAAGCGTCTTTCCCATTGTAGGCTGGATGGCAAGCAGCTGATGGGAGGTGGTCAGGAGCTGGGTCAATGTGAAGGAAAGAAAACAGTCAGCAGGGTGGTGCTTTTTCCTATATCAAGTCAGAATTGGAGAACTCACATGGCCAACTCGCCGTGGCCAATTTGCTGTGGTCAACTCACCACAAGATTCACTTAGCTCCTTTTATTTTTGTTGACCACATTTTCATCAAAATTATTTTATCTCTTGTATCAAAGGAAATCCTTCCTATAACTACCAGCTTTTGTAATGCTTTCATGAATAATAATATGCAAAGGTGCATTTGTACTAAATTCACTAAAGTTGTATATGTTAAACAGATATTCAGAATTCCAGATGATAAAATAGGGGTGTCTGAGTTGGCTGAGGGAACCACTATTATATGCCCATATAGCTAATGAACATGAGTACATAACTAAGACTTCAACATAATGTATGGCACTTTCACCTTCACGTTTTAGAGCTTTTAGAAATGTTCATTGCTCCTGCGAACTCAGAAAAGTAGCAGAAGATAAGATCTTCCTTATTAGCAATAACAATCTGCTAGTTAATAATAATATTTTATTAAACCTATATGCCAACTGACTCCCAACAACTCTAGGAGGCTCACAACAATCAAAGAAACTACAATAAAACTGATAAAAAAAATTTTTTAAATGGCCACAACCACAGATGGGGAGTTATTTTATTTTGTAAGAGTAAGCGTTAGTTAGTTTGGTTAATTTTAGCCATCTTTAATATCTAACTTCAGGGTTTTTTTTCATTATAATTACTTGCCACATTCCCTGTTAGGGTAAAAATATTATACAAATCACAGATGTGATAAACAGTAAGCCACAGAATTAAAAATGTGAAATAAGAGAAAGGGAAGAGAAATGTAGCTAAATCTATACTGCACCATTCACCGTACCTGACTATATTTCTATATTTCCCTAGCTTCAAAAAGTATTCTAGTTTACATCAGTTTGGTACATGATTCAAATATTGTCTCTTGTTCTTTAATTTTCTCATATCTCTCTTTTATGAGGGATGATTCAGTTATTTTTTCCAGATTTTCTTTTCTTCCCAGCCCTTTCATTCTTCCTCCATATTTATTTTCTTTTTCCATTCTATCACTAATGTATTTCTTCCATGTTAATGATTCACTTTTGAATTCAATCCAAGGTTCACTCCTTAGCCCTCATTTTTGTTTTAAAACGCATCTTAATAATCCATTCATGCTGCATTTAACTTATTTTTTATGTTTACTCAGATTCATACTCCTTCCAGCATTACACAATTTTATTTCACTGAAAATCATTAGGTTTCTCAGACAACGTATGCAGCATTTGCCTGCAAAGGTACATAAACATTCATGTACCCAGTCAATAAATTTTTAACAATGCCACTTTTTATTAGTAAATCCATTAAAAAACCAAGAGCACATCCTACATTCTTGTTCATTCTCTGTCCAATGTTAATCATTCACTAAGCAACCAATTTATTCTCACAGATGTTTCCACTTCTGTTATATGCTGTTTTTATTGCATTTAGTACAGAACATTAATTCCACAGTGATGCAGACTATTTTGTATTTTAATATCATACACTTTTTATAAATAAACAAGTGTACCATGCACTTTCTCACATTTGCAAATTTCTCAAAAAAATTTAATTTAATTTAATTTAATTAATTAAATTTATATGCCGCCCCTCTCCGAAGACTCAGGGCGGCTCACAATACATTTAAAAAATCATTATAAAAAGACGTTGAAAAATTAAAAAACATTAAAAACATTAAAAACTCATTCACACCATTCATGGCCAGATCTCGCCAGATCACAACAGCGAGATCAACGGCCCCAGGCCTGCCGGAAAAGCCAGGTCTTCACTGCGTTTCGGAAGGCCAATAGGGTGGGGATGGTCCGGACCTCAGGAGGTAACTGGTTCCAGAGAGCTGGGGCAGCCACAGAGAAGGCCCTCCCCCGCAGGCCCGCCAGCCAACATTGTTTAGCTGACGGGACCTGGAGGAGACCAACTCTGTGGGATCTTACCGGTCGCTGGGAGCTATGCGGCAGAAGGCGGTCTCGAAGATAACCTGGCCCTGAGCCATGTAGGGCTTTAAAGGTAATAACCAACACCTTGAATTGTGACCGGAGACCAATAGGGAGCCAGTGCAGCTCGCGGAGAATTGGTGTAATGTGGGTGTACCTAGGTGCACCCATGACAGCTCGCGCGGCTGCGTTCTGGATCAATTGTAGTCTCCGAACACTTTTCAAGGGTAGCCCCATGTAGAGCACATTGCAATAATCTAACCGTGAGGTGACAAGGGCATGAGTGACTGTGAGGAGAGCCTCCCGATCCAAGTAGGATCGCAATTGGTGCACCAGGCGAACCTGTGCAAAGGTCCCCCTAGCCACAGCAGTCAAATGTTGCTCTAATCTTAGCTGTGAATCTAGGAGGACACCCAAATTGCGAGCCCGTACTGAGGGGGACAATTTCTCTCCCCCCCAGAACCAAGGATGGACAATCGACATAGTCTTTAGGAGGCAATACCTATAGCCACTCGGTCTTGTCTAGGTTAAGTCTGAGCCTGTTGACTCCCATCCAGACCCTCACAGCCTCCAGACACCAACATATCACATCCACCGCATCACTGAATTGACGCGGGGTAGAGATATACAGCTGGGTATCATCTGCGTATTGCTGATATCTCACCCCGTGTCATCGGATGATCTCACCCAGCGGCTTCATGTAGATGTTAAATAGGAGGGGAGAGAGGACCGAGCCCTGAGGCACCCCAAAAACGAGGGGCCTAGGGGTCGACCTCTGTCCTCCTACCAACACCAACTGTGACCGACCAGAGAGATAGGAGGAGAACCACCGTAACACAGTGCCTCCCACTCCCAGCTCCCTTAGTCGTCCCAGAAGGATACCATGGCCAATGGTATCGAAAGCTGCTGAGAGGTCAAGTAGCACCAAGATGGAGGAATGACCCCCATTTCGGACTCGCCAGAGATCATCCATCAGCGTGACCAAAGCAGTTTCCATGCTGTAGCCAGGCCTGAAGCCAGATTGAAAAGGGTCTAGATAATCCGTTTCCTTTAATGACCGCAGGAGCTGAAATGCCACCACTTTCTCTACAACCTTTCCCACAAAGGGTAGGTTGGGTACTGGACAAAAGTTCTTCAATTCTGCTGGATCCAGGGAAGGCTTCTTGAGGAGGGGCCTTACAACCACTTCCTTTAATGATTGCGGGAAGGCCCCTTCCCTCAAGGACATGTTAACTAAAGCCTGGAGCCAGCCTCGTGTCACCTCCCTGCTGGCCAAAACCAGCCAGGAGGGGCACGGATCCAACAAAAAAGTGGAGGAACTCATCGCTCCTACAGCCTTGTCCACTTCCTCAGGAGTCACAGGCTCAAACTCATCCCACACAATGGGACTAAGACCTGCCCCCGTCATCTCAGTCGGAATTGCCCAATCAGAGTCCAGGTCCATCCGAATCTCAGCGACTTTATCTGACAGAAACTGCACAAACTCCTCAGTTCTACCCTGCAAGGGCTCCTCCACTTCCCCTACATTAAGGAGGGAGCGAATCACCCTAAATAGGGTGGCTGGGCACGAATCAATGGATGCAATAAGTGCAGAAAAATGCGAGCATTTTGCCGCCCGTATTGCCACTAAATAAGTCCTAATAAAGGCTCTTAAGAGTGTTCGGTCAGATTTGGAGTTACTGGTCCTCCAGCATCGCTCCAGACGTCTCTTCTGGCGCTTTATCTCCCGGAGCTCCTCGGTAAACCAGGGAGCTTTCCTGGATCCACTGTCATGGAGAGGTCGCAAAGGCACAATCCGGTCCAGTGCCCCAGATGCCGCCCTATTCCAGGCAGCCACCAGGGACTCAGCTGGACTGTGGACAAGGGAGTCAGGTATCTCCCCAAGCTCCTGAATACTACTAAACTACTAAATAGGAAAAGTGTTATTTTATTTAATCCACTCTCTAAACTTTAACACAATTGGTATAATGAAGTCTAAATATCATATTTTAGTGAATGAATTAAGTAAAAGCACAATCAAGGTTTGGCTTGCACTTCTATTCAATAATTTTGTGAGAGGGTCTCATTGAATTTTATGAGGCTTACTTCTGAATGAACAAAGATTATTTTAGTTCCCTAAGAAAGCACCTCCTCCTAGGGCAGGAGACTTTTCTGAGAACTGAATGAAGACTTAAAATGTTATTTTAAGAATTGAAGTAGCTATCTAGAAAAGGCCCCATCAACCAAAATGAATGCAGTGGAAAGTCTTATAGTGTTTGCACCATAATTATTCCCATTGTTAGGCAGTAACCAAGTGGCCTTTATCAACCAGTGCCATATAAATTTGATAACACCTTTTCTAACCTGGCAACCTGGAATTGTCGTTTCCAGAATTCTTAGCTGGCGGTCCTGCGATTGGCAATTCACCATGCAGATACAGAGAGACTTACTGTAGCATTGGTGGAAGCTTTTTTATTTTAATAAAATTTAAAAATTGATTTCTTTATTTCTCACCTTTATTATTTTTACAAATAATTCAAGGTGGCAAAAACACCCAAAACTCCTTCCCCCTCCTATTTCCCCCCCCCCCACAACAACTACCCTGTGAAGTGGGTTGGGCTGAGAGAGAACGACTGGCTCAAAATCACCCAACCGGCTTTTATGGCTATGAAATTATAGAGCTGATACTCAACCACCATTATCATTCTTCAAATCAAAGAATCCACTAGCCAAGATTTTGTCAAGGTGATCCGGATTTTAAAAATGAACAAAATTCTTTTCCATTTAGATATAATTAATCCCCATCTCTTCAATATAGGACCAGCCCTACAACGCCTTAGCTTAGCTTGGCTTTTACTTCCTGTCAGATGAAGCTGTGATGTGATTTAAAGTCTAAGTCACAGCATTTCCTTACTTATACGCATGTTAAAAGCCCTGGCTTTATAGCAGTTTCAAATATAGCATGCTTGACCTAGAAATAAGTTAACTCAACTCTCTAACTTTGTTCATATTGTAAGACCAAAGAGATCAACAACTGCTTTCCAACTGTCAAAGAATATGTGGAACTATATTTCACATTTCAAAGAAATCATTGCATATCAGGCTATTCTTGGCAGTAAGTACCATCTGAAGCAGAAATCTGAATTATGCATCCATGCTGCATCACAGGTGTTTGACCCTCTTAACACTTCTAGTTTGTGTTCAGATAACATGCTAAATTAGGTTAAGTTAAAGAACCATCAGCTGCATATGGCATAGCACACTAGCCTCAGTTAATCGTGTTTAGTTTTATTTATTCATTTCTGCCCTTGCCTAAAGTGCAAATCTAGCCAGTTTGATTATTTTACGATTTAATATGTTTTGCAAAGCTGCCAAAATGGATTACCGGTAACTCGGTGTCAGATTTATTCAATCAGCAGTGATAAATAATAGGCAAGGTGCATGTATTACCCCAAGTGATTTAGTTCCTACGAAATGCTAAAGCCGTGCTATTCTTTCAATCCATCCAAGTTGATTTGACATACCAAGCAAATGGAAAATCCAGATTGGAACATTTGAGAAAAAACTTAATACTTACTTGTTTGATGAATTACAGCTTGACCTACTGGATGTGCTGGTAGAAATGGTTCGTTCATAACAGTTGCTGAAGAAACTGTATTCTCTGGAGGCTGAAACAACGTATGGGAAGAAGAGTTGGAGGAGGATTGCCGGTTTCTGAATTCTAAAAAAATCCAAGATGTTTGTTATCCAATGAGAACAGCTCACGTTGTTTTTGCAAACCTTTTCTACAAAAATTGAATTTTACATGTCAACACAAGCAGACATGCCTACATTATTGCTTCAAAGAAGAAACTCATAAATTATTATTCATTTCTGAAAAATGTCATTTGAATCATTTATTTCATATAATTTGTCTTCATATCAATAAAATATTTTGCCCAATCTTGTCTCCTCTAGGAATGGGAGAAGACTGAATGGGAGAAGACCATCTTCTCATACATTGTGGTTCAGTCTTATATTGAAGGCATACTGGGAGTCTATAGGTGTTTATGACTTCCCAACTATCTATTAAGACCCTTTTAAAAAGGAGACTTTATAGTAGATAATTTATACTTTTTAGAAGTGTTTTATTGGGCTTTTAACAAAATGCCAATGAACTTTGGCATCTTAGATTTATTTCTAAGGAGTTCTGTGTCAGTAACTTCTAAACTTTCCAGAAATATTCCAGACCTTTTAAAAGGACCGCTACATTAGCTCACCTGCCCCCTTCCAGCAGATTGCAGAGCCTTTGGTAAGTGTGCCTTGTGCATTCCGGACCAGATAATACTTTAAGTGTTTCTGTTTCTTGGGCTGAGAGGTCAGCTTTAGATTGATATGATTAGAAAACTCAGTAAAGTAGCAGAATCCTTTCTTGCCACAGCCAACGCAGTTTCCAGAGAAACCTGATGAAATAAACAGAAACAAAGATGTAGTAAAATAAATCAAATCATCCATACAATGTGCTTCAGTCGGCTTGGTGTGGCTTTAACAAAAGGAACACATGAAGAGACATACACAGACACCAGATTTTTCAAAAATTTTTTTAAAAAACCTCTCTTTAATACCTATCTTATTTCTTTCATTTAGATTTTAATGAAAACTCAGGTGTTTCTCTCAGATGATTAGAATAAGGGAAAAAGGAAAGAAATTAGTATCACAGAAAAGCTACAAGTGTGATTACACTTTTTAGATGTTTATGACCTAGATAATTTGAGAATTATCTTTTATAAGACTTTGGCACACAGCCACAGCAATGCAGCCAGTGGTGGGTTTCAAAATTTTTTACTACGGTTCTGTGGGTGTGGCTTGGTGGGTGTGGCATGGCTTGGTGGGTGTGGCTTGGTGGGCGTGGCAGGGGAAGGATACTGTAAAATCTCCATTCCCTCCCCAATCCAGGGGAAGGTTACTGCTGGCTTGAGTTAATTTTAAATTGATTTTAAATTGGGTTATTTTAATTTACGGCCAATAATATTTAATTATTTTAAATTGTTTTTAAATTTTGTATGTATTGTTTTTTATTCTGGCTGTTCACCGCCCTGAGTCCTATTCTGGAGAAGGGCGGTATAGAAATTTTAATAATAATAATAATAATAATAAAATCCCCATTTCCTCCCTATCAGCTGGGACTTGGGAGGCAGAGAATAGATGGGGTGGGGGCAGTCAGAATTTTTACTACCAGTTCTCCGAACTACTCAAACTTTCTGCTACCGGTTCTCCAGAACTGGTCAGAACCTGCTGAAACCCACCTCTAAATACAGCTGCTCCACAACGCAGAAAAATAGCAATGTATCTTCTTCCATACTAAGAACAGACTCTAATGCCACCAGTTTACAAAAAATAAAAAATAACGTGCGTTGAGCATTAGACTTGCTATAAGACAAACTACTAAATAAAACAACTGAAGGAGTCTTTTAATCCTTGGATTTGAAATTAATTTATTTGAATTTTTTTTACACTCTAAGACATCCAATTGCAGCCAAAACCTAAAAATAATTTTCTTGCCTGCTATACTCTATATGCATCTACTAAACAGAGTTCAGGAGCAATTTAAAATAATTTCCATGATAAATAGATTCTATGCTTAACTACAGGTATTTTATCTGTTTACCACCTACAGTACAAGCTCAGAGATTTTGAAAGCAAGTTTGTACAAGAGGACCGATTATGAATAAAGCTGACTGGCTGGCGGTCAGGAAATGTCACAAAGAATCTAGTTTGTTTGCTTTTTTAATTAATGAGAACAAATGTAAAAGCCTATAAAATGTTCACCTAAAACAGGGATGGCTAACCTATGGCACCCGTGCCACCTGCAGGCATGCAAGCCGTTGCCTAGCTCAGGTCCACTGCGCATGCGCATCCCGCCGGCCAGCTGATTTTCGGGGCTGACTTGAAAGAGGCATGCTTGGGGAGTCCTACCTTTCAGCTCACTTTCTGCTGCCTGCACCTTCCCAGATCTCCGGAGATTCTCCCCCCAGCTGTTTTGGGAGGCAAAGGCTTTTTTTCCCTCCCCCCCCAGCCGTTTTGAGAGGCAAAGGCTTTTACCACCCACTCCCAGCTGTTTAAGAAGCTTTCTCCTCCGCCCATCTGTTTTCGGAGGCAAAGGCTCCCACCCTCCCAGCCGTTTTGGAAGCTTCCCCCCAGCTGTTTTGGGAGGCAAAGGCTTCCCCCCCCACTCCCAGCCATTTTGGAAGCTTCCCCCCCCCCCACTCCCAGCCGTTTTGGAAGCTTTCCCCCCCCCACTCCCAGCCTTTTAAGAAGCTTTCTCCTCCGCCCATCCGTTTTGGGATGCAAAGGCTTCCCCCCACACACACCTCCCAGCCGTTTTGGAAGCTTCCCCCCCAGCTGTTTTGGGAGACAAAGGCTTTTTTTCCCTCCCCCCCCAGCCATTTTGGGAGGCAAAGGCTTTCCCCCCCCCACTCCCAGCTGTTTTGGAAGCTTCCCCCCCCCACTCCCAACCTTTTAAGAAGCTTCCCCCCCCCAGCTGTTTTGGGAGGCAAAGACTTTTTTCCCTTCCCCCCCCCAGCAGTTTTGGAAGCTTTCCGTCCCAGCTGTTTTGGGAGGCAAAGGCTTTTTTTCCCTCCCCCCCATCCGTTTTGGGAGGCAAAGGCTTTCCCCCCTCCCCAGTACTGTTTTAGGATGTGAGGCCAAAAGGGGATGTGTGTACGCTCATGTAGGGATTGTGTGCGCATGCTGGGGGTCGTGCGCATGTGCAGAGGGGTGGGGGCATGCGGGGGGGCATTGCATTATGGGTGTGGGCACGTGTGTGCACGATAGCATGCACACGCATACTTTTGGCACCCGAAGGAAAAAAGGTTAGCCATCACTGACCTAAAAGAACCCTTAAAAGGCAGAACTAAGTGGAATTATGCTGTACATTTCCAAAATTCCTATAAGGGGACAATATTTTTTCCCCACAGTTGGATTGTTATTTTGCAAACTTGCATGCAGAATAAAAATACTTCTGAATTTTCCATATTTAGGAGAGGCTTTCTAAAATGATCATACGGTCAAATTGTTCTGGCATGACATTTTCAAGCAATTCAGTAAGTGAATGTGAATCGCAAGTCACGCCCAGTTATACAAGCAACTGGACCTAGCACAGGGCAGGGCAAATAGCCTCATCTTGTAAACAAATTAAATAAAAAGATTTTCCATGTGCATTGTAGTTAAATCAGAGGTCACTGAAGCCAAACCAACCAGAAGGTGCTCCAATTTATCTCTGTCATATGGCTGAGACCTCAAGATGGCTAGAAATCAATATTTGTAGTCCAATTGATAAAGGCCTTTCACCTCAAGGTCATCGGTTCAAAACCAGCCCATATCAACCCTGACCAAAGGTTGAGTAGTCTGTTAATTTTATTTGGCCAATTCTGGCAGACCACATCTGAGGTGCTATGATTCCTCTTAGTGCTGTGACCTTTCAAGGCAGGGCCAAAGACCCAAATAAGTGTTTTAGTTTTAGATGTACTCCACCTGTGCCCAGACTCCTTTATTATTTCACTACCCTGCTGAATTTTGCAACAAAATATTGGGTTCCTATGATACTGCCAGGCACTATAAGAGACTCTTCCTTTTGGTACTTATGCTCTTCTGAAATGAACAGGAAAACAATTGTCAGTCTTGCCATCATCACTCTCCTTCAAGCTTGCTGCCAGCTGCCATGGAAAAGGGAAGCGAGGGAGCAATGGGCATTTGGGAGGGGAAACGTGCAGATGGTGTGAGAGCTGAATTGTTGGGAACTGATGGGGAGGTTTGGACTCACGAGAGGCCAGCTTGGGTTGTTTAACATCTTCAAGGCCAACCGTCCTGGGAATGGCATGCACAAGGAGGCGTGGAGCACCTGGACCAGAGACATTCTCAAAACATCATCCTGGCTAATGATTGGACTCTGTCTGCCCGAGTACTAGGGAGTGGGCTCTGGGATAATTTTCAATTTGTCTTTTCCATGTGCATTTGCTTCAGACCTTGCCTGACTTTTGCTGCTTTCAGTTCATTCTTAGGAAAAGTACATTTTCTCTGAATCTATGGAGTCAAGGGTTTTCTTTCCTAGGAATTGATTGGAGGCAGCCCTGACAACAATAGAAGACATTAAAACTAGGATCTTATGTTCTAAAAACCAAATAGTTCAACACTGGAGAAGCAGTTGTACAACAGTGTGAAGGATTCTCTGCATATGTGAACAAACTTAAGTGTCGTTTGGAGAACTATTTCAAAATCTGGCTTTATCAGGGTTTTTTTAATGACTCTGCAACCTCTTGCTTCAGGGTGATGTTGGGGTAACTGATTGGAATTGAGTTTACTGGCAGGATTCCCTTCCCTACGCCTATGAGGAGTTCGCAGCAGACAACTACTCATTGAACCCAGAAAGAAGGAAATTCTTCTTAAGAATGGAGATTAACTGTCAAAATGAAGCTTTTTGGATTGGGGTGGGGGGGAATCTAACTGTGGAAGGAAAAAAAAAACAAAGGGAAAAAAACACAAGAGAAATTGGAAGACTTCCACAGGTCAAGAAAAACTCTTCTATTAATGGGGCATCATCACTGATGGTAGGCATAGGTGAGAAAACTATTAATATAAGCTTTATTCAGGCAGCTGTTTAAGACCATTATTTCCAGTCATGTTTCTTCTAATGCTTCAGCTGGTTTTTATAGCAAATTTCATATACTATTGTTTTGACATGTTATCTTGCTTCTTTTGTTGCTATTTTTATTATATTAAAAAGTTTTAAATGCCTATGTTTGAGTCCCAGCAGCAAAATGAATGAGTTAAGTAAACTGTAAGATGACACATAAAGAAAACAAGTGATGCTGACATCTTAAATGCTACAGGCAGAACTCCAAAACTTTATTTCTGTTAATTGTTCTGATTTTAAGAGGTGTGTACAAAGGCCATTTGACAGATTCCAATTTCATGTACTGCAGTGCTTTTCCTACTTCATTGCATTAATTCAGAGACAAAATAGTACAGGATGTGGTTTGCCTAACAAAAGAGCCGACTCCAGAATAGTTATTTGAACATACATACACAGAAAGAGAGAGATAGAGAGAGAGAAGTATGACCAGTGCAAGTCATAGAGGCAGTGAACTGGAACCAAAAGCAATCTTTTTAAACAAAAGCAATAAATGAACCTTATTTATGCCCTCCAGACACATCACTGCTTATCATGAATAGGTACCGGAAGACAAAAAAATTGCTCAAGAAATTACTTAATGCACAATCATTTTGCTTGTGAGCTCCTGGATGCCTCCAGGCACACCCACCATCAAAAGTGCAATCAATTAACAAATGCTCCAAAGATCTTTTTCGGCTAACCCAGTAGTTTCCTACTGCAAATATCATCCCTCAAAGCTTTCAACCAGAGAAAATAAGCAGAATGCCCTCAGGAAACATGCATGTTGATATTGAAAATAAGAGTCCGAAGGAGATAGAAAAATGTGACCCCCATCTCAACACCACTTAAAGTAATTTACTTATGAAACGTTTGAGCAAAATCACTTTTAAGTTGGCTCTAAAGCTGCCCTAGCCATGTCCTTAGGATTACGCAGAACTAAATTCTGTTCGGGGATGTGGGTACTGTTTTCAGCGAGTAAAAAAAAAAAAACCTTCACTGATGGAGCTGGAAAAGATTATGTGACAATTCTACACAAGTTCTATACAAATGACTGTTAAACAGAAGTGACCATTCAGTTCTATTACTAAAACAAGTCATTTTCCAAGTCTAGCTCCAGGGAGTGAAGCAAACAAAAAGACACCTTAGACCGGTGATAGCTAACCTTTTTGCCATTGCATGCCAAAAGCGGGGGAGCATGAAGGGGGTTGTGCACGTGCGTGCCCACACCCATAATTCAATGCACATACAACCCGCGCATCCGCGTGTGACCTCCCCCCAATGCTTCCCCCGCTTTTGGCATGTGATGGCAAGGGGGCATGGTAGCCCTGTTTTTCATCCTCCCCAGCTGCAGAGGCTTTCTTGGAGCCTGGGGAGGGTGAAAACAGCCTTCTCCACCCCGCCGGAGGCCCTCTGGAGGCTGGAAACGGCTCGTTTCCCAACTTCCAGTGGGCCTGGAAGGCCCGTTTTTCGGCCTCCCTAGGTTCCTAGAAAGCCTCTGGAGCCTGGGGAAAGCAAAAAACAGGCCATCCAGGCCCACAGGAGGTTGGGAAATGGGCCATTTCTGGCCTCCGGAGGGTCTCTGGGGGTGTGGGGAAGGCCGTTTTCAACCTTCCCCCCCTGAAGGCCCTCCGGAGGCCGGAAACAGCCCGTTTCCCGATTTCCGGTGTGCCTGAAAGGCCCGAAAATCAGCTGGCCAGAGCACGGATGCATGCTGGAGCTGAGCTAGGGCAACGTTCGCATGCCCAGATATGGCATGATATGGCTCCGTGTGCCACCTATGGCACGCATGCCATAAGTTTGCCATCATGGCATTAGACTTTTGTTGCTGGCATGAGATGAGGAGAAACTCTAAGATACTATTGCGGCGCCTGGTTTCTTGTCTTCTTCCTGACAAGGTGCACAAATAAATTTCTTGGTACATGTATTGACTTTTTATTTCTTGCACTGAATCTGTATAACCTGTCCACTTCTGTATTCATGTGATATTCCTCCTAATCTAATTTTTAAAGGTTTCAGCAACCTTCTCCTTATTGTCTTTGTCAGGTTGTTCTGTAGCTAATCTCAAGCAAAGTTGTTTCTCTTTTAAATCCAGCAATATCACATTGTCTAAATTTTTTTTTTTACTGTTGGTGTAATGTTTCTGTCACATCTAACCAATCCTCTTTCCTATGGAGATTTATATTATTTACTTAATTATTTCAAAAACACTTTAATTTCCAAATTCAATTGTCTCTCTAGTTAGTTTTAAACTTTCTTAATTTCCTAATTTCTTAGCCAGTCTTTTGGTTTTAATTATTTTTAAATCCTTGTATTTCTTTCTTTGATTTTACCTTTAAATTTTAATCCTGGTACAAGGATCACTCATCAACTGGTATAATTCTATTATTCAGAAGACCTCTATAGTTTTTGAAGTTGTGATATTTCAAATGTGCTTTAAAAATTTGGGAAACCTAGTATCCTTAAATAGGCTCTGCTCAGGCTGAGCATGATTTTTTTCCCCCATGGCTCCCAGCATTCTTACTCCCAAGTTGCTTGCACTTGCTTACTCCCAAGTCCTTCAGAGCCCATGTGGATAATCTGGCTTCTCATGTAGAGACTCCACTGTCCTCCTCTGACACCCTGTCACTAGTCTCTGCCTCAGACAGGTCTCCACTGTTCAGAAATGTATCCGTTCTCCATTCCACCCCTCCCTTCCGGAAGTCTAAGTCAGCCAACATTATATCTCAACCCCTGGCTCAGTATGAGATGCTGTGAAAGTGCTGTCTAAGTACCCAAAAATTGTCTGACACTGGGTAGGGAGGAACAAGCTAAAACTCAATCTTAGTAAGATAAAGAAACATAGTTTTAAAGGCCTACTAATGCTAGTCAGATTCTACTGGATTCTAGGTTTAGTACTGGAAGGGACTGTATTCCCCTGAACTAAATGGTTCTCAATTTAGGGGTCCTCTCGGATTCACAGCTCTTGGAGCTGTGGCCAAGAGAGCTTTTGCACAACTTCATCTTGTGTGGTATTTGCAACCCTGCTGGGAATGGGAAGTGCTACTGATGTTGATCATCCAATCAATCAATCAATCAATCAATCAATCAATCAATCAAAATAGAGCTGGAAAGGGACCTTGGAGGTCTTCTAGTCCAATCCCCTGCTCCAGGAGGAGATCCTATACCATTTCAGATAGGTGGCTGTACAGTCTCTTCTTTAAAACCTCCAGTGATGGAGCACCTTCAACTTCTGAAGGCAAGCTGTTCCACTGGGTAATTGTTCTCACTGTTAGGAAGTTAATTCCAGGTTGGTTGGTTTGTTTATTTGTTTGTTTATTTGTCAAACATCTTCAAGATGACAAGTATAGGTATGAACATAAACATAAACAAAGGAAGTAAATACAAAGTAAGACAGGGACGGTAGGCATGCTGGTGCGCTTATGCATGCCTCCTTTACAGACCTCTTAAAAAGGGAGTGAAGTCCACGGTAAACAGTTTGAAATTGAAATTGACACTGTGAGGGTTTGAGGCTGTAACAATGGAGTTGAGTAGAGCATTCCAGGCATTGACCTCTCTGTTGCTGAAATCGTATTTCCTGCAATCGAGCTTGAAGTGGTTTACCTTGAGTTTGTATCGATTGTTTGCCCATGTACTATTGGTTAAAACTGAAGAAGTCGTTGACAGACAAGACATTGTAGCAGACAATTTTGTGTACTATGCTTAAATCGAACCGCAAACTGCGCAATTCCAGATTGTCCAAGCCCAAAATTTTAAGCCTGGTGGCATAGGGAATTCTATTGTGAGTAGAGGAGTGGAGTACCCTTCTCGTGAAATACCTCTGAACCCGCTCAATCATGTTAATGTCCGAAATAAAGTGTGTGGGTTCCAGACGGAAGGGCTGTATTCAAGAACTGGTCTGGCAAAGGTTTTGTATGCTTTAGTTAGCAATACAATATAACAGGAGAAGAATCCTCCGGAGATACGGAGGATCCAAGACTTACGCACTTTCCGCCGTGCCCTAAAAACGTTTTTATTCCAACAGGCTGCTCTGGCCTAACTCTCCCTTTTAAATTGGGTTTTAAATGTTTTACATAAATTGGATGTTTTTAAATTTGTTTTTGAGCCCAAATTATTTAATCTATTTTTAATAGCTTTTAACTTTTGTATGTTATTTGTATTTTTATCTTGGCTGTTCACCACCCTGAGTCCTCTGGGAGTAGGGTGGTATATAAATATGATAAAATAAATAAATAAATAAATAAATAAATAAATAAATAAATAAATAAATAAATAAATAAATAAATAAATAAATAAAATTAGGTTAACAACTCTTAGTGCCCTTTTGGCAATGCTGTTACAGTGAGCTCTGGGGCTTAGATCGTTTGAGATGAGTACTCCTAAGTCCTTGACAGAGTGAGTGTCATCTATGAGATCATTTCCACCCAACTTGTATTTGATGTTCTGATTTTTATTGCCAATGTGTAGGACAGAACATTTATTACTAGAAATTGCTTCTCTCCTTGATTAGTTTCCATCCATTGTTTCTTGTCTTGCCTTCTGGTGCTTTGGAAAACACCAGAAACTAAGACTTTTTTTTTCGTTGGCTACCTCTCAACTGGACTACTCCAAAGCATTCAGAAGTTACAAGTGATCCAGAATGTGGCAGCTTGAATTGTTTTGGGTGCACCTCACAGCACCCATGTATCACGTCTACTCTGAGAGTTGCACTGGTTGCCAGTTGGTTTTGGGGTACCGTTCAAGGCTGACATCTTTAAAGTGCTACATGGTCAGACTTAAGCATCTGCAAAACCAATGTTTCCCAATAACAACTGTCCACCCAATAAAGGGGAGGAACTCTTTATATGTCTCCTCATTCAGAGACTGCCATCCTCATAGACCACAGAAGCAGTTACCAATCCCCTGCATGGAACAGTATTAACCCCAACATTTGCACAGTCCCCTGCCTCCTGGCTTTCAACAAATCAGTAAAAATTTGTTCCATCAAGCCATGGGGACCAATTTGCTACACCTATCAAGAAGGAACTGAGTAGGTCTTCCAGTTTTATGATATTATTTATTATAAGATATTTATTTTTAAACTGGATTTTGTAGTGTTTTAATTCCTGTTATGGATTGGAGAATTGAATGTGTCTCAGAGACATCTAATTGGAATGCCCCCCCCACCAAGTCTTGTAAGTAAATAAATAAACTTCTGCTTCAAATTCTTTAAATCATGGGCATTGACAGAGCTAGCAGGAAATGATGAAAAACATGGGACTGCTTCATCATGCAAGTAATACAACTTTCATCAGACATCAGATGCAGGGCAACACTAATAAAACATCACTGCGTAAGTGTTGTTGTTTTGGTTTGCTGCAGATGTCACAGATTCAAAAGCTTAGAAAGAGACTGAATTGAAGGGAACTCAAAATGGTCACTGGGTAAACAATGTAAAGAATATGTACATAATGTAAAGAAGAATGTTGATATGTATAATTACTGGAACACAGTGTTCAATTTAACATACTCAGAAATGTACGTACAAATGTAGCATTAGTTATTATTACCAAATGTTTCTTACTATCCTTTTCTCCTGTAGTTTAGCATGCAATTAACACATATACTACTTCCTCTGATTTAACAACCCTAGGAACTTTAAACTGTTAATAGCAGGAGCAATGAATGGGCTGAGTGGTTCAACACTACTCCCTGTATCTTTAAAATGACAACACATTGCTAATTTATAGCCCCTTTAATTCCTTTACTATTACAGCCCAATTGTATTGTAACCCATCAAAGACAGCAAGATCTTACAGCAAAACATATTATTGCTTGACAAAGTTATCTACTCTGCCCCTTCCCACAGAGCTGGCTATAAACTGAAATCTTAAATTTATTTGTATGGGTTCACGTGGTTTTCCTTTGATTTTTATTGGCAGGCCTCTGTAGATCTTTGTTGCCTAGTAATACAACTAACAGCCACTCAAACATCAAACACTTTTCCTGTCCAGTAAAAGGATGAAATATATACAGTATGGAAAATAGCTTTCTAAGAAAAGTTTCAAAATATACTTGAGAAGTAATTGTGTTTTCTTTGAAGTTATACACTAAATCTGAGCTGTAGCTGTTAAAAGTCTTATTAATGGATTTGTTTAGCACCAACCTAGTTTCTTTCAGAGCTTACTCTGGATTGACATCTTCTTCCACTCACAAAATTAATTTCACTAACATCTATCTGTACATCCCATCTTTATTTTGCATTCTTTTGAGACTGATTTATCCCATTTTTTCCCCCTGCCAGTCAGCAGTTCTGTAACTAAAACAAGCTAGAAGAGCAAACGAGACAGATTAGACCTAGGTCAGCCTTCTTTTTCCTGTCCAAGTCCAAGTCCAAGTCTAAGATCTACAACCACTGCCTCCTATCAGATTGACTAAACTTCCAAGGTCAGATACACAAATGGCAACTTGCAAGGTAGATTTATGTAACAAGGACAAGGTTTATGAATACATCTTAAAATGATCGTAAATAAGTTTGATTTGGAAATATTAATCTAAGGAGAAATTTCCTGACAATTAGAACAATTAATCAGTGGAACAACTTGCCTCAAGAAGTTGTGAATGCTTCAACACTGGAAGTTTTTAAGAAGAGATTGAACAACCATTTGTCTGAAAGGGTTTCCTGCCTAAGCAGGGGGTTGGGCTAGAAGACTTCCAAGGTCCCTTTTAACTCTGTTATTCTATTCTATTCTATTCTATTCTATTCTATTCTATTCTATTCTATTCTATTCTATTCTATTCTATTCTATTCTATTCTATTCTATTCCATTCCATTCCATTCCATTCCATTCCATTCCATTCCATTCCATTCTAGTTTACAGACCTCATATCTTAAAATAAAAGCATTCCAAGGCAAAAGAAAGGAAACTTTTAAAAACTTTAAAACTTTTTTAAACTTTAAAAAAAATGGCAGTGGAAATGTGCAAAAATAATCCACGCATCAGTAAGCCAAAATGACCTTACTATGTTTTTAAGTGTAGACTAGAGTCAAAACCTTTGTACTGGTATTCATGTTCATATTGTACTTTTTCGAGGAGAAGACAGCAAACTGCAGACGATGAGATTGTTCAGCTAATGTTGCTGAATGACAACAAATTACCAATCCCACTCACCTAGTAAAGCATTATGGCCATAGTCATCAGGCAAGAATCGCTTATCCACAGCACACACCAAAAGGTGATCAGGTAAGGTTGGTGACTTTGCACCAACCAGTAAAAATCCTGAAGGCACTTCAATTGGTTCATTCAAAATGGATGCTAGCCTGAGGTCTTTACCCGTCTGACAGAAACCTGGAGAGGAAGAGAAAGATTCTTCATCAAGCTTGTCAGAAAAACAAAGTTAAAGTTGGGGAGTATGAATAGCTCATCATCTATAAGACGCACCTAATTAGATTGATGTAAGATTCTACAATGAAAGATGCAGCAGCGTATATTAAGAAGACGCATGAACATAAAGGGGCAAAAGAAACCAGCAGTTTGGAAAACGTTTGCACAGAAAGTTTACCCAAAAAATGTAAACAGAAGAATAAGTAATAACAAAGAAAAGATAACAAATAGCTAGTTATGATGAAATCTGCTTTAAAGTGGGAAGATAAAAGGGAAGGGAAATTCAGCTTGGAATTTTTTCCCCTCATTTCATTATCAAGAGTTCTCTTACCATTTTTAAAACTGCACAAACAAAAAAGTAACATTTAAAAAAGAGGAAGAGAGGGGAAGACTCAGAATTTATATTTTAATCAACCTTTGCATTTCGTCCCCCACCCCACCCCCAACTGAGCAAGTTCACTTACTTGCTCAAAACTATTTATTTTTCTTTAACCTTCAGGCAAAACTCCTTAATTCAAATACTGATAATCAGGATGTATTGGCAAAGCCCTGATAAACTTTTTTTTTTAAAAACTGGCAGTGGAAATGTGTAAAAATAACCCAGTAATTCAAGGTATAGTTCAGGCACTGGTAAGCCAAAATGACCTAGCTATCATTTTAACCTTGGATTGGAGTCAAAACATTTTTAGTGGATAAGAGGGTATTTCTGTTCGTATGTTCATAAGAGTGTAGATTTGCTCTTCAAATATTGCATTGTCATTGTTTTATTATATCCCACGTGCAAAGAGTGCAATGTGCAATTTTCTGAGAAAATTATCCCCTACATGTTTTATATATTCTTTTCAGCAATTGGCAACATTAGCAAATAGGTGGGACAAATAGGTTCCAATTCACAGAATTTTGGTCCTCGACCTACGATCACAATTGAACCCAAAATTTCTGTTGCTAAGCAAGGCAGTTGTTAAATGAGTTTTAACTCATTTTACGACCTTTCTTGCCATTGTTGTTAAGTGAATCACTGCAGTTGTTAAGTTAGTAAAACGGTTGATAAACGAATCTGGCTTCCCCATTGACTTTGCTTGTCAGAAGGCTGCAAAAGAGGTCGCTGGGACACCACAGCCAACATAAATATAAACCAGTTGCCAAGTGTCCGAAATCTGATCACGTGACTACGGGGATGCTGCAATGGTCGTAAGTGTGGAAAACGGTCATAAATCACTTTTTTCAGTGCTGTCGTAACTTCGAATGGTCACTAAGTGAATGGTTGTAAGTCAAGCACTTACCTATTATTTGAAACACATTTATTTATTTATTTATTCATTTATTGGTTCGGTTTATATGCCACTCTACTACAGAGACTCAGGGTGTCTTACAATGTGTTAAGCAATAGCCTTCATACTTTTATATATACCTGTTTAGTAGGGCTTTCGGGGGCCCCCCAAGCGGTATTCTTTTTTATACAAAGTCAGCTTATTGCCCCCACAAACCAGGTCCTCATTTTACCTACCTCGAAAGGATGGAAGGCTGAGTCAACCTTGAGCCTGGTGAGATTTGAACTTGCAACAATTGCAGGCAGCTGGTGCTACCTAACAGCACTTTAGTCTGCTGCGCCACCAAGGCTCTTTTTACATAAGCATGATATTTTCTTTTTTGAAACAACTTTTTCATTTATTGGGCAGACGATACAAATTTGACAACAAACTTCTGTTCCTCAGTAAGGAATGATTGCTTGATTCTGTCATGGTCACATTCAGCATACATAAAAACCTTCAAAAGCTCTTTGTTTTATATAGTCTTATATGAAATTTAGGGCAAATTGCAGGAACACCACTAAGTCTTCCTGAGTATATAGCAATAGCATTTAAACTTATATACCGCTTCACAGTGCTTTACAGTCCTCTCTAGGCGCTTTACAGAGTCAGCCTGTTGCCCCCAATAACAATCTCAGTCCTCATTTTACCAACTTCGGAAGGATGGAAGGCTAAGTCATATACCACATTCAGACTCCGATGCCTTGCCAACTTTCTTAGTATAAAGCTATATATTACTGTCTTCTAGTGTCCTGGACAGCCTGGGCTTGTTAGAAGATGTACTATACAATAGACTGTGACAGAATGTGACAAATAGGATTATTTTTAATGCCTAAAGCTAATGCTGGCACCAGAAGAGCCAATATGTCATTTCCAAACAGAAAACAATGCTTTACATTAAAAAAAATGCAGTGTAGCAGCATATAATAAATCTCAAGAATTACCTATTTCAAATAATGTCCAGGTTTAAAAAAATAATGTAGTTGATCAATATAAAGAACTTCATATCAAACCATATTAGCACGCAGTCATTCACTAAACTTGATCTTAAAATCTATCATGGGAACTGGTTCAATTTTTAAACTTGGATATATGCTTTCTATGAACGATGCCATTTACCGATGATCTAGAATATATTCTGCCAATATACATTCTTCTTTTCTTACAGTTATACCTCAATATTTTTAATTTACAAATTAAATTAAAGAATTTTGATTGTAATCAATAATTTAACAAAACATTTTTATACCTGGCATAACAAATATGTGGGAGGAGATGGATTACAGGTATATATTAAACTTGATCTAAATTCTATTTTTCAAATCCCATGGTTTTTTAATATATACTGACATTTTCACATATTGTGTATAAATAAAAATATAAAATATGTGGACATAATATATAAAAGCTTTTGATTAAGGATAAGTTTTATTGAAGTGGAAAATTTCAGTCTGAGCTCCTTAATGACTGATCCACCATTTAAAAAGTACACACTCTGCTATGTGAAAACTGAGATAGTAATGAAAATATATTGTACTCCCTCACAATGGAAAAAAATTGGAATGTAGGAAAAAGGTCAGCTTATAATCAGTCTATTTTGCCATATATATTTTAAAATAATATGGTAATTGGTGTACAGAAAGCATATGGACCACTTAGGATGCTGCAATATACAATTTTACCAGCAGCATAATAAAACTTAAAACCAGGTCTTACATTTTATGGAAACAGTGAAAGGGACTCGTTCCTTATCAGTATTATGTATTTTTACATGTAAAATCAAGCTCTGTCTGGATTTTACAATTTGGTTCCATTTTATGCTAAAGAAATAAGTCCATGTTGCTGATATAAAATATATATATATCTTAACTGTCTATAACAGGAATCCCCAACCCTGAGTCTACGGCCTGGTGTCAGGCCGCAGCCCATTTGGAACTAAGCCCTGGAAGTGATGGTTGGGAAATGCTAGTCTATTGCATGCCTGTAAATTAACCATCCAAACAACATTAATGCCTTACCATCTGTAGTGCAACAACCTTCAGGTGGTGGTTTCAGCTGATAAGTAACAGGAGGGCTACTTGTTTCTGAACCTTCATCATCATCATCATCTTCCTCCTCCTCCTCTTCCTCATTATCTAACCTATTGCCTGCTAAAGAGATCACAAGCACTATCACTGGAACTCAGATAAATTGCACTTTAGGCTCAGCAAGCAAGATAACTTTATTAGTAACAGCTGTTCCATATTTACAGCCGTTGTTTATTTGTAAGAGAGAGATAGAGAGAGAGAGAGATAAGATAGATAGATAGGTAGATAGGTAGATAGATAGATGGATGGATGGATGGATGGATGGATGGATGGATGGATGGGCAGACGGACAGGACAAGGTAAGACAACTATGGAGATATAGATTAGATAGAGATAGAGATGATGGAGATAGAGATAGAGATGATGGAGATAGATAGAGATAGAGGTATGCATTTCTATTCGTTTCATGAGCAAACTCAACATTCCGAGGTCGGGAAAATGAGGACCCATATTGTTGGGGGCAATATGCTGACACTGTAAACCACTTAGTAAGGGCTGTAAAGCACTGTGAAGCGGTATACTGTATAAGCCTAAATGCTATTGCTATTTACTAGTCTGATGCCTTCCAAACATGCAGAATTATACATACATACATATAAATATATATATATGGTGTATATATATATATATATACACCAGCTGGAATCAATGAAAACTGCAGACCTATATATTTTGAGGGAACTTGATTATGGAAGATCAAACTGAATAGAATTTCAGATGTTATAGCACAGTGGGAACATTAATACAATGCACAAAATGCATACATGGGATCAGCGGTGAAATCCCCCCTGTTCTATCCGGCTCACCGAACCGGTAGCGCCAGTGGTGGGAGGCTCCGCCCACCCGCCAGGACATCATTACATCCCGGTTTTTTACCATCTGTACATGCACAGAAGGTTATGTGCATGCGCAGAAGAGGCGTGCGCACGCTCCCGCGTGCTTCCGTTCCCAAACTGGTAGCGAAAGTAAGTGGATTTCACCGCTGCATGGGATGGACATTTTGAAAGCAATCTGTACAAGTTTATAGGCAGGATCAATATGCAGCAATCATATCACCTGATTCATACATCACTCAAAACACCACAGAACCTCCATAGCTATATAGACTCCTGGGACAACTTCCAAATCCTGACAGCTGCTTCACACATGGAAGAAAGCTTCAGTGATTGAGTAACAAACATTCATGAGTGAACTCTCTCCAGGTAAAACCCAGAAAATAAATATCAATCATTATAAATTCAAATAAATTTTCTAATAATTGTATGAAATGTTCTTTAATTATGGATAAGCCACTGATGCAAAGAATTGTGTGGATACTTGAGCCGTAGAAAATAAAATCAATATATGGTAGTCAGTCCTCAGGTTAACAAGGGAAATCAATGAAACAAATGTATTTTTATTAATTCACCTACCTAGGTAAAGGTTGCACAACTGAAATGTCAAGATCCTTTTCCTAGTAATCCTACTGGGATTTATGAAGGCATATGAATAAGGGCTTCTGGGATTAATCTCAAGGTCCATATGGGTATTTATAGAGAAAAGCATCTTTCCAAGTCGTAGTTTCAAACACTAAGAGCTTTTACTATCAAAGCCAGCACTTTGAATTGGGCATATAAATAAACTGGAAGTCATGATAGTTATAAAATGATCAAATGGTAAAATCCCAGATAATATTTAGTATTTCTCCTATTGCATATTTAGCATGCTAAACCAGAATTAGGCACCTAAGAAAAATTGTATTTCAATCAATAGACAAAGAATTTCATTTACCCTACAGACCATGAAAGAAAATCGTGTTCCCTAATGATTTTATTGTCTGGACTTTTTCCAGATGTTTGATTTATCCAATAAGAACTTGACACCTCATTTGCTTGTCTGAGCTTGTAAAATAAGTAGGGTTAGGCCTAGTAAGTACTTGGATGGAAGACCCCAAGACATTGTTTGTTTTAATTCCTGGGAAACAGGCTAGACTGGGCTACCTAAACAACATCCAGAAGAATGCAGTGACAAACCACTTTCATACTGCTGCCAAGATTTTTTTTATTTTCTGTAGATTTTTAAAATTTTGATAGGAGCAGATTTGTGACTCCATGTATATTTTATATAATTTTAATTTTTGTTATATGTACCATGAGTATTTTTATGTATTTTTTAAGTGTTGAGTATTGTGTAAACTGCTCTGAGTCTGTTTTGATTCAATGATAAGAAAACTGAACAAATAAAATGAACGAACAAACGAATGAATGAATGAATATCATACACATATGAAAGGAGACAAGCCCATCATCTTGGAATAATCACAGAAATAGACTTTTCCCACTTGACATCACAATTTGCTTTATTTTATTGTTGGGGCAAAGTTCCATGATCACAGGTATTCTTTATCTTCTTTATCTTTATCTTTATTTGATTTATATATCGCCCTACTCCCGAAGGACTCAGGGCGGTGAACAGCCAAACGATAAAATACATAAATACAAAATTTAAAAACAGAATAAAACCAAATTAAACAATTTGGCCCAGACAGATTTAAAACACCCCAATCATTTAAAAACAGGTTAAAATTTTCATATTAAAAGAAAAAGGGAAAGGATTAGGCCAGGCCCGCCTGGTGGAATAAAAAGGTCTTGAGAGTGTGGCGGAAGGTACGCACTGAGTATTTTGTGTATTCCACACTGAGAATACACAAAACAAATAAGTGGATGCTAAAACAAGGGTACTACTTATTCTTTCAATAATTTGGAAGATCACAGGCACATGTCAAATGGGCATAAGGAAGTACTCCCTAAATTGGTAAAGGAAAACAGAAATGAATTGAAGGGAACATTTCCATAGTGATGATCAAAACTGTAGGATATTCTAAAGTCTATTAAGAAATGGGTGTATTCTGAAAAAAAAAAAATCAGTGAATTTGCTTGGGAAAGGGAACATTGTACCTTAAGTTTTTCACCTCCCAGGAAGCAATACAAGAAAATAACAAGACCCAAAATAATATATTAAAAATGCTGTCTATCACGATAAAATAAAATGATATATTTTCTGATACTTTAAGCTATTCTAATGTTTCTGAAGTTCACAGGTTGAACTTTAACCAGAACCCAATATTGCTGTTCAAAGTGAGGAATTATAAAAATGCTGTTTAAATGTAAGAATACTGTCAACTTTTAATCAATATTATTCATATTGCTGTTTGAAATACTGATTAGTGAGTTTGCTATTTATTTCATTGTATTAAATCCTGTTTGTTCCAATTATGCTCATTTTTACCATTGCACAGCTGGTATCCCAGTCACAAATGCAGTATTTCTTTCCAGTTCATTACACTAAATCAAATTTACAAATTTCAAAAAGCTGTGAGCTGATATACACTCAATAGAGCATAAGTCCCAGTTAAATTTGTGGGAGTTTTTTTTTTAAAGTAGTAGTTTTTAGGTAGTTGGAAAGGTCTAGGTCAGGGATGTCAAACTCAATTTAATTGAGGGCCACATCAGAGTTGTGATTGACCTTGGGAGGCCGAGGTGGGCATGGCCAGCTTGACATCACTCATGTCAGGGGCGCCTGTGATGGCCCGAGCACTCTGACAGTGAAAACGGGCTCCCGAGCTCAGTTTTCAGCTACGACAGCCTCCTGCAGCCCTCTGCCACCGAAAACGGAGCTTGGGGGGGGGCTGTGCTCAGCCTTCCCAGGCCCCATTATCAGCTGTGATGGCCTCCTGCAACCCTCTGCCTGCGCCCCCCTCAGCTCCTTTTTCACTGGCACAGGCACTGTGGGCTGGTCCTTCACTGTTTCCAGCAAAGCACCCAGCAGGCCAGATCCATCCCCCGGGCCTTGAGTTTGACACCCCTGGTCTAGATACAGGAATAGAATCCTTTCTCCCTGACATATTTCAAAGACTCTGAACAATAACATTTGCAGGCTTCATACAAACGAGGAGTTTAAATCTAATACTGCATCAGAAGCTCTTTCTATACAGTGAATTAATGAACAGTACTGATGAGACCAATTGAAATTGGCTAGGCTCCCATGTGTTCAGTAATCACAAAAACAAGAACCTTTGGAAATAGAGGTGAGGCTTTGCTTTTGCCTTACTGATGGGTCATGTAAACTTTTCCCTCTTTTATTTATTACATTTTTTCACCCTGGCTCTCACTAGTTGAGAGCAAAACTCATTCTAATCCCAGATCAGCAAAAGAATCAGAGACGTAAGAACACACTAATTATTTCTGGAAGAATGGTTCTTGATAAGTTTTTATCTCTGTATACTAATCTGTGTACAAGCAAAAGTGATATTTCATGAATAAATATTCACTAGGAGGCCCATTTTACACCTTTATCCATATCTAAATCTATTTTGGAGGATTGGGACACATTCCATAAAAGTGGAAGGATGAACAGAGAGAGGGAACATTCCATTCTGTGAGTGAAAATCAACTGACATACTGTTGGATGATGCCGAACCTTGAGAACTGGTGTTTTTTTTAAGTAGCCATAGCAAAAGAGCAGTTTGAGGTCCTTGGTGCTGTCTAAGCTTGGTTGCTTTCTTGCAGACATTTCATTATCCAACTAAGTAACATCATCAATCCTAGATGGTAATGAAATATCTGCAAGAAAACGACCACGCTCAGAGCACACCAAGGACCCAACCCCGATCTACAAATATTTCTAAAGGAGCACTTCTTACCTTCTAGAGATGAAAGCTGCCGCTCGGCTTCTAGGTATAACTGTGAAAAAATGGGCCTTGGGACTAAATTACTGGATCGGAGAGAAGCTTCAATAGAATTATGCAACACTTCTTCAAAACGTGTTGAGTTAAGTTGCCCCGCATAAGAATTTCCCATCTTCTTGAAGAATGAATCAGAAGGGGTGAATTATAATTATTCCACCTAAACAAGAAAAGATAGAGGGGACTCGATCAACATTTGCTTTAATAAAATTTGGAAACACAAGAAATTTCAAAGTTTAGTTTAGTTTAGTTTAGTTTATTTGATTTGTATACCGCCCTACTCCCGAAGGACTCAGGGCGGTGAACAGCCAAGCAATAAAATACATAAATACAAAAATTTAAAAAACCAGTTAAAATCAAATTAAATCATTTTGGCCCAGACAAATTAAAACACCCCAATAATTTAAGAACAGATTTAAAATTTATATATTAAAAGAGGGAGGAGATTAGGCCAAGCCTGCTTGATGGAATAAAAGAGTCTTCACAGCGCGGCGGAAGGTGCGCAGATCCGGGATCCTCCGTATCTCTGGGGGGAGCTCATTCCAGACAGTAGGTGCCCCCACAGAGAAGGCTTTCCCCCTAGGGGTCGCCAGCCGACATTGTTTGGCTGACGGCACCCGGAGGAGTCCCTCTCTATGAGAGCGTACTGGCCGGTGGGAGGCTATTGGTGGTAGTAGGCGGTCCCGTAGATAACCAGGTCCTAAGCCATGGAGCGCTTTAAAGGTGGTAACCAAAACCTTGAAGCGCACCCGGAAGACCACCGAGAGCCAGTGCAGCTCGCGCAGGAGAGGTGTCACATGGGAGCGCCATGACGCTCCCATTACCACCGCGCGGCCGCACTCTGCGCCAGTTGGAGCCTCCGGGTGCTCCTCAAGGGGAGCCCCATGTAGAGAGCATTACAATAGTCCAAGGAATTGTTTCTTCTAAGAAAAAAAGTGAATTGACCCAGTAAAAAATGATGCAAAGCTGACAGCATGAATTATACAGTTCCTCAATACATGCAAGGAACTTATGATAATAGGTTTCTGTAATTCATCAGAGAGGCATTCTTAATATTGACAAAAACAAACTGTTGATCTACCATTAGGCATTGAGGAAATCACTTCTTAAAGCAGTTTTTTTTTAAGCATTATATGATGTTGCTTACTATCTATCAAATTAAATGATTATGTCCATTATCTCCTGTACCTCGGTAATATACATTTAATTTTAAATACTGCCCTCCAAACACATTTCTAGGGTAATTCACATAAAGCAACAGTCATAACAAGACAATATATTAAAATATGAAATGAACAAAAGTATATATCTGAACGACTGTAAGGTTAAACAGAAAGCAAACAGGTAACTTTGGAAAGTTTTGTTTAAAATAAATTCTTCCTTGGCATCAGAAAGGTAACTCCATCAATATGAGACAAATTTCTATGAGGGACAATTTCTATAGCTAGTGTCATGAATAAGGCTGTCTCCCTGGTTATCACCTGCCTAGCCTTAGCTGATGGGGATATGTGACTGATACTTTTAAAATATCACCTTAGGCATTACATCTTCTACTTAAAGACAATATATCTTCCATGCTGAGGATTAGAATCATTCTTGCCCATCTGTACAACACAGACAGATTTTCAACGCACTTCACACCCTTTGCCACTGATCTTCAGAAGATCATCAGCTTAGAGCAGTGATGGCGAACCTATGACACTGATGTTTTGAGTGACACGCTAGCATTCACCAACACAACTATTCTCAAAAACACACCCTGTTCTGAGGTGATTTTTGGAGGCTGCAGAAGCCATGTGAGACTGGGGTCTGCTCTTGCATGGCCTCTGAAAACGAGTTTGTTTTACTCACATGTTATTTTTTGTAATTATTTGACATTTCTTTATATTATATATAGCACCATACAGGTTTTGGACTGTATTTTTTAAAAATAAATGAACATATAAGAGTTTATTGGCAATGGGAAGGAAGGAAGGAAGGAAGGAAGGAAGGAAGGAAGGAAGGAAGGAAGGAAGGAAGGAAGGAAGGAAGGAAGGGACAGAGGAACATCCCAGCAGAGTCAAGTTAGGCATTTTCTGAATTTTTGACACACTGAGCCCATCACTGGCTTAGAGGAACCACTGCAAAGTCAGTTTCCACTGTGGAAATCACAGCATCACCGTTCTCTTACCCTTTGGAGGGTTGCCCTTCCCTCCTGAAGTAAAGGCATTGTGGTACTTGGCCACCATCCCCCCCTATTTATTTTCCAGGTGTTGTGAAAGGCATCTTTGCCAAGCTGTGAATGGACAGCCTGTTTGTGACTTACTATTTTTTCTTGCAGTGACCAATAAGCACAATGAGAGAATAAAGAAAGGGCATGGCCACAGCTAGCTCATGCTTTGGCCAGTTGGACAAGCCCTAGCCACCTTCTGCACGTAAAGGTGAGGCACTTGCCAAGCTCCTCACAGCAGCACAACAACACTGTTTCTTGTTGAAGGGTGTATTCAAGTGGAAGAAGCCTCTGGAAAGACTTTTGAGGCAATCTGCTTAACACAGAGGTGTTGTTCATGTGGTCTCAAGTTCACAGGGTATCATCTATTTTAAATACTGAGCCTGGGTGGTTAAGGTCCTGGACTAGAACTAAGCAGACACAGGTTCAAGTCCAGCCACAACCTTGGAGGTTCACTTCACATCAGTCACTTTCATCCTAACCTATCTCACAGCAATGTTGTTATGGCAAGGAAGGGTTGGCATGCCACTCTGTATCCTAGAGGAAAAGCAAACTTATTTATTAGATTTATATCTCATCTTTAAAAATAAAACCCAAGGCAGCCTGGATAGTACTACTTCCTCCTTACATTTTTCCACAACAATCACCAGATGAGGTGGGTATGACTGAGAGAATGTGACTCACTCCTAGCTTTTAAGAGAGGATTAGAACTCATGGATCTAGAACCATGAGTTTCTAGCCTTGTACATCATCATCGCACCAAACACCAAGTAAGCAAGCAAATGTATTTCTGAAATTTATCTCTAAATTTCAGAAATATCTACCCTCCCTCAAGGCGTTTGGTAACCTTTTCCCAAACATGTTTGCCAATGAAACCCATTTACCACATTCACATTCAAGTTCATAACCCATAAATGAGATGTTGGAAGACAATCAGGCAACCAATGTGTGCAGAGCAGCCCTTAGATATGAAGAGCTCATTGGATTCATTTCACCTTTTACCATTTCCAAGCTTGAAGAAAGCCTAATAAAAATAAATTCCAGACACAGTAATTATCCAACATCGTCTGCATCTACTTCAGGCCCAGGAAGCAGCCGGCTGGAGCACAAACCGTGTTAATGACAACATCAAAGCACTTGCCTGCACTTCCACGATATAAAAATTTGGGACAACTCTTGTTTAACAGTCCAAGAGGCAGAAAGATATATGTTGGTGGCCATGAATGTGCCAGCTAGGTCATAAAATGGCACCCAGAAGTTTGGCAGGCTGATGGGCCTCATTTTCTTGCGCTATTGAACTCTGTATCAGATTTATGTCTTTTAGGAGCTCTCAGACACAAGCGGAGGTGGGGGAAGCTGTTTCAAATGTCTGTGAAATTCCAAACAATGATCAGAATCGACTATCTCTATTCAAAAAACTCCAGCCAGCCGGAAGTGGGGACAAGAGAAAGGCTGATCTCCCCATAGCAATGGATGAAAGGAATCCCAGCACTTTACTACTTGCTGCAGGACAAACATGGAGGAATTCTATAAACTTCGGCTAAGAAGAACACGAAGTATATTTCTAATACTTCACAATCATAAAAAGGTAGGGAGAAGAAAACCACACTAGAGTTGATCCCTGCTGAAGGTGGTGGCGATGCAGTGTTGAAGAACATACCAGGATTACAGGATGGCAATTTACAAATATGGTGATCGGTTTTTCCCAACTGTGATGATTTTTTTCAGATGATTTTGGCTACAACCCATTCACAGGAAATTACCAAGCTATTAGTCTATCATATTGGGAAAACACCAACTGTTGTCCTTTCTTTTTCTTTCATGCCCAAATTAGAATTTTGTGAGGTAGAGAGAAGCAGACTCCAGCAAATTTAGTTTATTGTGGCCCCATGTTTATGTTTATGGTCTGCAACGTGAAGAAACAGATGATAGAGAAGTGAGTCACCGTGGTGATGGTGGCTCTGCTTCTACTGAGGCATGGAAGTCAAATTCAAGTTCAGCCACCACAACTCTTAGCCAACTCAATTTGGTTTTTGAAGGGGAACTATGTGGACCCCAGCTTTGTACAGCCTCATAAAATTGCTATAGCCAGTGGCAGTGGGAAAGAAATCTGGATTAAACAAAAAAACACAGCACCCTGCTCATTTTTATTCAGGTTAGAAAAGGAAACATTTCATGTGGTGGTGAGCAACTTAATTTCTCGTTGCTTAATCCTCTGCAGTTTAAAATGTAATGGCTTCCCTGTGTAACCTGAACTAACCAAACTGGGAGTGAAAAAGCAAGCTTGCTCTTCTCAATTCCTCTAAGATAAGTGGGCTAAAAATCTTCATGTGATTAAAAACTTGTATAAAGGAAACAGCAGTTCCATTCCTATTCAATATAAAAACACCCAAAGTACACCTTAACATCAGATGAAAGAGAGAACTACTCTTACAGTTTGGGTTTCAAAAGTGCTATTTAGATCTCTTTTCTACTTTGCCCCAAATAAACACACATTCACCAAATATAAGCAAGGGCAGGCTTGAGCTCGTATCTCTAGCATCACATATGTGAACAAGAAAGATCACTGCAAGGACGTAGTTATCTGTATATACCAGGGCAGGGGTGAAATCCAAAATTTTTCCCTACCGGTTCTGTGGGCATGGCTTGGTGGGCGTGGCAGGGGAAGGATATTGCAAAATCTCCATTCCCACCCCACTCTAAGGCCAGCCAGAGTTGGTATTTTCCGGTTCTCCGAACTACTCAAAATTTCCGCTACCGGTTCTGTAGAACCTGTTAGAACCTGCTGGATTTCACCCCTGTATCAGGGGTCTCCAACCTTAGCGAATTTAAGCCTGGAGGACTTCAACTCCCAGAATTCCCCAGCCAGCAAAGCAAAGCTGGCTGGGGAATTCTGGGAGTTGAAGTCCTCCAGGTTTAAAGTTGCCACTGTTGGAGACCCCTGGTATATAGGACTGGAAGGTTTTATTTCCTGATGGATTGAAAAACCCCAAAATACACATGCCCATTTCACATTTCTAAACAGAGTGGGACCAGTGGACCAGTGGTGGGTTGCCCTTGCTTCGCTCGCATGCGCGCGCGATCCCGTTGCGAACCGGTGGTAAAGGTAAGTAGAACCCACCCCTGCAGTGGACATATGAATGTTAGTGGCATGGCTGGTGGGCCTGATCCTGAATGGATGATGGAGCCACAATGAAAAATGCTATAAGTAAATTCATTCCTTCTCTTTCAAATGTTTAAGCTAAATATTCTGTTCCTTATGCAGCCCAAACAACCACTAGTTGACAAACGGTGGAAACGGTTGCAGGCTTGGGGGCAAATCCACCATCTGGCAAAAAAAAAAACCAACCTGATTATTTTGGGAATATTGCCAAGGAAAAACCTCAAAACACATCAATGTTCATGCAGCTATAAAATGATGGCAACTCTATGTGAAGCTTCAGTAATGGACTGTAAACTACTAGGGTGGGGGGGGATTTTTTTTTTTTTTTTTTAATTTAGTGTTGAGAGAGTTACAGGGCCAACTCACCCCACTGGCTTCTATGCTGAAAGATTGACTAAAACCTGGCTTTCCCTGCTCCTAGTTTCAACACCCAAATCCCTGCAGCACGCTGGCTTTCAAAGAGATAGAGAGAAAATTTTCTTTTAGTTGAACTTGACTTCTGTACATGTCCATATTATTACTTTTGCATCAATACAGAAATGGTTTGACACCGCGTTCTTCTACAAGGAGTTTTTTCAACTTCCTTTCTAGCTTAAAGGACTGGCATTTCCTGACATCTGCCAGGAAAGATTTCCTGTTTCAGAAGGTCAACTATATTAACCAAGTCCATTTCCTCTTAGCTTTTTGAGATCAGCCAAGATTGGCTAGGTACTGACATCTAAGTGAGCTGTGCAACATTAGTTTGTTCAATTTCACACAATATTGCTTTAATATGCACACCAGGATAAACTGTGCAAACATCTACAATATTGAGGATTGAGATTTTTAAAAAAGAAGCTATAGATGATTAGGCTCAATTACTATAAAGGGAATATAGTGTACATCTGCAATAACATAAATTGTTTACTTGTAGCATTCTTATAGATACACTTGTACAAAATGCTGAAAGTATTAGATGCCATTTGAAATATAGTATGCATAAAATAAGCAAAGCAAGAGGCATCTTTGCTTATTTCATGCATACAATGTTAAGTATTAGGGACATTCTTACAATCCTATGCAAAAAAATGATTGAATCAGTATAACTCTTTTAAGGTTGAGATCTTGGACATTCTGGTCTGGGTGCAGACAGGTATAAGATATTGCTAAAAAACATTGATAATATTTGAACCAGATAAAACAGCCCTTTAGTAATAGGAATCAAACTTCTAATAGTCCGAAGTTCCAGAATAATATTCACATTAATCACTTTAATATATAAAACAGAATTACTATTAAATGAAACAGCCTCTATATTTAAGAAGCTGCCATTTCAAATGCTTATTTTCACCATAAATAAAACTAAGGGATCATCTACATTGGTTCATTATTGCTTATCTTTTATACATTTGCAGCCATTTGACATTAGGATGTTACAACAGCATTTTCAATGCCACTACACCAGGGTTATCAAACACAAGGCCCACAGGCCAGATCCAGCCTGCGATGTGCTCAGATCCAGCCTGCGATGTGCTCGGATCCGGCCCGCAATGTGGTCGGATCCAGCCTGTGGGGCTGTCCTGGAAAATGTAAGGGGTCAGCCCACGTGGCTTTGACCCGGAATACCCAGTGCGAAGAGCAAACATTGGGCCAGCGTGGCTTCAGCCCGGTCTACCCAATGCAAAGTGGAAACATGCCAGCAGTTTGGGGAGTGGCATCAAGATGGCCACGCCCACCCAGTCAGCCATGCCCAGTGAGTGGCATCAAGGTGCCATGCCCACCCAGTTGGTCATGCCTACCAGCCCCCCAAGGTCAACCACAGCCCTGATGCAGCCCTCAATGAAATTGAGTTTGACACCCCTGCACTATCTAATGAATAGCCTGTATAACACATATCTTGTACATAGGTAAGTACTCAAAATGCTTCATAGTATCAGTAAAATCTTTATTGTAGTATAGATGAGCGCTAATTCTCCCATGTTGCAAATGGGGTTTATAAAAGTTAAGGCTGAAGGCTGCTTGCCTATGGACACTTAACAAGTCTGTGGCTGATTTCTGTCAGGAACTTTCTAATTTATATTCTGTGGCTACATTCACTCATTGTGCTAATCCATAGTAATATTTATTCAGTTTGGAGCTAGAATATTATGTTTGCAAGGCATGTCTTTTGTACTTAACTTGTCAATTGTGTTTTATATGGTGATCTAAATCAAAGAAACTGGCACCCCAGTTCACTACCATTCACATCATGGCAAACATGCTTAGACAAAAATTGTTCAATTGTTAAATGTGTTTTAAGTTAATTATTTGATTCAGCAGTGCAACTGAAGCAGCAGGCAGGAATAAATGTATTAGGCATTAGGATACCTCTCAATGATTGTGGGAGAGATCAATAAATCATCTAGCGCTCCATAGCTCAGTTTTCTGCTCTATATGGAGATGAATCAGTAAACATCAACTGGACTAGCAGAGAGAAACAAAATACAAAGTGATGACAATAGTCTAATACACTGTTAACAATGAAAATTAGGTCTCCATTAAACAATCTAGAAATTAAAGACATTCCAGATTTGAGCATTATGAAACTCAGAAGAGCTACTATACTGGAGACACTTGCAGATTAAAAGACATTTTGACCAAATGAAATGTCACCAAATGTTGATTTTCAAAAGAAAATGTATGTGTTAGGCTGCGGGGAAGCTTCAGTAGGAGAAAAATCCTATTTGCTTTCCCTTGCAGAAAGGAAAAAAAACGGTCCAGAAACATTTTTTTCAACAGTATCCCATTCTAGCATTACATTTTCAGTAAGAAGCATTGCTGAACTAGGTTGAGCCATTAATTTTGTTGAGAAATGAGCACTGACATTCTAATATTAGCCTTTGTTCTTTATTTTATCCCTTCAGCCCTGGAGAACAATTTTCAAATCAATCGGCCATTAAGTAGAGAAACACCACTGTGGCCCACAGTGTAATATACGATGTGGCAATAAATACATTAGACAGAAGAATTACATCCTGTAAGGGTCTTGTCTTTCCACACCTACAGGAAACAATGTATTTTAATGCAGATTTATAGGTTTTTCTTACAGGATCTCATAAAAGTTGCAGGTGTAACTTCAATTACTATGGTTTGCTGTTCATGAGTCAACAGCATCTAGTTAATCCAGATTCACAAACTGGATTTTCCATCCTGGGATATTATTTTGACCTTGTCCATCTCCCTGTGGTTTTTTTTTATTAAATTAACAACTTCTGATTTAAATAAATTTATCCTCAAATTATATTTAAAAGTCTCAGCGCACTTTAAAGACTATGAAGTAGTTATGGAAATCCTAAGCAGGGTAGAAAATGATAGCCAATAAAGACAAAGAAGAAATAGCTGAAGTCATAAACTTTAAATCCATTTTAGAAACTGAAAAATGCTTTGGCTCTCTCAGATATATCCATTGTGTACTAACCAAAGGACTGCATTCCATCTGAATTTAAACCCAAAGTTGTTTTCATAAGCTGATCTTCTTAAGCTTCTTTTTTTCCTTCATTGCAAATAAAAGACAAATCCATCTCTATATTAATCAGTAGTCTTTCTAAACTGGTGACTTTCCAGATGTATCAGAGGACAATCCCCATCAGCACTGCTTTCTAAAATCATGGCAAAGAAACATCTGGAAAGGAAGGACTTAAGGAAGTTATAAAACATATATTTGTATACATGGGAGGAGAGATGGTCTTAACTCTTTCCATGACATTTACATCACTGTCTCCTCTATACTGACAAGATTTAGTATCCCTTTGAAAAGTGTCCAGCCTGCTTTTGAAAAAAACAGGGCAATTTAAAGTGTGTCACGTTCAAAGTTTGTCCATAGAATCTAATGCAACCTAAGTGTACTTAGCTTTAACAGATAACAATTTAGATTTGAGTTTAAATATAAGTCTTCTGGGCAGAACTTTTGAACCATTCTCCAACAGAAAACCCTGGTATTTTTCTAGCCCTGTATGACAAAAAGCTATCAAGATCATACAAGCAAGTTTTGATGATCTCTCACACAGCATTTCCAATTCTGTATGATGGTGCTTTTCTGCACTAACAGATACAATAGTACAGTGATTTTAACTCTGAGCTATCAGGTTTGTTTATGCAGACTTCAACACGCCTTCAAATATTGCTTTCCCACAGTCTATGTAAACTCTGGTGGGGTATGTTAGGTCCCTCTCAATCTGAATCTCTTAGACTGACTTTTTTTTTTAATGGAAGAATGCCAATGATCTGTCTTACGGGGATATTGCAAGAATGTATTTTATACCCAGGAATGCACTATAGTAATTATAATTGTACAAACCATTTTAGATTGAGCCCCATCAGAATTGTCTTCAATTTATAAACAAGGTTAAACAGGGTGGGATGAGACTTCAATCCTACATTTATTTATCCATGAGTAAGTTTTGCTTAACGCAAATCAGCTAAAACCAAGTAAGAGGCATTATAATTAAACAAATTTTACATAACACACTATGTGGTGTGGTGGTTTACTTTATGGTTTATTAAATAAAGCCACAATTAGCTGGGTTAACGTAAAATGCAAAGTAATAGACCAAATAAACTGTGTTATAGCATAACATATTACACTAACTAGAAAAAGATGGCTCCAAAAGAAAATTATCAATACAAGCTAGCCAGCCATATTCATAAAGTATACAATTACAACAAGCTATGACATAGTTTTAAATACTGAGATTTCAAATGCGGGCATTTTTAATTATCTTGTTGAGTTTCTATATTCTTGAGGCAAAGGAAACTGACTTACAATCAATATTTAGATTAGAACCACAATGCACTTATGGGAAGCAAAATTTAAATGCAGTCGCAGCAAACAGAATTGTTTAAATAAAAAACCCTGATCTAATAAAAAATATTAAAATATTGTTCTGTTATAAATAAAATGTAACATTCATAAGATGCTTCATTTGGTATATCATAGACTTTCTCACATTTGGGTGCTTTTTGGTCTTTTTTCTCCTTACATTTAACTAATCTTTCATACAGACAAAAATAATTCAAAATGAGAAACATGCTGATATTAACGTAATTTGTACTCGTAGGCTGTCTTTATTACTACTTATATTTTTAGCATAGAACAAGTGTGCTAAAGATCCAACTGGCACAACGTCTTCTACATAAAATGAATTTGACCTAGGTGCATTAGCTTGTCTGTTGAATTTTTCACACAAATACTCAAAGAGCCCATGGAAAATATAAAAATACCATTTTGAAATTACCTATCACAATTTCCCATGAACACACATTTTAAATGGGAATTGTAATTCTGTGGTTCCAAAGACCCAAGATTTCAATTTTGAGAAAGGATATATGTAAAGGGCCAGGAAAAGTAAATTTAATTCTTTAAGGAAGTCATATTATTAAATCCTGCTGTGCCCTGTAAGCAAAAAGACAAATTATGAACTGAAAAAATAAATTATCAGGACCACAGAGGTATAAACTGTGCAAATTTCTCCTGAAAGTAGAGTTTTAAATGTGGGGGAAAAAACATGTCTGCACACAAATTCAATATTATTTAATACAGACAACCTGCAGATAAAACCGTATGAAGACAAAGAGGGTGGGGGGAGGCTTTGAAAAGAATCTTCCTTAATTTTATTTCATCTGTTTTAAATGGATCTAAACCACTAAATCAGGACCCAGTTGTGGGGGCAATAAGCTGACTTTGTATAAATATACAAAAGGATGAAGGCTATTGCTGAGCACATTGTAAGCCGCCCTGAGTCTCCGGAGAAGGGCGGCATATAAATCAAATTTAAAAAAAAAATCACAGGATGAAAGAAAAGGATGAGGTGTGTGTGTGTGTTTTTTTTTTATAATGTAAAAACATTCCTTTTTGAGTACAATGGAGTGCCCTGTGACTTAAAATGTTGCGGGTTTTTCCTACTATATATAGCCAAGCAAGAAACTAAAGTTTCTGTGAGTAATTGTGAAATGAATACTGTTAATAACAGATCTTCGAAATAAATTGTTGGAGAATCAAATAATATGCTGCTTCTTGTGCCAGCAGAACAATGCCTGTGCATTTTGAACTATTGTAGTCCTATTAAAGTCAAGATTGGGAAAAATAGACCCCGATCCATTTGTAGGTCACTAGAAAATTTGCAGTACACTTCCTATAACCTGCTGATAGCTGAACGTCTTGCAAAGTACAAAAGGCTTGACAGACTTTTCCTTCCAAATATTTACTTTCTCAAACTGAGAGACCATGCTTAAGACCTCTAAATAATAAGATAACTATGTAATAATCAACATGCACACTCAAAAAAAAAAAATTGGACCTGCAGGCAGTTTAGTGAAGATTAATAATGATGAGCATAGCTTGATTTAGTCTACTTCTAGGCCTCGTAGCTTTGTTCTTTGCTGGATCTGAAAATACTACCCTGTTTCTCCCAAAATAAGACATCCCCTGATAATAAGCCCAATCGGGCTTTTGAGGGCATGGTAATAAGGCCAAACGCTTATTTCAGGGTTCAAAAAAATATAAGACAGAGTCTTATTTTTGGGGAAACACGGTAGTGGCACCTTAACGGGTTTGTCTTGCACAGAACAAAGATGTACTATACCTTATAGAGGCGAAGCTTCCGATTTACCGCTTGCAAGTCAATCCTGTGCTTGTATCATTACAAGCAAGCAAAGTCTTGCCAGTTAGCCTTTTGCAAAGGTGGCTAATCCCAGCTGCTGCTGCTGCTTTCCGTGCCAACATTAGCTTCACTGAGTTTGTCTTTCTTTGATTCAGAGCAGAGAAGGCTGTCAGCCTGACTGAGTAAGCCTCTGGAAACAGCAAGTGTTGGTCAGGTCACCCTGACACAAACATTCTTCTGTGACAGCACAACAGAGGAAGGATTCAGTTATCTCTGTTTGCAACGGAAACAAAATAAGGCCTGCGCCACAACTCCGTAATTTGGTTTCAGATAATTTTGGTGCAAGATGAGCTGGATAATAAAGAGCAATGTCCCCCCTTCCCACACCCACACTTCCTTACCTCAGCTTAATTCTTATTAACACTGAAGTGTTGCACTGGGTCATCTTGTTCCTAGTCAGGTGCTTACCAGTCTAAACCCACCGTTAATATCAACCACTCCCAGCTCCCTACAGCCTCTTGGATGGAAGAAGGAAGAAGGCTATGCTTTGCAACCTATGGATTTTGCTAAAGGTCTCCCTTAGCTGGAAGTGTGCCTGTTTTAAACAACTCAGAAGGAGACAGGGGAGGCAAACCAAACAGAATGGAACAAAGTGGAAGAGCCTGCTATTTGGTCCTTGAATGCCATGTTTGGGGCTGCCCACCAAAAAGCAAGCCTAGCCTTTTATGTTAATTAATTAAAAATTATCATAGAATTGGAAGGGGGCCTTTGAAATCAATTTCGTGTTTAGCACAGGAATCCATGTAAAGACTTTCCTGAGAAGAGCTGTTCATCCCCTCCACAGAAAGTGATCTCACCACTTCCTTTGTGTGATGTTCCTATATATTTGTTTTATCTGTCACGAAAAATTATACAGCAGCAGAGATTTTGGAGAGCTCTGGACGTTCTATGCAAAGACTGACTTCAGAGAATTCCTACTCATCCCTGTACAATTCAAGTTGAGATTTGGGGTCTGAAGAGGTCTTGAAATGCATCCATTGTAAGATTTAGAAATTTGAAGCATATGGTACTATAAAAATACTGAGGTAGCAGTTAGTGGATGGGTGCGGGGAGGGGGATTAAGAAAAAAACAACAAAAAGGGGGCTGCTTGAAAGCTTTTTCTTACACATTTTTTCCTCCTTTTTTATTTTTCTTAATCAGTATATTAAATCTCATCTTTTGAATTCTCACTTTCACCCTCGCTTTAGTGTAAAGTTTATGTCACAGCAATTACAGTATTAATACTATTTTCAATCTTTTCAAAATCATAGCAACACTTGGAAGCCAAAAGAAAAGCAAGCAGATTAGACTAGAACCTTTCTATCCATAACTGCTGAAAACGTACAGAACTGTTTTCCTCCCGTTTTGACTTGGAAATGCTTGAACTTGAACAGAAATCCCTACAAAAATTATTACAAACAAAAACCAAAGACCCTCCCTCAACTCTCACTAAGGCCTCAGTCTACAAATGGTCTTCCAATATTAAAGATGGCCTTTTCTCAAAGTTGTCCACTTCTGGCTTTCAGCAAAAAAAATGCCCATTATGAAGAATGGGTTTGCTTCATTGTTTGCTTAATGTCTGTCACAAAAAAAGAAATTATAAAAGCTAGTCAGTCACAGGATGACTCCCTTAACAATCAGCATGACTTAACAATTGTAATTCCAGGCTCAATTACAGCTGTAAATTGAGGATTACCTTTCTGGAATTCTGCTTGGTAGAAAAACAAGGCCAGTCAGCCCAACCTGTCAAGTTCAATGTCCTTCCCCTTCCAGACCCATTTAGAGTCTGTGGTTTGTATTAACAGGAAGAGCAAGAGGGGATCATAAGCATGGAAACATATACCACCAATCGTGTCCAGTCCAACCTCATGGGAACATTGAGTGAAACAGAAGTTCCATACTTGCCTATAGCCCTCTGTCAACCAACCATTTCAGTTAGGATTGCATCGTGGAGGAGTTAAAGTAACTTAAAGTATCTATTAAAGTTTACTGTAGAAACGTCTGGCCCTAATGGCAACTGCAAAATCATGGAAAAAGACACCTGGAAGACAATAATGTAGGCTATGGCATAGGTCTACAAAATATAAGTATTGTTTGTTTGTTAAATCCATTATTCAAACTCTCGGCAGAACATTTGAGTGCTAATTTTAAAAATGTATACAAGGTCAGTTCGACCTAGGAACAAAAAAAAATTGCAATTATGGTAGCTGATCAGAATGAATCATACTTAAACAAGCTTTCTCTTTTCCAATAGCATGCAATATTAATTAGGCAGATTATTTCACAAATGAAGTGGGCCTTTGCCAGGAAAACAGAGCATGTTTTCCTGAGAAAACATATTGGATGCATCAGGCCAAGGCCTGGATTAAATTCAAACTTCTGGTGGTTACAGGAACCCACCCAGTCTTGGTAACAGTGTGAAAATGGCTTGCTATTGCCTTCTTCCTGAATGATTTTACAATTTTCCCATTTAACTTCCAACCCTAGAGTTCCCTGGTGGTCTCCCATCCATGTTTGACCAGCCAGCCTTGCTTAACTTCTGACCCTTGATCAAGTTGGATGTTGAGTGAAACTGATGGAAGTGCTGAAGGTGAACCAATGCCCACACCATCACTATTAGGTGTCTAGTTTGGAAAATCTGGTGGAAAATGGAGGCCAAGAACAGAAATGGGACTTGTTCTCCCCATCCACACCTACATTCATTACAAAACAAATTACTTGAAAAAAAGATGTTCACTTTTAAACTGAACAAGGTTATATACCAAAGTGAAGACACTACTGTGACAGTTTAACGTCACATGTAAGAATAAGACTAGGTTGGTGCTCACCAAATTGTTGGACTTCAGTAATTTCTAGCTAGCAAAGCCAGTTCCTTTTGCTTTTTTCTACTCAAATCCTCTCCTTTCCTTTGGTTCAGGATCTGAAATACACTCCACAGTGCTTGCCTCAAATCCAAGGATTTTAAGACTGACAGGATTTTTCTGATATCTGGCCTTCTTTTTCCCCCCCAGGTGTAAATTGTGTCATAGTTAATCTCAAGATAGACCCAGATGGCTTTTGTTAATGAAAAAGATGACTCAAAATAGCACTAAATACAGGTAGTACTCAACGTATGACCTCAATTGAGCCCAAAATTTTTGTTGCTAAGTGAGACATTTGTTAAGTGGGTTTTGCCCCATTTTACGACCTTTCTTGTGACAGTTGTTAAGTGAATCACTGCAGTTGTCAAGTTAGTAATATGGTGTTAAATGAATCTGGCTTTCTCATTGACTTTGCTTGTCAGAAGGTCACAAAAAGGGATTCCATGACCCTGGGACACTGCAACCGTCATAAATATGAGTCAGTTGCCAAGCATCCAAATTTTTACCACATGACCATGGGGATGCTGCAGTGGTCATAAGTGTAAAAAGGGTCATAAATCACTTTTTCAGTGCTGTTGTAACTTCGAACTATCACTAAATGAATTGTTGTAAGTCGAGGTCTACCTGTTACGTAATTTGCAAAAAGTTCTGGATTCAGTCACAGATTTTTTAAAATTAAGAACTATCTGGAGAGATGGCTGCCAACAAAAAAAGTAAGATCAAAAATAGAAAACCCTCAAAACTACTTTGAGCCTATCAGTATTCCAACTTGCCTTAGTACAGTATAAGGTCATTCTTTCAATTGCATCAGAAGAAATGATCCTGAAAGCAATTTAGGTGCCTCTCTCTCTCTCTCTTTTTTTTTTCCCCTCCCTCTCTCTCCCTTTCTTTCTCCCTCCCTCCCTCCCTCTCCCTTTCCCTCTCTCTGTTTATTCCTCCCTTGAAAAAAAAATCCTTTATTTGCTTTTCTGTTCTTGCTTCTGTGTAACATGAACTCCTTCACACATGGTAAAGTTCAGCCTAATTGATTTGTCTGCAAGATACTATCTTGACGGGAAACAAGCCACAGAATATTGTGTTAACATTTTTCCTGTTTCTTTTTTCTTTTTGTTCATTTTTTTACAGATTGTGTATATGTCATAAGCTCATCCTTCACTTTGTGAACCTCACATACCAATAGTCCAAATAGAGATCTATTTAGAATTTTGCAAAAAATGGAGTTATTTGTGCTGTTCTAGTGAATAATAAGGCTAGAAGCCAAAAGGCATTATGCTCTGTTAGATTTTATCTCCATATTTTCCCCTTCAAACTGTCTGAGATATTTCGGCACCAGCAAAAAAAAAAATAAAAAAATCCCACAAGCAACTCAACTAAAGAGCAGAAGTATAACTAGAACTATGAACATACCAATAATAAAAGAATTAACTTGATCTGTTCTTCCAAAATAGAATTTAGCAGTGACCTCTTTTTGCTTCAAGACAAAGCCTTCTCTATTTTTTCTGAAAAGAAAGAAGGTTTTTAAAAAGTGCTGAATAAACACTGAAAAATTACCAGTGGAAAAACAGAATTATTTGGAAATTTGATGAAACAGACAGGGCAATTATGCAATTCCTCATCTGGAAACATTAATAGGATTGCAGAATGGGAAGTGAGGTTATTTTCAATTCTACTTCTAACAGTAAAGCACAGTGACAACACTTGTTGTTGCCAAGGGCATCTTTTATCTGTTAATCTTATTGTTTTAAAATTAACCATATATTTAAATATTTATAGGTGGGATACAAGTATTTCAGTACAATCTGATGTTTCCAATAAATCCAAATAAATCAATGTATACCTCAATGTACACCAGGAACAGCAAAGGTCTGAAGATTTTAAAACATACATAAAACAAAATTAAGTGAAACATAAACAAAATTACATATTCCAAAAGTAAGCACAATTGTCAAAAAATATAGAGAGATACTGAAATTCTCTGAAAACTGTTAAGTTCATGATGGAATGTTCCTATCATCAATTCGATATACAGGAGTAAGTTACCATGTGCAAATTTAAATATTTATAGTAGTATGAAAGTTAATTCTCAGGTTGATCAGACTTCTACTAGCAATTTCCAGAACAATTAACACATGCAGTCTGGCCCTCTTTCCCCCTCAAAAATAACACACACACACACACACACACACACACACACACATATATATATATTAACATATTAAAAGAAACAGAATATTCCCCATTTTATCCAAATATAAGCTTTGCATTTGATGTCGGGTGCTCCCTAAAACTCTTGTGCAATTAACCTACTTAATAAATAAAATTACTGTTCGAATCATTCTAGGATTAACTATGTCCAGTGGTGGGATTCAGCCAGTTCGCACCACTTCGGGAGAACCGGTTGTTAACTTTCTGAGCAGTTTGGCAAACTGGTGGTTGGAAGAAATCATTAGGGCAGAGAACCGGTTGTTAAATTACTTGAATCCCACCACTGACTATGTCCAGTTGTTGTTTTTCTTCCATTCAACCATATCTGATTCTTAGAATGTACTTGGATAAATCCCTGCAATTATTTTGGCAATGTTTTTCACAAGTGGTTTGCGATTGCCTCCTTCCTAGGGTTAAGAGATAGTGACTAGACCACTGGCTTTATGGCTTTATGTCTAAGGTGGGACTAGAAGTCACAGTCTCCTAGTTTCTAGCCTGATGCCTTCAACACTACACCAAACACTACACCACTCCATTTCCAGCATAAGTATGATGGAATGAAATGAGAGGTGGATTCCCAGGACAGATGGGTACATTTCAAAGGAGTAAGAGGCAACTCAGTCCAGATGTGTGAGAGAAAGAGGGAGAAAACAATTCCGTCCCCCCAAATAGTTTACAGAGTATATTTTAGACACAGATATCTATACATGTGAAACAATACAGAACTCAGCTTGGAAGAACTGTAATGTATCATTTTTTATTTGGGGCCTGACAATAAGTGGCTACAAGATAAATCTGACATGTATAAAATGTTCTGTATCCAATATTCCTTGTGCAACGGCAAAATCTGAGTGTCAACAAGATCATATGATTGTTCTTCCTATAAGAATTGGAGAATCACATGGTCTGATCTCCCTAGAGTTAAGATGATCTTAGCCATGTTTTTGGAATGAATAACAATGGAGCAAAATAGTTTGACTTGGGAAGAATTCAAAAACATTTGGGGAAAAACAAAGTTTTGAAAAAATGGATTTAAAAGAAGTGATAGATGAGGACAAGACTGACCCCAAGACCGTTTTGAATATGGATTTAAAAATGACAAACTACAAGAATAATATTGAAAAAATGTTGCATTGGATTTCCAAGAAACCAACTGTTAATAATTGCAACGAGTATACAAATAACAATGCAGAAAGTGATTTGGATAACTTTCTTATAGTGGATTTATAAGAGACGTTTTAAATTTGTGAAGGAGTTTCTGAGAAGAGGAAAAGGGAAAATCAAAAGAAATCAAGTTTTGGCACACTATTTAAAGATATTAAAGATCAAAATTCTTAAAAGTAAAGGGAAGGAATACAAAATTGGTTTATTTGATCAAGATTTATATGTATATGCATATGTATACGCATACGCATACGCGTATGCATGTGTGTATGCATCTGATAACTCAATGAATTTTCTTGATGAAGACTGAATGATGAGGCTTTAAAGATTTGTTTATAAAAAAGATATGGGAAGAAGAGATATCTTGTTGTAAAGTTATAAATTATTTTATTTAAAAAATGAAAGAAATACGGTTGATTTCTTTGATTAAGGTTAAAATGTGTGTTGTTATTTCTGATAACTTTTAATGGGCTTTGCTGAGTAGCAGAGAATGACAAGGCTTGAACATTTCTTTATAGATATGTATACATGAGATACGGGAAGAAAAAAATCTTTGTTGTGGTATCAGAAAACATGATAAGTTATTGAAAGTGTTATACGTATCTTAATGAAGGAGGAAATTGTTTCTTTATATATCTTTTTTCTTTGTTCTTGTGTTACATTTTCTTTGTTACATTTTTACTTCTCTAAAACATTCTCTTTCTTCTGCATTTTTTCTTTTTCCTAGTCTGTATTAGCTTTTTAATTCTTGTTTCTGTAGATCTTAATAAAAATTATTTAAAAGAAAATATTTTACAATTATGTGTATTTTAAACCAATTGAAATTTCTTCCAAATAAATGTAAGATAATAATATAGGTAACTTTAATCAAGGCATGCATCAATTTAGCAGCTACAAATCAATTAATCTATCCATCACGCAAGCTAACTTTGCAGGGTGAAAAACTGTGAACCCATATATGCATCTAGTTACTGAAATGCGACTACTCCATACTTTTCTGCACTCAAAAGTGTATTTGCATTCCTAAGGTCTTTGTGGAATTATGGCTTCTAGATAAGAAATAACAGAGAGATGTAGACTGCTGTTGCAGACATTTGCACCCAATGACTAATAAATTACACTCAAGGTTAAACTAGCACATTAGATAATCAATATATGTGCTTTTACTAAACGCATACTAGTTAATTGGAAAGTAGCCATCAGAGATAAGGAAAATAATGTTATTTCTCTCTGCCAGGACCCTATCAACATTCTTAAACCTTTGGCACCGTATCTGTTTTGTCTATTATAAGGTACATAAAACATTCTTTCTTCCTCCTCCTCTCCCTTTTTCTTGTTGATATTTTATAAAAAAATGCACAGGAAAGTTTCTGGAGAAACAATTTTTAAATAAAATGTTCACTGTAGTCTCAGCACTTATATGAACTGCTATTTGTCTGCTTGGTTATTCTGATGATTGCTCCCTTATTGTGACATGAAAATGAGATCATGGCTAGCCAAAGTCCATGGTATAATTATGCTTACAAAAAAACCATCTGGTTATTATGCCAAGACAATTTCATTGCTCCTGATACTGCTGCCAGCAAGCATTACATTCCTGAGAATTTTGCAGCAAGCTGAGATGAATGATATATATCATATCACAACACAAATTCCATTCACAACATACTTGCTTTAAGGTTCACACACTACAGACTTACAACAGTTTGCTTAGTTAATCGTTCAACGTTACAATGGCACTGAAAAAAGTGACTTAGGACCATTTTTCACAATTATGACCGTTGCAGCATCCGCACAGTCACGTGATTTACATTCAGATGTTTGACAACTGACTACATTTATGATGGTTGCAGTGTCCCGAGGTCATGTGATCCCCTTTTGCAACCTTCTGACAAGGAAACTCAATGGGGAAACCAGATTCACTTAACAACCGTGTTGCTAATTTAACAACTGCAGTGATTCACTTAACAAATGTGGCAAGAAAAATCAGAAAATGGGGCAAAATTTACTTAACAAATTTCTCACTTAGCAACATAAATTTTGGACTCAATTTTGGTCATAACTTATACAAGTGTGCACTGCAAAATAGCAATAGCACTTAGACTTATATACCGCTTCACAGTGCTTTGCAGCCCTCTCTAAGCGTTTTACAGAGTCAGCATATTGCCCCCAACAATCTGGGTCCTCATTTTACTGACCTCGGAAGAATGGAAGGCTGAGTCAACCTTGAGTGGTGCCTCCCTCTATCCTTGCTTCCCCGCAGACACCCATGTTACATTCGTGTAAAGTTTGCATCATTAAAAAAGGTAAAGGTTCCCCTCGCACATATATGCTAGTTGTTCCCGACTCTAGGGGGTGGTGCTCATCTCCGTTTCTAAGCCGAAGAGCCAGCGCTGTCCGAAGACGTCTCCGTGGTCATGTGGCTGGCATAATTAAACGCCAAAGGCGCATGAAACGCTGCTACCTTCCCATCAAAGGTGGTCCCTATTTTTCTACTTGCATTTTTTACGTTCTTTCGAACTGCTAGATTGGCAGAAGCTGGGACAAGTAATGGGAGCTCACCCCATTATGTGGCACTAGGGATTCGAACTGCTGAACTGCTGACCTTTTGATCAACAAGCTCAGCATCTTTAGCCACTGAGCCATCGCGTCCCTGTTTGCATCATTAACTACAACTTAAAAATACAGTGCCATTTCAGTCACAAGATTAAGAATATGCCTCTCATAAATTTGCTACATTGCTAAAAATTAGGAGTAGGAGTATGGCCCAGCAAGGCAGAAATAAAATGCATATACCATTCTTGTGGGCAAAATACTAAAACCTGGTTTCAAGACCATATTTACAATAGAATATTTTCCCCCTACAAAAGCAAGTTGTTTTTGACATCTGCAAATTGGTTTCCCCACTATTACCAAAAAATCACAGCTAGTTTCAACATACAGTATGTTGAATCTGATCTGTAATTCACAGTGCTATTGTCTTTTTGGTTTAAGTTTCATTTGTGTACTCCTCGTAAGCATTGGGACTGACAAGAAGCCACAGAAAAGCATTAGTAGCACAGTGGTATATTATGATTTTAATTACTAAGCAAATGTATAGCAAATGCCACAGATCCAGTGGTGGGAGCCAGTTTGCACCACTTCGGGAGAACCGGTTGTTAACTTTCTGAGCAGTTCATTAGGGCAGAGAACCGGTTGTTAAATTATTTGAATCCCACCACTGCACAAATTACATAATCTTTCATTAAAACTCTGTACTATTCCCATCGTATGTAAATCAGGAGTGAACAACCAGCAGCTCTCAGCCTTTATGCCACATGTTAGGCATTTAAATTCCATTGTTATGCTAAAAAAAATTAGAAAATTAAATAGCTGTAGCATCAAGCATGAGACTCTTGTTCAATTTCTTGTTGAGGTTCTTGCTTAGTCCCTACTATCACCTCCATTTGCACTTTTTCTATTTCCTTTTTAAATTTCTCTAAACATTATCTTGCTTTTTTGCGCCAAATTCAGCTGGAACCTCTGTTATTTAAGAGTAAAAATCAACCCTTCCAGTTCGTCCCCTTGATAAACTGAAAAACCCATCTCAGTGACATTCCTATCAATGCTTAATTTCCTTTCAACACTTTAATCCATCACCTTCAACAACTGAATGCATCCAAGATTGCTGCAAACAAAAACCTGAAGTTTCAACTCCTAGTAATCTCAGCTGTACTGAAATTACAAGGCTAGTGGGATTTTGAGGGTTTAATCTTCATTCTCTGACCAACCTGATGTAGCTAAGATCAATGGAGAGAGAAGGTTAAAGGAGTGTGGTTTGGCATTCCTGTTTCTCTTCTGCAGTTAAAATCTCAGCTGTTTTGAGACCAGCAGAAGAGGAAAGATTGATTTACCCAAAATATTCAGGCCCCTATCTGCGTGTAGCCACGGGGACAAGAAAGATGATCATCTTATACAGGTAGCTCTTGACTTATGACCACAATGGAGCCCAAAATTTCTGTTGTTAAATGAGACATATATTAAGTGAATTTTGCTCCATTTTATGATCTTTCTTGCCACGGTTGTTAAGTGAATAATTGCAGTTGTTAAGTTAGCAGCACAGTTGTTAAGTGATCCTGACTTCCCCATTGACTTTGTTTGTCTGAAGGTCGCAAAATCACATGATCCCAGGACACTGCAACCATCATAAATGGGAGTCAGTTGTCAAACATCCAAATGTAAATCGTGTGATCATAGGGATGCTACAACGGTCATAATTGTGAAAAATGGTCATAACTCCTTTTTTTCAGTGATGTTGTAACTTTGAACAGTCACTAAATAAACTGTTGTGAGCTGAGGACTTACTTGTATAGCAGAAGAACTGAGATATTCACCTAGCTCTTCTTCACCTTTTTTGAACTGCCCCACTTAAATGCACTGGTGGTCTTTTTCAAATGACCCGCCTTCATGGCATTGCCAATGTCACCCCCAGCCCAGAGATGAGGTTGCTTTAAGTCATTTTTAGCTGTTCCAAAGCAACTTTTCCAACTCAATGTTTGCTATGGAGATGATCTAGCATTCTTCATCACCAATGTGGTTGGTGATGCAATTAGGGGATGGAATCTGCTCCTGCAGCCTAACCAGGGGGCCAAACACTTCATTTCAAGCATTTACCTATACTCAACCAACCCCTAGTCCCCACCCCACATTAAGAAGTACAACAGACAGGTTTTTTTCTCCCATTGGCAGATGATGCTTGCTGTCTTCCTCCCATCCTACAATTGTTTTAGCTATGAATCATAGAAAAAGCAAAAATATAATTTCATTGTGAACCTGTAGGTAACAGCACGTAAATTTTAATGGTATCTTGTGATAAAACCTCTGCAACCCTATTGTATATAATTGTATAATTGTATATGTTTGCTTAGAAATAATTCCATTTATATTCTCTGGGTTAATACTTATCTAAATGTACATAAGATTAATCACTTTTTAAAAAGTTACAAAAGCAAATAAGGCATGCCTTTTTCATTGAAATTTACTATTTTTGTTGACATATGAATGTAATCCCTTAATCTAATCAAATTCATACAGTTAAATATGCCAGGCATCATTAACTTGCTTGGCAACTCTGATTGTTCAACACACTGTAAGGAATGAGCCATTTTTAAAATGTGTATCAATATGTCAATTGTATTTATTACTTCAGTAGTTATTTTCTCTAATAAATTACCTCTAAAATCTGAGGGCAGTCTTAGATTTTCTCAGAATATAGTAACGAGAAGATATTTTTTTTTCTACTTTTCTCTTTTGGAGGATGGGAAGATCTTAAATTCTTTTTCTTTCAGGTTAGTACATGTAAGGCATGATTGTTACCCTGTTTTCTCCAAAATAAGACATCCCCTGATAATAAGCCCAATTGGCCTTTTGAGCGCATGGAAATAAGGTCAAGCATTTATTTCGGGGTTCAAAAAAATATAAGACAGGGTCTTATTTTTGGGGAAACACGTTATAATAACATGTGAATGTAGTAAATCAGTAAGATGCAAAAGCTTCACAAGGAACTTTGGTAATCACTTCAATAAGATTTCCTAAATTCCAGGCTTGAATCCCAGATTTGTCATTCTTGCCCCATCTTTTTGTTGTCTGTTTTCAGAATTGCAATTTCTCTTACTGACACGTCGGCATTCTCAACCAGAGACCTCAAGACCTGGGCTTCTCTTAATGAAGGAACAGTTACATTGTCACTGAAGAGTAACTTGAAGAAAGCCTTCAAATTCCCCACAGCATTTATTTTAATGGAAACTTCTTGTGCCTGAGAAGCAAATTAGGGAAGAACAGTCTCTTGGATACAAGAAAGCAGTGTGAGGTAAGAACAAAATTGAGTTATGGAGAGACAACATGTACAGCACAGTGCGTTGCCTTGCACACTGAAGCTTAGCACTTCATCCTGTCCATTAGCAAGAGTACCGACTACAGAGTTTCAGATTTCAACAAAAAAAAGAAGAAAATGCCATTCTGAATGAGGGGAATCTCACAGAGCATGGGCTGAAAGAAAATCACAAGGATGAGCTTGAGCTGGCCATACTCCTGAGTTAGGAAAGTTAAAACAGACAAAAGAAAAAAATAAAAGGTAGAAGAGCCAGTTTGGTCTAGACTCTAGTGGTTAAGGCATCAGGCTATAAATCAGGAGAATATGAGTTCTAGTCCTGCCTTAGGCACAAAAACTAGCTGGGTGACCTTGGGCCAGTCACTTTCTCTCAGTCCAACCTACCTCACAGAGTTGTTGTTTTTGTGAAGAAAATAGGAAGAGAGAAGAGTATTGGGTATGTTCATCACTTTGAGTTATTTATAAAAATAATAAAGGCAGTATATAAGCAAATAACATAAAAATAAATGAAACGTTTTCTCTATCTCCTTGCTGATATCTTCTTGTGTCATCTGAGTTTTTGTAGTCTTTCCTACCTGTGGATAAAGACCCAATATGAAGGGAACAAATAATCTCCAGGAGTCAGATTGGGTAATTATCTATCATTCTGAAATCTTCCAAAACTGACAAAAGATTCTTTTCCCCCCACTGCAGAGTGTTTCCTAACTCAGATCAAGCTTTCCTCTGATTTTATAATGGCCCTCCCAGGATTGGACCTTGGGACTGAAGCCCAGCACCCCACAGGCCAGAGGTAAATAGACACCCAGGGATTGACAGATGGTGGGATCCAATTGGTTTAATATCAACACTTGGATCTGTGTAATGTTTTGTAAGAATAAACTGGGGGAAGAGAAGAGCCACAACCAAGACAGTGGTCAGATAAAAGAAATTTGAGTCTCAGAAAGAAAGGTACCGTATTTTTCAGAGTATAAGACGCACCTACCTTTTTTGATGAGGAAAAGAAGAAAAAGAAATCCCCCTCTGCCTCTGAACAATTTTGCCTCGTTGCAGCAAACAGCAAACAGCCTGCTTTAATTTCATTTTCATTTTCAGCATAGCTTGATTAGCACAAGGGGAAAAAAAACTCTGCTCCAGCAATTTACCTCTTTGCAGCAAGCAGCAGAGCCCTGCACAAAACAGCTGAGAGCAAATCAGCTGAGAGTCGGGAGGCCGATCCAATCAACTTGTGCTAATTAGGTTGTGCTGAAGCTGAAAGGAGCTGTTTTTTTCTTGCTATTTGCTTGCAAGGAGGTAACTGCTGCGAGGCAGAAGCCAAAGGGTGGGGGCACATTCGGTGTATAAGACGCACCTAAATTTTCACCCCCTTTTGGGGGGGAAAGGTGCGTCTTATACTCTGAAAAATACGGTAGTTTGTGAAAGCGCTTCAGACTTCACCCTCCTTAGTTCTATTTTGCACTAAGACTTGCAAAATATTCTTACTGAACCTTATAATAAATAAATAATATTTATTTATTATAAATTTATAATAAATAAATGTATAGCTTTTATACATTTTTCTATGGATATTCTCAGTCATCCAGGCCATGGTTGTCCCAAAGGTGCTTTTTCAAGAGGCAACTGGACTTTCTTGTTTTTCTTTAAAGACATTTCGCTTCTCATCCAAGAAGCTTCTTCAGCTCTGACTGGATGGTGGGGAATGGAATTTTTCATACGTTTGGTTTCCTAGTCTGTCTATCTCGAAGGGCTGGCAATAGGACACAGTATGATGTTGGCCTGACATTAGTGACCACAGTATCCTTTGTTTCTTCTCATTTCCAAACTATTTTTCTAGTCAGGTGGCAGGCAGTGAATATGCAGTCTTTTATTATTATTATATGCACAACAATGTAAAATCCCAACTCCCAGTTCGTTAGCTAATGTTGGCTTTCATGCACATCCAATGTGTATGAATAATAATGCTTCATAGACATTATTAATTAATTAAAATATATATTGGTTTTCCTACCCACCCTTTCCAACTAACTGAACAATGCTTATTCTCAGATAATTCACATCCATCTAGAAAGAGGCGCTCATAAACCCATTGGTATTTTAAAAATTTATCACTGTATCACTTATGGGAAGGGTTAGGTTGACCTTAAATAATAAGAATCTACCAAGGTAGCCAAGTGGATAGACTGCAAAAAATGTAAACCACACAAATCTGGGAAGAAGACAAGTGCTGATCTTCATAATGACAGTGTATGCTTGTTCCAGCCAATCTGCCAGGAAAATGCCACATACCGTACACAACAAACTTTAGAGTCCTAGCTTACAGGATGTGGATTGTCTGAATACACTGAATATCTATGTGGCTGGCCACTTTTTGTTTCACAATTATCTGCATAGCAGATAATGCAATTTAGGAGTAGCACGTTGTCAAATGTGGCTTTTAGAATAGAATTTGTTGGCCAAGTGTGATTGGACACACAAGGAATTTGTCTCCGGTGCATAAGCTCTCAGCGTGCATACAAACAGCAAAGTGATAGGTCATAGATCAACGACCATAAAAATACAGTTATCATAAATCATAACAAGATACAACACAGTGATAGCCATAGGATACTAAATAAAAGCATTCAACATAAATCATAACAAGATACAACACAGTGATAGTCATAAGGTGCTAAAGGAATAGATAATAGGAAAGATGAGAAAGAATGATTAAGCACAGAGAGGCCAACACTCAGTCCTGCACTGGCACCAGTGCTGAAAGTAACATCTGACTTCCATTCAGTCATGGCTGAAGAAGCTAGATTAAGACCATTCCGGATGTGTAATGAGAGAGATGGCAACTTGCCCCATGCCTCAAGTAGCAGAATATCATGGGACAATCATCCCTGTATCTAAAGCTACCAGTTTTGGATTGCAAAAACCAGGACAAGCACTAGGCAGCAGTAAAAAAAAGTTATACTTTTGTCAGTCTTCTTGGTGCCCTCTAATAGACCTCTGCGTTTTTGCAGTTCAGACAGGATTATCCTGCTGTGAAGCAGCACCTGCCCTGGGGGCTGGGGGGGTGGCACAGAGAGGAGGGGAGGAGGTCAGACTCCCACATTGCAGAACAAATCTTGTGCCTTGTATACATGACACATCACACAAAAAGGAGAAGGTTGTGCTTGGATATGCCCAGACTGCTGGCTGTCCATTCAAGTAGAAATGTTTAAAATTATCAGACTAAATCTGAAGAGGAATCCAACTCGATGACAATGATTCTTAGTCCACCAGCTACTTGCCATTTCAGGTGGAGTAGAAGAAAACTAGATTAAATAATTTGCAAATATAACCTTTCACATTGTTGCAATAGGATGCAGGTAGAATAGAATCATTATGGTGTAATGGTGAAGGTGTAGGCCTAGAAACTTGGAGATCGTGAGTTCTAGTCCTGTTTTAGGTATGAAAGTCAGTTGGGTGAATTTGGGTGAGACATTCTGTCTCAGCCCAATCCACCTCACAGGGTAGTTGTTGTTGTGGGGAAAATAGGAGGAAAGGGGAGTATTGTCTGTGTTTGCTGTCTTGAATTATTTGTAAGCATAGTCATAGAAGCCTAATAAATAAAATAAATAAATTATATTGTCTATTTGCACATAGAGACTCCCTTGATTTAATGGCTTCACAAGGACAGAGACTATTTTATTGGGGAGGAGAAATGTTATTATCTGCTTCCTTATAAAAATTAAGAGGACAGTGTCACACTCCCAAGAAACTTTCTCAGCTTTACCCAGGATTTTTTTTTTTCCTCCTGAAAAGAGACCAATTACATGGCAGGGGGCAAAGGATGAGGATGAGATAACAGCGTTCAGCTATTACTTTGATGTCCACAGGCACCATCCTCAGCAACTGACCAAGGAATACAAAAGAGGCTCTTGGGTTGCTGGGAATCCTGTCATTCTTCTCACCAGCTTTTGATATTCCAAAGCATCCTATACCCTGACCTCTGCTCTTAGACACAAAGATCTCATTTGAAGAACCATCAGCCATGTCAAAAATTCTTTCCAAATCTAGCTACCCAGCAAAGGATTTATTTACTTTTCTCACACTGCTACTCTTTTTTAAGATGCTATTTGGTTTCAAAATCTTTCTTTCTTTCTTTCTTTCTTTCTTTCTTTCTTTCTTTCTTTCTTTCTTTCTTTCTTTCTTTCTTTCTTCTTTCTTCCTTCCTTCATTCTTTCCTTCCTTCCCTTTCTCTCTCTCCCTTTCTTTTTTCTTTCTCTCTCTCTCCTTCCTTCCTTCCTATCTTCCTTTCTTTTTCTTTTCTTTCCATATGCAATCAACAACTGCATCTATTCCTTAGAGCTTTTAATCATATAGGACTTCCTTCTTTATACATTAATGACACATTATGCAATCAAACATTCTAGTATAAATACATTATGCAGCATGCACAAATTTCTGGCCCATCTTTCTACTGCATAAGCACCACCCAACCTGGATGTTGTACAATTTTCTTGTTTCAATTTGCATACCAATCATTTCCCACAGACAAGAATCAATTCTGAACTTTATTAAACTAGTAATCAATAACATTTATTTAAATAATTGCCAAAGTAGTAGCAGGAGAACAGGCAGGCTGGTTATGTGCCAATTCATAAGAAGAGCTGGGAAGGATTCAGGGAAGGATTTTAATGCTTTCCTGGCTATGACAACTGACAACTCCTAGTTGTAAAAGTTGCAGCTGCAAAAGAACAAAGGTTTCTTTGGAGGAAAACTGGGGAAGGAGGAATGTTCCCAGGGGTCTCATTTAATTTAGAGCAGCCCAAGAAACAAAAGGAAAGGAAGGTCAAATTAACCTTGACTTTGGGGATCAATGTGCTATAGAAATAGGAGGTACTCTTTTGATCTTTCTCCTTATTTGATGAGCTCAGATGAGTTGCTACTGTTCAACATCTATTTCATAAAGAGGTGGAAGAAAAAATGGGTTGATCTCATGTATGCCAAGCTTCTTCTGGAAGGAACAACTATAAATGGCCAGTCTTTTCAATATGTGTCAGCTGCAGAAACAACTGAGACCTCTAACAAAGATCATCCATGCTAGTAGTGGGATATTCAGTACATACCTACATACATAAATGACTATCACACTATGGTCTTTTAGGTAATACAATTCAAACCACAGAAAAGGAGTGGACTAAATGAATTGAATACAAAACATGGGAAATAAGAAATTGAACTAAAATCAAATTTTCGTTCAAAAACAGATTGGACAACCATTTAACCAGGACACTATATGGTGGGAGTTGAACTAGAAGATCTCCGAGGTCCCTTTGATTCTATGCTCTATGTTCTGACTTTCTACCAACAGCATTCATGGTACCTTTCCATAATTTTCTATCCTTGCAAAGTCATCTTTCCTTTTACCCCTCCTGTATGTTGCTTCATATGCCGCATGTAAGTTCTCATCTTTTTTGAGCATCTCTTTAACTCCATCCAGCTCCTCAAAACCAACAGTTTTTTCTCAATCTTCTGTTTCCTCTCAACACATTCATTCTGCCTTCATATATTGGTTTTGCGGTTTGGTTTTTGTTTATCTTCTCTATAATCACCATACAACCAGGGGTGAAATGCCACCGGTTCACTCCGGTTCGTGAGAACCAGTAGTGATAAAAACTACCGGTTTGCCCAAACCGGTAGTAAAAAAAAGCTACTGGTTTGGGTGAACCGGTAGTTAGCTACCAGTTCGGGTAAACCGGCAATTTAAAAAGCTACCAGTTTGGGTGAATCTGTAGTTAAAGCTACGGGTTCCTCCAAACTGGTATTTCCGACGACCAGCTGTGCTGCGGGGTTTAACTTTGCTAGAAAGCAGGAAATCCTGTTTCTAGCAAAGCTAAATCGCGCGGCACAGCTGATCCCCCCTCGCTGTTCTACTTACCTTCCCAAGCCTCCTTTTGGTGCACACTGCACATATGCATGCAGCGCATGTTTGGCACGTGGCGCACATACGCAGCCAGCAAACCAGTAGCAAATAGGTTTGGATTTCATCACTGCATACAACATAGTGTACAATTAGTCCTCGATTTATGACCACAATTGAGCCCAAAATGTCTGTTGCTAAGCCAGACAGTTGTTTAGCACGTTTGCCTCATTTTACAACTTTTCTTGCCCCAGTTGTTTAGTGAATCGCTACCGTTGTTTACAACACAGTTGTAAAGTGACTTTGGCTTCCCCATTGACTTTGCTTGTCAGAAGGTCAGAAGATTTTACCACCTAACCCCGGGACATTGCCAACGTCATAAATATGAACCAGTTGCCAAGCATCCGAATTTTGATCATGTGACTATAGGGCTAATGCCATGGTCGTTAAGTGTGAAAAATGGTTATAAGTCACTTTTTTCACTGCTGTTGTAACTTCGAACGATCACTAAATGAACTGTTGTAAGTTGAGGACTACCTGCATTTCTTTTGTACTGGTGAAAAAAAATTGGATTGAATCCTCATTTGTTCTCGACCCTGTCTCTTTTTGCTTCTTCACACAAACTCCATTTCCACTGCATTCAACTTATTTTTATGCGTCTCCTGATTTACCCAGTTCCTACTTCTATTTAACAAAGTGGGCAGACGCTCACTACAATTTCTTTGGACAAACATTCAGTCCTTAAAACAGACTACACACTATCTGCCACTTTTCTACTAGCAGTTTTTATTCAGTTTTTATTCATTTTAAAGGTGAGGAGGGAATGGAACGGATGTGCTCCCACTCCTTTTACCACAGAAAATCCATTAAGGAGGCAAAGAACAAATAGCTGCCCGCTGTCTCCTGATTCTAAAAAATATGGTTCCTTTATGTGGAACTATCCTGGGTTTGCTACTGAGTTCCTCATTTGCTTTCCCCCCTAACTTCAACTCTATAATTCTGGAGTTTTGTCTTTACATTTCTGTATCCATTTAAAAACACAGAGATGACCTCGTTATTTTTGACATGATAAAATCATGACAGTGTATCAGTCTCCTATAATGCAATGACAATTTCATCAAATTCACCGTGTGGTATGATTTGAAAATCATATCTGAAGATACCCAAAATTAGAGCTGGGTGAGAATAAACAGCTACCTCCCACTTCTGTGTCTCCCTTGACTCACTTTATAAACTTTATTTTTATACTTTAGAAAATAAACATCTGGAGTTACAAAAATGATGTTTAAAATTTCCAAAAACACATGAAGTAACAGTAAAAAAACATTTTGCCTGAGTTTCATTAGTCAGCAGATTTCTACCATTTAGCCATAAATTTAGGTTAAAATGCTGCTCCTGCTGTTTCTTCAAAATAATCTCATTTTATTAAAAAAAAAAACCCACTCAGCTGTAATCTTCCATTCTTCTATTAATCAGTTTTGACACCGTTGACCCAGCCAGTTAGAGCTTCCAATAAATAAAGTCTGATAAGGAAGTATCAACAGTTTCTTGGCGGGGTGGGGGGGAATTACAGCTGAGTACTTTTAAGTGCAGAGACCATGTTGTTATCCCTTAGCTGAGGCCCAGAGCATCATTTAATGCTGCCTTTTCTTGGGATGGCAGTGAGTAAGTGGCATTTCATGGCCACCTTGATCCGTCCTCTGTTAGGCTAAGCTAAAGGAAAAGGCAAGGCAGAGAAAGGAAAATAGATCCATGAGGTTTTAGGGGTGCGGTGGCCATTGAGGTTGCTTTCAGATCAGCTTCTTTGGAGGCATCTAATGAATCCATCAGAATTTGGAATCGTATTTCATTTGATTCAACCATACTTGACTTAAAGAGATGTGAATGCTCAGCTAGACTGGTTTGTTACTGATGATTTGTGACTTAGCATAACATTCATTTGTTCATGTTGGCTACCTACACTAACCACAGTTAAGATTTACATGTGAGCCCAGCCATTGCAAGGAGGCAGAGCATAGAAGCCAAGGGATAGAAAACAGAAGCTAACAATGTTTGAAGGAATACAGAATATAACCTATTGGTTTACAGCTCATAAATGTGGTCTGGAGAACAGGAGGCTCAGTTTATGAAACAAAAGTTCTCAAAGGGGTTAAAATAAAATCTCAATTCCTTTATTCCTAAGGAAAAGATCAAGGTCACGGCCTTGCAACATTTGTTGATTCATAGAGGCCAAGAACTATCATGTTCATTAACAGCTCCAAGAGCTGAAGTGCAGGTCTTTCTCATCCTTGAATCTGAACTCCTTTTCAGCAGAAAGAGTGAAGGTTGAACCCATTCAATGCATGTGCATTACTTGGGCTCATTCCAAACAGAAAGAGGACAAATTAGAAAATGATATTTATTTCTGTCACTAATGCACTACTAGACAATTAATCTCTTGAAGACAATTGTCCATTCTAGCTATACACATTTTACCTGCAAGAATGAAGGCTATATAACGGCACTAAATTGTTAGTTCCTTTCTCACAGCCTCACAGCTAGGATAATTCTTTGTCCCTTTGGTTTAGCTCCTCAGGCATTTTGAATCACTAGCACTGCTGCTTAGAAAGCATTTTAAAGTCTCACTTTTCAAAGGTGTAAATTCTTGAAAAGTGACCCCTTTAATCTACTGGAGCAAAAGCAACATAAAGAAGTTAAGGCGCCTTGAAGACAAAACATATCAGTAAAGCAATGACTTTGCTTCCAAATCTTTTGCCTACTACAATAACAGCGCTGTCTTTACAAGTTTACCAGTTTCTTTATCTGAAGTTGTTTTTTTTGGTTTCAAGAGGATCTTGCAAAATGCCAAGCATAGATGTAGTTCGAGACCACAATATATTTACTCACTATATACAATAATTTTACCTGTGATTAGAATTGTGATTTAGCATGTTTTGTTTTACAGTGATATGTGTTTTGATTGGAATTTCATATTATATTTGGATGCTTTTTATTTTACATTAGGAATTTGAAATTTCATAGAAGAGCTCAAACATTAAGACGCTCAAGACAGTAACTGAAAATTTACCAGTGAAAATAGATATAGATACCAGTATATATAGTTTGGATTCAAAAATCATGTTTTCTATATAATTTAAATTAATGAGACTGCAGAAGAGCTAACCACGGAACTAAAAGAAAGAAGACTAAGGACTAATAAAAAAGGAAGACCAAGGTTCACTATAAAGGTTACTGATAACCTTTCAAGCACCACTGAATTAAAGATTTTTCATGTTTTTAAAGATTTTTCATGTTTTTGTTCCCCTCCTTTCATTCAAAGGGGGTTATATTGGACAACATCCTGGTAAAAGTAATAAATAAATGTATTTATTTTTTTGACATCACAACCCAGATTAAGGGCACCATAATAAAACAATTATTGTTGACTTTAAATCCCATATAATGTTCCTTGCTTGTAGGGAGGATCCAGTTTAAGATGGGTTGCCAAGCGAATATCAGTTTAACTGTTTATCAGCTAACCTCCTGGAAAGCATATTTTAAGGCTGATAAGTCTTATTTACTAGTTATTCTGGACTCTGAACATTTCAAGAAGTTCTTAAATATGCATCCTTGTTTCATGCTTCCCGTTTAACAGAAGTAAAATGAAATTAGCTCTGGAGGACCCTTTCTATGGTGACATCTTTAAAGGTACATGTTTCCCTGTCAGTCATGTCTCACTCTAGGGCGCTGGGCTCATCTACATTTCTTGGCCAAGGGAGCCAGGATTGTCCGAAGATAATTTCTGTGGTCATTTGGCCAGCATGCCTACACACCAAAGGCACACTATTAATTTCCCACTGAAGTGGTACCTATTTTTTTTTTAATTTGATTTATATGCCACCCTTCTCCGGAGACTCAGGGTGGTTTACAATGCGTTAAGCAATAGCCTTCATACTTTTGTATATTTATACAAAGTCAGCTTATTGCCCCCACAAACTGGGTCCTCAATTTACCTACCTTAGAAAGGATGGAAGGCTGAGTCAACCTTGAGCCTGGGGAGATTCGAACTTGCAGTAATTGCAGGCAGCTGAATGTTAATAACAGGCTATTAGTCTGCTGCGCCACCAGGCTCTTTTAATCTACTTGCATTTGCATTTTTTATTATGAAGCAAGAGAGATGTATAGCTCTCTCTGAGTGCTTTTTGCCATCAGAGGAAGAGTTTTCCATCCCCCAGAGCTTTTAAGAACTGAAGTATGGCAAGCAAAATGGTGCTGCTATGTGTTTTTATAACTTCAGCAGTATTTATGATGATTTTGAATATATATTATTCTTATGTTTTCCCCTACTGGATAGGCCCCTATATTTAAAAAAAGCAAAGTTATATCACAAATTCTCACAATAATTGGTATTTCAGAATTGGTACTCTACTATGTAAACTAGGGAGGCAGAATCATTTACATACAGAGAAAAGACAGACTATCATCCCTGCTCCTGCCTCCAAAGAAGGTTCTCAGTAAATTCCAAACAGAATTGCACAAGAAAAAGAACACAGCAAGAACAAATTGTGCCCATCTTCTTTCAAAGTACTAGTTGCATAAAAGGCTGTTGTACAAGCCAGGCTTGTGGCAAGACTGCAGTTGAGATTAAAACAATTTTCAGGCCTAAATTCAAAGAGCATGACCAACAGAGTATCAGAGTCAGGCTGAAGTGACACGATTTTTTATTTCAGCTTGCAAATACCTCTCACTATAGCCACACTAACAACTAATGACTTAGCTTCTCCAGAGCCTTGCTATGAAGTTCATCTGGTATGTAGAAACATTACATAGGATTGATGTCACAAATGTAATAAATGATAAGAATACAACATGGAACTCTTATGAAGATTCTTGCACCAGAATTTAGGATTAGAGTATTATCTGCAATAATGAAATAGTTATCAAAGCTTTCTTGGGAATAACGTTAGCCTTACAATAAAGTAGCAGGCAAGGTTATTTTTAATAGAGGGAGATGGGTAGGTTATCTTAGTGTTCAAATTAATAATACAAAGAAAACCCAAATGCAGATTAACTGGCACTCCTTCCGTCATTTATTTTCACTCTATGTAAAATTACACACACACGCACACACTTCCATGGAAAAATAATTTGAAGCAGGAAAATAAAATGTCTTTGAGTTACCTATACTTACAAAATAAGCAAAATATGATAAAGTAGGACACATTAATGTTGAATAAGGAGGAAGCCAATATTTTATCTTGGTTTTATGACTTGTTCTTAAACAGAATGAATTCAAAACTCTCACTGGTTTCATAAAATGAGGCAATGACCTTAGCCCTGCCATAACTAATGTAAGAAAAAACTTGCAAGGAGAAGAAAAAAAAGCAAGTGAAAGGAAGCACTCCTATATTTCTTTAAGGATGCTCACACACGACTGGAAAAGATTCATAATGAAATAAAACCAATACACACTCTGACACAAATTATATGCATGCATTAAATAACAGCAGTTGCTTTAGATGTTTTTCTCCTGTAAAAAAAAAGAAAAAGACAAGGTCTCAGGACCTAAAAGGTCCACAAAGCTTCTGAAACCCTAAACGCTAAAAAAAAACCTTGCCTGCTGAACCACAACTGCCTTCTACCACTTGACTTGCCGAATTACCCCTGGAAATTTGAAAATGCCTCCCCTACCCAGTGGAAGTTTCCATCTTTTTCAAGGTTTGGTTTTGGAGTAAAAACTCTTCCGAGCAAAATAATACAAATTCTGCTCACAACTTTGTTGCAAAAGAAACAAAGACCATTGCATGATTCATTCTACTTGTAGACCCTTCTCCGCTCACTTTACCCAAATCCCTTAATGGATGCTCAAGCTTTCCATCAAGAAATGTTCGAATAGTGATAGCTGCCAAAGGTTGCTGGAAAAAACAACAACAAACGGGGTGGGGGGTGGGGGATGGGTCCCTAAGAGTTTACACTTCAGTATGACAAAGTTAAGGGGAGCCAGCCAACTCCCTTCCAACGAAGGTCAGCCCCACAGCCATGGGGCTAATTCGTTTTTCTTCTGGAAGTGCCAAATCATTGGGTGGTGATGATATTTTCTGCTGGGAACTTATTGGAGATGATAACATCTACTCCTTTTCTTTTTCTTTCACCCCCCACCCCCCCACTAATCTAGATTCTTTTCTTGCTGGTCCAGGATGGATGGTGCTCATGTCTCCGTTCAGAGGAGACGAACTCCAGTTCCCACTGTTTCCTGGATATTCTGATTTCTTTCACCTTTGTGGCTCTAGCTTCTCCTTCGCTTTCTTAGGATTTGCAAAGTGTGTGTGTGTGAGGGGGGGGGAATCGGAATTTTCCTAAGGGGGAAGAGGAAGGAGAGAAATCTTACCTCGGAGGGCTGCCTTTGTTGCCCGAAAGGATGACAATTAGTTAGGGAAGCATTCGCCTCCTTTTCCCTAAAAGCAGCGTGCTCTAAAGAAAAGGAGAAGGATGCTCACGCCTCCCACCTCTCCGACCCTCCTCCTCCTCCTCCTCCTCCTCCTGCTACTCCACAACTCCCTCCCACCCATCCTCTGAAAGAAAGCGCAGGCTGACCTTCTGCTCTAAGTCACTACCATTGATCTCCCGCTTTCAAACCCGCGCAACTTTGCAGGCTCTCGCGCTCTCCACGCTACAACGGCATCCCGAGAAACCCTGACACGCGGGGACGGGCCCGCTTGCTTGACCCGCTCGCCTGCCTCACGCAGCCGTTTGAACTGTTACCTCTGGACGTTTGTTTGTTTGTTTCCTCGCTTATCTCTCACAGCAAGACCCTCCTAGGAATTCCCCCCCCCTCCCTCGGGAGGGCAAAATGTCAGTCCGAGCCCTCTGGGTCATGGGATCAAATTTCCCACGAGGCCTCCGGTGCCCGCTCCTGTCGGTTTTGCAACCGGCAGCGGCCTTTTCGGTCCGCTTGGAGTGGATCTCAAAGCTCCACTTTCCGAACGATTTCCTGCCAGTGGATTTCAGGGCTGGCGGATCATGAGGCAAGATGAAGGCTAATCGATTGAAGAAGCGTTAATGGAGACGGGATGAAGACTTGGCTTGGGGGGGAAAAATCATGGATTCTGACCAAGCGTGGATAGGAGGAGACGTTTGGAGCGGGCTTGCCTTCCTCCTTTCGTGATTATAATTTTCGTTTGGGAATCATGTTAGATCTGATCCTTATTTTGAACCATCCAAGTGGCATTATTCACATTCAGCACTTTTGGTCAGCTTGGCTTTCTCAGGGGTTCTCCAGACTCTAGAAATAGGCAAGGATTGACATAGAAAGTGGCTCTTTTCACCTCCATGCTTCTTGCTGTGATACTGAGGCTCTGTGCCATCACAGCAGAAGAATCTTGTGTAGTAATGAGTGGGTAATAGAGCTTCCTGAATGGATCTGAAATCAACTTATTTACATATTCTGATTTCTCTGTGGCTTTCAAGCTGAGTCCCCCCCACCCCCCCAATCAACTTTCTGGAAAATGCTTTTTTGTTTTTCTAGCCGTGATTCTCAACCTAATGTCGTCACATGGGGTCTGCAAAAGCTTGAAGAAATGCTATGATTTAAATCTTGAGTTAAGTCTTGGAGGTCCGTGGCCATGATTCGTGGCCACAAAAGATATTTAAAGGGGATCCATAGTGAATAGAATAGAACAGAATAGAGTTCTTTATTGGCCAAGTGTGATTGGACACACAAGGAATTTGTCTTGGTGCATACGCTCTCGGAATACATAAAAAAAAGATACATTCGTCAAGAATCATAAGGTACAACACTTAATGATAGTCATAGGGAAACAGTCAATATAAGTCTTAAGGATACCAGCAACAAGGTTACAGTTATACAGTCATAAGTGGGAGGAGATGGGTGATGGGAACGATGAGAAGATTAATAGTAATGCAGACTTAGTAACTAGTTTGACAGTATTGAGGGAATTATTTGTTTAGCAGAATGATGGCGGGGGGGGGACTGTTCTTGTGTCTAGTTGTTCTGGTGAAAAGGTTGAGAACCACCATTTTCTTATGCCAGTTTTCCTAGAGCTAAGCAACAAGAATTATTTGTGAATAAAACATGGATATGAGTCCACTCTATAGTATTTTTTAATAAACACGCATATGAGTCCAAGAATGAAGTTATGGTGTATTTCCGGTGATAACTGCGGACAATATCAGCAATATTAATTTTTTTTTAATGCTGTATTGGCAAGTGTCAACACCCAACTGACCTTGGCAATGTTGGTAACTCAGTAGGGAGAGCCTTGTTTAGGACTGCCTGGAAATTCCAGGATGTCCGCCAGATTGGGAAAGGAGAAGAAACAATCTGGGAAAAGACAATAGCAAACATCTCTAACACTGCCAAGAGAAAGATTCAATCAACAGATGTCAAGCTTGATTTGAGGGCATCTTGACCTTCTTCGAAATAATTTGCCGTGCAACCCATATCTATAATCTTGCTTAGTCAGACAGTACTACAAAAAGTGAGAAGCAGAGGTTGTTTTTGATTGCAAATGAGTGTAATAACATGGCAGATGCCATAAAATCAAATGTCTCCAAGTTTGGACCTTTAGGAGCTTAAATACAAGTTCTCCAAAATATACTGGCTTGTCAACCCTACTGACGCAACTCTATTGTTGTCATGGAGGCTGAAAGTCCCAAGTCCCTATACAAAGCCTTCTGTGCCAATGTTAATGCCTGTAATTCTCCAATAACAATGCAGAGAGCATTTATGCCATTTCTAAGGAGGTAGAATCCCTAATGTGTCTGCTGAATTCTCACCTACTCAGAGGAATTCTTAATATATGAAGGCAACCTTCCCCAACTCTTGAATGAGAGCTGGTTTGTTTTTGGCTAATTTCTGATGTTCAGAAGGCAAATTGTGCTAACTGCAATCCAAGAAGGAAGGGCTCTTAAACATCCCATGTATCTTCAGAGCAGCTAAATAGATTGAAGAGTGAAAAAATAAAAACTATCTGTCAGGGTTCCAAATAACACCCCCCACCAAAGAAGACTCCAAGGCAGGCAATTCCTCAAAGTTCATTTTATTAGAGATGTCATATTGGCATATCTGGGAAAACTCAAATCTGAAAGCTCCCAGGTTTTCCCCACCCAAAGGAAAGTCAAAGTCCCTTCCCCTGCACCCATATGTTCATTGTCAGCACTTCAAGTTTCATTTACCTGTATGGTAAACAGGAAATCCTGGGTTGGTTCGAGGAGGCAGAGGAGGACCCCTGTGTGGAGGACGAGCTCAGGAACCTAATGCAGAAAGGGAGGACCCACCCCATTTCAGAGGGAAGTTTGATGGCGATCCAGACCAGCTAGCGCAATTCCTCGATACAGCTGAGATCTACATCGAGCGCTATGGAACCTCTACCCATTTCCCAGAGTCCTAGTAAGTGCCATTTCAGAAGGGTTGGAGGGAGAAGCAAGGAGGTGGTCAGCAGCCCTCTACAAGAACAGGGCCCCCCAACTGCAAGACGCAGATGGGTTCTTACAACTACTACAAGCCCGGTTTGAGGAGACCTCGAAACTTGACATTCATCACATGATCCAATCAATCCACCATCCCAACTGGAGATGCCTCCCAGTCACAAATCTCCAGGTGCAGGCTGAACATCCTTGACTCTCAGAGAAAAGAATGTTGTTATGGCTAAATACCTCTACCATACAACCCCCCTCCCAGTTTCTCACAGCACTAAGTGTGGCATCCCTGAAGATCCAAAAGAAAAGATGGCCTCCAGGGCTGACACTATCTCAATGCATTGATTGGCATATGAGCACAATTTAATATAGACATTGAATGCAATGTTTCCTTGATTATTTATTTATTATTTATTTATTTATTAGTTTGATTTATATGCCACCCTTCTCTGGAGACTCAGGGCAGCTTACAATGCTTTTAAGCAATAGCCTTCATACTTTTGTATATACCTACTTAGTAGGGCTTTTGGCCCCCCCTAAGCGGTGTTCTATTTTATACAAAGTCAGCTTATTACCCCCACAAACCGGGTCCTCATTTTACCTACCTCAGAAGGATGGAAGGCTGAGTCAACCTTGAGCCTGGTGAGAATTGAACTTGCAGTAATTGCAGGCAGCTGGCAGCTAAATACTACTTAAACAGTAGTTTAGTCCACTGCACCTCCAGGCTCTTATTTATTTAGTGTATGGTGTATCATACATGGATTAGCATATATTAACATTTCACCTAGATTAGTAAAACACAATAAAATATAAATGTTAAAAATATCTATGTTCAAATACCAATACCTAGGCATCTAACCATTGAAGCACAGCATCATTTATATATTTTAAAAATCATGTGTGTGTGTGTGTGTGTGTATACATACACACACAGGAAGCCCAAGTTCGAATCCGAGTAAGGGTATGGCTAGCTGATGAGAGCTAAATAGCTTGAAACAGATCTATACTAGTCTCCCTTTATTTCTTTATCAGCAAAATATAAATTTGGGATAAAATGGTTTGTTGTGAATGCGACTGCTTGAGGGCTCCTGGATTGGAGCTGAAAGGGGAAAGGGAGCAGAATGCCCCCTCCCACATGTTGGGATAGACCAGGTGTCTCGATAGAAAAACACTTAATCTTTCCCCTGGCTCAAGCTGATGAAGGGAGGAAAACTTGTGGCTCAGAGGTTAATTCAACTGCCTAACATGCAGGAAGCCCAAGTTCAAATCTGAGTAAAGGTATGGCTAGCTGATGATATATATATGCTGTCAGTTTACAGCGATCAAGATATGATTTGATGTGGGACCCTGCAGTCACATAGAGGGGAGGATACTATGCCCCATTTATACAGAGTCCCAGCAGACATCATGTGAGGTGCAAATCCTATTCAGGATTGTCCATTGCTAACGTGATAGTTCAAAGCCTGGTTTCCTTGGTTCTACTGTCTTATGCAGCCTGACAATCATTTACAATATCTGTAAGCATTTATTTTTAAGTAGCTTATCTGTACCCCTTTTAGTGGTATGATAGCAGAATACTTTAAAAGATTTGCAGTCCTTCATATTTTCAAATTTCTCCATAATTATGTACTCCAGTCTCTTGACATGTGATATCCTTCAGCTGCCTTGAACCTGTCCTACTGTGGAATTACGCTATGTAAATTGAATACATCAAGTGTAACAGCTAATTGGCTTAGCATTATTTCAGAATGGAGAACAAAAACATTAGTGTTGTATCAATATTAGTAATTCCATTTTAATATTCTTATATTATTGGGAAAGCACACAGAGGTCCCCCGCCCCCAATTTTTCATTTTTCCTCTAAACATTTCTACATAATACGGCATAGGAATTAATTCTCTAACAATGGCCGTTTGAAAAACTGTTATATCATGTCTAATGTCCATTTAAAATTCTGAGAAATCATGATGCTCTTGGGTACATTAGGTTCTATCCATTATTTAGAATAAGTCTGATATCAAATTTGCTTTTTAATGCTATTTGTTTATAGTTTTGCATTTCAAATATCCATCAAAGTTCCAGCTGTTACAGTGTCCCTGCAATCATGTGATTGCAATCTGGGCACTCGATTACCAGCTCACAATTACTACATTGCAACATCCCACAATGATATGATTGCCATTTGCAGCCTTCACCGCCAATGTTGGACAAGCAAAGTCAATGGGTAATCCCAGAGGAGATTGTAAATGGAGACTGCATCATGTTGTGCTTAACGGTGGCATGGGATTCACTTGACAATGGCAACCAAAAGGGCTGGAATTGCCATAGCTAAGTTACGTGACATTGCACTTTATGACTGTGTCACTTAGTAACAGAAATTCTGGTTCCAGTTACTGTTGGTAATCAAGGACTACCTGTAAATGCCATAGGAAAGACCAAAACAGTTGTGGAGGAGAAATAATTACAAGGGCTCTAAGAGTCTGAGACGAAAGCTTCTGGAGCCTTATTCAGATGAGAGCAGATGAGGAGACCAAAAGCAAAAAAATAAAAAAGTCTTCAGCACTTTGGATTTGAAAGCAAAGGTGCTTTGGAATACATGGACACAAGTAAATGCCTCACCTGAGTGCAACTCTTTAAACCAAGCCCATCAAATTGATCTGCTATTGCAAAGGGGAGCCAGATCCTCTCAGAAAAACATGCAGAGTGGGGTTTGGGGGGGGTTGCATTTTACTCCAAAGCACTGAACAGTCCTAAAAAAAGACACTTGGCCTTCTAGCATCTACTATCACTGTGATTTCTGTCAATCTGCTTCTTGTACCAATGCCTCTGACTATCTGGAATTCTCATATGCTATTTTGTGGCATAGCGCCTCTGCCTTCAGGCATCCCAATAGTCAGACTGTTTTTACTATTGTTGGAAAAGGTGAAATTATAAGAATATTGCTCAATGTGGCTTCCAACAATCCAGTAAGATACATCACTATTTTTCCTCACAGTGTGAAAGGAAAAGTTAAGGATGAAAAGTGCTCAATATATTACAATAGTGGGAAAAGTTTATTTAGAATGAATTTCTGATTCACATTTTGTAATTCCCAAGGCTAAATGATGCTTTCAAATGCCTGTAATTTTTTTCTTCTTCCAGTGATAAAATAGAGATTTCTGGATGTACCATTATTAGTATCTTAATAGTGAACAGATGTTTATTTTTACTTGCTCTTTATTTTAAATGAATGTCAACCTTACTTATTGATGGTGAACCATCAATCCTGAAGCCATTTGTGGGCTTTCTAAATCATACTCAATTCTCATAAATATGTCATGGCTGGTAATAAATTAGAAGGTAAATTGTGCATCATTCATTCATTCAAATATGCATTTGGAGAATATACAGTATTGTTCATTCATTTTCAATGCCTATAAATAACTATTTTATCCTATTCTGGATGCTCAAATTGAATGGAAAAAGGAAACCAGTAAAATGTTATTCTAATGAAACAAAACACTGCAAAAGACAAAGTCTATATAGTGAGCATCTTGCCAGGGAGAAGTAGTGGGGGTGGATAGTCTCTCCTAAATTTCTTCAGTCTTCTCCTACATTTTAATTTTTAAGTTGCTTAAAATTTGTCCTCAGTTACCCCAGAGCAGTGGTGGGTTGCCCCCGGTTCGCACCGGTTCTATAGAACCGGTAGTAAAACTGGCGGGAGGCTCCGCCCACTGACCCCGACATCATCAGAATGCTTCTGCGTATGCGCAGAAGCTTCTGCGCGAGTGAAGCAAGCACGTACGTGCGGCCCCGTTGTGAATCGGTAGTAAAGGTAAGTAGAACCTACCCCTGCCCCAGAGATAAACATACCACTAATTGGAGGGGCATTCCCCTCTAATTTTGAAGGTTTGCTGAAGTCCTGATGTAAAACAAATGATGGATAATCAGGAGGGGTTTTTTCCCCAAAACTTAGAAAACTGCATCAGACAATTGGGAAAAATGATGAGTTTCCAGCCCAAAATAACATCCTGCAAATGTCTGTAAACAGTCTAGCTGCAAATGCATCATTGTTATCCTGCACTGATGTGTAGTCAAAACAAAAGCCACATTTGTATAAATGTGAAGCCAGAACTACCAACAATCCTGATTTGTGAAGACCAATAAACGTAGTCAGATAGACTAATCATTTATAAGCCAATCATTTTGTTTGCCTGAGCAAATTGTTGTTAACAAGGATGGGCAAGCAGCTAATTGTGTTTACCTCTTTGTCATCTCTTTTTTATGATTTTGTTGAGACTGTTGCTGAAATACAGCAGCAAAACATCCGTATCAGTAATTGTGTTGAGACAGAGACATAGAGAGAGAGAGAGACTGTTTGACTGACTGACTTCTGGTCAAAAATAAAAATAACAGATATGTTACATTTTCCCCCGATTTAACACATCTAATTTCTTTTTTTTAAAATCAAGGTTTTTTTATTATTTTTTTAATTTATACATGCGAATGTATGAATGTGTGAATGGTGCAATGTTTGAGTATCATACATTTCAATACATATAAACATATTCCTTTTAAGAAACAAGAGAATATTAATACTGGAAGGCCATGACCTTCAATTGGGATGGCATGCGTTCCTCTGGGAAGGGAAAATCAAGATGCATACATATTTCCTGAGACATCTGGTGAGAAATGCTCTGATAAACATTTGGGACACTATAAGAAAAAAAATCATTATATGAAAGTTCCAGTTTGGATATGGACAATGGAGGCCATAATTTATCCCAATGTCCTGGACCTAAATAAAATTGTAAGATATTCGGAACTATTAGATGAACTTGGAAATTTAAAAACAGAACAGGATCTAAAAAACAAGGAGTAAAAATTGACTGGTGGCCATATCTGCAAATTAAGACAAAATATAAAAAAGACAGATAACAATATGGTATATACAGAGAACAATTGGAATTGGATAAGATATTATTAGGACCAGGGCAAAAAATGATTACAAAAATGTATAATTTCTTGGTAAAATTTAAAATGGAAGAAGAAACTGTGAAGGAAACGATAATTAGTTGGGCAAGAAATTTTGGATCAATGGGATAAATTATGGGAAAGAAACTACAGGCTAACAATGTCAGCTGCTTACAAGGAGAATCTTTACAAGATGTTTTACCGATGGCACGTGACACCAGCGAGATTGGCTAGGATGTTCCCAAACAGGTCCCCGGAATGTTGGAGGTGAGGCTATAACCAAGGGACGTTCTACCACATGTGGTGGACCTGCCCTAAGATTAGGAAATTTTGGTGGAAGATTAAAAAATGGCTAGAAGTGCTAACTGGGCGGAAGATAGAAAGAAAACCGGAACTATTCCTCCTGAGTATTTTGGAAGGGAAAATGGAAAAGAATTTACAATACATCATATTACACATACTAACTGCAAGTAGGATCGTCATAGCACAAAATTGGAAACAACTGGATATCCCCCCAGACCAAATCATAATTTTAAAAATATATGAATGCGCAGAAATGGACAGATTATCTATGGAAATTAAGGAAAGGGAAGACACTGAATATTACTTAATTTGGAATAGATGGTATTCCTGGCTGGAGAGTAAAGTTAAAAAGTAAGCAATATTAATGTTACAAAACCGAATTGTGAATAGAAGTTAGTACAATTTAGATAAGGATGTAAAGTAAGATAGTGATAGATAGAAGTAGAATTTGTGTATGGAAGTTAATTAGGATAGATGTAGAAAAGCTGTTATTAGTGTTTAAGCTTTGATGTGTTTGTTTTTGTCTGTTTGTTTTTGTTGTGTGTTATAGTTTTCTATTTTTTGCTCTTTTCTATTTTTTGTATTGTGTATTTTAATGTTTGAAAATTCAATAAATATTATTTTTTTAAAAAACATATTTCTTACATTCCATTTTTCTTATTTCATATTATCTACTCTTACCTTTTACACAAAATTTTAATTTCCATATAAATATTAACTAATATGCAATAACATCTAAACAGATGTGCTTTAGCATCCGTATTATCTTCCATTATAGTTTCAATAGTATAACCCTCAAGAAAAAAAATACGAAATTGTCCATCTGTTTTCTTTTCCCCTGTACACCAGGGGTGGGTTCTACTTACCTTTACTACCAGTTTGCAACAGGATCGTGCTCTTCACTTTGCTTCCTCTGCTTTTATTGTGACTCTGCTCCTGTTGTACTTTTATTTTGACACACCCAGTTTATTTCTCTTGCGTAGTTTATCTTATCATTCCGTTATTTGAAGAAAAGGTAGGTTTATAGTTCCAGCAACCTAATATGCCTTTTTAATATCATGCCTTTTATTTTGGGGATTCCATTTCACACTTAATTTTCTTTTTAAACAGATAGTTACTTCTTTAAATTTCCAATATGCTTTTTTTCACACAATAGTTGCACGCCGCTGTAGCAAATTGTTCTAAAAGGAATTCCCCTTAAATTTTTTGTGGGGTCCAACTTCAGCTATAAATCTTTTCTTACCCAGACGACACACCATTCAGCATTTCTCTACTCCTGCACAAACCTATGGTTCTGGCTGTTCCTCGGCTTCATGTCAGCCATTTTGTCTGCCGCTTCTCCTAGTCTTCGGATGAGGGGGTTTTCCAAGTCAGGGAGGGGAGATGAGGCTCCCCTCGATCTGCAAGGCGGTCCCCCTTTGCTTCACCACCTCTCCAAGGTGGCTATGGCTTATAGTGAAGCCCCCGACAGAGAGCTCGGAATGGACCTGCAGAGGTCGCATATCTCGCACCGAAGGCGCTGGAAGTTCAATTGGAAGCTCCACATCTAATTTCATCCATGGAATGCCACCCTGCTCCAAAACTGCCATGCTCAGATACCAGCTCATTTCAGTTAAAACTAACCAGATGAAATCCAATCTTTATTAGAGTCATAGATCAGCATAAAAACTCATCGGAAATGTACAAGGCCAAAAACTTAAATCTTATATCTGAATGGCTTGCTGCATCTCCTGTAACTGGATCTGAGAACGTCAACCCTTGAGGTATTAAAGAAGACAAAAGCTAGGATCTTGATTCAGTTGGTGTATTATTTTGATATGTTATTTTGATATTTCCTCAATGTGATTATAAAATGGATTTTTTAAAACAGCATTTGTAATAGTTCATTTTTTTCTGGATTGTTATGTTCTACAAGAGACTTAATAAAACACTCTCTCGTGTCCAGAATCCTTCTAAGGAACAATTCTGTCTACTTTTGGTATGAGAAAAATGTTTTTGTTGGGGTCAATATGATGCATTACAAATAGCATTTATATGGCTTATGCCACCCTTGAATTGAATAGGATTTCTAAGTCATTCAGGGAGGAAATGTTTAAATTAGTGCAGCAAGTCGGTTGGGACCTACTGGGGAATAGGATCTACTGAGCTCAGTGAAATACATATGTCAATTGACACGTTGAGATTGCAAGTGAACAGGTCTATGATTCCCCTATAAGGAACTGAGATGTTGTTAGGGAATGTAATCACTGCCCTCTAGTGGGAAATGAAAATTAAAATAATGCCATTCCTAACAATTATGAAATAGGTACAACCAGCAACTATTTACGACAAACTGTCAGGATGAAAATCAGATTTCATCCTGTTACCAATTATTTCAGAATAGATACATCATTCTTTTACTGCTAGCCTCAATTGAACATGGAAATGCAAGATTTCCGAATATTCTAAGAAAGTATAGTGTGTTACACATTCCAACAGTGCTTCCGGCCACTCACTGAGCATTCTGTCAACATGCCAGTAGCCCCTCTTCATAATGGAAGCAGCCTACCTGCATCCATTATGAAAAGCTGCTGTGCCAAGCTCAATTTTTTATTATTCTTTCCTTACGTACCTTTCAGTGATGGGTTGCTACCGGTTCTCCCCAGTTCTTGCAAACAAGTAGTGGAAATTTTGAGTAGTTCGAAGAACCGGTAAATACCACCTCTGCCTGGCCTCACCCCCAATCTATTCACTGCCTCCCGAGTCCCAGCTGATCGGGTAGAAGGAAAAAAAACTGTTTAAACTCTTGCTGTGGCGCTTCAAAGGGCCGCTCTACAACTGATCAGCGGTAAAAGGCAGTGTGGTGGTAGACCAGTGCGCTCCAAAAACAAATAGGTAGACCGGAACACTCCAAAAACAAATGGGTAGATCGGTACAGCTCTGCAAGCAGTTAAAAGCCTGGTAGAGCAGTACCTCTGCTAAATCCTATCAAACCACGCCCACAAAATAAGCCACGCCCACAGAACCGGTAGTAAAAAAAATTAGAACCCACCCCTGGTCCCTTTGGCTTCTCATTGTCAAGGCCAGCACTCTCTGCTTTAGCCACTTTAAGTTGAGCCTGTTTACTTTGCCACCATGAAACTTGTGCAATTTCTTATGAAAGTCATGAACATGAGACCATTGAATTGATAAATTGAACGGATACATTGAACAGGAATGGATGCCAGCATCGATTTTGTTTATTTTACTCTTCCGTTTTTTTTTTTTTCATAAGTAATGTATCTAATACTTCTTCCTCCTCATTTCCCCACAAACTTGTGAAGTGGGCTGGATTGAAATTGAGCAAATGGCTCAGACACCCAGCTGTTTTTTCAATACCCGTCTTAAAAGTTGTAAAAATGAATTTGCAGAAAAGATAGCCTGTCCAATTGGAGATTTTGAGCATTCAAGGGTATATCATTATACATTTTATTCTAACAGTTTCCCCTTTAATACTCTGCTGGTTGGTGTTGAACCAAAAGTCAAATCCAAGAAAAGAGAAGCAGTTGCAGGAAATGGATATGGAAGAGGAAGATGGATCCACGATTATAGCTTATTTATACTGCTACTTAAAAAGTTTTATATTTAATTTTTTTGTGGTGCAGGTTTTCTTTTGTGTCGTTTTTAACAAACTGTATTCAGTAGTTTAGTATCATTTTTAATAAACTGTATTAAATATATTACTGTATAATGAATTTTGAAACTCTGTAGGATTATGGCAACATTCTTCAAATCCTTGAAAAGATGTCAGATGGAAAAACAAAACATGGTCCCACTAATTCCAGAGTGCCAGATCTAGAATAATGGCAAATTATGACTTATTAGGAAAACAAATGAACAAATGTCTGACCTGCAAGAGCAGTTATCAAGAGAATCACTTCCACACAGATAATGCATTCTCCTTTATTAGATGTGTCGAGTCCCAGAGTGTCTTTGGATTTCTGCACTAAGCAGGGGTTGGATTCAATAGCCTTTCTTTACTCTATAATTTTGACACTCCAGACCAGCGGTCACCAACTGGTGGTCTGTGGACCACTGATGGTCCGCGAGAAAATTTTGGCGGTCCACAGAAAAATTATTTGCATTTTTTATATTGCACTAAATCAGGGGTCCTTAAACTACGGCCCCTGGGCCAGATACATGCAACGAACATTTGTGTTGCTGCAGTCTCCCCCCTTCGGGGTCTTTTTGTATGGGTCAGAGGGGGACAGAAATTCAAATTTGGGGTCTGCTTCAGCCTCCTGGTGTGGCGCTTTGGGCAAAGGCTGGAGGGAAGCGCCGCTGGTGGCGAAGAGCCGGAGGGCCTTGTTCCAGTGGGACTGTATCATGGCCTGGAACTGGCTGACCATCTCAGCCCGCTGAGCTTCTAGATGCTGGTATCTGGCCTTGCACTCCTGCAGGTCTTCCCTCTGCTTGGAAAACCTATGCTTTTAGTCCTCGGTGAGGTACTTCTACTGACCCTCCTTCTCGGTCAGATCCAATCTGAAGAGTTGCCAACTCTTTCTTGTGGTGGCTGCTTAGCTCCAACAACTGCTTCCTGTTGGGGGCCCTAAGGAGCCCGGGCGGGGAGACGAGGAGTGGCTGGGAGGGGAGAGGCGAGTAGAGGCTGGCGAGATGCCCCTCAACGTGAGTGACATTGAGTTGGCCACACCCACCCAATCACATGACCACCTAGCCACGCCCACCCAGCCGGTCATTAGGCAGATCATATTAGTGGTCCGCAGGATTTAAAATTATGAAGTTAGTGGTCCAAAAGGTTGGTGACCCCTGCTCCAGACAGCCCAGATTTCAGCAGCTACATGGATATTCACAACTGAGTTGGTAATTCAGTTCAGCTTTAATGCTAATAAATAGTAAGATTGCGGCACAGATGTACTGTAAATACAGAAGTTTTTACTTTAAAGTTCCATTCAATTACAGAAGACAAAAGGAGTCCATTCTTTCCATATTTACACTTTTATTATTATTTGCTGTACAGATTCAGGAGTGCAGTTCTGCCTCCCAAATTTTATTTAATGACCATTTAAACATGATGCATACAAGCTGGGTCCACGCAATTTCAATTTCTTCAGACTTGTTTTTTAAAACCTTATTTCTTCTACTCTAGTTTTCTTGTATAACACATTTCCCCTTTTGGATTTTTATATTTTATTCCATGTTCAAAACAACCTTGGAGCAACTGTTGTGCAAGCAAGCGTTAATACATTTCTTCAGTTTCAAAGAGCTATCTTTCGAAAGAGCAGTAAAAGTAATCCAAATGCTACTATTCATTGAGCTGCAAAAGAAGCCACTTACATGAAATAAATTACGGCAGGTAGTATGTGGACTTGTATCAGAAGACAAACCTAAGCCACTTTTGTAAAACTTAAGACCGACTTGCTTAAGCAGTATTCCTTAGTGTATGCCTCTGCATTTGTGTTGTGTTAACTGTCACTTTTCCAGCGTAAATAAACCTTGGATCTGATATAGCGGGTTAAAGGAAATACGTTCATTTAATTCTTCTCTTTTATGCCATTGGGAATTCCTGAAACAGGAAGCAAGTTCTCAGGTGAGGTGTCCACAATTTCATTCTTTAAAAAAAAAAAAAAAAAATAAGAGAAACACCTGTTATCTCTGCATTGGTCCACAGTGATTTAAATCTTGGAAAATCCTTGAATCTGAAGTTTAGAAATCAAATCCTTCACTTTTTCTTCCACTCTTCATATGATTCACTGCCAAAGTTAAAATTAAGACACATACTATTTTAGAATAGGATCATATACTGGAGAAGTATTTTTTAAAAAAATTTTAAAAATTTTTTTTATTTATATGCCGCCCTTCTCCGGAGACTCAGGGCGCTTTACAATGCGTTAAGCAATAGCCTTGTTACTTTTGTATATTTATACAAAGTCAGCTTATTGCCCCCACAAACTGGGTCCTCAATTTACCTACCTTAGAAAGGAGGCTGAGTCAACCTTGAGCCTGGTGAGATTCGAACTTACAGTAATTGCAGACAGCTGGTGTTAATCACAATGCTATCAGTCTGCTGAGCCACCAAGCCCTTTAACCACAGCAATGCAATAATATCAATGCATGCATACGTATCATGGTACTTCTGCTTAGGTAAGCAAAGTTATGGAAGTACAAAACAAGGTGGGAAGTTGTAAGAAAAAGGCAGGAGATTTTAACAAAAATAAACCAAAAAAAATGAAAATATTCTGTTTCTGCTTCTTCCGTGATTATCATCAATTCAATTTCTATGACTGCCTATCTCATCTGAACAAATCTAGGTGGGTGATCCAATTCACATTCATTCACTCTACATGACCAGACAACTTTTGGTCACTCAGTTTTGTACATAATCTTAATTCATTCATTCATTCACTCTCCATTCATTTTATATTCTATCTTTTTGTTTTATTTAAGGATCTCATTCCCATTGCATTCAACTTCCTTTAATATTTCTCCTGATAACCTACTCTCACTTTTTTAAAGAAGCTACTATTACACACAATGTTTACCTCTTAAATTGTATACATATATTTACTTACTTTAGGTACAACTAAAATAATGTGCATGGACAATGAACGTACAACTAAACTGTATCATATGCTTTCAAGCAAACAAATCTCTAGGTTTATGACTAAAACCTTTAATGTGATGATTACAAATTCAATATTCAGTAATAAAGATACTCTTCTCTTATGTGGGAATGAGAGAAAGCAAGTTCATTTGTAGAGTTAATGTCCGATAAAATTTATCTACTTGAAGCACCAAAACTCAACACCAAAACAGGTAGTCTCAATTTATAACCAGTCTTTTAGTGACTGTTCAGTTATGACAGATCCTTCAAAAGACATTTATGATCTAGCTCTGATTGACTGCCTTCCCTGCGGACTTGTGACTGCATTTCAGATACTCAAGAACTGGCCTGCATCCACCACTGTTGTAAGTCGAGGACTACCTATTCAAGAACGCAAACTTTCCATCCTCCCTTAACAACAGTCCTTGGGGAGATCTATTGATAACCTAATGGTATCATATAAATCAGTGGTTATCAACCTTTTCTTCACCATGGATCCCCTTTAAATACCTTTTGTGGCCACGGATTATGACCACAGACCCCCAAGACTTAACTCAAGATTTAAATCATAACATTTCTTCAAGACTTCAGAGACCCCCTATGAGGACATTGGAGGGTCCCCAGGGGTTTGTGGACCACAGGTTGAGAACCACTGATGTAAATTATATAGTGTTATCTTTCTTGTAGTAAGGTTATAAATAACTAGTGCTAGAAAGTTCACTCAACCTTTGTTTCCAATTTGGATTTTTTTAATCCTGACCCAATGCTATCAGATTGCAACATGCAATTCTAACAGTCTCAAGAAAAAAGCAAAATGCTTTAGTCATGAGTAGTTTATACAAACATTTTACTTGTTTGTAGGACTTCTGTCAAAATGTCAATCCCATCTTAATCATTTAACTAAAAAAGGGGGGTTCGATTGTACCTATTCTTATTTCTTGACATTAGACTCCTTATCTTGAGCTTACACACATCTCTACTATCTCTTTTCAGTTCAGTACTTTACCTCCAGCAAATCAGCCTATTTGCTTTCGCATGAAAGTTCATCTGTATTTTCAGAAGCTTTAACATCTGGATTATCTAACGACACCTCACATAAGTAAATGTCAATGGGGCCTTTTGTGCTTCTAACGTGTACTTCTATGCAGTCCTGAAAAAGACCAATATGTTTTCAAGATTAAATAACAAATTACAGTATGACAAATCTTTTAATAGATGAAGGGTGCATAAATTTCATTGTATTTCAAAACTCAAAGTGTGCCAGCATATTCACAGGAAAGAGTTCTAATTACCGAGAATGTAACAAGAATTTCCAGGTAAGCAGTTCAGGAAAGATCCCAAATACCTTACGCTGCTGATTTACGTATTGCTTCGAACTCTGAAACTAGCAATGGATATGTATGTGTCTCCCATTCTCTTCACAAGCTTCTCATTAAGGGTTTTTGCTTAAGATCAGTGGGACAAAATCATTTTAATTTCAAATCATTACAGTTTGATCCTAATGAAATCAGCTCAGATACCTTTGAAACTTCAGAATGAGGTACTGTAGAGTAAGAAACCAAAAATGTGTGTAATTTCATTTCCATGTAGAAGCTGGCAGCCTAAGCTATAGTTAAATTTTCAACAAGTATGTTAATTTCCATGTAGAAGCTGGCAGCCTAAGCTATAGTTAAATTTTCAACAAGTATGTTAATTTACAAACATATGAGGCAAATCTCCTTCTGTGACATTTAAAATAAAAATGAAAACTTCACTGTTGGTCTTTGTAGGTAGATCTTTTGTACAGCTATCCATCCAATCAAATCCCAGTAATTCAAATCAAGTCAAGAAGTACCTACTTTTTTAGGAGGGGGTACTTCCATTCTGGTTCCTTCTGGAGCCTTAATTGCAATAATAATCTGTTCTTGAAATGTCTGAATGTTATTGATATCTTGATAGGTCACATAAGCTAATGTATGCAACAGTTAAGAAATTTTAACAGCAGTAGCAGAAACTATTGTTTACTTTTAATATATACAATATAATTATTAAAGTATTATAATTACACAAAAACCTAATATTGTTCAAATCCAGCAATTCTGAACATTTGTCAATGTTAAGGAAAAAGGATATTTTGCATTTTCTTTATCGTCTGTTAAGTCAAACAACTGATGAGCACAATCTTTGATTAATTCATCCAATGCTTCTTCCATTGTTGTCAAATCACAGAGTTCATCTCTTAACTTCTGTTGCTCCGGTGTTCGTTTAGTAATATGCTTAATATCTGAACCCCTAAGATAATTTTTTTTTAAAATTATAGAAGGTTTAAGCTTAAAGGTATAGGTAGCAATGCATCATTTTATCAATACCAAAATCATATTTAATGAGAGCATAAAAATATCTATATACTACTAAAACTCTAGTGTCTGTAACCTTGAACTGGGCAAAATGGTATATCAAAACTTTGTCAACAAAGATACCTCAAATGGGATATCTTATGCTGGGACTCTTTACTCCTGAGGAAATGAAATTTGGGAAAGCTATGGCTGCTTCAGTGCTGCCAGCTGCTGGGGTCACATAATCCTCATTTTCAACATTTGGTGACACTCATGCAATCCCTTGCTTCCTCCCACAGTCAGCAGAATCTACATACCTGCCTTCTGGGAAAAGAAGTAGGAAAGGGAGGGAGGAACAATGAGGAATGAACTCCACATACCCTTCTTGGCCCCAACTGCCCTCCCAATCACCTTTCCCAACCCATCAGCAACTCTTGCACATCCCTGCGACCCCCAGGCACTTTCTTGACTTATTGTTTCCCTTTGCGCACCCTCCCTGGTTTGCACAGCACCTCTCACATCCCCCCTATCATTCCCAACCCTCATCCCTGTGCATTCCCTTTGCTTCTTCCCTACGTGGTAGCAACCACTTATCTGTCTATTGGCCTTGCCCTTGCAACTTCCTGCTGGCTTCCCTACTTTCTCACTGCAAAATTCTCACAAATAAAGTAAATGGGGAAACAAGCAGGAATTCTAGGTACAGAGGGAAGAAGGGAAGAAAGAAAACAATGGCAGGAAAGAAAAGACGTAAGGAAAAGAAAGGAGGAGTGGGAAGGGAAGGGAAGTTTCCAGTGCTTCATGCCAACTTCCCACAAGGACAATGGGAAAACCATCAGTCATTCCTGCTCCTGCTGCTTTTTGCCTTCCCTTGGTCATTTTGCTGTTTAGGTAATGAAATATCTCTTAAACGATGACCCAACAGGGCACAGGTTGTCTAAACTTCTAAAATCAGGTATCACTAGCTGCTACACATTTTGTGGGACTACATACATACATACATACATACTAATAGTCTATTCCTGTGCAGATTTAACCCTGTAAACTCACTGATATTCTTATTAGATCAGGTTGTGTAAATTGTATAAATACTGTTGTGTACATTTTTACACAATCCAAGATCTTTACAAGTCTTACATTAATAATATTTATATATAAGAAGTTCTGCATCATTATTGGAGATTCTTTCCACTTGAGATTGTATTGCGGTAAGAGCTGAAGCAAGGAGGTTTCTCCGTCTCAATAGTTTGATACTCAATTACAGTATTATGATGCTTAGAACATAGGCCAAACTCAAATATTTAAATATATAATTGGAGTAATCCTTAGGTCAATCCTGTATCCTTTTATCCGTAGTAGAGGTAGTGAACAAGGCTATTAATTTAAAATAATGTATTTGTGTCCAAGAAGCCTTCCAAGTTGTATCACACTCTTAATAATTAATAGTTTGAAATAATGTGCCACATCATATTTAAATATCCAGGATCTCAAGTACAAAAGTTAGAAAAAAAGAGCCAACTTACACCCATTGAATATGATTCTTGGATCTTTTCTGAACAAGATGTATTCCATCCAACACATTTGTAATATCATATACTCTTCGCTTCCGTACTCCTAGCAAACGAGATACTTCATTCAAATCCAGGACTCCTTCTGGAGCAGCTTTGACAAGATCCATGAATCTTCTGGTCAGCTGAACCAGAGATCCATCATAACGGGGCTTTCTGCCTTTCATTGATTCTGCATAGGGTTAAATAAAAGTACAGATTAACAGGCACCAGTTCAATAATGAAACATATTTGCATTGCCTCTAAAAAGTTCATACCTTAAGCAAAAACACATTACCTTTCAGATTTAAAAAAGCTCAAATTCATATGGAACTATATATAGATATATTTCAATTATTGGCAAACATGAACTTGTGCTGTGCTGTTTTATTAACAGGCGCTGTTTACTGACATTTCTGATCCAGTATTGCCATAGTATGACATCATGACTTGTCATCCCTAAGTGAGATGGCCAAATTCACCTGTTTGATCAGAGAAAAAACAATACCTACATTTATTGCCAATTGGAAACCCTGATGGACTTTTTGCATAAAAGAGAAAAAATAAACGTATGATTTATGATTTTGATTATTAGATAGGGTAGAGTCACGAGATAACTTTAAAGAAAGAGATAAATTTATAATTGTACTTATAAATGCTATAAAAAAGATTGGAAACCACTTCTTTGTACTATATCTTTTTTTTCTATTTTTCCTTTAGCTTTTCTTTCTTTCTTGCAGTTTTAGCTTTCTTTGATTTTTTCCTTCCTTATAATTACTTTGCATTAGTTGTTTTTAAAAACTTTATATTTACACACGTATCAATATAAAATGTTAATGAGAAAATAAGAATTTTTAAGTTTTGTAAAGGCTCCACCTTCATTGTTTTATGGCTACCAGAAATCAACTGTTCTTCACCTTCATTTTCAATTTTTGTACGTGCCTATGGAGTGTCTAGCACTGTATTTAAGAGTAAAAAAGAATGATGCAGTGTGCAAATTCAATAAACACTGCTGATCTTGTGATAATCTGGCTATGTGAATAATCTTACAGCAAATGTGATGTGTTTGGTAGATAAGAGAGATTTTAAAGAAAAACAGCACCACAACATTTTCCCTTGACATAATTATCCTATTAGCTCAAAATAGGTCCTCCAACATCCCTTCAAAACACTACATGATTACATATCTAATGTCCCTCAAAAGATTACCACTCCCATTCATGCATTTTGTTTCTACTTCCTAACTGAATCACTTACAGAAAGATATGATATAAGCAATAAGTTGTTGGTTTTGTACACTGCCCAGAGTCATGTCCAGTAAGGTGACCAACCATATAAATGTATTATTAAAGGAATTATTCAAGAAAATAAAAACAAAAAAGGCATTGGTTTGCAGATCTTAGATTAACCTCAACACAAAATGCTGACCTCTTGATGGCAACTCAGTAAAAATTGGGGTTGGAGTACAAAAACGAAAAGGATCTCATCTCTGAGCATCTTTCTGTGTTAAAAGATTTAAATGGAAGTTAAAAACAAACCACCCACAAACCATTCAATTCATTAAAAGGCTCCACAATAGCATTACAATAGTTACCACAGCACTGAAAAAAAAATGACTTACAACCAGTCCTTGGACTTACAACTATTACAGCAATTCTGCAGTCACAAAATTCTGGATCCCGGCAGCCAATACAGGTAGTCCTCGACTTACGATCACAACAAGCCCAAAATTTATGTTGCTAAGTGAGACGTTTGTTAAATTAGTTTTGCCCCTTTTACGAACCTTTCTTGCCACAGTTGCTAAGTGAGCCATTACAGTGGTTAAGTTAGTAACAGTGTGGCTAAATGAATCTGGCTTTCCCATTGAATTTTGCTTGTCGGAAGGTAGCAAAAAAGGAGATCACCGGACTCCGGGACAACTGCAACCGTCATAAATACAAATCAGCTGTCAAGCATCCCAATTTTGATCATGTGACACAGTGGTGGGTTTCATTTTTTTTTACTACTGGTTCTGTTGGGTGTGGCTTGGTGGGCTTGGCATGGCTTGGTGGGCGTGGCAGGGGAAGGTTACTGTAAAATCTCCATTCCCATCCCACTCCAGGGGAAGGTTATTGCAAAATCCCCATTTTCTCCCAATCAACTGGGACTCAGGAGGCAGAGAATAAATGGGGGTGGAGCCAATCAGAGGTGACATTTACCAGTTCACCGACCTACTCAAAATTTCCGCTACCAGTTCTGCAGAACTGGTCAGAACCTGCTGAAGCCCACCTCTGGTGTGACCGTCATCAAAATGCTGCAAGGGTCTGTTAAGTGTCTACAACGATCGTAAGTCACTCTTTTTCAGCGCCGGTGTAACTTTGAACGGTCACTAAACGAACCGTCGTTAAGTCGAGGACCGCCTGTACTGTAGCAAGAAGCCCAGGGTCTTCTAGGACCTCTAGGAACTAAACCTGGCTAATAACGCAAAGGGTTGATGCCTCATGCCTTTCACACACCGGTAATCTTTCTGAGGCCGACCGCCAAGGGCGACAGCTCTCCCTATCCCACCGGGCCCCGAGAACCCCCAAGACTCGCAGGCTACGACGAAGTTCGAGACGAACTGCGGAACCCCCAGAAAACGCAAACGGGGTTCAGATGGAGCCCGGGAACTCCCCTCCCTTCCCTTCCCCTCGCCCGGTCCTAATCTCATTCTCAAGGCCCCTTTAAGAGAAGCCGAAGGAGCCGCCTTCAAAAGCGCCTTCCTCCGGCCCTTCCTTCCTCTTTCCCTCCCTTCTCCGATCCTCCTCACGGATGGGGGGGACTCTATTCTATTCCTTCCTCAGCCCCGCTGGGCTCCCCTAACTCGCCGAGTTGGCAACCACCCACCCACCCAGCCCGGCCAAGCCAGTCCATCTCCGTCCTTTCTCCTATCCGCGCAAGGCGAGAGAGAGGCCTTCAGAAGCCCCGCGGGTTGCTTTGGCCCACCCGCTGCCTCACTCACTGGCAGCAAATCCAAGGAAGGCGACGGGAGCCGCAGCTGCTGCTCCTTACTCACGGCCGGGGCTCCGGCCCAACGCCAGGGCGGCCATCTTGGCCCAGCCTCTCCCTCGGCGGCGCCCCTGGCCTTTCTCCGCCTCAATAGAGGTGGGGGGGGGGGAGGAAGAGGCGGCGAAGGAGGGAGAGACAGCAAAGCGCCGCCCGCTTTCTGCTTCTCCGCCTCCTCCTCCGGGGAGATGCTTCGGCTGCCGCTTCGTAGCGCTTTCCTTGGGCCGGGCCGTTTGCGGGATTCCCGAGCGGGAGCTTTAACCCCCCCCCCGCTCCTCCCCGAGCGGAGCAGAACCTCCGTCTGCCTCAGGGCAAAGCGAGAGGAGTTGAAGGCGCCTCTTCCGACCTTGGTTTTCGGATCAGGCGGCGTCGAGGAGCCGCTCAGGCTTGCTCTGCGATGGGCGGGTGGGGTCCGGCTCGGGTCCCGGGGCTGCCACCGCCACCGCCTCCCCGCCTTGCCTACGGGAAATGTGTTCATCTCCAAGTTAGGGGTTTTCAAGGTTTCTCCAGGGACAACTGCTTCTAAGAATGCTCTCTTTATTATGTTTTAAAGTTCTTTTGGTTTGTTTTGCTTTTTAATTTAATTTTTTAAGAAATTCTTTAAATATGTACGTGCAATTCTTTTTTTTTTGCTTGCATGTCTTAACTAAATAATAATAATAATAATAATAATAATAATAATAATAATAATAATAATAATAATAATATCATCTAGGACACTGGCAGCAACCCGTATCAACCATTAGCACCAGTCAATGGTATTTGTGATTCATTTTTGAATGTTCAGTTGACTGAGTTTCATGTTTAATGAATAAAGTAAATAATAATAATAATAATTGGTTGATACCTAGGACTCTGGCGGCAGCCCGTATCAATCATTAGCACCAGTCAATCGTATTTGTGACATATTTTTAAATGTTAAGTTGACTGACTTTCATGTTTAATGAGTAAAAGAGATAATAATAACAACAACAACAACAACTTCATTGTCATTGTACCTGTATACACAGTATACCCATACAACAAAATTCACAACACCCAAAGACCAGGTCCAACACACATAACAATCCTGAAACACACTCCCACCACAAATTCCCCACCCCTAAACCACCCAAACATCCACACAACAGACGAAGTTAATAATAAATAAATAAGTTAATAATAAAGGTTACAAGCTTTTCGACAACAAATGATGCTTTGAAACGAATTTATTTGTTATTGGGGACGCTGTGTTATTTTAACTTTTGGGTAAAGAAAGTGGGCTTGGAATCAAAAGACTTGTGAATAAAGAAGAACATTTGTAGCTCAAGTGTTGAAATGAAGGTGCTTGGTGCTCTCTGAGCTTGGTTGTTTTCTTGCAAACGTTTCATTACCCTAACTAGGTAAGTGCTCATCTCGGTTTCCTAGCTGAGGGAAGCCAGCATTCTCTTCTTTGATTATATGGCTAGCATGTCTATAGGATAAGCTCATGGAGCTCTGAGCCTATGACGTTCCCACTATGTGTTCACTCACATTTGCATGTTTTCAAGCTCTTAGGTTGGCAGAAGCTGGTGCAAGTAATGGGTGCTCAACTCATTGTAGGATGCTCAGCTCTTGAACCCTCTCGGACCTCTCACAGTTTAATCCTCCCCCCCCCCAAAAAAACCCAACAATCCTTGGCTCCATTTGTTGAGAAAGGTATAATTTTATTAGAGGACAAGTGTAAAGCAGTAATGCAAAGTCAGAGATTCGCAAGCCAAATTCACATAAGTTCTACTCCCGTCCCCACCTGCCTCTCACTGCCCGTCAATCAAGTTCCTGCAAGATGTGTCCATATCGGTCATTCTGAAGCCAGGTTGCAGTAGTGAGTTTCAATTTTGGCCGCTACTGGTTTGCTCGTGGGCGCATGCATGTGACGCTTCTGCGCATGCGCAGAAGCTTCTGCGCATGCGCAGAGATGTCTGGGTGGGTGGGCAGAGTCTCCTGCTGCTGCCGCCGCTACCGGTTTGCCCGATCCAGAACGAACCGGTAGCAACCCACCACTACCAGGTTGGTATGTGGTCCCTCCTTCTCCCAGCTGGGTGACCTTGGAGTGGGGTCTTGAGGTGGCTTCTACTTTTGTTTTCTCCTAAGCAACCCCTTCCCTTCATTCCCCCTCCTCACAGTTCATGGCAGACTGTCACTGTATTGTAGTGAGGCACAAGTAAGCATAAGGTGGCTTATTTTTTCCCCCCAATTCAGTTAATAACTTTAAAAAACAGTTCAGGCTAAATCGTAGGTCATCAAGTCTTCCCTAATTTGGCATGGATTGGGCAGCGATTTTATGAAGTCTCAACACAATATCAGATGCTATCCCTCAAACTAGCTAATAAGCACAAGTCCAGATTGTTACATAAACCCACCCTGTAAAATTAAGATTTGGTGTGTTGTATGAATTAAATCATCATGACTCAGCTTATATTAATATAGCTAGTAATACGGACACCAAAATGTTTTCACTAATACATATTTGATATAAAATGTATGCTATATATTTATAAATGTCCATTTTAAGTAGGGAGAATAGTCTGTTGGGTCAATTGAAAGCCCCACTGATAACAATAACCATATTTCCAAAGTGCTGAACTATGTATTTGTCACAGTGTGTTGCACACATGCTGCAGCCATGCCCCGATGACTGCCGGTATCAGGAGACAGCACCAGCCATGACCTGACATGGCAACATTCAAGTGTAGGTGGAGGATAGGTAAATCACAGAGGTCCCTGGTAAAACATGGCAGAAACGTGGGGTGAAGTTGAGAGCCCAGAAATACCAGCAGTGTCTCCCTCGATGGACCTGTAATAACAATGGCTAGCAGGCACCTGAGGATTATATTTGTTAGGCCTGGGAAATTTTGTGCATGTGGCTGGGCATGACAGACTTCTCTGATGCCTTTTGAGGGAAAGCATCCAGACTGATATCCATTGGGCCACTGGCAGCGGTCCATGGGGGTTGCTTGACTTCAGGGTATCATGCGGTTATGCTTCATGATCCATGCCACAGTTGATCCACAACATTGAAAGAGGACATGTATCATTCCTTTTTGAGACTATCCCGTTTATTCCCTGGCAGGGTTTATAAACGAGAGGAATTATGTTGTAGTATTATTTTCTAAAGGAAGCCCTTTTTATAGAACAAAGTTTCAAATTAGTAGCGTTTATTAGTCATAAAACCATGGTTGACAAACATCCAATTAGAAAAGAATACCCTAATCCAAGAACTGCCAAAAACAACTGCAGCCCCACCAACACTGGCAGGATAAGATGCTGTACATAAACAGGGAGTAAAACCCCTTCTAGCAATGGAGATGTTACCTATTCAGGTAAGGAACTGTCTGCAAGCAAGTAACCAACTTCAGAGAGCATCAAGAACTTTGTAGCTCAACTTTGACCTACATACTGCATATTGTCATTTACTGGTATCATGCCCAGGCGTGACCAGACTTCATATTTAGAATATCTGTTCTGGAGCTACTCGAGGTGAACAGCAAAAACAAGCAAAAACCAAAATGAAACAAAAATGGGGCTCAGGCTTACAATATACTGTAATGAATTCAGAAAAGAATGGAGTGGAAAGGGAAAAGGAAAGCAAAATGCCCTAATTTATGTGGTACCTCAAGTGACATTAAAAAATTATTTATTTACCTAGTTACTTATTTAACAAATTTATAAACCTCCCTATCTCACCCAAAGTGACACCAGGCAGTGCACAATAGATAAAAAAATAGAAAGAAAAACTTTAAGAAATGTTGCTGAATTAAGATTTCATATTGGAGTGTTTCATGATTAACTTATAGTTTTGCTATTATCTGTACTTCTTCACTCTTGGTGTGGACAAGCTTCTGACTTGTATATTCTTGGGTTTAAAGTTGGAAAATCCTACTGAGGTTTTCAGATATTCCTGCAATATATATGAAATGACAATGTTGCTACATTTGTTGTTCTCTTGTCTGTAATGGAGGAGCTTCTGCTGGGTCTTTTTTTTATTTTTTATTTGATGAGGACTCAGGATAATCACAAGTTCTGACAGATTCCTTGACATATTTTAGTACTTTTTCTTTTCCCTCTTTACTGGTAGACAAACTTTCAGCCCAGTCATGTAGGGTTCTGATCACTCCCATTTTGTGCGCCAGTAGGTGGTGAGAATCAAAATATAAATCCTGATCTCTCCAGGAAAGCCAGACTGTTTTCCTTAATATCTTCCCTTGTGAACTTAATGCATCTGTCCTCAGTGTTGATGTGTTTGGTGAAGGCCAGAGACAGGATGTGCTGCTAGTTCTTGTTTGGTTATACAGATACAGTCTGTTATATTCAAATCTGAAACATTTTGTTTTACATAAATGAGGAGTTATGTTGATTTTTAGTGAATTTGACTTCTGGAAAGATGGCAAAGCAAATAAGCAAAGACAACCAGTTGCTTTGAAATCCTAACCCCAGGACTTTGGGCCGTTAACATGTGGACTTCACCATTTTCAATATATGCAGTATTGGAAATTGAAAAGAAATTCATGGATTATTACTGATTTTCAGGTCTCTGCTGCACAGAGGGGGCGGGGGTGGGGTGCATGCGGGATACATGCGTGCATGCGCATGGGACGGGGTGTTGTGTGCACATGCATGGGGTTGCACGCACATGCATGGAGGGCGGGGAAGTGCTGGAAGTCATGTGTGCATGCACGGGGCGGGGGAAGCGGGGTCGCGTGTGCAGGTGGCGGGGGAGCATGGGGGAGTCACGCGGGCATGCGCAGGGGCGGGGGAAGATTGCGCACACATGCACGAGGGTGGTGGAGTGTGGGGGGGTCGCAAGTGCATTGCATTATGGGTGTGGATGCACCCGCGCTTTCGGCACATGACGACAAAAAGGTTAGCCATCACTGATGTTAGAAATAATATACTTTAAAAATGCATTCAATTTGGCAAACAGTGTAGCCTTTGGAAATCTGCTATATTTCTCTTACACTGACTTCAACACAGACATGCCCCTCCCCCCATAAATGAACACAGAAATAAATAGAATCCCCAGGAAATTTAGTTTTAGTTCTTATCTTATCAGCCAGATTTAACTTTACAGAAAACAATCTATTATGTGCTGCTAGCTGCAGAGGCAGAGCAGGTAAAAATGAAGCATTTTCACTAACGTATATCCCAGCAATTTTTCTTAGCCTGTGCTATGATTATTTCCAAGTAGCAACATTTCCAGAAATTGATTAATATTTAGAATTCAAATAAAAAATTAATATAGTTCCTTCCAGATCATAACTTTGAGAGATCATAATTAATCTTAGAAGAATTATAGGGATTAGACACAAGATTAATATTGATTTGAAAAATCTATTTATTTATTTATTTATTTATTTATTTATTTATTTATTTATTTATTTAAATTTCTATACCGCCCTTCTCCTGAAGGACTCAGGGCGGTGAACAGCCAGGAGATAAAACACATAAATACAAAAAATTTAAAATGAATTAAAAACGAATTAAATAATTTGGCTGAATTTAAAATACCCCATAATTTAAAACAAATTAAAATTTACATTTAAAAATTTACATTTAAAAAGGGGAGATGATTTAGGCCAGGCCAGCTTGATGGAATAGGAAAGTCTTAAGCGCACAACGGAAGGTGCGCAGATCCGGGATCATCCGTATCTCCGGGGGGAGCTCGTTCCAGATCGTAGGTGCCCCCACAGAGAAGGCTCTCCCCCTAGGGGCCGCCAGTCGACATTTTTTGGCCGACGGCACCTGGAGGAACCCCTCTCTGTGGGAGCGTACTGGCCGGTGGCAGGCTATTTGTGGTAGCAGGCGGTCCCGTAGATAACCAGGTCCTAAGCCATTTAGTGTTTACAGGATTAATAGTAAAAGTCGATGTGAAGAAAATCCTTGGAAATATGATTTCCCAGAAATGCCTCCTTTACTTTTTCTCAAAATAAATCTGAAAGAAGACATTGGCCAACCATTGTAACTTGGGTCATTAAACAAATGGTTATAAGTGGAGGACTGCCTATAGCCACTGTGCAGAGGAAGCAGCATAGCTGCTCCGTAATAAAAATGGAGGGCTCCTTTGCTACAAAAAGGAGAAAATTCCAGGAGGTGTGAGGAGGGTCCTCCTTCCAATGGAAAACAGTACTCCAGAAAAAATAGAGTAGTCTTAGTGTTAATTAATAAGTTCATCTTCCCAAAACTCACATGAGCTTCGCATGGGATGCACTAACTGATTTCCAGTCAGCCCTGAATTTTGCATGAGCTCAGGACAGGACCCCAAAAAAAAGAATCCATATTTGACAGGAACTGATGGCCGCTTCAAAGATATCTAATTTACAAGGAAGCCCTTGCTAAAAAGCTCCTTCAAAAACATCAAAGTAGAATCTTGTTTGCCTTCTCAGAAAGGTGACTGAACAGCGCCAACGCCAAATACATTGTTAAATTGAACAACTCCTCTGAATATGAAAGAAATATTTAATAGTTGTTTTCCTTTAAGACAGAACTCACTTCATCTATCCCTTCTTTTGTGCAGAGATAAGTCCTACATTCCCCCCCGCCCCTTTTCTTCTTTGCAAAATTCTTGAGGGAAAGATCCATTGGCTTCCATGTGATTTGCCCGTAGATATATCATAGGATTTTGATGTACGTGGCAAGGTGTGTCATACATCCCATAGCATGATATCACAGTCATTGTTTGGCTATATTGAAGACTTTACTGTGTCACTCCAGGTGGCAGACTTGTGCTATTTTTTCTCTCTCAGACTTCTAAATGTTTCTGTTTTATGCACAAGATAATTCTTGGGGTGGCACATTGAACAAAGTAGAAGTGTAGTTAAGTTGAATAATAAATTCAGATCTAGAAAAAAAAACTTCAATAAACACATTTATGTTGAATGGGGTAGTAAGTAACTTACTCCATCCCAAAAGGTAAGAATCACTGTTTCCTTATATATCAATGTCCTATTATCTACGATTTTGCTATTATTGACATGGCCTTGGTTTTGCATTCTTCTGAGCTCATCTCCTAACAAATGCTCCTTGAGATTGTACTTTGATTCTTTTTCCTATAAAAGCAGATAGTTATAGCTGTGCAAGTCTTATAGACTAGCATCTCAATATTTATTACTTCTCCAAATATCATGTGTGTTGACTGGGAAATTACTCAGTGGCTGTAATTTTGGTTTTGTATCCCCCAGAAATGACTGAATTACAAACATCTGTCTGTAATGCTTGTTCTTGGCATGGTGACATCAGGGTCACCCACCATGGGAAACTTGAAGTCTGGAGGCAGAATTGTTGAGAGGTTGGGAAAGCTAGGTTCATCACTCATTCTTTTCCTTCCTCCCTCCCTCCCACTGTCTCTCCTTGAGGTGTTAATGTATATATTATATAGCATTGTGGACACATGCATCTGCATATGCTTTCTGGTTCTTAATCACAACTTATGGACCATGGAGTTGAAAGGCCTTAGATGAATCAGGATGCAGTGCTATGCGGTATATACAACGTTGGGGCCCAGGGAGCTGAACCAGGGAAATGAGTTTAATGATCACGATATATACAATGTTCATATGTATGGATATTACTTCTGTCAGTGATAACATTGAGGCAATCAAAATTAGAGGTTTGTTTCATTGCCACTTCCTCTCTATTACAATTAAAAATTACCCAGAATGAGAAATTACCACTGAACCTGCAAGTTCACAAAAACTGGGGTCTCACCAAACTATAATTTTTAATGTGAGATCAGTACATTAAAACACAGAGGAGTCACATTAATAGCAATAGCATAGCATTTAGAGGGTGATTGGGACATTGATCCTGCAGAGGTGCTCAAAGGCCTGGGACTCCTCCCACTGTGGTGAGAGAACAGTGGCGGCCAGCTGTTCTTTCCACATGGTTCTACCATCTCCTTTACCATCTTTATTATAGAACTTTATTGGACCCCACCCGGATTCCAGTTCCATTTGGTCTTCTTAGTGGATGTATTTGGCAGCTGAGCTAACTGCACTGCGAGATGCCCCCCTCTCGCAGACGTGGCCCTCCACATTATCGAGGGCCTACCTCAAGGACGGGTTTTGGGACCCGGAGAGGTGGCATGTTTCAAAGCGGGAATTGAGGGGTTTTTTAATTAGGGCTTTTAATAATTTTTTAAGAGGAACTGGGAGGGTGACCAAGGAGGATGGGGGGGGTAATCCACCAAGGTCGGGGCCGAGCCCGACACAGGGTAACGGTTTGGAGGGTGCTGGACGAGGGATTGGGGAGGGGATGGCGGGCTATCTTAATGAGGGATGTACCATCAGCACGGTGGATGGGAGGGGCAGATATGGCGGGAGCAGGGGACCATATCATGTGTCGGGGGTGCACACTTGCTACTTGAGAGCAATTGCGCGCCCCGGTCCCCAAGGCTCCTCTCGGATACTAGGTGGCACAGTTACTCAGGACCTGGGCATCCGACTGATGCTGTGCAACACCAGGTCCGTGGTAAATAAGGCCCCCCTCATTTACAATCTTATTCAAGAGGGGGGAGTGGACCTTGCGGGTATTACGGAGACCTGGTTGGGCCCGGAGGGAGGGATCCCTCTAGTTGAGATGTGCCCACCAGGCTTCAGAGCATTCCATCAGCCGAGGGCCCAGGGGAGGGGAGGGGGGATGGCGGTTATTATTAAAGAAGGTCTCGGTCTGAGGGAGACCACTGTGCCACAGATTGCCAGATGTGAGTCCTTCTTTGTGAGATGGGGTCATGGGGTTCAGATGGGCTTGTTGTTTACGTACCTGGCTCCCTGCCACATGGCAACAGCCCTGCCTGAGCTACTCGATGTGATAGCCACGGTGGCAGTTGATACACCCAGGCTTATGGTCATGGGTGATTTCAACTTGCCGTCTGTTGGTGAGACGTCAGAGATAGCTCAGGAGATCATGGCTTCCATGACGGCCATGGACCTGACCCAGTTAGTTCATGGCCCCAGTTAGTTCATAGGGGGGGCCACACACTGGACTTGATTTTTGTCTCTGGCCAGTGGTTGACTGGTCTTGTTATAGGGGATATAGACATGAAACCCTTGTCATGGTCAGATCACTCACTCCTTCGTCTGGACCTTTTAACCGCGACACCCCGCCGCAGGGAGGCGGAGCCAATTAGATGGGTCCGCCCCAGGCGCCTGATGGATCCTGATAGGTTCCAGATGGAGCTTGGGCCATTTCCTGAGGATCTGGCACACGACTCGGCTGAAGACCTGGTGGCTGCCTGGGATCGGGCGGCTGGTGGGGCCTTGGATCGAGTCGTGCCTTTGCGGCCTCTGACCCGGTGCCAATCCCTCATGGCTCCCTGGTTTACCGAGGAGCTGAGGGAAAAGTGCCTGGAGAGTTGTTGGAGGGCCAGTCTCGCTGAATCTGACCGAACACTGGTAAGGTCGCATATTAAGACCTACCTAGTGATGATAAAGGCGGCAAAGTTTAATTACTTTTCCGCTCTTATTGCATCATCAGAGAATCGTCCGGCCACCCTGTTCAGGGTGACCCGCTCCCTGCTCTACCCGGAAGCGCGGAAGGACCTCCTGGAAGGCAGGGCTGAGGATTTCGGACAATATCTGTATGACAAAATCACTCAGATCTGGGGGGATTTGGACTCTGACTGGGTAGATTCGGGCAGAGTGGTGAGGAATAGTCTTGAGAATGTTATCTGGGAAAAGTTTGACTCTGTGACCCCTGATGACGTGGACAGGATTCTGGGGAGACTTAGTGCGGCCACATGTTTACTGGATTCGTGTCCCACCTGGTTAGTACTGGCTTCCCAGGAGGTTACACGAGGCTGGCTCCAGGGAATTATTAATGCTTCGTTGAGTGAGGGTTACTTCCCCACGGCCTTGAAAGAGGCAGTGGTGAGGCCTCTCCTCAGGAAGCCTTCCCTGGACCCGGCAGTGTTAGCCAACTATTGTCCTGTCTCCAACCTTCGTGGCGAAGGTTGTTGAGAGTGTGGTCACGCGACAGTTTCTGCAGTACCTGGAGGAAACGTCTTATCTAGATCCATTCCAGTCGGGTTTCAGGCCCGGGCACAGCATGGAAACGGCGTTGGTCGATGATCTCTGGAGGGCTCGGGACAGGGGTTATTCCTCTGTTCTGGCCCTGTTAGACCTCTCAGCGGCTTTTGATACCATTGACCATGGTATCATGCTGCACCGGTTGGAAGAGTTGGGGATAGGGGGCACCGTGCTACGGTGGTTCTCTACCTTTCTCTCAGACCAGTCGCAGTTCGTGTTGGCAGGGGGGCAGAGATCGACCTCAAGGCCTCTTATATGTGGAGTGCCTCAGGGGTCAGTCCTCTCGCCCCTTCTGTTCAACATTTATGTGAAGCCGCTGGGTGAGATCATCCGTGGCTTTGGGCTGAAGTACCATCAGTACGCTGATGACACCCAGCTGTACATCTCCACCCCAGGCCACCCCAACGATGCCCTTGAAGTGATGTCCCAGTGCCTGGAGGCTGTGCGGATCTGGATGGGGAGGAACAGGTTCAAGCTCAACCCTTCCAAGACTGAGTGGCTGTGGTTCCTGGCATCCCGATATAGTCGGTTGACTCCATCACTGACTATCACGGGCGAGTCTTTGGCCCCCACGGAGAGGGCACGCAATCTGGGAGTCCTCCTGGATACGCAGCTGTCCTTGGAGGAACATCTGACGGCTGTAGCCAGGGGGACCTTCTGTCAGGTTTGCCTGATTCACCAATTGCGGCCCTTTCTTGATCAGGATTCCCTATGCACAGTCACTCATGCCCTCGTCACCTCGCGCCTGAACTACTGCAACGCTCTCTACATGGGGCTTCCCTTGAGGAGCACCCGGACGCTCCAACTGGTCCAGAATGCGGCCGTGCGGGTAATCACGGGAGCCGCCTGGCGCTCCCACATAACACCGCTCCTGCGTAAGCTGCACTGGCTCTCAGTGGTCTTCTGGGTGCGCTTCAAGGTGTTGGTTACCACCTTTAAAGCGCTCCATGGCATAGGACCTAGTTATCTTTGCGACCACCTGCTGCTACCGATGACCTCCCACTGACCTGTGCGCTCCCACAGAGAGGGCCTCCTCAGGGTGCCATCAGCCAAACAATGTAGGCTGGTGATCCCCAGGGGGAGGGCTTCTCTGTGGGGGCACCTACCCTCTGGAATCAGCTGCCCCCAGAGATAAGGAGAATCCAAGACCTGGGTGCCTTCCGCCGTGCCCTTAAAACTTTCTTTTTTCAGCAAGCCAGGCTGGCTTAACATATTTTTTAACATATTTTTAATTTTTAATTGGTTTGTTATCTTAAATTGGGGCCAAATTAATATATATCCTTTTAATTGTTTTTTAATGTTTGTATTGTATGTTTTTAATCTGGCTGTACACCGCCCTGAGTTTCTCGAGAAAAGGTGCAGTATATAAATTTGAAATAAAATTTAAAAAAAATAAAAAATATATACACAGTGCTTTACAGTGCTTTACGTAAATATATACACAGTGCTTTACAGTGCTTTACGTAACCCAAGCAGTATACAGAGTCAGCATATTGCCCCCAACAATCTGGGTCCTCATTTTACCCACCTTGGAAGGATGGAAGGCTAAATATCTTGAGCCTGGTGAGATTTGAACTGCTAAATTACAGGCAGCCAGCAGAAGTAGCCTGCAGTAGTGCACTCTAACCACTGCGCCACCGTGGCGTTTAATTTAAATTAAATCAAAATTTAATTTTTGTTCTATTTTTACTTAGTCTTTGGCTGGTTGCCCATCAAATAGCATGTATGCCCTTGATCTATTGCAAGTGATCTTTCTGTGATAGAGTAATAGAGCTTCAAGGAAAGAATAGCATAATTTTGTAGATGCACTGCTTTTAGACACAGTACTCTTTGTTCTTACCTGGAAATTAGCTCCCCATACGGGAACTCAATGCAGACATAGAGAGGCTGGGGTTCTTAATATGCAAATACAACTCCAGTGCATCTGATTTTGGAGACTCTTGAAATAGTAAGAGATTCAAGTCTGAATCTGATTTTATTCATTTCCAATAGCTCAACAAAATTAGCATATGGGATCCATGGAACTTCTGTTCCTGTTAAATCTATTTACATTGCTATCTGTAATCATTCTTTTCTATAACAGGGAAATTCTGCCATACATGTAGCATATTTCTTTCTGATATTTATAGCATGAGCATTCTATTAATATAACTGAATATATTTGTTTAAACCTCCAGGGAAGCATCTAACCATCTGCTGAGAATAATGCAATAATTTTCCATTAAACAAATATTTGCTCTTTTCTTACATTTAATTCCATATTCAGGGCCCACATATGAGAAGAAAAGTGGAATTTGGCAGGAATTGAAAGAAAGGAGGTATATTAGCACAACATAAAAAGAAGGAAACACTCTGAACTATGACAACCTATCCCTACTCCAAGTCTCCAATGATGTACTTCTCGCCACTGTAACTGAGCTTCCATCTTGCTGCTAATCGTCCTCTTGTCTTTCCTTCTAGTAGATAGCTGGAGAGACCGGGTTTCTCTTTCTAGCATGTTCCTCTTACAATTCAGGGCTGCAATTGGAAAGACACATATGTGTGATGTAATTATAAACATTAATCATATCTTTAAATAAATTTGCTTAAAACATGTTTAGATTACCATTATCCTAAGATTATATTAGGCTAGACTTCATTACGGTCACAGTCAGAAAAAAAAAGTATATGATTAAGCAGTACATAACCATTAACCATTAAGACTCATAGTAGGTGGAGTTTACACGCCACATAACAAAACTCAGCAGCACTTAAAGAAAACATGTCTGTGTTGCTTAATAGGTGATGTAAGTAAAATGAGTAAGAATACCCTGGGAATTTTGAGAAAAGGAGGAAAATCAATTGCAAAGGCATGTTCCTGTAGAACTGGCTGCATAACAAAACACAGGCTGTAGGTTTTCTTAAATAACAGAATCATAACATTTTGCACCTGCCTCATAAAGACACCACGGTTTGACCAGATTTTCTTGTACTTTCCTCCTAACTGTGTACTTGTGGTTAAAATGAGCCAAGGATAAAGCTCTTCTGAATTCATGTTGCCATCTCATGGTAGAAATCTAATTGAACTAGGCAAAACTGTAATAACTTAAGAACAGCTGGAATGAACTGTGTATCTGGATTAAGATAAAAAAACTTCATTGCTGAGGCTGACTTCTGTGCCCTTTGGGATACATAATCCTGATGGGCATTTTGGGCTCCGAAAGCTTGTGAAACCGCCCCTAGGTATTTAAAGGTTGAGACTTGTTGGGTGGTGAGCTGTTCTATTTGATGATATGGGATGTTTGGAAAATATGAGGATCTTAGACTTGGAATAGTACTATACAGCCTCATTGCAGTGAAGTAGAAGACTATCCAAGCCTCTTTTACATATCTTCACTTTTCTTGGCAGTTAATCCACATTCAAAACAACAAAATAAAGCATCAATGCTAGCACAAAAGAAGAAAAGCTGTTGAAATCATTTAATGATTACAATAAAAGAAGTGCAAAAGATTCAGAGCTAGCTGCTAATTTTTAACCTGTCTTGTTGAAGAGTTGGAAACAGAGGAAGGATTGTGCTATAATGAAACGTCTGCAAGAAAATCACTACGCTCAGAGAGCACCAATGACCCCACAGCTATACATTATCCTATGAACATTATATTAAGACATGAAGTGAGGATCAAGGTGACTGTGAAGGGAATTTCCCGCTATGCAGGAAAATGCAAGGACTGACTCCTTTCAATTGCATTACTAATTACAATCTCTAAACCAGGGATGGGCAAGGTCCATTTCTAGGTCACCTGTGAAGGAGTCAACCAACCCAGTTAAAAAGGACAAGGTGACTGTAAAAGCTAGTCTTCCTTGCCACCAGCCCGTCTCGCAGAACAGGTGCCAAGCCCCAGAACCAGACAGAAAGGGACAATCCCACAACAGACCTGTCTGACCAACTGGAACTAAGCAAGTTCTTGTCCCCAACTCTGTTGCCACAAGCCCTTTCCTCCCAGTGTCAAGGGATTGCCTGAACTGGAGGCCCCAACAATCTGGGTCCTTATTTTACCCACCTCGGAAGGATGGAAGGCTGAGTCAACCTTGAGCTGGTGAGATTTGAACTGCCAAATTGCAGTCAGCCAGCAGAAGTAGCCTGCAGTACTGCACTCTTAACCACTGCGTCACCGTCTAGTCATTAGAGGGTTTCTCTCCCTCTCTCCCTCCCTTCATCTCCATTAGTTAGTGGCACTAAATTTGGGGGGCCATATATATCTCCATCTGATTCTTTTGTGAGTGGAATCTGATCAAGCACAAGAATACATTAATTGAATTGCTATCCTGGCAAATAAAACTCCACAGAAGTGCAGTTTGAAATTTAACTGGTATGGTATTCCTGATAGAAGTTCCAGCCAAAAAATCAATGCACTTGTCTTTAATTTCCATGTTCGGTCCAGAATATGTTACCACCTGACTTGCTCAATGTCATATGGGACAGCCAATAGATAATTCCACAGCAGATAAACATTGAAAAAGCACATCTTGACCAAGAACATTAAAAAGCAAGCATCCAAGTCTTCAAAGTTGCCAATGTTGAGCCACATGCATCATATGTGCAGGAACAAAACTGTCCCCAGACCTTGTCTATTAGAAGTACCCTCCTGATTTCCTTGAAGACTTTCACCCTTTTGTTTCTGCACTTCTGCAGATGGGCCTTTCCTGATCCTATATTAGGAAAATGGTGCCAATCCATAACTTCAAAAAACCAAACCCCTTCTTCAAAAATGGCAATAACAATAATAAAAAGCATAAAATCCCAGTTGTACATTAACTTTGGAGATACCCTAAGAAAGTTCAGCAGCAGGCCACGTATTTAGGCCATAGGTAGTCCTCCATTTACAACCATTCATTTAACAACCATTCAAAGTTACAACAGCACAGAAAAAAGTGACTTGGAACCATTGCAGCGTTGCAAAGTCATGTGAACAAAATTTGGGCATTTGGCAACTGGCAGGTTTTTACGATGGTTGCAGCATTGCAGAGTCATATGACCTTCATTTGTGAACTTCCCAGGGGGCTTCCAGGTAAAATCAATGGGGGAAGGTGGACTCACTTAACGAACATGTAATTCATTTAATAACAGCAGCAGAAAGGTCATATGTTCAGGGGCTTACTTAATGATTGCATTGCTTAGTGATGGAAGTTCTAATACCAATTGTAGTCATTAGTTGAGAACTACCTGGATTTTTGCCTTGCCACTGCACTCTTATCATAATGGCTCAAAACAGGCCCAAGTGGAAGAGGTGAGGAATAAGGGTTAGTTTACCAATCCAAGATATTTTGCCACTTGAGTGGGCAACTGAAAGCAATTTTTAAAATTTATATCCCACCTTTATTAAATATTTTAATTTAGAATGCTAGAGTGAGTCCTGTCTTTCTCTCATCCCCTTCCCCCAATTCTTAGAATTGCAATTTTATGAATATTTTCCTGGGATTGAGTTCCACTCAATTCAGGGATACATCTGAGTAGATCTAAATAGAATTGCTTTGTCCTCACTCATTTTTGCTCCTGGGCTGATACAACTATTCTGCCACCTCAAGGAGTAAGAGAACCCTCAGATTTAAATAAAAATCATTTATCCTTCAATTGGGTGTCACAGATACATCCATATAGTTTTCATGGCAACAGTAGAGAAATGGCTTGCTGCTGTCTTCCGAAATTTTTCTGTCTATTTTTATTGCTCAGTCAAGCAAACAACTCTGGTATGATATCTCTCGTCCAATTCTGCTTGGTCTTCAGTCTAGAAAAGATCAGCCAGGTGTTGCCAGGTTCCCCTCTCCAAAAAAGGTGAGGATGGACAAGGAAAAAAAAAGATTTTAAAATGAGGGGAAAGTAAAAAGACACATGGCAAGGAGGGCAGTATGAAAAAAAATGAGGAAGAACCAAAGAAAAATAGACAAATAACAAAGGAAAGAGGAAAATTGCAAAGTCCCCAATGGAAAAAACAGACAGAGCCAAAAATGGGAAGGAAAGAAAGAACAGAAAAAAATGGTTTCTTTGCTTTACATACCTTTTACTCTATTGTCAGCATCCTGATTTCTCAACGGCAGTCATACAAAAGGAGCACCCCAAGCAAAATGGCAGACAAATGGGTTTCTTTCCACCCGGCTAGATGATAGGAAACTGACTGCACTAGGAAGAGTTACGCTATCACAAGGATGCAATGCAGGTAGTTCTCGAGATACGACTGTAACGGAGCCTGCTCATTAAGACTGCATGTTGCAACAGTCCTTAGGGGAGGCATTCTCACTTGCCTGGTCTCCCCAATGAATCGGTAAATGCATGTGCTAGTCATTAAATGAAGTATGGGATGCCTCGGGTGCAGTGGTGGGTTTCAAAAATTTTTGCTACCAGTTCTGTGGGTGTGGCTTGGTGGGCATGGCATGGCTTGGTGGATGTGGCTTGGTGGGCATGGCAGGGGAAGGATACTGTAAAATCTCCATTCTCTCCCCAATCCAGGGGAAGGTTACTGCAAAATCCCCATTTCTTCCCCATCAGCTGGGACTTGGGAGGCAGAGAACAGATGGGGGCAGGGCCAGTCAGAGGTGGTATTTACCAGTTCTCCGAACTACTCAAAATTTCCGCTACCGGTTTTCCAGAACTGGTCAGAACCTGCTGAAACCCACTTCTGCTCGGGTGGGGTGGGGGGCCCTTAGAGCTGTAGGATGGGCTCAGGCCCGCCTGCCCAGCCCTCCTAAGGTGTTCCCCACACCAGAAGACAACCCGTGTTCTGCTTCCTGGCCCTTGGGTCCCCACAGGCCTTTTCTCACTCCCACCAGGTTCTTACCATAGGCTTAATTCCCCACCCCCAGACCAAACACCCTCCTCACTTGTCTTTGAAGTCCTCTAAGGTCTTCAGATTGCTGCAATGGATTGTTTCTTTGTGTGATTGAATGGGGCGATTCCAGAAGCAGCCCCCATTTTATCCCACCCCCCAAAATGGTGGCCTCATTCGGGTCACCGCTGTATGGCCAAGAGACAAACAGCTTTATTTTGCTGCCTTGATGAGGTCTACACAGCACTGTGCAGACCTTGTTAAGCAGCAACACAAAACAGTTTGGGACCTGCCATTTCCTCCCTGCCCAAAAGTGGATGGGAGAAAATGATGGCCAGGTTGTGGTCACTGCTGCACGGGCCAGGGACACGTGGCCTGCCCTCTTTCCCCAACATGGAGCCCAGAAACTTCAAAAGGTAAGTGTGATGGATGTGTGAGGTTCAGGCCCAAGTGCTGTGTGTCCTGGAAGGATGGGTGGGGTGAACAATCATAAATATGAACCAGTTGCCAAGCATCTGAATTTTGATCACATGAACCATGGGGATGCTGGAAAGATCATAACCGAAAAACGGTCATAAGTTACTTTTTTCAGTGCTGTTGTAACTTTGAACAGTCACTAAACGAGTTGTCAAGGACTACTTGTACTGTGAAGTACTTTACAGCAAATGGGCAGAATGCAGCCCAAACATATTGCAATGGGTTTGACACCAGCCAAGAATAATGTTGTCTCCATCATTATCTGTCTCTTTCAAACTTCTATGGAAAAATGTTAAGTTGCATATATGTAGCTTGGAGAAGATTAAGAAAAGACTTGACAGTTGCTTTCAAATATGCAGAAGGATAGTAGCAGAAAAAGGAGAAGATTTCCAAAGGGCTGGATTATAGTAAATGAGCTGAGACTGCAAAGCTGCTGGTTTTGGCAAATTTAGGAGAAACTTTCTAATGATAAAAATAGCATAAGAGTGGAATCCCAGAGAAGGTGGTGAGTTTTCCTTTGGTGGAATTCTTGAAGTAGGCTTGTATCTTTCATTGAGGAACTTGTATCGAGAGAATGTTAATTAGATGAATATAAAATCTTTTTGGTAGATACAGTAGGCAGGCAGGCAGGATGGCACATCATAACCTGATGATTTTGGCTCATGAAGGGCACTAGACAATAAGTTTGACCTGTGTTCATGCTTTCACATTATGCTCATGCAGACAAATGTTTTACAGGGATCTGTTGTCTTTTTTTGGGAGGGGGGGAACGGTCTTGTAGCTTTTGTGTTTAATAAATTTGATATAAAGTTCAAGAATGAGTTTAATTCATACCAAGAACAAATGGGTAGATTTCTGCAGATCAGTTTTCTTTTAAAGGAACAAAAACTTGCCATGTTGTTTATCTGGTCACTTGGTTACACTGTTCCACACTCCCATGTCTGCTGTTCTTACAAAGCATTTATTTTGATTACAAAGTTTATAGTGCCCCGAGACTTCAAGCACTCCATCACAAATGGACTTTCTCTTTGTAAATATTGTGTGACATCATGCTTGCTCAATAGTTTTGGAAGGTAGATGAACTTACTTTTATCTTTCTGTTATTGGAATTGACAACTAAGAACTTGGTAAATGTTTGTCTCTGGTAATTTTTCTTTTCCAAATCAGGAGTTTTAAATTATTTTTTTTTCAGTTTTGATAAAAGTGATTGCTATATTATTGTGATTGTCTGAATTTTCTATTTTGTTAGAAAATTCACCTATGAGGTAATACATACAACTCTGTTTTACACTATAAATTATATCTAATTGCTCTTTTGGGGAATAAATTTTAGAGTTGTTAGAAAGCTTTATAAAGAGCAATTCAACACTAGGAAATGTCAAGAAGAGACAAAGGCAGTTTGGTATTTCAAATTATGCCCATGAATCTGAAAAGTAAATGTTCTTCAGATATTATTTTGAAATCCTAAATGAGTCTTGAGACAGTACAGCTTGTACTTATACTGCCATTTGTAATAGTTAGTGTACTCTCCTCATCTAATTGGTTTCCCTCAGGTGTTCAAAATGTCTTCTTTTGGCAGATCTATCTCCAGAAATTAACAAGAAAAGAGAACAGTGAGTAACCACCTTCTTTGTGTGAAAATCTGGGGCAAGAGTAGGTATAGAAGAGCAATCCTTCCTCTGCACCACACTTGACCTTCCTGTTTAAAAAGCCTTGAAATTTTGGAGGAAAGGAAATGGAGCAGAGAACACTGCAAGATTTGCCTCTTAAGAAAACCCCAGGCTGTTTAAGAATTGCAGTCTTTGGGAGTTATAAAGGTTCTGAACTCCCTTTAAGATGGGGAAAATATGCACAGTGATAACAAGCTGTAAATATATGAGATTTTAGATCCGGCCAACATTAGCATGGAGATACAGTGTGGAGTTTGTAGAACATTTTCTAGGCTTACCATCTCTTCCCTGCACTGCCTAAAATGCAGTGCCATGTAAGGTTTTTTTTATTGTTATGAGAAATTTAATTGCAGTGGCATGTAGATTAAGGAATCAGCCATTTTTTTTCATCTCCAGGCATGTCCAGGCATAAGCAGGACCTAATAGAATGAACTTTCTTCTCACCAAGGTGAGGTAATATTGCTGTAAGCCACCATAAAGCATACATATCCATGGCAAGGAGATATCTCCTCTGAGACACAATAACTTTGGGTAAAGCGATTCATGTTACCTTACAACCACAGTTGAGTTTACAGTCAGAATTCAATAATGGATTGCCTCAAAAATACATCAGTCCTCTAACATGCTATTTGGCATCTTTTCACATGCAACTAATGCAGCGCTGTGATGGATGCAGCACCACAAGGCTTGGAAGTTAATTTGATTAACCATCGGCTCATCTCCTCCTCCAGAAGAAATGCAGTGGTGACAGCTTTGGAACTGCAAAACCTATTGATGGAAACTCCTGTCTTGTTCTGCCTCCTAACTTTTGGCATTTCTCCCCTCCTGTGGTCAACATGCGGTGGCATCTTGCTACTATCTTTCCTTTTGGTTATTTCCCCAGCCCAGCTCTTGCTCCCTGAAGAAATCAAGCTGATAAAGGAAAAATGAGGGCAGCGGTGGAGTGATATGTGGCTGTCATTTGGGGTGCTTTTGGAGTGGTATGTACTTGGAAGTGCTGGCCAGCTCAATAGGAGAATGAAGGGCAGCAGGGATGATATAAAACTGAAGGTTTGAGAAGGAAAGCTGGTAGCTTGATAGAATGGCACCATTAAATAAGAGACTCTTACATCTCCAAAACTGGAAACATCCCCTTAGAAGATTGCTAAACATGATATAAAGCCTGCTGTTTATTTATTATGCTGATTGTTTTGACTGATGTGCCAGTAGATGTCATTAGATTTGCTTGGTTTGACCTATTGTTTGGATGCTTTCCATGCAATTTCTTTCCTGACTAAAGCAAGAACTGGGAGGTCCTCATTCAAGTTGGCTCCAGTCTATACTTTATTAATAGAAAAGTATGAGATTAATTGGCCTAAGTAAATATAAGAGTGAAACTGTTTCCTACTATACTTTCTTTTATCAGCTTGATAGTTTATAATGAAATAAACACTATTCTTCAGACAATATTTAATTTTAATATTTAGGCCCACTTATCCATTTAAAACCACTATTTTAAAAGGCTGTCTGGGAAATTAGTACATGTAGTTATTGCTAAATGCTGGCCTCATTTAGTGGTAATTTGAAATCAGGATTTTTTTCCCCTCCAAAAATTTTGCACAATAAAACTAGCAATGAGATCATATCTCTCATTTGATTGTTCCACATTCAATGCCTTCATGTTTTCTATCACATTGATTTCAATAAATACAGGTTTCTGAAGATTTAAAACTTAATTTAGATTTCTCTTGGCTTCTGATATTAATATTTTTCTTTTTTTTCATATAAAAGGAAAGATGGCATAGCTGGTACTTGAGGGGCAATGCTATTAATACTTGATGAGAAATCTTTACTACAGTGCTGTTTTAGTTTTCAGGAACTTTTAATGAGAAAGCATGTTCTTACATGATATTAAATAGGCAAGACTTGAAAGCAGATGAAAAAGATAGGATGATAACAATTTCAATGCACCATTTCCATGTGAGCTCTTTTAGGCCGTATCTGCATATGTTATCCTTGAAAATTTAACTAGACCTTATCTAGTATTAAATGCATTGCATTGCAATATTTCAATATAACATCTGCTTACATGTATGGAAAACAGTGTTACAGATTATTGCATTAGTTAGTTTGCTGCAAAATTCCCAAAAGGTGTTATCTAAAGCATCACGCTGTAGCTCCAGAGCATCTTCCATTCTTTTGGTATCCAGGCTCTGATTTTTAAAACAAATCTTCTGGAATCACTTCAAACCAAAACTAGCTTCTAGCTGCTGCCATGCTGTAGTTTCTTCATAAACTGTCAGGAAAGGCAGGAAATCCGTTTGTGCTGGACATTTACAGCTTTTATTCTGGAGAGCTCTTGAGTCTATATCAGTATTTTTCACATTTAGCAATTATTTTAAGATGCATGGACTTCAAATATCAAAATTTCCCAGCCAACATGCTACCTGGGGAATTCCGGAGTTGAACTTCACACAACCTGAACATGCCACGTTTGAAAAATACAGGTCTACATAGCTGAAGAAAGAAATGTCATGTCTGAGAAGGTAAGGTGAGACTTCCTTTCTCCAAATCTCTCCTTTTAGTATCATCTGGCTTGAAAAAGGCTTTGGGGCAGAAAGTACACCCACTGGATCAGAACCAGCTTCCTGCTGTGGAGCTAACAGGTAATCTTTCCTTATCCAAAACACCGTGTGTGTCCTTTTTAATTTCAGAATGCCATTAATTCTAATTAGGGGGTAGGTTTTTTAGGAGGGGGCCCTTCTGTAGGTGAATAAAACATTCTATGCATGCTCACAACCACCCTTTGCTATGCGCAGAAAGGAAGACGTTTTGAAATCCAAACACGGTATATTATGTTGGTGGGGGTGATGGACAGAGGCCAGTTTGCCATCAAAGTAATAGGCATGAACTGTGAATGGTATGCCACAGTTCTGCAAAAACGATTAGAAAAAACAACCACCACCAAATCAAACTCCACCCAAGCCAGAAGACATAACGGGAATGAATATTTTTGTCTAGAGGTACTGCGGTCCTATTGGTTTGGATATTCAAGGCAGAAGGTTTCCCCTGCTTCTTCATAAAGCGTTTGTCTACCATAACAAAGGTCATAAATATTGGCTTTCCCCCTCAGGATAGAACTTGATGGCGTCACTTCAGCTAAGGATAGCTTTCCCTGGCTTAGCGCTTCGCTTCATGGGGATGCCGCACATGCACCTCAGCTGTTGTCGTGACAAACCCAAGCCGGCTTTCCCCCCCCCTTCCATGGCCAAATCCCCCCTCCCCCAAAACAACCGGCGAGCTGATTCAAGGGATGCTGCCGGGAGTTTTAAGCCCATCCCCCCCTCCCTTTCAGTCGCCCTCAGAGCTTTATATGGTCTGCGTGCCATCCCGCAAGCATCACCGGCCGGTCCGCCTCTTGAGGCTAATCGCTCCACTTCGGTTGCTATCGCGTTGTTTTCCCTCCCCGCCTTTGCTATCAGCCGATTGGAGGCGGAAGGTGGCTGGGCGAGAGAAGAGCGGCATGCAGGGAGTCACCCGCTTATTTTGGATGGCCTGAGGGCAGCTTATATCTCGAGGAAGGCACGCACCTATATACGTCTGTGCCTATCGTCGCGCGTGCCATTCCTGGAGCTCAGTCAACAAGTCCCTTGAAGGGTGGGTGAGAAACTAAGGCGAATAAGCACCAGCCCTGCCGCACCAATTGCACAACCTTTCACGCCTGAGCTCAGGGACTTATATTAGCGAGCCCCGAGGAGAGAGAGCTTCCCCCGTACTGGTCTCTCTTTCCCGCTGCTGCTCCTCGCCCGCCTGCCTCTTGGTGGGGATCCTTCTACCAGCGAAGGCTTGTGGGTAACGAGGAGGAAGCCATCGCTGTAGTAGTAATCATGCCGCCGCCGCTGCTAAAATAATTTAAGCTTGTAATTGCAATTAAAGGAGGGGGGGAGGAGGAGAAGGAGGCAGAAGCTTCAATCACTCGTTCGGCCGACGAAGCGGCAACTAGCAGAGGTCAGCGCGGGGCAGCCCACTCCCTTGAGAGAAACGCCTCCAGAGAGAGAAAGACCCAGCGAGGCGGGCCCAGCCGCCTCCCTCCCATCCTTCTAGCCACAGAGGAAGAGGAGGAGGGAGGAAGTCGGGCGCCGCCGCCGCCGCTTTCCCTCCCTCCCTCCCTTGTCTTCTCCCCGACGGGTAGTGAGTGACCTGGTGCAAAATGGCCGAGGCAGCGTGGGGGGCTCGGTCATAACTTGCCTTCCTTTCCCGCCTCGTCGCTGCAGAAGAAGAGACCAAGGAGAGAAACAGGAAGGCCGCGGCGGGGCTTCCCGAGGCGGCTTCCCTTTCCCTTCTCCTTCCAGGCGCCCACCTTCCCCCTTTCTGGGTTGTTCATGCCTGGGAAGCGGGCGGGTGGAGCAGCGGCAGCAGTGCCCGCCCCAATCGGGAGGCGAGGAGGAGGAGGTCGTCCGCTTGCACCTCTTTGGCTGCTCCTCCGGAGAGAGGCCTGGCCGGGTGAGGCTGGGACTGAGCCCCGTTTTTCTCCGCCCGGCGGATTGTTTGCTTCCTTCACCCCAAACTCGGCAGGCCCCGAAGTGGAGAGCAATCGGCGGGGCTGGAGACGGCAGAGAGTCTCCGCCCGCTGCTGCCGCTGCCGCCTCCTCCGTTTCCAATCAAGCGACGGTCTCCGGGTCTGCTTTGGCGCCCGAGAACCCAGAGGGACAAAAAAGCGGTGAGAGATCCGCCGCGAACGTGAAAATGAACCACCAGCAGCCGAGACAGGTAACGAAAATGTCTGCCTCCCCGCCGCCGGTATCCGGGGAAGGGCATTTGGCGAGCCGGCAAAGGAAGTTGGAGTCCATGATCCGGGACCCCAGATCTCCGGTCAATGTGGAAAGTTTGTTGGTGAGTTCAATTGATGGCGGCGGTCTGTGTCTGTGTCTGTGTATATGATTAGAGAAAGGTGCAAAAAAAAAAAAAAGATCTGAGATTGAGGGCAAGCAAGGATGCAGGCAGAGCTGTATCTCCTTTGGGGTGCTTTAAAGCTACGTTATGCTTGGAAGAATCCACACCTCCCGCGTTTTCCGTGATTGGGGAAAAGAGGCGAGAATAGCTCAGGACTTGGATGGGAAGACCGGAGCCTGCTCCCACTTTTTGCTTTGGAAGCGCTGGGCGGGGAGAGGAAGATGTACTGTACACCAGTACAGTTTCTCAATATGGAGAGTTTTGAATACTTCTGACTGGAGGGCCGGAGAGACTTAACTGTTTAGTGGACGTTTGTGTCTAAAATACAATGCCCGTCCTGTGCTCTGCCCCCTCCCTGCGCTCGGAAACGCTCAACACTGAAGGAATTTTTATTTGAGAGTCTGGATTGAGTGGACGAGGCAACGATGAAGAACACTCTTTTTTTTTTTTCTCACGGAAGTGTGTTGACATGATAAAAAGGGGAAGGGGTGGTCCTATTGAAGGATTCTGCCCCTTCCCTCCCCATCCCTGAAATAAAGTCCCAGTGAGAGGATAAATAAGATTTCTGGAACAAAAACGACGTGTGTGGTGAAAAATAACGATTTGCATGGTGCAGGGTTGTGGAGGGGTGTCCCTTGCCTCTTCCCAGAATTTTGCGATTTGGGAGTCAAAAACCCAGCAGTCTTTTTAAGAGTCTTAAAGTTTACTTTCGATCGTTGATGTTTTTGTTCAATTATTTAGACATTGTCCATGTTTAAGCTGCTTGTATTGAGAGGTCCAGTCTTTGCCACTAACTTTTCAGTTCAGATTCTTGTTTTTCAGTGATGCTGTAGTGAATTTGATTTCTGTTAATGGGGAACTAATATTGACTTGTTGCATGCTCTGTGAAGGCACTTTAGAAATTATGGTAATACTTAATGAAACTGTGTATCTTGGGAAGGTAGATTCAGGAGGAATGATTAACTTTATTAGCTGCAAAAAAAAAAAAAAAAAGAAAAAAGAAAAAGAGAGAAACTTATGACAAACGTTTGTTTAAAAGAACACTTCATTTCGGCTATAAAGCTTATTAAGGAATACCATTTGAAATTCTTCCAGTACTGAATATGAAATAGTGAGCTGTAGAGTCAGTATGCTGTCTATATTTTGAGATAGCAGTGACCTCACACCAAGGTTGCAGAAAAAGAATTGTCCCCCCCCCCCCAGTTTTATCCTGCAGGCATTTTTGGGGGGGGGGGAAGCAGCTGGAGCCATCTGTAAGAATGACTCAGTTCTATTTGGCCAAAATACAGGAACTGACTAAACAATATGGGCATCTCTGTGCTACAGCAATACATGCTTACTACAGACTCTTCAATCTGGTTCTTTTCTCTAGTGTCTGCCTCATTTTAAGAAGAGCCATGCTGGATTAGGGTTTATTTATTTATCATATTACATCTACAGAGGCCATGCAATCACTGACATATCCACTGATATGTGGATAATATAATAGAGGAATAAAAATTGTGATAAAACCATAATAAAATAAACATAATATGGGGCTATAGAATTGCACTGGGATAGATGTTATAATTCAGTATCTAAGGTTTTAACTGTTTCTGGTGTGGCTGTGATGAGATCATCACAGGTGCTTTGAAATCTCCTGAGGAGACATTCTTGAACTACATATGTTATAGTTGGTTCCAGAGCATCACAGTCACACTGTGGGCTCTCGGCCATTCCCCGCTTAAAGAGTTTTGCCTTAGTTATGCCATGGCCTGTCCTGATTCTCTTCAGTGGGCTCCATATTTTTCAGGGCAGCTGTATTCCTGGAATTAGTCTATTGGATCTGCATGGTTTGTTTGGTTATGGTTATTAAAAGTTGCCCATCTTAATCGCCATTCCTCATCTAGATCTAAGACCGGTATGTTATCCCAAATTGGTTTTCTAGACTTAAGCCTGGTGAGAGATAGTCTTAATATTTTATGTATTGGAAGATCTCTAGGAGTCAATGACGTATTTATCTTATTCCATTCTTGGACTTTATGTTGTTACCTGAGATCAGGAGGGGCAATATTAGAAAGAACATTTAGCCATGAGAGGAGTGTGGATGTAAAGATTCCAGATATCGTTCTCATGGTGTCATTAAAGTAAACATCAATCTTGTTAGTATGACAACTTCCCCATACAGGTGTGCAGTATTCAGCAATAGAGTATACTATGATTGTGGGCCAGGGTAAAACCTGGATAGTCCAGTATTTTCTTTTCTATTCTATTCTACAGTGGCCACTCAAATGCCTTTGGGGTGCTTAGAAGCAGAAGAATTGAGTCTCCCACCCCTTGTTTTCTTGCATTTGGCATTTAGAGGCATATTTTCCCAATGTAGAGTTGAAATTGGCTCTTTAAGATCTAAGGCTTGATCGATTTGTCCTGTATGAATTTATCCAACCCCCCCTTAAAATCATCTAAACTTATAGCCCTCACCACGTCTTGTGGTACTGATTTACACAGCTTAATTATGTGCTGTATAAAAAAACATTTTCTTGCCTGTTTTAATATCCTTTTATTCAGCTTTACTGGATAATACCTGGCCCTAGAATTTTAAGAGAGGAAAAAAATCTTCCACTTTATGCATGTCAAATATCACTTTACATGCTTTGATTACTAGCCCTGCTCAGTCACTCTTTTTCCAAGCTAAACACCTCTAGATACTATGTGTTTATTTCAAAAGGAAGCTGTTATAAAACCCTCTATTTGCGTTTTTTAAAACTCGGTTACTTATTTTTTTCAAAGTCAGCAAGCAGAACCACATACAATATTCTAGATGTGGGTATAACATACATTTGTATAAAGACATTGCAGCGTTGGCAATTTTATTTTCAGTTGCTTTGCTAATGATCCCTAGCATGATCCCTACCATGAAATGAGTCAACACTTCATTGAATTATTGTCTGTGACCTTAGCATCCTTTTCCTGGATAGTTACAGACAGTTCAAACCACATAAGTGAATATATGGAGTTAAGAGTTTTGGGCACTAGAATGCATCACATTAGTTCAACTTAATTTAATTGAACTGCGTTTACTGTTAGGCTCACCATTCTGCCAGTTGAAAGAGCTCTTTCTGGAACAGTCACTTTTGGATTTTACCACCTGCCTGGAAATTTGACAGCTAATATACTTTTATGTCAAGATTACTTGTGAATAATATGACGTTATAAAGCATTATTACAGACAAGGTACTTAAATGACTCCTTATTTTGCTTCATTGAAAAAATTATGCATTTTTACTCTTAATTTCTATTTTTTTAATTAATTATTTTATATATTTACTTACAGAATATATTAGCAATTATATCTGCACACAGCATATTCTTCCATTTTATATTTTGTTTATCATTTCTGTCTATTTGAATGAAACGGATCTTAAGTGGACTGGTCTATAATTTCCTAAATCTCCCTTGGATCATCTTTTTAAAAGTTGTATGTCATATTGGATACAATTTTGCACTAAGTGATTGAGAGACAAGTTGCATATTTTGTCTGTCAGCAATTTCACCTTTGAGTTTTTAAAAACTCCCAGATGGATGTGATCATGACCTGGTGATTTATTATTGTGTCATCTCTCAAGATACTGTTGACTGTTACTCAATTTTCTCGGTACAAATTTTTCTCTGAGAATGTTAATACAAACTGACCGGGGTATCTTTCTATTATAGAATAGAGACAAAGAATTCATCCAGTTTTTTGTTATTTTCATATCCTTGAGCATTGTTTCTATCTGTTGATATTTAACTATCCAATTCTGTTTCAATTTAGGATTTTATCATTTTTCTTTAATCTGTTTTGGAGATATAACCCTCCTCTAATAGTAATATTGATGCTCCTCTTCCCTTATTATCATGCTTTTTCCCCCAAGAATTTGACCTCTTTTTTTCTTTATTAGGATTGGCTTTGGAGGACTCATCTTGAATTACACAATTTCCCAAACAGTGCAAGACAACCGTGTTGTCTTCTTCCTAGATTTGGTTTACCATTTCTTACATTATAGCCAAGTTATCATCTTGATTGGGAAAACTAATTAGGTAGTCCTAGAAGACATGAGATTGGAGAATTTTGCTAGGGATAATTGTTAGAAATATTTCAAAACATTTCAGTGCTTGTATCCAGAAGAAAATATCCCTGTTACCAGCACCATTACATTTTAGCTTTTTAAGGAAAGAGTATCGAGAATAAATACAGTAGATAACAAAAAAACCAGACAAATACTTTATTCTGATATGTTTCTTTTCAGTTCTTCTGTAATAAAAATTGTAGCTTTGAATGACTTCTCATTAACATGGCAAGTCTTTTCTGTTTTTTAAAGCAGTTAGATTTTATTCAGGCCTCTGCATAAATCTCTAAAAAGTTGTAGCTGCTTTAAGAGTTGGATCTTTAAAGCAGAGGTATTGTTTTTGGACTGATTTGGGACTTTAAAAAAAGCTTTTTTAATGATTAGCAGAAATGCCATGCTCGCACAAAGTCTGAAATATTTATTTTGAACCTTTTTTAACTGTGCACAATTGTGCTTTTATTTACATCATTACTGATTTGAAGTAATTTCACCAAGAAAAGCTGGTAGTGTGTCAGATTTTTTTCTGCTTTTGTGAAAAATATACTTTGCTGTTTACTACGTGATTTTGTAGCAGATGGCATGATTGCACAACTCTTGTTTAAATAAAATAGATTAATTTTTTTGTGACTGAGTTCTTTGAATAGGACAGAAGACATGATAAATATCTACTTGAAATAAAACTTCACTGTTTTTTAAAGAAAATTTCAAGAACTTTCATTTTTATTGCAATCTTGGTCATAAGAACATATCCTTTACAACAATAATTTCATGTTTGATATATCTTAGTGATATTTCATTCATGTAATTAGAATAGAAATTGAGAAACAATTCAGTTTTGTTTTTATAAAAAGATTGCAGTGTCAGTAAGGTTTAGTAAAATGAATTCTTATTCAGCTCTTAAGTTTTATCTTTTGTGTTGTGTGTTTTTGGGATGTGGAGAAGGAAGAGTAATAGTAATAGTTCAATTTATGAAATTCTTATTACATTTGGGAAGAGCAATGTATTACCTTGCAAAAGTTGTGATAACTGCTGAATAAAATTATTCAGTTTTTCTGTAAATTCTAGTTCACTTAGTTAATACCGCGTTTCCCTGAAAATAAGACCTATCCTGAAAATAAGACCTAGCATGTTTTCTGCGTGTGCATCTAATATAAACTCTACCCCCAAAATAAGCCCCATTTAAGCATCTGCGCAGCTGCCCGCCCGCCCATCCATCTGGTTGCTTGTGATGCCTCCGACATGGAGTGAGGCAAGGAGGAGTGGAACTGCATGCGCACACCAGCTTACCTCAGGGCTCCCAGGGTCCCCAGGCCATCCATGGCTTGACAGCTGTTTCGCAATGGCAGCCATGTGCAGCAGGAGCTCATGTGGCAGTTGGCCCACTTCTTCCAGCACTGGCGTGACACAGCAGCAGGAGGCTGAGCAACGTGCCAATGCCGCAGCCACGAGGCGGGGTGGGCTGCCCCACGCACACGCACTGGCTTACCTCGAGGGCCCCGCAGCCAGACTATCCAGCCCCGACAACTGCCTTGCCTTGCAGCCGTGACACCAGTACCTCCTGCTCCAGTGCCACACCAATGCTGGGAGAAGAAGTGGGTCAGCACCATGAGGCAAGGCAGGTGAGGGGCGCATGGAGAGTCCCCATAGTCTATATAAAATAAATGGATTAAGTATGGATATTATGATACAATTAAATGTATCTTTTTATTCAGACTCCAGAAAGTAAAGAGCCTTCATTGTTGTTATTTGACAATTCAATGTGTGAAAGATTTGTAAAAGTTGATAGATTTCAAATTTCATTGAGCTTAGCAGTTTTTACAACAAAGTGGGTAGTGATAACAGTCATGATTAATAAATAGCTTGGTATGTTTAATAATAGTTGTAAATTATATAGTTTAATTATTATTAATATGAAAACAGCAAATAGAATTTTGTTTAAAGGGAAACAGGATTTTTCCTATATATGTATTTATCCACATTTGTTGAGGAATTAATGAATGAGCTCTGTCCATAGCAGTTTCCTTAATAGGAAGAATTTTACCGATTTCTCCATATGTTTTAATAACAACCAGTTAATCAATTGGTTCAGAAGTTGAAGGAGAATATTTTTCTGCTGAACATCATTAGAGTGCTGGAAATAATAGTATTCAGCATTTAGTTCTGCTTACACTTTCAAGAATGGAGTAAATTAATGGTGATTATTTTGTGTATTTTTAATGATTTAAGATCTAAAACTTCACAATAATTACTTACAGGAGTGTTACAGGGAATATATACTTTTTCCTTATATGTAATGTGACTTCCCTTTCCCTTTGTCATTTATTGCTATTATATATGGTTATTAGTCAGAGTGGTTAAACACTTAAAAGGTTATGCTCAAATCTAACACTTTAAAACTCTGTGGATTGTTCTAGTTTAGTGGTTGCCTTTATTCTGTCTTCTGTTAAAGATAAAGCAAAGGCACCTCTGGCAGAGCAGGATGGAATTATAATTCTATCAGCATATGTGCCTCTCTGAAACAGTATTTATTTATCAAAGTGTTGATTTAACTAGTAGGCTTATATCCTGCCTTTTCTCCAGAAGTTTGAAGTAAAACACTTAGGATTTCTTGTTCCACTTTTATCCCCACAACCACAGCCTTGCACAACAGGGCCTGTTGTGGGCCTGACAAATACTGATGGACCATAATACTTATTTCTAGTGATCATGTAAATGGCAATTTATGGGTTGCCTGTCTTATTCTGTGTATAACCTGATTACTTTTTGATTAGAACACTGTTCTACTCAATATGTTAAACTACATTTGCATTATAAGCTAACTGTTTCATTTCATTGTGACTTACTCAGTCCAATTTTCTAGATTTACATAACACGTTGAGCCATAAACTCATCACACAGGCTGATTTGTTAGGCTAAAGTGTGTGTTGTGCAACCCCAGCCATATTTAAAGATTTTGTTGTCAGTAACAGGATAGCAACAAAAGGGGGGGAGAAAATACCTCCATTTGTTTTTTTAGAAGTGTTTATTTCATACTTAGCCATGATGTGATAAACTGTTTTTTGGGTTAGAATGATATATCGGTACAGCCAATATGGTTTGTAAAGACTCCTCATCACTCTTTATTAATCTGGAATGAGGGATGGAATGCTACAATATTTACTCCTGGGTCAAGTGCTTCTTTAACGTTTTCATTAACAATATACAGAAAGGAATAGAAATACTGCTTTTCATATTTGCAAATAACGTAAAACTGGGATGGCTAACAATTGAAAATTATTATGAGATGTTAAGGAAGCTGACTGTTTAATAGTCAATAGAAATGCATAGGAAAACTCAAACATGCTAGTGTAGAATATGGGATAGTTGAGATTGTGAAAAAGATTTTGTGATAATAGTCATCGCAAACTGAATATGAGTCAGCAGTGTGATATGGCTACTTAAATGTTAAATACCTTTTTAGAAGGCATTCTTTCTATGCCTTCTATTCAGTATTTTTTCTAACCTTTGTAGTGGTACATAGATAGGAAAAAAATAAGACCTTACATTCTATCTATTGGCTAGATGTTGAACTACAGCCTGCTTCTGTGCCAGTCCAGGGTAACTAGAAAGGCCAGAAACAGGCAGGTTAGAATTGATAAAATATTTTAGTCTAAGGAATCAAGAGGACAGCAGGTTGGTGATATCTATTTTAACATTTGCTGTATTCTATGGGATTTTTCTATAATTTTTACTGACATAGTAAGTGAGAAGTTTTCTCAAATTATGCATTAGTGCTGGACTGCTGTTGTCCTAGTGCAAAAGATGAAATTGTGATCTTGATTTACCTCATGAAAACATAGTGCTAGAGTTAAAGTTGTTTCAGGATAAATATTTGTTTTAGTAAGGCTTGAAAGAAGGGTGTTTTCTAGCTGGATTTGAGTTAGTAAACAGTTCATGAAATCTTTAGTCAAATATATTATGCAATGAACCTTCAGAATTCAGAAGTCCAATTTTCATAACATTAAGAGCAGTAGCTCTGCTTTGAAGCGCACAGTGGTTAGAGTCATAGTTGGCTGAAGCTGGGACAATTAACGGGAGCTCACTTCGTTATGTGGCACTAGGGATTTGAACCACTGAACTTACCTTTCTGATCGACAAGCTCAGCATTTTAGCCATTGAGTCACCGCGTCCCACTGGGATATGTATAGATCTGTGTTTATTTAAAGTTCCATGTATATCATGTTGAGAATTTTGGAAAACTCAATTGAACAAAACAGTTCTGATTTTGAAGAAACAGTGGCTTTCTACTATATTTTTAAAAAATTCCTTGGAAATGTGGATATATTTAAGGTCAATTCTTTTATGTTTGAGATAATGAAAGGTAACTTGCCTTGGGGATAAGAATACCATCTTTTTCTCCATTAGGGCTTTGGATCACTGACAGAAGAGAAATAAACATAATCTTGGAACCTCAGACAAAGAACATGCCAAGCAGTGATAGAATGTGGCATATTTCATATTCCCAGTGGGCTTAGTGCACTACAGTTATTAGTAATTCATAGTATTTACAAATGTAAAAGGCAATAACAACTACAGTATGATATTTGTTAAGGCTTCACCAGAGGGCAAATCTGAATGAAAGCCCTATCTTTTAATCTCGTCCTATAGCCAACAATGCATAAAAGCATGGGCAATAAGATACAATGGACTGGTGTACACATCACACTACTTCCTAATATGACATTCAGTTTTGGCTTAGCTTATGATCTGAATGTAGTCATTGTACTTAGTAAATCATAGTTTGTGATGTATATAAAGTAATAGTTTAGGATGTATATAAAGTAGAGCTAATAGTGCCTTATTTATTATACAATGGTTAATGCTTTTAAAGCAATAGGGATTAGCTTTTAATTGTACTTGATGAATACTGTTCCCATGATGATGAAGGTAAAATTTACTTCAAGCTCAGCCTGGTTCCTGATTATTTCTTGGATAGTTCCATGTAGTTTTCTTTGCAACTTTATGGATATGCTTTGACACTGCTTTCTTCAGGCTATGTTTTGATTTCCCAGTCTAAGCTAGAACCCTGGGATTTCCTGGTAGTCTCTCCTCTAGATATTAACCAGACTAAACCTACCTAGCATTTGAGAACAACCAACAACCAAGGTTAGCTTGGTGCTACCACTTGCTGAATTAATGGGAAAATCTCATTTTAATTGTGCTTGACTTCTATATGATTTCCATGTAGTTTTCTTACCACCAGTGTGGGAAAGGTTTGATAGTACCATGTTCTGGAATATTTTTCAGCTTTTTACCTTTGTCTGCAACTTTGGCATTCCTTGATTCTCTCATCTGAATAGTAACAAGGTCTAACTGTGTCAAACGTTTAAGGCTACAGGAATATTGAGAGTCTGCTAAAGTGGATAAATCAGTAGTGTTAGTATGGTCAGATTAGAATAAAAATAGAATCAAGATGTCCTAAAAAACCTGTTGCTTCTGTTTCCTCTTGTTAAAAGTTTTAAAAAACTTAGGCTGCAATGTGTTCACCTGCTGTGGTTAAGTCAGTATCCATTAATAGAAGAATATGCCAATAGGAATTAGCCACATGCTTTGTGCTCTTGTTTTTAGGTGCAGAATGTCTCATTGCCTCATGAGAAAGAAGGGTTTCTAGAACAAACAGAATAATGAGTTGGAACGGACCTTGGAAGTCTTCTAGTCCAGGGGTGGGCAAATATGGCCCCTTTATGACCTGTGGACTTCAACTCCCAGACTTCCTGAGCCAGCTTGGCTGTCTCAGGAATTTTGGGAGTTGAAGTCCACAGGTTGTAAAAGGGCCACATTTGCCTATCCTTGGTCAAGTAGAAAATGCTCAAGTAGAAAATCCTATACCATTTCAGACAAATTGTTGTTCAATTTCTTCTTAAAAACCTCCAGTGTCGGAGCACCCACAACTTCTGGAGGCAAGTTGTTCCGCTAATGAATTATTCTAACTGTCAGGAAATTTCTCCTTAGTTCTATCTCCCTGATTAGTTTCTATCTATTGCTTCTTGTCCTGCCTTCTGGTGCTTTGGAAAATAGGTTGATCCTCTCTTCTTTGTGGCAGCCCCTTAGATATTGAAACGCTGACATCATGTCACCCCTAGTCCTTCTTTTCATTAAACTAGATATATCCAATTCCTCCAACCATTCTTCATATGTTTTAATCTCCAGTCCCCATATCATTTTTGTTGCTCTCTCTTCATTCTTTCTAGAATCTCAACATCTTTTTACCTGTACATTTTGGTGACCAATTTTGGATACAATATTCCAAGGTGGTCTTACCAAGGCATTATAAAGTGGTATTAACACTTCATATGATCTTGATTCTACCCCTCTGTTAATGCAGCCTTGGACTGGTTTTTTTTTTCCCCCAACCACACTGCTGGCTTATATTTAAGTGATTGTCTACTAGGATTCCAAGACCCTGTTGCTTACTACTATTCAGCCAGGTGCCACCTATTCTATACCTGCATTTGTTTTTTCTTGCCTAAATGTAGAATCTTGCTTTTCTTACCATTGGGTTCCATTTTGTTAGATAGGGCCCAGTGTTTATGTCTGTCAAGATCCTTCTGTATCTTGAGCCTATCTTCTGGAGTGTTAGCTATTCCTGCCAGCTTGATGTTGTCTGCAAATTTCATGAGTTCCCCTTCTATCCCCTCGTCTAAATAATTGACGAAAATATTGAAGAATACTGGGCATAAGACAGAGCCTTGATGTACCCCACTACATACTTCCCTCCATGTAGAAGCCGTTTTGTTAAGGACTACACGTTGAGTACGATTGGTCAGACACTTACGAATCCATCTGGTGATGATGCTGTCTAACCCATAGTTTTCTATCTTATCAAGTACTAGGTCCGTGATGGCGAACCTATGGCACGTGTGCCACAGGTGGCATGCGGAGCCGTATCTGTGGCACACGGAGCCGTATCCGTGAGCGTTGCCCTAGCTCGGCTCCAGCACACATGTGTGCGCCGGCCACTTGATTTTCGGCCCTTCCGGGCCCAACGGAAGTCAGGAAATGGTCTGTCTCCAGGGGTGGGGAAGGCAGTTTTCGCCCTCCCCAGGCTCCAAGAAGCCTCTGGAGCCTGGCGAGGGTGAAAAATGGGCCTTCCGGGCCCACTGGAAGTTGGGAAATGGCCATTTCTGGCCTCCAGAGGGCCTCTGGAGGGGTGGGGAAACCATTTTCGCCCTCCTCAGGCTCCAAGAAAGCCTCTGGAGCCTGGGGAGGGTGAAAAACGGGCCTACTGGGCCCACCATGCCATCACATGCCAAAAGCGGGGGGAGCACAGGGGGGGTAATGTGTTCATGTGCGGGGGCAGGGTGCATTGAATTATGGGTGTGGGCACGCAGGCGCACAAACCCCCTGCGCTCCTCCCATTTTTGGCATGCAACGGCAAAAAGGTTAGCCATCACTGTATTAGGTTATGGTTTACTTTATCAAATGCCATACTGAAATCCAAGTAAATTATATCCATAGTGTTCCTTCAGTTCACCGATTTTGTCACTGTCAAATAATGCAGTAAGATTTATCTGGCGTGATCTGTTTTTGACAAACACATGTTGGCTTATGACGTTGTTTGCCTCTACATGTTTGCAGATTTTTTGCTTGATTATCTTTTCCAGAATCTTCCTAGGTATTGATGTCAGGTTGATAGGTCTATATTTTCTGGATCCATTTTTTCCCCTTTTTTGAAGATGGGAACTACATCAGCCCTTTTCCTGTTATCTGGTAGTTAGTTCCTCAGTGCTTCCAGATATTCAAAAGATATGGATCAGTGGTTCTGAGATCACATCTGCTAGTTCCTTCAGAATTTTGGGGTATAATCCATCTGGTCTTGATTTGAATTCATTTAGAGTGATAGGCATTATTTTACCATTTTCTTGTTTATTTTGGCTTGCATTCCTAAATAAAATAAATAAAAATAAATAAAGTGCCTTTTTTGCTACCATCACTCCTCGCCTGGCCTGAGAAGGGAAGGGTGGGAGATGGAGATTTTTTTCATATTCCAGAGCGGGAGTGAAGCTTCATCTGTTGCTGCATCTTGTGAGCGTTTCTTCCAGCCCTTGTTGGTGTTCCGCACACCTCAGTCTCCTGGGGAGACGTGCAACTTCCTCTTAGCCCTGAGACACTGGCCTGGCCCAGCCATTTCTCTCCACCGCTGCTGTTGGCGCCTCCATAGCCTGCCTGCTGCTCTCACAGCACAGTTAAATTTAGCGCGCTTCACAATGGGGGAGACGGCATTCCATTCTTCTCCTGGAGCCCATTACAACATAGAGCATCGGCTGCAGCCAGGTCAGGCAAGTGTATCGGGGTGGAGAGCAGGTTGTGCATCTCCCCGAGGGACCGAGATGCATCCAGCACCAACAAAGGCCAAAGAAGCACCCGTGAGACCCAGAGAGAGCCGGAGAATCAAGATGAGAGAGAGAGAGACAGACAGACAGACAGACAGACAGACAGAGGGGGGAGAGAGAGAGAGACAGACAGGAAGAGAGATGAGAGAGAAAGAGATGAGAGACAGACAGAGAGGGGGGAGAAAGAGAGGGGGAGAGATGAGAGAGACTGAGAGAGAGATGAGAGAGAGATAGAGGTGGGTGAGAGAGAGAAAGAAGGAGAGAGATGAGAGAGAGATAGACAGAGAAAGGGGAGAGACAAAGAGAGGGAGAGAGATGAGAGAGAGACAAAGAGAGGGGGGGAGAAATGAGAGATCCCTGTGTTTTGTTTTCTGTGGGAAAGAGGTCCAAATGGCTCTTTGAGTGTTTAAGGTTGCATAAACAGATGGCCAAACTAAGTGCCTAAAGGACCCCATCCCGTCACTGGGAGTCCAAGTGCTTCAACAAGCAGCGCGCTGGATTCATATTAGTAGTCCGCAGGATTTAAAATTTTTAATTTGTCCCTGAAGTCCCTGAAGTTCGAAAGGTTGGTGACCCCTGTTCTATCTACTTGATTAGTACATTTAGCCTGAAGTCTGAAAATAAGCAATAATGTTTATATTAGTTTACAACAGTTTACAATATAATGTTCCATGTGATCCAGATTTTGCAGAGATCTATACTTGAATTTCAATGCAAGAACACTTTTTTTCCAAACGTTCAAATGAATGAATGTATGGAGGGCAGGAATGGAAAGGGCTGAATACCGTATCTTGTCCCCATTCGCTTCCTGGTCCAAAGCTACCCAAGATTTTGGAGGCCAACTTCAGAAGTGTATTCAGAATGCTATCATATTTTGTTTTATTTTCAAGGAAAAAGTATGAATTAGTCCAGCACTGGATTTTTCTCTCTGTTCTCCAGGTGGTTTGTGTCAGACTCCCTTTGCTACCAGATAACTGAGTGACCTTGCTTAATATCAGCTGATTAAGCAAAGTGCTATTCACATTCCATAGCATCCACATGGCAAGCATGGACAAACAGCCGTGATGAGTGAAACAGTTGTTGGCTTAAGCCTCACAATGCTTTTGCCATTCTTTCCAGCAAGACCCACTGCCAGAATTAAAGAAATAGGAGTTGCTACCAGAGTGAGACTGGCCTGGGGATGCCGCATGGGTATTCTTTATGAATTTCTGCTAAAAACAAAGTTGCTGTGTGAAGCCTGCATATTGTGCAATTAGTTGTATGCAGAAAACTTGTATGTTTGGTCTCAAAGAAAGCCTTTGTCCCAAATACAGCCTAGAATTAAGGCAGTCACAGGCATGGCTGCATTTTTCAACTTTAGAATAAGAACAGTTTATTCAGTTGCATAAAGATATTTGCCATTTGTAACCCAATAATTTGCCATAGAAAGCAAGAATAAAGATACCTTTTTAAAGTTTTATTTTCTGCCTGTCTACGTCATAATAGGAGAATGAAAACTGCTCTTTCCCCAAGTTTTTCAGTTACTCAGTTCTATTCATACATGAAACACAATTTATTTTGTATTATCTAAGGGCACTTAAGGTTAAAAACAAACCTTATAGGTGCAGTTGCTCTGGAAGTGAAATATCTCTAAAGGTAACAAAATCTAAAATACCATATTTGGAATAAGGGTAGTCAAGATTCCTTCCTTCCTCCCTTCCTCCCTCCCCCCCTTTCTTTTCCTACCCCTCCTTCTTTAGTGGTAGAATTAGGAAAAGTTTTACCACTTGAACATAATGAAGATATAATCAGATGAAAGTTGGAATTCAATTACTTTGCATTGCACCAGAAGATAATTATATTGCTGAACCAAGAATATGATTTGATAATGACCTGTCCTAATTGACCTGTCTTCTTCAATAAAATAGAACTTAAAGCAAACTAATACTCTATTTATTGACTCCTATGGAAACAAAAGCTTATTAATAACTATTCACATGGCAATCCAAGCCTCCTCTTTTTTTAAAAAAAATATCACTGGTGAGAAAATCTACTTTAATTTGCTTTGTTAGCAATGTGCTATTAGTAACTTAATTAAAAGAATTAATTTGGTATTTATGTTTAAAGGTAATCTTTGTGTAAGCACTGTTGGAATCAAACCCTGAAAGTCTATTTTAAAGCAAAAATAAACTAAGACAGTTTTAGCAGTGTGATTTACAGAGTGGTAGATGGCTGACATTTGATCCTCCCATAGTTTGTGCAATGGGCAAATGCAAAATATTCTCAGACTTCCTTTGTGAAGTAACAGAAGTAATGACAATTAGTACTTCTATCATCTAGCAATGATTTCCATGGTTGGCTCTTTTAAAAAATGGTGTTCTGATTGCAAAAATCATGCAGAAATTATCTGTGATTGATTCATGTGACTTTGCACTACCAAATATTTTTTAATGTGCAGAAAACATTTTCTTGACATAGCTCTTGAACTTTTAAGTAATTAATTAATACTCCTTTTAAGTTAGATACAGGGCATTGATTCTTTACCATGATATATTATGCTTATTTCATTCCGAGTTGGATAAGAAGAATATTGACTTTAAATTTATGTGTAAACTGTTGGAGTACTTCCAGTTGTGATGTGAGAAAGTCTGAGAAAACCAGAAAGCCTTATTTGTTCATTCTGCTTCAGGATGTGACTTTTTTTAGTTTTCTCCCTTCTGCTTGTTCCTGAGTCTTATGGCAGGAAAACACAAAAATAAACCACTTGTAGTTTGCTTTCCCCTTGAAAACAGCTCTCCCAGAACTTAAGTCAACCAAATATTGGTAGTTGATTACTGAAAGTTTATAGCAGTTCAAACAAAGGTGATATCAGTTTGGGGATTTTAAAGTATGCAATTAATTAGCAAGTAGTATCAAAGTACTTAAAAACATTTTAAACTTTAGATTTGAAGCTTAAGAAAGTAGATTTTCAGTTAAATGTATTTGTCCCATTTTCTCCCGCTCTCCCCCAATTCAACCATAATACCTGATAAACAGCCAAATTCCAAATCTTTGGCATATAATTCAACATTATTTTAACACATTTCACATTGAAAGGTTTTCTCATAATTTGCTTATGTACATTAATATACTAGCTTTGCATGTACTAAATGATCCCATGCCCACATGATATGGCTCAATTTTTATACTTCCAATAAAAAAATCTGATATCCATTCTTTCAGATACATTATTTGGAGAGTCTAACACACCTTAAATACATCTTTTGATCTAAAGGGCAATAAAATATTATGAAATTGTGATAATATTGGTACTCTCAAAGTGAAACTATTAGCATTTAGTTGCGATAAATAAACTGGAAGGTTAAAATTAAGATACAGTACTTATTAGGCTGTAGAATTGGAAAAGTATTTTGTTATTAATAACAATAACAAAAATCCAGAGTTTGGTGCAGCTTTGCTGAGTGGATACCAGAGAAAGGCAAACCATTTGAAAAACAAGGCACATTTTATGTTACCTCTTTTCAATTTGAGCATGTCAAATAAATGCTGTAGTATGTTGCAATTGACTTATCTGCAAACTGACTACATTGCATATAGCACTTAAGGCTATTGGCAATACCTTCTGTGAATGGTTTCATCATAGGGGATTGGAATGCTAAAGTAGGAAATCGAGAAGCTGTGAGAGTTTGACCATAGAGAAGACTGAGGGCCAAAGCATTAATGTTTTTTAATTGTGGTGTTGGAAAAGACTCTTGAGAGTCCTTTGGACTGCAAGGAGATCAAATCAGTCAATCCTAAAAGAAATAAACCCTGACTGTTCTTTGGAAGGACAGATACTGAAGCTTGAAGCTCAAATACTTAATGGCCACCTAATGAGAAGAGAAGACTCATTGGAAAACACCCTGGGAAAGATTGAAGACAAAAGGGGAAGGGGATAGCAGAGGATGAGATGGTTAGACAATGTTATTGAAGCAATGAACATTTTGGGCAAGCTGTGGGAGACAGTGGAGGATGGGGGTGGGGGCTGGCATGCTGTGGTGCATAGGGTCGCAAAAAGTTGGACACATCTTAGCAATTGAACAACAAAACTGTGAATGTCTATGGAGATTCTCAATCGTCCAATTCATGGTTGATCCAAAGGTGCTTTTTTTCAAGAGGCAACTGGACTTTATTGTTTTTTCTTTGAAGACGTTTTGCTTCTCATCCAAGAAGCTTTTTCAGCTCTGACTGGATGGTGAGGAATGGAAGGACCTATACTCCTTGCTGTTTAGCTGGTCATTTGCATTCTTTTAGCGAGTCATTGAGGCCACCTAGAGGTTTTTCTCTGTCGTCAAGGTCACCTGAGTGGTACAAATGGATGTGGAGCTATGGCAAGATGTCCATGGCGAGTTGGCTGTGGCGAGTTGTCCCGTCCTGTTTTTATCTTATCCCTCTCAGCACAAAAAAATGGTGGCTCTGGCCTTTGTGATGACTTTTTTCAACCATCCTTCCTCTTTGAGCTCTTTAAAAGATGTAGCTTATGGCTACAAAAAAGATTGCTAAATCCTGTGATTGTGTGCCCAAAAAAAAGGTGGTGTAGTACTTTAGGCAGCAGATTAGAAACTGGGAGACCATGACTTCTAATCCTACTTTAGGTGAAAAGCCATCTGGGTGAGCTTGGGCCTATCTTCTCTCTCAGCCCTAGGAAGCAAGGGCAAACACTTCAGAAATGGTTGCCAAGAAAACTTTAGGAACTAGCTAAGCAGTCTCCCGAAGTCAACACTGACTGAAAGGCACTATCTCGCTTTCAGTGTGCATGTGTGCATCTATGTGTGTAATCAAGAAATGTACTATAATCACAATTTCATAAGTTATATCCTTGAGATAAATGAAAACAACGAGGCTTAATTGTTAGAATTAGGTATAGGTTTTTGGAGACTTGCTGTGATATAAATAGTTCATCTTTCCAGCCACAAATATTTCTGTTTAAGAAGAAAGGAGTCATTTGCTCTAAAAATGATCAGCTTGTGTTAAAAGTATTGGAATGACAAACTTCCTTTCTGGAATTGGGACTGTGAGTTAACTTTGGTATCTAATGCAAAAAATATTTTCCATTACATCTATTAATGAAGACTAAGAACTTCAACTGTATTTCCCACTATATAGAATTGGGGGTGGGATGCTGGGGGTGGGCATAGGAATGTCTACAATTTTATGAGTTTGAAAAACATGGGTTATTTAATGGTATTTAGCTCTTTGTTTAAGGCAGATTCCATTCCTGAAAGTTTTTAGGTATTTAAAACTTTAGACAGAAGGAAATTGAATCAAGATATTTTTAAAGTGTTCTGTTAGGGATCAGATTACTGATAAAAGCTACATTTTATCCCAAGAATAGAGTATGCAGACTTCAGAACAAGTTCTTCTTTTGGATTGTTGTTCTAATTGCTTGAGAAATTTGGAAAATGTGTTAGAGATGAACAGCTAAATGCCTTACTAAGTAAAGTCCTAAAGCTCTTCTGATATCACCATCAAACAATATTTTAATTTAAGTTCCTTTCCAGAACATTTAAAGCAGGAATCCACATTTAATTATCAATAATCATTCCATTTCTTTTATCACCATCCAAATATATAATAAATTACTTATTTATTGAAATTACTGTTCTATTATGTAGAAGATGATATTTTAAACAATCTTTTTATGATTATACTTTATGATTTGTACAGATGGGTGAGGTGTGAATACATAAAAGTAATATTACAGTACTGTATTTGTTGTGCAAATAAAACATGAACAAATGAAAACAATAGCTGCCACGTAGCCTTTTCCCACGGAAGATCTTCAGTTGAGAAATACTTTCAGAGATTAGTTGCAGGAAAGTCAAGAGATCTCTTCTACACACACACACACACACACACACACACACACACACACACACACAAAAATCCACTTTAAACAAACTGGCTATATTTTGAAAGAAAATCCATATATTCAGTGCCAGGTTTTCTTGTGAAATCCTGCATACGTTAAACTTGAAATGCAAATCCAGAGACATTTAAACATTTTTTTAAAAATATTTGGGAATGCTGCATGAGAATCTCTTCTGGGTCTTGCAGTTTAAGTTATCCCTAAGCAAACAGAGGTTTGTATCTCAGGATTTTCCTATAATGAAGTAGAGAGCACATCTGTTTACACAAAGTCATCTTTGTGACTACATGCCACCTGCAGACAAGTAGCAGACGGCCTCTGAACCGGAGAAGAAGACATCATATGCTAATGGTGGGCTTCCTAAAGACATATTCTACTGCTACTTCCAATGTCCAATAACTCTTGAGTGGTGGGGCATTTTTTTTTTTTTGGTGATATAGGAGGAGGCTGTAGTGAAGAGGTGAGTACAAGAAAACTCATTCAGTAGGTATTCTCTTCTTAGGATGCAAGCAATTGGAAATGTATGAAGAACTACTGTAACATTAGTTGTGTGAACCCTGCTATTTTAGAGTTGTATTCCTGTCTTTTAGAAACAGATTGGGTATCTATTGGGGGGTGGGGTGGGAATGTCCCTATTGTTCTCTGAAGTTTCCTATGCCAGTAGATTAAGTTTTATGGTGCTGAGGTAATGGGCCTTTAACAGGACTAGGCAACAGAGTTGTACCTGCTTAGAATTTGGATAGGAGACCACTAAGAAATCCCACAATTGTAGACTAGCAGAATAGCAGAAAAAACATGACAATTGCATGGGCATATTGATGAAGTCGCCAAGAATAAGCACAATTCAAAGGTGACTTTTCCTTTTCAGTAATTCAAATCATCTAGTATGAGTTTATCAAAATTAATGAATCATGGCTTCACTTCACTTTACTGATTTATGTAAATATAGATCTTTTTAAATAATTTTTTGTTCATAAAATCATCTAATCATAAAATGTATTATCCCTTTGTAGTAGGAATATTTATAAAATCAAAATAATTTATTCTTTTCTATGTTAGTGAATAATTCTGTTCTAAAGGTACAAGGGGAGCTGCAAATTCTGAAGGCATGAAAGTCCCAAGTCTCCTCTTAAGGATTTAGCTAGCTAGGCAGTATAAAGTTTTCAGTGCACAAGCTCACAAACAACCTGAATAAATTAAAACAGCTTAAAAATCAGCAAAGTAACCCCTATGGTAAATTGATAATTATAGTTATCTTACACATTTTGATGACTGAAGATAGGTGAAGTAGATGTTTTTGAAACAAAATGTTCTGAGTTTTGGATGATAAAAATCAAATTCTTGTATCATGACTCTGTGATTGAAATAGATATGTGCTTTCAAAGAAGGATTCAGGTTATAAGTTCAGGTTATGAGTCAGTTTAATTACTTATTTCTAGAAATCCTATTTAAGGATCAGGAGGAGGATTTCTACTAAGGTTATATGATTTAAAATAGTTGATTACAAATGTATTTTGGATTAAATATATGCTGCCAAAATAAGATGTGACTTTTTAATCACTAAGATATGCTGCAGAATACTTGTGCTTATATTTTTAGCAAATGATGAGTACGCTAATTTTATATATAGTAGTAGTAAACTCAGCTTTAAATCTGCAAGGATAGATGTATTCTTTCCTGACTGCCAGTTGCTAAAACCATTTTTCCCAGTTCAGGATGGTTGAATGTATGTGAAACTGATATTTCCACAGGTTTTAAATGAACTGCTGTAGGGTTCTGATTTATAATTCTAAACAATTATGTCTCAGTTTGTCACTTTCATTAAAAGTAATAGGAAAGGTGGTAGGAAAGGTGGTATATAAGAAATATTAGCAGGAGGAATTTTATTTTATTTTCTGCTACTGCCAGATGAAATTGTAAAGTGATAGTAAATGCATGTGGTCCTCAACTTACAACAGTTCATTTAGTGATTGTTTGAAGTTACAACGGCACTGAAAGAAAGTGATATATGACAATTTTTCACACTTAACAATCGTTGCAGCATCCCCATGGTCACGTGATCAAACTTTGGATGTTTGGCAACTGGTTCAGTTTTATGATGGTTGCATAGTCCTGGGGTCATGTGATAACTTTTGTAACCTTCTAATAAAAAAAGTGTATACTGTGTAACATTGTCCCTAAATAAACTTTTGTGTTTAAAAATTACAGTAATGAAAGGCCACAAAGTTATGAAACAGCATTTCTTCTAAGATGAAATAAACACTGGGTACAAATCAATGGGCTAAAATTCTGTTCTTTCCTGATGTCCTCCTGGTATTATGGAAATGGAAATATGCTTCAATTGATTTTAAAAACCTTGACACTAGATTTAAAACTTAAGTACAACTAATGGTGTTTCCAGAAAAAGGAGGAACATGGATTAATTTCTCAGAAAACATCTTCCCAGGGCACTTGGGTATTGCTTCCAAAGCCATTGCATTTCTTGCTGAATTTTGGAGGCATCACTGAAAATGTTCCCATAGGTTGGGCAGGGAGGACCTGTCCTTGGCCAGACTTGTCCTGCGCAGCCAAAGGTCAAGAAAGGTATTTTGGAGGCAAGTGTGAACAGCCTCTATTTGATAAGTTGCAGCTGTAAATAGAATTGTGCTTGTGCAAGGAAGCCTTGTCACATTTGGAGAGGAAGAGTTTTTTCATTCTTGCTCGTGGGTGCTTCTTCCTTTATGCCCCATCCGTCTTCATTTTCTCACCATTGCCACCAATTGTTCTACCCAGCACATACTCTTCCATCTGCTGTCCCGCATAACTCCCTTGTCACACTTATCCCAGCTTTGTGGCAGAGTGAAACAGATATAAAGATTTTCCCTTTTTCTTCTGAAAGGAAGAGAGAAGCTTCACCATGATTGCCCCATGTGCAGTCTACATGAGAAGAGAGGGTGGCTAATGAGAGAAAGAGAGAGAGAGAGAGCTCTTTTGGAATTTGGGTTCATTGATTGCCAGGATATACTATTTACCTTATAATCTTGATTCCTACTGACTCTCCTGTCAGAATCATAGAAGACTCAGTATGGTTTCTTGCAGATTCATGCTAAGTAGAGTCAGATTTGCACCCCACATCATGTCTATAACTTGAGTTGTTGACATCTTGATTTTCCATTACAGGAATCCAGAGATATATCAGCAGATTATTGTTGGCGTTGTTTTGCAGTTCTGTTTTGGAAAAGAGCAAGATAGTATGTTTGTATAGGACACATTGTGGATTTCTCTTGCTTGCTTAATGTATTTAGAATTTTCCCGGATATATGCTATTTAGAATAGAAGCTTGCAAAAAAGAACAAGAGATACCATGGATTGCACGTTTACAACTTTCAGTGCCATGACAGTCAGAACTAATGAATAAGACTTTGTAAGAAATCTGTGATAGATTTTGTATATATCCCTAAAGAGAGAATTCTGAATCTTGGCACGGTAAGCAGACAATTACAACATGTTCTACCTTTGATGAATATAACTACTTTTTAGGCATAAATTATTTATTTCCCATATTTTACTGAAGAAGAGTGAATACAGATCTGCAAGACCATCCTTAATAAGTAAGATGTGGCTTCTTGAGAAATGTAGTAAATGGAAGAAAAATATTTCATCTTTCAAAACAAAATATAATTCTCCATACATCTATTTTTTTAAGCGCAAGATCTCAAACTTCAGGTAATTAGGGCAATTCTTTTGGAATTATTTCTCTTTTTATTTTACAATAAACGGTTTGAAATATTAAAAACAGTCAGAGAATCTGTAAATAGTTACTTGCTTCTTGGAACAAATTACATTAGCTAATTAAGTCTTTGTGACTACTGCAGCATAGACAGAAAATATGTCATACGCTTCTTAACTGAAGTGAAACGAAAAAAGACAGCAGATGGACTGTGGGATGTGAGAAATGAAGACACTTAAAATCTCAAGAATTATTTCTACTTACATATATAGTTACATTAAAATTATCACTGGTATTTTATTATAGAGTTAATAAGCTTGTTATCCAGTATTTCTCAACAAATGGATACATTTGTTAAAATGTTTTCTGTACTTGGCAATTAGTTTTACAGAAAGAAAATTATGAAGAATGATTTGACTTCTTACTGCCTTGAAGATAACAGTGTCCTGATTAGCAATTTGAGAACGAACATAGCTCTGAACAATTTCCATCAGCCCCCCCACCCACAGTTATTGGTTAAGAGATTTATGGAACTCATGGTTGGAATGTAGGTTGAGTCAGTTGCCTATAAGAATAGAAGTATGTTGAGATTCTACTTTTATGTAATTCTGCAACAGATGGGACTTTTGCCAGCCAACTATGGATTACATTCTTGCAAAATTGTCTGGTTTATTCAATTCGGAGGTGAGATAGACCCCATCCCTGCTTGCCTTCTGGAAAGCCCTTAACATGCATTTTTTCCCATCAATTCTGAGAATCCCAGCAAAGTGGTGGTATAATTGTTTTCTCACTAATTGGGTTTTTTAATGTTTCATCTCTTATTTAGTTATGTTTGAGTATTTTAGAGTTTTTAATATTTGTATGTATGGTTCCTCTCATCCCGTCCCCAGATTCACAGATGGGAGGCTAAATAAGTATATATTCAACATACATTTAAATATTAAATACACTATGTGAAGTATTTTCCAGTTTTAGGCTGCAGCTTTCAAGAAGTTCATATCCTAATTTAATATTTTTTATATATTACTAGCATGGAAGTTGAAACAGATATCCTTCATACTAGGGGGTGTGCTTGGGTCTGTGTATATGTCTCTCTATCTCAGGATAAGATAAGGTTAATTAGGCAACAAATCAAAATTATAGATGGCCCTGAATCTACTAAGATGGCAAGTAGCTTAACTCTTATCATTTTTAAAATCTGAACTTGAAATGCCTGACAGTCTTTCCACCATAAACTTTCAGTTAATTTATTACTGGTTTAGTCATTTCCAAAATTTACATTGAGCCGGAGAGAAGGATGGTTGCAGATTTTTGTTCCTTGTGAACATTCTAATGACCTGGAGATTTTTCTGGAAACATTTAATATTTAGGGTAGGCCCTCCCTTGGGGCTGTTAAATTGCAGCAAATATTTTTGCACTGTGGCTAAACCTAGTAAAGTTTCTCTCCCAAACACAGGGGATTCCAGCAGTATACTGTAAATAAACAGAATATCTAGAATATCTCAGATATTGTGGGGATAAAAAAAAAAAGATACCTTGGCTGAGAGGTCTAAGGACATTCTTGTGCATATAATTGTGCTGACCCTGTGGATGTGTTTTGTTAGATAAAGCTATTTTTAGTTTTGGCAGACTTCAAACTACTGCAAAAAGGGATAAGAGGAAGTCAACAGTGAAATCACTTTAATAACATATTTTCTACGTGAAGTGTTTTCTATCTATGAGGCCTAGACAGAGAATATGTCATTTCCTGGATTAGTTATCTTCCATATTGATGGCCTGTTATGGTGTATACTCTCTCCCCCATCCCCTTCATTCATCAGGGGTTCAGAACTCTAGTACAGAATAGCCATATTCCTAAAATCATTGCTTTCTAAGTTTTGGCAGTAATTTTAAATACATCATAACATGCCTACACAACTTGTAAGTTGCATGTGGCCCACCATACAGCGCTGTGTGGTTCATCCGCATTTTTTGAAAACTCAGCAATCGATTATCACCAAATATCACTGCTATTAGAAGAGATCTGCTGCAGAGGTGGTATTCAACTGGTTCGGGGGAACCGGTAGCGGCAATTTGTCCTGGTTCGCTGAACTGGTAAATACCACCTCTGCCTGGCCCCGACCATGCTCGCCACTTGCCCCTTCTGGCTGCTTGCCCCGCTTACCCATCCCCACCCTATATATGTTGTCTTCGCCACGTGGCCCAGCTAATTGCCTCGCTAATTGTCTTGCCCACTCTGCTCAGCTCACCAAAGGTAAGCAATGCATGCTGCCTGCTTGCCCTTCGCCTTGGGCCGGGGCCCAGGGACATGCCATTCCCTGAGGCACCGGAGCTGCCATCTGCTCACTGTCTACCTTGACCGGGTTGGGGAATGTGTCATTCCCCGGCTCTGGCCTTGCCCCGGAGCCTCCGTCCGCTCGCTGCCCGCTCTTTCTTAAGCGCAACATGTCACCCCATTTCCCCTCCTTCAGAGTCACCAGTCCTTAATCTCCCCGCTTCCTTCCCCACGACTGCCTCTTCCTTCATCCCGCAGCTGCGACCTTACCTTCCTCCCGTGGCTGGCTGATCCATCACCGCTGGGCTCCCTGCCAGCCTGCATCTCGCCCTCCTTGTCACAAGATGCCTGCAGCCGCCTCCTCTTTTTTTCGGTGTGGCTGGAAAAAAAGAGGCAGCTGCTGCAGGCTTCTTGCAGCGAAAATTACCAACCTCCAGATAAAATGCGCCACTGCTATCACCGCCCTGTTCTATATGCCGGCTGCGCAAGTGCACTCCATTGCCTGCTGCTGCTGCGCTGGAGGAACTTTCCTGGGCAAGCATTCCAAAATGGGGTGATGCATCACACTTAAGGGAGAGTGGGTGTAAGCTCTGGGGCCTCGGATAATGGGTGATGTTAAGGAAAAATATAGTATTAATTCAAATTTTTTTCCTACTGGGTTCTGTGATTGTGGCTTGGTGGAGGTCATGTGACTGAACATAGCCAATTAATTGTCACTCACAGCAAGTTTTCACCCCTCAGTCACATGACCCGCCTACCAAGCCACGCCCTCAGAACAGGTAGGGAAAAAATTTGAATACCACCACTGATCTGCCACCACCACCTAGTTTTTCATAGCTGCTTCTCCCCAAAGACACATTGCCAAGCAACTCCAGTGCTTTCAGGCCTTGCCAAAACTCCATCGCTGTTGCCACACCGTTGCTGAATGGCTAATGGGCATGCCAGCTATTTCTTTGTGGTCCTTGATTATTTTTAATGGGAGAGTATGACCGCTTTCCCTACTATGAGTTGTAACATGGGACTAAGTGTCATGTAAACATGTGAAAAAGATGTATATGATTATGGTTTCGAGTCTTCTTTCCTTCCTCTTTTACTGCTTGGGGTGTCGAGGGAATACGGCAATCTTAGAGATTCTTAAGCAACAACTATATAGCTAATACTGATCGATCAAATCTTTTCCAGGAGGGACTAGATTTAAATTTAACTTGTTGGCCATACATTCTCTGCTGAAAAAAAGTAGCAGTAAATAAGGGGGAAATTTTGTTTAATATTTGTTAAGATATCTACTTAAAGTAACAGGCAGTCCTCATTTAGCAGTTGCTCATTTAACTAACTCATTTCACAGTTACAACAGTGATGAAAAAGTAACTTTTCAACCATTGCTTAAAAGGTGCATCATTTTTTAAAACAGGTATAGTTTTAAACAAAAACATTATTCTGAGTAATATATTCATTTTTACCACATAAATTCTTCTAGATATCCATTTGATATCTGAATAGATATCAAATCCAAATTGAATAGGATTTAAGCAAGAAGTATGCAGAAGGAATGAACACTTCCTTCTTTTAAGGAGGCTGTACAATAGTATCTGAGTATGATTGTATGGCCCAGAGAAAGATAGGACATCCAACCTGGAAATAAAAATGGTGGTGGTGGGCGGGGAGTCTCATTAGAGCTTTCTTAAGGTACTTGCAAAGTATGTTGGTGAGTGTGCGGTGTTTCTTTTTTTGAGGCAGCTACATTTCAGGTTGCTAGGCATGGTTGCTTCAAGAGTTCATTTGTGTATGTGTGTACCTATAAGGCTGCTTCATTTTGTCCTGGCAGAAAGCACCGCCTGTGCATTTATACACATGTGCGAACAACCTGGGAAAGCCTTTGAGGTAGCCACGCTGCCTCTGGGAAAGGATGTGTCTGTTTCAGGGAGGAGCAGTAGGCAATTTCAGTCAATTTGTTCAAAGGCACTTTGCAGAGTGTCTTTTGAATAAAAAGAACCACCCAGAACCTTCCTGATTAACATGCAAAGAAGTGGGCTGTAATCTTGACTGCAATTATAAAATGACATACGTTGTATGATATACAATTCTAAGTGGAATGGTTTCCTGCTTCTTGCTAATGATGGAGTTATGTTAGCATCGTTTTGAATGTTTCATCATTCATCCCGTTATTATTTTAAAGGCTTTTAAATACTTAACATCCCCTGAAAAACAAAACAAAACCCCAAACTCCATCCCACACCAAATACAAAAAAACCCAGCCAAATGATAGATCACAGTTGGAAACAGAAACAGTGTTGTCTTTGTCAGGCTATGACGAATGTTATTCCATAGGGTGTTTCCTATGGAAAAGCTGTAGTTGTTGCTGCCCATCAAGCCTCTGACATCTGAGGAATTTGGAACAGGGCCTTAAATGATGAATAGATCATATGATGATAGACACAGAAGAGAAAATGATCTGTAAGATACCTCAGTCCCAGACCTCAATCCATTTATAACTTTGAAGACACCATGTATTGTGTTCTGGGAACAAAATACTGCCCAGATTACTCAAGGGCACTTTTTTTCCTGATTTCCCTGCTATATCATTGCTTTGGCCACAACATATAACTATTATTGACCACACAATAACTACTGTAATGCTCTCTACATTGGGCTCCTCTTGAAGAGCACCCGGAGGCTCCAACTGGTCCAGAATGCGGCCGCATGGGTGATTATGGGAGCGTAATGGCGCTCCCATGTAACATCTCTCCTGCGCGAGCTGCACTGGCTTCCGGTGGTCTTTCGGGTGCGATTCAAGGTGTTGGCTACCACCTTCAGAGCGCTCCATGGCTTAGGACCTGGATATCTACGAGACCGCCTTCTGCCGCTGAGAGTCTCCCACCGGCCAGTACGCTCCCACAGAAAGGGGCTCCTCGGGGTGCCGTCGGTCAAACAATGTCGACTGGCGGCCCCCAGGGAGAGAGCTTTCTCTGTGGGAGCACCTGCCCTCTGGAACGAGCTCCCCCCGGAGATACGGACGATCCTGGACTTACGAACTTTCTGCCGGGCCCTAAAGACTTTCTTATTTCACCAAGCCGGGCTGGCCTAATTTTTAAATTTTTAAATTGTTTAATTTTAATCTGAATTTTAATGGGGTATTTAAACTGTTGGGCCAAATTATTTAATTTATTTTAAATTGCTTTTAAATTTTTTATTTGTGTTTTTACCTTTTGCTGTTCACCGCCCTGAGTCCTTCAGGAGAAGGGCGGTATATAAATTTAAATAAAAATAAATAAATAAAAATAAAAATATAGTTCTCCATTTATAGTGGGATATATCTGATTTTCTGGCCTTCAAAATTTAACTATTTAAATCTAATTTTAATTTTGATTTCAAGAAGCAATGGATGGAAACTAATCAAGGAGAGAACCAACCTAGAACTAAGGAGAAATTTCCTGACAGAACAATTAATCAGTGGAACGACTTACCTACAGAAGTTGTGAATGCTCCAACACTGGGAAGTGTTTAAGAAGAGATTGGATAACCATTTGTCTGAACGGGTATAGAGTTTCCTACCCGAGCAGAGGATTGGACTAGAAGCTCCCTTCCAGCTCTGTTGCTCTGTTCTTTTCTGTTCAATTTAAATAGCGATTTATGCACTAGTGAAGAAGCTTCTATAATAATTTCTAAATGCATTCTTGTTGTTTATTATAACCTGAATATATACTTTGTGGTACTTCAAGAGAAAGAGAAAGTTCAGTTTTGAAAAATATATAACATATAAAGCAATTTGTTAGCCCCCCCCCCCCCCCCCAGTAAATCTTACAAGAAATGGAATAATGATTTTAGTACTAAGGAAATAGGTTGACAGTTATAAAATCAGCTCCAATTTAATTAATTGTTGAGGATGGTTTGGAAAATATTTTTTTACCATAATGTGTTAGAACAACAACTGCTATTTTTAAATAGTATTAATATTGTTTTGTTATGGTAGTTTTCTTAGAGCAAAAAGTAGTTATCTTTACAAAAAACAAGGGTATGCATTTTCAATTTACTCGGTTTTAAACTTGTTAAATTAAAGATATGTAATTTCAGTCAAGACAGTACAAAAAAAGAAAGCATTGGGTAGCTGGTCAGTTCAATCTTCATAATTTTTTCATAGCTGAAAAGCAAAGACAGGCTTTCCTGTTTTATCGGTTCCCAAATCCGTAATATTGTATTAATTTACTTACTGCAAATAAGAAACACTCCTTTTATACCATGGTATTGCTGTTAAAGGTTGGGCGTGACTTCCTTTGTAATTTTCTTTAAAGGTTTCAATTTTTCCCCATGGCTCTGAAATTTGAGGAACGTTTTTGAAAACTGCAACTGGTATAAAACACAACAGTCTGATTCCTGGCAGGCATAACCAGCCAAGAGCACCTGTATTTCAGTGCCCTACATTAGTCACCACTTGGTTTCTGGATATAATTCACCATGATGGTTTTCACTTACAAAGGCATATCTGGCTTGACACCTGGATGCTTACAAGACCTGCTTCTCCTACCAGATCACCCTGTTCATTATGTTCATCCCAGAAGGTTGCTTGTTGTACTTCTATAAACTCAGAGGAATTAAAGCCACAAGATGGCTGATTTTCTGTTGTTGCCCCAATCCTGTGGAATAGTTCCCTCTTAAAATTAAAGTTTAACTGTTAAATTTGTTCTGTTTATAATGCTATCGTCCTACACTTTTATTATGACCCACACACAGGTAGTCCTCAACTTACCACAACTTGTTTAGTAACTTGACAAGGGGACTGAAAAAAGTGATTTACAACCGTTTTCCCTTAACCACTGTTGTAGCATCTCTGTGGTCATGTGATCAGAATTTGGATACTTGGCAACTGGCATGTATTTATGACAGTTGCAGTGATCCCCTTTTGTGACCGTCTGAGAAGCAAAGTCAGTGGGGAAGCCAGATTCACCTAACAACCATGTTATTAACAACTGCAGTGATGGGGCAAAAATCACTTATTCTCCGCATAGGAGGGAAACGGCAGTCAGATTGGGAATGACACCTCTATGCAGCATAGGACCGAGTCTGCTAAATTTGCCTGGCTCCGCCCTCCTGGCCTTGTTTCGACTCGGTCTATGCTGGACAGACGTGTCTTCCCAGTTTAGCCGTGTCAATCTCAGAATTTCTGGCTTAACTAGACAGTTTTCTGCTTTTAGGGGCTATTTTGTTTTGAATCTATTTTTTTGCTGAGCCCCTTTGCTGACAGCTGATTTTTACGAGCTGCGAACTCCACCATCTGCGCTCCCCGACCATCGGGGGAGCCAAGCTGCGTTTTGACGGCCTTGTCCTAGCAGCTTTACAGACCTGCAGTTGGACTGTCAGGTCCCAGTGATCGCATTTACAGCTGATGGCTGGCGATCCAGCACCTTTGCGGACAGGACCGGCGGCGTATTTTTCTGAAGTCCTCGTTGCCGCGGTAACAGCCGGACAGCTGGCGGCTTGATTCTTTGCTCGGGAGGCGGCTCAGCTGTCAACGGCTCTCCCGTCAGCGGCGATCGCAGTAATAGCCCCTTGGCTAGCGATCTGAACTCCCCTGCATTCGCCCGTCGTCACAATCCTTGGAGCAGCTTCTTCTGGGCGATTTGCTTGGCCGCAGCGGTCCTGTGAGGTGAGCCCTCCTCCGATCCCTTTCGCGCTTTTCTTCACGCTCTGGGTGGCCATTTTGCGCTCCAGTGAGCCTCCCCAAAATGGCGGACACCAGGCGGCCCAAGGCCTCAACCAGCGCCAGCTCCTCTGGGAAGCGGCAAGCACAGGATGATCCAAGGAGGGTTCCTCTGGCCTTCAACCACCGCCTAAACGCACTAAGACCACTAAGGTCTCCTCATCCTCGTTAGCTTCTTCCTCCAAGGTGGACCAGCGCCGCCATAAGGCTTTAGAGAAGGCCTTTAGCAGGGCCCAATCCCAGGTGGTTCCTGTCGTCCCATCCACGCCTCAGGATGTTCCTCCCAGGGCCAGGCTGTTCAATCCCAGGCTGGCAGCTCAGTTAGGGAGCTCTCTCCAGATGTACCAGCAGCCAATGGCCCTAACCCTTGCCCAGGGACAGAGCCCCTATTTCAAACCTTGCTGCTCCTGAGGGGCCTCACAAAGTACAGGGGGAGGCCCAGGCTCCTGCACCTGCTCCACCTGTTCCTACACCTCAGCTACCTGAGGCCTTTGAGATCATCCTGGCTAGGGCCATCAGACTAGGCCTAGCCCAATGCATGCAGCAGGGCAATTTGCTGACTGACTCAACAGCTGTGTCTCATACACAGCAACCTGCGCAAATGGAGGATTCCATATCTGAGCAGGACCTTGCCGATTCCCCAGTTTCTGCTGATCAGGTCTCTGTTTCCGAGGCCGATGATGTGCCAGACTCTGCTCTCTCTGACGATGAGGGTCTGATCCCTGACCAACCTCCATTTATTGGCCTTTTTCAGCCTCAAGTCTTTCATTCCTTACTGCATAAAGCTATAGCTACTACTCGTTTAGAAACTGTTGACGCTGATCCTGCATTGACTACCTCTTCGGATCCTGCTTCTGCCATGTTTGCAGAGCCCACTGTTGACCCAGAGACCATTCCTGCTCCCAAGCTATTTCTGGATGTGCTTCACCATCAGTGGGCTATCCCGGGGGCAGGACCCAGCCCAACGGGCTCGACAAACGCCTTTACAATTCTGCACCCGCTCTTTCAGACATCCTCCAACCTCCATCTGTGGATCCTCCTATTGTGGCCCTTTGCAACGCTTCCCATCCTACTGGTCCTCCAGAGGACTCTCTTCTCCCGGAGGATAGGCGAGCTGAGAAAACATTGCTCAAGGGTCATCAAGCGGCTGCGTGGGCCATCAGGTCTCAACTTCGGCGTCCTTCTTTAATAGAGCCGCTCTCCTCTGGATCAAACAACTTCAGGACCGTATCTCACCTTCTGATTCTCGATCTTGTCAGGACTTGAACAAAATTTCTGCAGCCCTTGAATACTCGGCGGACGCGACATTGAATGCCACTAGGTTTGCAGCTAAGGCCCTTGGATCCAGCGTGACCTCTCGCCGTCTCCTCTGGCTCAGGAACTGGAATGCTGATCTGCGCAGCAAATGGCAACTGGCATCCACTCCTTATACCTCCGGACGTCTTTTTGGTCCTTCCCTGGAACCTCTACTCGTCAAGTCAAGAGACCGTCACAAGATTCTTCCCTCTGTCACCAGGCGATCCGATTCCTGCTTTTCCACCCTTCCTCAGTTCCAGTCCTTTTGAGCTCCCTAGTCTGGTACTTACAAGCCACGATACCAACGTCCTTTCCATCCAGGCCCCAGCAACCGGATTCCCATGTCAGACAGGGGGGCAAGTTCCTCTCCAAACGCTCCTTCCGGGGAGGGAGGGATCTTTTCCCAAGGAGATCCCGCTAGTCCCCATGCGGACCCTCCCATTGGGGGCCGCCTTTCCCTCTTCTTCCACCAGTGTGAGGTGTCTACTTCTGATGCCTGGGTTTTGTCCACTATCAGATCAGGGCTTTATTTAGAATTCCACTCCCTCCCCCCACCCATTTTCCTCGCTTGTCTGGTCTCACGGGACAGGATCAAGAGGGAAATGATAGTTTCGGCCATCTCTCACCTGTTGGATATCAGGGCAATCCAACGGGTGCCTTGGGGGCAATGGGGCTTGGGGTTCTATTCCCGTCTATTCGTTGTCAGGAAAGCCTCGGGGGGATGGCGGGCCATTCTTGACTTAAAAGCCTTGAACCATTACATAACCTATCGACGGTTCAAAATGCACACTCTGTTCACTATCCTCGAGTGTGTGCGTCCGGGGGATTTTCTATCCTCCATAGATCTAACAGAGGCTTATCTCCACATCCCCATCGCCGCCCCCACCGCCAGTACCTCCGATTTAGTTTCCTAGGTGAGTATTACCAATACTGGGCTATTCCCTTCGGCCTCTCCTCGGCCCCTAGGGTATTTACCAAGGTTATGGCCACCCTAATTGGACATATCCGGACTCTTCCCGTCCATCTACAATTTTATTTAGATGATATTTTGGTCCTCTCGCCTTCCCTCCCCGATGCTCACCGGGACTTGTCTAGAGTTCTCTCCCTTTTGCAGAGTCATGGTTTTTCTATAAATTGGGCTAAGAGCCACCTTGCCCTGGGTCCCTGCCCCTCGAAGAGATGGTATCCCTCTCCTGATCGTCAGGATACCATTAGGGTTCTGGCCTCTCAGTGTAGGTCGGAAGGTTCAGTCTCTACCCTGAAATTATCCTGTCTGTTGGGGAAGATGGTGTCCACTTTCGGAATAGTACCTTGGTCTCGGTTGCATAGCAGGCAGCTCCAGTGGTTTCTGCTCCCGCATCAGCGGGCCAGTCAGGGTTCATCGCTGGTTCGCCTTCGGCTGACGCCCCAAGTCCTTTCGTCTCTCCAGTGGTGGACATCGCATGCCATAACTCGGGGCACCTGTTTTCGGGAGCCTCCTCACCTGTCCCTGGTCACAGACGCCAGCCTGTCCAGCTGGGGTGCACACCTCGACCATCATATGGCTCAGGGCCTGTGGTCAGCTCAGGAACATCAGAACAACATCAATTTCCTGGAGCTGCGAGCCGTCAGGTTGGCTCTCCTTCAATTCCAGACTCTGGTGGAGGGGAAGGATATCCTTGTCCTCACGGACAATGTGTCCGCAAAGGCCCACATCAACAAATTTGGGGGCACCCACTCGCGGCTGCTTCTCTTGGAGTCCCTGCGTCTGGGCCTATGGGCCGAGCAACATCTGCGCTTCATCAAAGCGGACTACATTTCCAGGGCCTCGAACATCCAGGCGGATGCCCTCAGCCGTCACTGGGTGGACCAAGGCGAATGGAGCATCCAACAGCCTCTCTTTCAGGCGATTGCGGAATGCTTTGGGACTCCCTTGGTCAACTTATTCGCCTCTTCGTTCAATCACCATGTACCCCGGTACTTCTCCAGGTACCTGGATCCCAGGACAGAAGCCACGAATGCCTTGCGCAGCCCTTGCCCCCCCGGCCTTCTCTACGCCTTCCCCCCTTCCTCTGATCGCCAAATGCATTCGGAAGATGCTGGACGAGAGGGCGGAACTCATTCTTCTGGCCCCTCACTGGCCCCAGCAGCCGTGGTACACGGACCTGAAAATCCTGTCAGTGGCAGCCCATTGGCGCATTCCGCTCTCCGACCTGGTTATTACTCAGGGCGCCCTTTGCCATCCGGACCCCTCGAGCCTCCAATTAACTGCTTGGCGGCTGAATGGAGCCTCCTAACAACGGCCTGTATCCCAGCCCGGGTCATTTCAACTATGCAAGCGGCTCGCCGTCCCTCGACTTAACGGATCTAAGAGGCCACTTGGGCTTCCTTCTCGGCCTGGTGCGGCCAGGCCAATATTGATCCGGTCGCTGCTTTGGTAGCTAATGTACTTACCTTCCTTCAGGAGGGTTTTGATGCGGGCCTGGCCCCTAACACTCTGCGTCGCCAGTTGGCAGCTATCTCGACGGTGTTGTCCTGCGGCTCCATGGACTGCCTCGCCCGACATCCTTTCCTCTGCAATTTCCTTCGAGGAGCGAAAAATCTGAGACTGCCGGTTATACACCGGTTTCCGACTTGGAACTTGAACAAAGTCCTACGGGCCATTACAGTGGCACCCTTCGAACCTCTTCACCAGGTTTCCCTGTGCTTCTTGTCCTTCAAGGTGTCTTTCCTAACCGCAGTCACCTCGGCTCGTCATATATCGGAGTTGGCAGCTCTCTCCATCCGCCAGGATCTGTGTATCTTCCATACTGACAGAGTCATCCTCCGCCTCGACCCGGCCTTTTTACCTAAGGTGAATTCGATCTTCCACCGGGCGCAGGAGCTGGTTCTTCTGGATTTTTGCCCTCGGCCCGTTCACAGACTGGAGCGCTCCTGGCACACTCTCGATGTACGTAGAGCCATTAGGATTTACATCTCCAGGACGAGTCCCTTCCGTAAAACGGAAGCTCTCTTCGTATCTTTCCAAGCGGATTCTATCGTCACACGGGTCACAGGCCCCACCCTGGGACGCTGGGTTAGGGCCACCATTGGTACAGCATACCAACAACTTTGTCTCCCAGTGCCTCCACAAATAATGGCGCACTCAACACGGAGTGCAGCCACGTCTGCGGCCTGGGCCACTCGGGCTCCCTTGGAAGAGGTCTGCTGGGCGGCCACTTGGACGACCCTTACTCCCTTCATCCGCCACTACCAGGTGGACTCATTCGCATCGGCAGATGTGGCCTTCGGCCGTCGAGTTTTGCAGGCGGTACATCAACCTTGACTATTCCGGGCTGGAGCTCTCACGCCCTGGAGGACATTCAGTTTTGGTATGTCCCCAATTTGACTGCCATTTCCCTCCTATACGGAGAATGGATGTTGGTCTTACCTGATACGTCTGTTCTCGCTATGGAGGAAACGGCAGTCAGCCCCACCCTTCTGGGTCCGGCTCAGATGGGTCAATGGGGTGGGTGACTATTAATTCTCTCTCGTTACAGGAAGACACGGCGGTCTGCGACAGCGCCCTCACCGAAACACTGGGGCAGGAGGGCGGAGCCAGGCAAATTTAGCAGACTCGATCCTATGCTGCATAGAGGTGTCATTCCCAATCTGACTACCGTTTCCTCCATAGCGAGAACGGACGTATCAGGTAAGACCAACGTCCAACTTGTCTTGCTTACAAATGGAAATTTTGGGCTCAGTTGTGATTGTAAGTCGAGGACTACCTCTATTACTTGCATTTAGTGGCTATTTTATTGTTGATTGTTACTGTAAACTGCCCTGAGTCTGTGATTGAGAAGGTAGTATATCAGTGGAATAAAAAGACAGATAAAAAATATTTGATATATTTGAAGGATGATTGTTAATAGGCTGGTTTAAACTAACTAACCCCTGTACCTTAGCAGTTCAGAATTCACCATGATACTGATTGTTTAACAGAACGTTGGCAAGAAAAAAAGCTGGAGACAAAATTTGCTGAATTTGTTTTGTAGTGTAATTTGTGTTATTTGTCGTTTTGAGGATGTGCTCAATTCACCCCAAATTTCAACAGCATGAGAACTAAAATAGTTATTTTTCTGTAAGTTGGTTAGGCCATTGAAATAGGCTTTAGGATAGTTATCAGATATTCAAGGTTTTGATCTCATATTGGTAATCTTTCTTGTAATAGAATAGATTTATCAATTTCTTCATGATTTAATTGCAAATTATTAACAAACTAGTTCTTGATATAGCACTCCAAGTAGTTCATGGATACAGTCTGTTAAACATCTTGTAAGATTGATTAGAATTAATTTCTTTCTTTACAACAACCGCTCCAAAATATTACAGAAATGAATGGAAGATATATTACATGACCATTTCAATTGTATGCTGTTAGAATGTGGACTTCCTTGCTTTTTTTCCTAATGATATTAATCAGTTGTAAAGACTCACAAAATGGGCAATAGAAATACAAGAGCAACACAAAACAGCAAATTAGAATGATGCATGCATGTCCATGACTTTAAATATTCTGTTTCTACAATTATTTGTTTGTGAGCAATTGTGTTCTGTAATTGTGAGAGATTCTCATCCTTGACTCTCTTGGGTATTCTTTTGTTACCTGTTAAGAAAATAGCCTCCTCACCAGTTTTCCCAGGAGCTGAGTGGCCGAGGAAGTCCCTTCTAAAGGGAAAATCCAGTTGCTGATATTTCTGTCACTTTATCCTATTCTCTTTCAACATACTTTATTAACGAAACTCTGAATATCTTGCTCTTTGTGGAGGTGGAACTTGAAATTTTCTTTCATGTTATGGCTCATTTGCGGGAAAGATGTGCAAGTATTAGAAGAATGCATAGTCTTGTAGGGGAGAGGTTTATAATGTTCCCAGGTATTCATTAAGTGTTTGGTTATGAATGAAAATTTATATTAAAATTAATTGATAATATTTAAAATGCTTTTTTTGGTTTTTTGTTTTTGCTTTGAAAGACTAATATGGGTACCCTCCTGTTTCTGGAAAGTCTTACAAAATTTGCAAATTTCTGCGCATTCTAAACCATTTTAGAATGATTGATTTGGGTGATACTTGCTTCCCTTTTTTGTGTGTTATATCAGAGTAGTAAATGTATTTACCTGAGATTAGAAGAATATTTGTTACGGTTCATGATGAAGATGACAAATATCATAACTAAAAATACTTTAATCAATTTATATTGCTTTTACTACTCTTTTTTTCCCCTACCTTTACGTGTGCGAATCCGCTAGATATTTTGGAGGGGAAAAAACTGTGGACTTTGTAATGAACAGCATGATTTCACATCCAGGTTTAAGAGAACTAGGATGTTGCCTGAGTAGAGAAACAGCACATTGCACTTGTGTCTAGTGATAATGATGCTGTCAAAAAGGATCTTTATTTTCCTTTTGGGAAGGGAAGTCTAGAATGTAATGAAGAAAGGTGTTCTCCTACAAAACAAGTTCTTGATAGGTATTTGAGTGCCAGCACTGTTCGAATGATCCAGACATCATGGAGTGGCAGAAGACATTGTACTTTTCATATATATTTTTTATTAGTGATGCAAATGTTGGGAGTTGTTGGAAAGGCTTATAAAATATACAGATGAACAAACCTTGAAAAGTGGCTGATAGTTTAGGTGAAAGTGAGAAGATTCAAAACGATGTAGACAGTCTTGAGCTGTGTCTCTGAAATAAATGAGATGGATTTTGAAGTTTTCATAACCTGAAACAATCTCATTAACTGGAAATGAGTCGCAATGAAAACATGGCAGTAAATTTATTGATTTATTCATTCATTCCATTTGTGTGACCCCGCTCCCCATGTCCACAAGCGACTCTGGATAATGAAAAAATTAAAAATAAAGTAAAATCAATACAATAATACAAAAATTAAAATACATAGCACCAGAGAAAATATCATACATTATAATCACTAATTTGTTTTTAAAAAACCAAGTTTCTACATACATTGGGGACCAGCCCCAGATTAAGAGTCAAGTCTTTTAAGGATTTAAAGAACTAAAACCCAGTAGGGTCTACAGCGGGAATATATTTTCTTAATTACAAACCTGTATTTACCTTAGAATAAATCCCATTGAATGTTATAGGAATTGCTTCTTAGCAAATATGACAATATATCCGATGATATCTATTTAGCAGTGAAATGATATCCATCAGCAGATTTGATTCCCAATTCCCATCCAGTGCCCTTCAAAATCTGTGCCAGAATACATCAGAGGTAGTATTGAAAAGGTGCAGCAATAGAAATGTCTTGCTGTGCAAGTAGAAGTTGACTAATTTTGCTTTTTGATAGCCTAAAGTATGTATAATATGAACTATAGTAAGTGAAATGTAGGACATACAACTATGTAAAATAGAAGATAAATTCCATTCTGAAAGATTTGTTCCTAAAATATGGATAAACATCATATGCAAATGGAAAGCTTGTGTGTTTGGAATCTCATGGTTCTATATATGTTCAAATATTCATGGAGTAAGGAAAGGTGAAATTTCTAAAATAATCTTCCTTTGTTTTTTCCCTTTTCTCCCTTTTTTCTTTTTTTCTAGGATGGTTTAAAGTCCTTAGTCCTTGATCTGGATTATCCAGCACTGAGGAAGAACAAAAACATAGATAATTTCCTTAACAGATGTAAGTTTTTCTTATGTATAAATATCCCTATGTAGATGAAGAATATTTTTATATGTATTATATAACATTTTTATTTGCTTAATCCACATAAGCTTGCCCCTCGTTTCTAAAAGAGATTTGCTGTCACGATATTATGATAATAGACTCTGTCAATAGTAATTTAATAGTAAATATCATATTCTGGAACTCTGAAACTACATATTTAGTTCTCAACAAAATGGGAGAACCAGTTGGTGTGGTGGTTAAAGGTATTACGCTAGAAATCAGGAGATTGTGAGTTCTGGTCTTGCCTCGAGCACAAAGCCAGCTGGGTGACTTTGGGCTACCAGACACACTCAGCTCTGAAAAACAGACAGTGACAAATCACTTCTGAAAGATAATCTTGCCTAGAAAGCTGCATGGACTTGTCCAGGAGGTTGCCAGGAGTCCAGACTAACTTGAAGCAGGTGAAGGTGTGTGTGGAGAGAATCCAAAATAGTATGATTTGATTTCAAGGGTCAATGATAAAAAAAGTTAAAATATGATATTTAAAGGTACTTTAACATCTTATAATTAAATTTCATAGTTAAAGTATTCCTGATTATGGTGGGTAAAGTTAACAATGCTGTTTTAACAAACATAGTTTTATTTTGTTTTGCTATTTATGTAGACAGGTAGTCCTTGATTTACAGCCATTGATTTAATGACCATTCAGAATTACAACAGCACAGAAAATAGTGACATGACCCAGTTTTCACGCTTATGACTATTGCAGTATTCTCATAGTCGTATGATCAAACTTTGGGTGCTTGGCAATTGGCATATATTTACGATAGTTGGAGCATCCCGGGATTCTGGGATTCTCATTTGCAACTTTCTTAGGAAGCTTCTGACAAGCAAAGTCAATGGGGAAGCCAGATTCATTTAACATCCACATGATTCACTTAACAATCCTGTCAAAAAAGGTGGCAAAATGGGGCACGACTTACTTAATAACTGTCTTGCTTACAGAATAAATTTTGGGGTCAATTATGGTTATAAGTTGAGGACTACCTGTATTTATGGATTTAAGGCCTGCTTTTTCTTATTTTACAAAGATAATACTTTGCACTGTACTTCTTTAAAGGATCTGTTTTTTTTGTGCATTGCACTGAAAATACAACCTGACATTGCAGATTAAATGGTCTATGCCATTTGTAATTACTAGTCTTAAATTTCTGTATTGTTAGTGGCTTAATGTGTATTATCCTTCGTGGATATTATTTTAATAGCACAAATATTTTTCTTTAAACTTTTTCAGATGAAAAAATTGTACAAAAAATGCGTGATCTTCAAATGAAAGTAGAAGATTATGATGTTGTTAAAGTGATTGGAAGAGGTGCATTTGGTGTGGTACAGCTGGTAAGAACCTAATATCATCATAAAACATTTGGGTTTCCATTAATTCTCTTAAGAATAGTGTTTTTCTTTATGGCCACACATTAGGTTTCTTGGGTTAGTGGGTAATCTCAGAATAATTTAAAGTTATGAATAAATAAAGTAAATTAAAACATAGGCAAATATAAATAATGTGCTTTGGAGCAGAAGTGCATATTTAATTTACACTGATAAGTATGAACTAATTATGGGTTAACAGTGGCTTAATAGAAAGTTTGTGAAGATTACAGAATAGTGGATGGCCATTTTTTAAAAAGAAACAAAAACCATTTCTAGATAATTAGATAGGCAGATAAAAGAAAGTATGACTTTATGTAGTGCATTGACATGGAATCTGTTACAAAATTTAAGGACGGTCAACTATCTTGCTATATTGGATAAATTGTGGGATGATGAGGGAATTAGTGGCCTGTTGCCATGATGATTGCATATTATCTCCAGTAATGGAAGTATTGGTTTATTGATTCCAGTTATGAGAGAGTATTAGTGTGTTTGTGCGTTTCTGTTTTGTTTTGTGGTTCCTGTTGGCATTTTGTTGGCCATTATGGAAAAACACTGTTGGACAGTAGAGGTTTGTGGTCAAATTCAGCAAGGATGTTTTATATTTTTTGTAGAAGATTGGCAAATCAGATTGTTATTATTAGATGTAACAGATTTTTGAGACATGAATGCTACACAGTTATTGCCAGAATTCTTCAGAATGAAGCACATGTTTTATCATGGGTCTGAAAGATGCATATGTATTGAAGCTGTTTTGGGGCTTTAATTTAATCAGTTCATAGGAAAGAGCCAAATTCTGACTATTAACATCAGAAGTGTTTCTGTTCTAAAGATGGTGCTAACTCAGTTGTTGGTGCTTGGGAATTATAAACGTCTATATGCAACACGGACAAGCGTGAAACATTTCAATGATTGTATAATAAATGGCTTGAAGAATGGGCTTTTTTCTAGAAGGTCTTTTTGTCTCTTTCTAATATTTTCTGCTTAAGGAGGGATGGAAGGAATTGCCAAAAAAACAATTTTTGTTTCTGTGCCAATTGGATGTTAGATCTCTCCTCAACTTCTTGATGATGGTACCAGCGCTGATTGTCCCATTATGGACATTTATTTTGTTTTGTAATAACTGCTTTTTTAAAATAAAGAAGGGGTGTGTATGTGGCTGACCATCCTATAAAAGTGTATTCCCTTTGGCTGTTGATTTAATATTTTCTTTCTAAGAGTTTTACCCTTCAGGTTTCTGGTCTTTTAATTCTATTTCTTGAAGGCTATTGCTTTTCAGTGTTCAGATACGCTTAGAGGATTGTTCTTTGGTATTTATTATTGGTTCTCCATATCCAACTTTCTATATTATTTAAATCCTGATTTTTTTTTTTACAGGTTCGCCATAAAATAACACAGAAAGCATATGCCATGAAGCTGCTAAGTAAATTTGAGATGTTAAAAAGGTCAGATTCAGCTTTCTTCTGGGAAGAGAGAGATATAATGGCCTTTGCCAATAGTCCATGGGTAGTTCAGGTATGGATATTTCTTGTGTACAAAGTTCGGTGGTAATTTAAGGGAAATGTAAATAAATGGGGAAAATATAAATAGGTGAAATAGCAATTTTTATGTTTTGATACCTGATGGGTTTAGAATTTGATATAAATATATTGTAAGCTGCTCATATAATTCCTTGATTTAAAATACACACATTCTCCCTTGAAGTGGAGATAGCATCCAGGAATGGGTTGTCCTCGTCTGCTAGCCAATAGGACTGAGTCTGTCAAAGCTGTGAGGACACGCCTACCCCAACGGTCTCCAGCTTTTGACTCAGTCCTAGCTAAAGACAGACGTGCTTTTGCCTAGGGCGTATCAGGTAAGACCAACGCCCCTTTCTGTGCATTGTTAGTTTTTGAAAGAGAGTCCTTCCATTTGTTTACCCAAGTCCTAGGATTTAGGAATTTCCTACCCATTCAAAAACCATACCAAGGTGATTTATAGTAGCCCATGAAATAAAGAGACATTTTTTCTTAGAAAAGGAGAAAATAAGGCTTAGAACTAGCAGAAATTTAACGTTTTTGCTATTAACAAGAACCTTGTATTACAACATAACACTGAAAGCTATAATTATAATACAGATTCTTATCTAATAATTCTCTAAATGGCTATCACTTTCCATCCTAGCCAATGATAGTTGTAGTTATTGCTTCACATAGAGGGAAAAAAACCTATTGATACTTTATTCTTTTGGAAACAGCTTTTTAGTGCCTTTCAAGATGACCGATACCTATACATGGTAATGGAATACATGCCAGGTGGTGATCTTGTCAACCTCATGAGCAATTATGATGTGCCTGAGAAGTGGGCCAAATTTTACACAGCTGAAGTGGTCCTTGCTCTCGATGCAATTCATTCCATGGGCTTGATACACAGAGATGTGAAACCTGATAATATGCTTTTGGATAAATACGGACATCTGAAGCTGGCAGATTTTGGTACTTGTATGAAAATGGATGACGTAAGTATCTGGGTCATCGTGTCTGTTTCAAAAATAGTGTGTGCAATCGAAAGAACCTCATTGTTATTGGGCAGCATATGAATATTAGTGAAAGGATTTTAATTATGCTATGGTTAATATTGAACATAGTGCGGTGGCTGAGATACTTACTGTGAAGATTTGTGATTCAGTGCTTGCTATTGTAATAAATTAACCTGGTTTCTTGAACCAAGCTACTGTCTTTCAGCTATTGCCTTCTATCTGTACTATGTAACATTAAACTTCTCTGTGTTAAAATTATACTTTTCTGTTGCTTGAGTGTGTCTCTATCACATTAAGTATTTTTGGTATTGGTTTAAGGTACTTGACCAGCATTCTATTTGCTTGCTTGCTTGTTTTGTTTGTAACATTGAGGTTGAACTGCTGGCTTGGGATATCATTCTGTACTACAAATCGATTCAATCTCACACCTACTCTCAAGAGAGATAGGAAAATGTAAAGTGTATTATAATGTAATCATCTATTTTGAAAACTAAAAGAGAACTAAAGTTGATGGACAGATATATAAAGTTCAGGAGTTTAGATCATAGTTCTGGGGTTCAAGTTAATAAAACCTGAAAGCCAGTTTGGTCTAGTGGTGAAGGCTAGAAGCCATCAGACGGTGAGTTATAGTTCTGTTTTAGGCATGAAAAACTAGCTGGATGAATTTGGTCCAGTCTCAGCCCAGTCCACCTTTGTTTTTGTGGGGAGAATAGTGGGGGGGATGGGAGACATGTTCCTTGCTTTTTAAGTTATTTATAAAAACAATAAAGACAAGATTACAAAATCTAAAAAAGTAAAAATAATACAGATGTAACCCTAATCTGGCAGATAACGTGTTGCTGTGCTCTAAAGTTCTGCTGTAAAGTTCTAACTTTGCTATACTGACAATACTGGTTGTAAGGAAAGGTTTATCAAACACTCTGCTTTCTTTATTACTAGTTTTCAGAATACCCTAAAGAATAAAGACATTGAAAATAGACAGTGTTTCTATGACAATCCAGTGATCGCACATAGCACTATTTCTCACTTAGGTTTTTTTCAGAATGGTTTGATCTGTAGCTTATATGAAAATCTAGTTTTCAGGCTTCCCTTATTTTCAGAAGGAACCTGTCAAATGTAAGAGGTTTCTACAGTATAGTGAGATGGAAGCAGGAGGAAGAACACCTGAAAACATTGTATGAAGCCCTTGAAACCATGGTTTATGTTCCTTACTGAACAAGTTGCCAACACATTGAAATAGGTTGAAATGATTAATCCTGGTGAATGAACAATTGTATTTTGGGCCAGTGTGGTCTGGTAGTTAATATGTTGGTCTAGATTGGGGTCGGCAACCTTAAACACTCAAAGAGCCACAAAAGTCCTAACTGGAAGCCCCTGTTCAATTCTGGAGCCGACCGGAAGTCCGGTTCCCCCATCATAGTTTCCTCCTAGCGCAGCGTCCTTTTTCCTCTGCTGACTGGAAGTCTGGATCTCCCACCATAGAGTCTCCTCCTAGCATGGCATCCTTTTTCCTCTACTTGTCCTAACCGAAAGCCCTATCAATTGTGGAGCTGAGCAGCAACAGGGAGCCACAGCAGAGGGATGAAAGAGCCACATGTGGCTCCAGAGCTGCAGGTTGCTGACCCCTGTTCTAGATGTATTAGAGCTGGGCTGTCAAGCTCCCAGCCCGCAAGCCGGATGCGTCACGTGCTGGCCATGCCCACGTCCAGTTTAGCAAAGGGGGAAAAAAATCCCAATAAGTCACATGATGGCACTGTGATGATGTGAGTTTGACCCCCCTGTGTTAGAATGATGCGGATTGCAATGTCTAATCACCCATAAAATTTGGAGATAACTGAAGGCAGACATTCTCTCCCATACAAACTTACCTCAGTGTAGGGAGGATGAATTATTTGGCAGCTGTTGAAATAGAAAAGTTGCTTATACCACATATATGTGGAAAAATATATTCATATTACATGTATATTTCTATTCATGGGGAAAAAAACCCACAGATGGATAGCTTGACGGCATTTGGATGAGTTGTAGACACTCTCCCTTCTAAATTGTTTTTTCTTCCATTCTGACCCATCTTTTTTTCTTGCCCACTTTCCTTAGTTGTATTAATACAATTTGCCAGACAGTGACTTATAAATGTACTAGCTGGACGCCCGTGCTTCGCTACGAAACTATGTGCTCAGGCTTGATAAATTAACACTTGCAGCCTGAAACTTAATGCAGAATGCTAACTCCGTAGCATCAGTGTGTGTTAATATAATGCAACTGGCAGTTGGAACAGAGGGGGAGAGGTAGTAGAATGTCCCAGCATGCAGCATCCATCGGTTATTTATCTGGCTACCATCCTGTCAGTGTGTGAGAGAGTTGAGGGGTGTTTGGAAACTCAAACAGTATTTGCTGTGTGAGCAAGGAGACAGGAAGGAGGCTGGTGTGGCTTAGCTCAATTGTTCTGTAGTAAAGCTGCTTGCTGCTGTGAAAGTAAAACTGAAAGTGAAACACCTCTGCTTGTGTTTTGCATTTGGAACATTTCTTTTGATGTGGGGAGGGGGAGTAGAACTCCTTAGCATCAGAGCATGTTAATAATAATATAGGAAATACTAATGCTCTGATGGTCATTTCGAAAAATCCTTTTTTAGTGAGTACCTAGAAGCCAAGAGGAACATACTGGCAAATTTCAAGTTTGTAGGCTTTACAGTTCTGGAGATTTCGTGATTAATGCGTCAGTGGCTTTCGCTTTTATATATATAGATTCCAACAGGAACACAAATCAGAGAGAGCTTTAGAGAAGCTGCAAGGATGATAAAGCTAAGATGACATTCAGTGTGGAGCTAAAGTAGAAATTCTCTTTATATTCTGTTCAATGTTATTAGTTACACACTTAGGAACCTTTAACAAAAGAGCCTCACTAGTTAATTTAGGACTACCATATTTGAACTGCAAAACCTAGGAAGACATACAAACCATTCTAGTGGTCGCTAAATTTTTGTAGCGCTAATAAATTAGAATAGTATTTTGATTCAACCATTATGAATATCATTCTTTTTTCTTTAAAAATATTTACTTACTCTCCAATACCAAGTCATAGAATTTAAAACATACAGCACTCTATTTATCTAAGAATCCCTATAAAGTTAAAATTGCATAGAAGGGTCCAAATGGTTCCTATGAGCTAAAGCTACAAATAAAAAATTTGCTGCTGCCTTCAAAACATCTGGGTATTGGTTGTTTATCAGAATATCTCAATCTCCTCATCATAAGTGGAGTTTATCAAACTAAAGAGTGGGTGTATTAACTCTAAATCGATAGTTTGTGTACAGTGGGCACTTGAAAAGGATTCATACATACATTTCTCCATGCTCATGGCCAGTTATATTTTACAGACAGCAATAACTTAAGGGAAACAGTTATTGCTGCTCATGATGATTAATCCCCCCCCCACACACACAATTCTCTCTAGATTAACAGTGGTTCTCAACCTGTGGGTCGGGACCCCTTTGGGGATCGAACGACCCTTTCACAGGGGTCACCTAAGACCATCGGAAAACATATTTTCAATGGTCTTAGGAACAATTTTATGGTTGGGGGTCACCACAACATGAGGAACTGTATTAAAGGGTCGTGGCATTAGGAAGATTGAGAACCACTGCTCTAGAACGAACTCTCACCTGCAAACATGAGAAATTCTTTTTTGTTACTATGCCAGAACCCCAAATTCTTCAGCTCATTGAGCCCTTCGTGAAGTTTCACATTGTTCATCAACCCTTATATGAAAATAATGTAATAAATACTGTAGCACTAGAATAATAATAACAGAGATCATCCAATGCTTTCTGATAGCTGAAAATAGCTAAAAATGATCGGAAAAGGAAGTATGCAAACTTTGTGTCCTTTCAAAAGTATTGACTGCAGTTTGAGCAAGATGGCTAGTCTCCCGGAGCTCTAAATTCACCTAAACTAGGCAGTTGCCATGGGATGAGCAGTACTTGTCTGAAGTACTTGTGAGTAATCTCAATCTTCTTTTCTTACCTGGAGAGGAATTATTGAAGAGCTGGTCTATTTGCTAGTTCTTAATCCCTCTGTGGTCATTCATTCTGCTTTTCAGAACTCTCTTCAATCCGTGATTTCTTCCTCTGGAACGGATATGATATTTTTATTAAGGTTCTTACATATATGTGTGGAAGAACAACAGGTTGAGAAAGGATATTGAGAAATATACTTTCAGTATTTTAAAACCTCTTTCATAAACGCTTGTTGATTAATAAAAGCAATATCTATCATGTATTTCCTACTCAGAAGCATCCCTTAGCATCCCCTAGTGGCTTTTTGGTTTACTTTAAAATTAAACAAATAGGTCATTTTGGACTAAAAAATTCTTTCTGTGGTAAACTAGAATATGCAAGTTTTGATTTGCAGATATCATTGTTCTAAAATAAAGACGCTATTTGCCTACTATATTTATTGAAGTAATCAGTGAACTTTATACAGTGGATGGATTTTTCTTTTTGCTTTTATAAATTATTAAAATATTTAATCATGCCATTTTTGGCAAAAAGTTGAAAAGACATAAACTTGGAAGGGCTTAACAGATCTAAAAATATGAACACCTCCCCCTCCAAATCAGCAGAAATCCCATCCTTTGGGCTTTGTATATATCTAGGTTGCCAGAAATATGTCTATCAACTGAGAAAACATTTCCTGTCCTGTGAGAGAATGTATTAAATTTTAATCTCTATATTACTAAAACTCTCATATTTCTCTGTGCATAACTTTCAGTTGGGAGTAATTGTGCATTGTACTTCTGCATCAACTCCTGATGTTTGACTGCACTATACATTTCAACATGAACTACTTTCGAGGCAAATGCATCTCTGAATATTTCCATGAATTTTTTTTGAAGTACTTTTCAAGTACATTAAAAGCTCTGTCAATGTTGAAGGCATTGGGGAATCTGGGAAGGAAAGATCTCTGAAAGGGGTTGTTTAATCTCCAATAAACGCTTCAAACATTTTATATATTGAATAGTTCTTTATTGCTGACCTTGTTAAAAGGGAGTTGTGATTCCACAGATCAGAGAGCAGTATGCATCCATTAAAATTTAGGAGGAAAAATATTTTTATACTTGAGTCAATTTTGAAATGAACCAAGTACAGAACATTAAAACTTCATGACTACCTAGTACAGTTACTGGTTTATTTAAAAAACCGGCTAAAGCAGATTGAAACTAAAAGATAAAAGATACTTGTACAATGGACAGTTAATTTGTTAGTCCTAATTAGAGAAGATCCTCTTTCTGCAAGCTTATTTTAAATTTCCATGCATCTTAAATTATGCTTAACCTTTTAATAGAAATATAAGCAATCCCTCTGCCTATAGCAGAATACATTATACCATTTCTTTTGTCTCTATTACATAGGCTGTGCCATGCTACAGTTCCTTATTTTCTAGGTGAAAAGTAAAATATGGATACAGAATTGACTCTGTACTTGGACTTCATTCTTCCGTTGAAAAGCTAGCAATGCTTTAATATATATTTTAGAAGTTGGCATCCTACCCCTAAATGAGTAAATTTGTCCCACTTAAGAGGTATAACTTCTTGTCACCTGAGTCTTCCTCTGTCTACCCATAACTTCGTAACAATTCTTTTGTTGTATCCCTTTCATGGCCAACTGTTAAAGCTTCATATTTTCCTAAGATAGTTTTGCAGAGCCCTAAATGCATACATAGTTGCTATGATAAGTTTTGATTATAATCATAGTAATAATTCTTTCCAGGTTTTTCACTAGACTCTTCTAAACAGTGTGGTAAAATAATGCAGAATTTTATCTCTCCTTCCAGATAAGTCTCCCTATATCTAATTTAATTTAATAATAGCTGCTCAGGTGATGCTAATGTGTGCAAATACAGGTAGTCCTTGACTTACGACCACCATTGAGGATGGAATTTTGATTGTAAGTCATAACAGTTATTACACGAGGCACCTACATGTCTGCTTTACTCAACAACTGCAATCCAAGCTCTTTTCATTGCATGCATGCCGCAGGGGTTGGGAGAGTCCTTGACAGGTCCAGTGCCCACTGGCACATGGAAACCTGCAACGGGCTGGGAGGCATCAGCGAACTAGCCCCACCAACGCTTGGATCATCTTTCCAAACTACCAATGCTTGGATTCATTTACCTTTTCATTGCCTCGCTCTATCCTGCATGCAGGCCCAATTCCGTGATGGTTCAGAAAGCTCCTTCTCTAAATCTCTTGTGCAATTTGGAGGGGGTCTTCCGAATCATCCAGAGAATGATGATATTTGCTAGCATTTTCTCCTCTAGAGGGGAAAACGCTAGGGAAACTGACATTCTGAAAGGTTCTGAGTATCAGTGTTTCAGTGTTGAGGCTCAGGGCCTTCTTAGCATTTTCTCTTCCAGAGAAGTGAAGGAAACTAATAAAAGAGGTGGATCCCAGAGGAGAAAATGCCACAGATTCTGAATCTCGGTGCTCTGCAGCGCTGAGGCTCGGAGCCTTTCGCGCTTTCTTCTTCAGAATCCATCTCTTTTGTTAGCGTACTTCTGCTCTCTGGAGGAGAAAATACCAAAGGTTCTGAGTCTTAGTTTTCTAAAATACTGAGATACTGAGCCTTTAGCGTTTTCTCCAGAGGATGCTAGTGAAAGAAGTGGACTACACCCATAGCAAACCTTTTGTTTTCTTAGCGACCGTCACAAAATCGGGTGGGTCACATGACTGACCCATTTTACTACTCTTATGATATACAACCATAATGGCCAGGCTCCCTTATGGTTGTATATGAAGGACTACCTATATAACCCACAAACGAATGCACTCAAAACTATTAGAGATCCAGGCTTAATGGTAGAGCCAAGGTATTAATGCCTTGCATAAGCCAATGGGATTGGAACAATTCTGATCTTGAAAAGTGGTTATGTTCCAAAGAGTGGGAGCCATGACAGAAAAGGCCCTCTTCTGGGCACAGTCAGATGGCACTCTCTCACAGAGGGGACCCAGAGCATGCCTGTCCTGATGAGTAGATACCCTGAGGAGAGATGCTCCTATAAGTAATATGGCGCCAGGTCTTGAAGAGTTTTAAAAGTGAGCATTAGCACTTTGAATTGTACCCAGAAGCATAACAGTAACAATGTAGTTTGTAAAGCAGAGGTATGACATGTGCTAAATGGTTGGCAACCATAGCTGCCCATGGGCCACCATGTTTTGCACCATCAGAAGCTTCCAAATATTCTTCAAAGTAGGCTGCAGGTTTTAGTAGGCTCAGAACACAGTTCTGAGTTATGAATTAATGTGGTTTTTAATTTTTCTAGTATGAAAGCAATGAACAAATCTGATTTATGTAATTTTTGCATCATAATAATGTCCAAAGCAAGAGTTGCACATTATATGTCACTATCAGTCTTTAAAATATATATTTCTTTCAGGGTGGATCACTACTACTAACAGGTTACTTTTTTAGTGTTAAATATAACAGATAATGTGCAGGCAAGTAAAATAAGAATTGAACCTGGAACTTCTGCTTCACAACTTTTATTGCACTACAATTTACTACTAGTACATAGATAAGCTATCAGAAAAATGTGTTTTCTTTATAGATTTATATGGGCTATACTCCATAACTGGAATGCTTGCAGCCACTAAGTTACTCTAAATAGAGGTGTGACTATATATTGTTTTCTGTTATTGTAGGAGCAGCTCCAAAATTCTCTTGAAATTTATTGCAAACCAGTTGATTCTGTGAGCCATTAACTGGACATAGCATACATTCTCAGCTTTTGTTTACTTTGTCTGACTTTGTTATCTTTAAGCTTAACTCCTTCACTTCAGTGAACAAGAATGTTTTATACTTGAGCCCTAAGCTTCGTGTAAAAGAAGCACAAGGCATATTGGTAAAAAATAGTATGGTTAAAATGAAAAGAAAAATTGAAAAAAAAGTGTGTTAACTATCAAAGTGTTGTTTAATTGTCATTGTTTATGTGGTTGAATAGACTGGCATGGTGCGTTGTGATACAGCTGTTGGTACACCAGATTATATATCACCTGAAGTATTAAAATCACAAGGTGGTGATGGATACTATGGACGGGAATGTGACTGGTGGTCTGTCGGAGTTTTTCTGTTTGAAATGCTTGTTGGTAAGTAGTGTTGTTGTTTTTTCCTTGCATGTATATGGATTTTTGTCTTGATAATACTTAATATGTTCTAGTGATGTAATTGCTGCAAATATATAATATAGATTTGCTCTATCTGTGAGGTTTGTGTGTGTATGTGTGCTCACATGTTCTTGCTGCTGCTGCGATTACTGGTCCCTAAGTGAATCTGGTTTTTAGTAATGCTTTTTGGATTCTTATAAAATGAACTTCCCTAAATATCATGGAAAATTGGCACTTCAATCTAACGTGCTGAACAGTGCAACTTTAATTATTTCTTAGTTAAGGAAAAGCAGTTTTATTTTTTGGACTCTACTGGGTCCAGCCCAAATCCGAAAGGAAAGGAAACAAAAATAGGCTTCTCACTATTTTAAAGGCTCTTTCCAATTATATATAAAGTTTTATAATGACTGGTTTATGCGTATAAAAATCTTGTTAAAATAATTGAAAGGAGAAATTAGAGCTTTTTAAGGAGATTATTTGATGCTTTAGATTAAAAAAAATAGAGACAAAAAGGCTGGTTATAAAGTCACATGAAATAGTTACTCAGCTTAAAAATTCTGATAAACCACTTTTCATAGAAATGGCAAATGTTTTAAAAACAAAGATCTTCAGGATGAGATTATCTGACTGCAGAGTTTATATAGCAATTATACACGGGGCGGGGGAGAGGAGGACAAACAGACAGACAGATGATATAGCTAGATAGAAGAGAGAGAGAGGACAGACAGACAGACAGACAGATGAGATAGGGAGAGAGAGAGAGAGAAAGAGAGAGGACAAACAGACAGACAAATGATATAGCTAGATAGATGAGAGAGAGAGAGAACACACTATTTCTCTACATATTATATTAGCTAAACATTATATTTGTAGCCTATGATTGCTTTGATGGAAAAATGAATCTGAGGTTTTGATTTCTTCAGCCATTGCATAATTTTGAAATTGAAGCTACTTATCAGGATTTCTATTTCACTTGGTTCAAAAACCTAGTCCTAAAATAGAAAGGCTCTCCCCCCCCCCAAATAATCTACATTTGTCGTGGCAAGTGGGCCCCTTTGATTTGGAAGGAAATCACATTCTTTCTCAAGAGGAAGAAAATTACTAGGGGTGGTTGTTCAAAAATTAGTTTGATTAACAAGTGCTCAAAATTTATAATGGAGCAAGAAATAAATGTTTCAGAAATATTCGTGATGAAGCTGCTTTAATAAATTTAATAATCATTATGGTTCTACTAGGAACTTTTCAGGTATAGTATTTATGAAATTAATATAGATGTTTTGGACATTGTTTTATTAGGTCATGTTATTAAATAAACTCTTTTTCAATTAGTATACAGTTCATTACAATCTAATTTTTTCTAAACATTTCAAACTTGAATGTTGAATAAAGAAAGGCAAAGGCAGGCAAAATACAAAAGGAGGAATTCTAAATAGTGGTAAAACGTTTTTTAAAAATTTGTTTACACATTTCAGAAAATACTTCTATTTTAAGGATGTTTCTAGAATATCTATAAACTAATTGATTGACATGATGTATCACAACCTTTCAATCCTTTGCAAGAAGAATATACCTTTTTAAAGTTTCACATTAGAGTTATTCTAAACTAGTTTAGTTTGTAGTATTCTAGTTCTAGATAAATATATTCATATATGTAATATAGGTTTGATAGCAATGTCAGACTGTGCCCAAGTAAAATTAACAGTTACTATAGGAAGTATTGCCCCCTTTATATTGATGGTATTGAAATATTACTTTATTATCTTTACAAAAGAGGCTGTGAATTATAAAAGGTACAACAAAAATTTGAAGTTTTTCTTATAAATACCGTGTTTCCCTGAAAATAAGACCCTGTCTTATATTTTTTTGAACCATGAAATAAGCGCTTGGCCTTATTGCCATGAGTTCAAAAGCCCGATTGGGCTTATTATGGAGGAGCCTGTATAGCTCAACAGACAGAGCTCTGTAATTTAAGACCAGCTGTCTGCAATTAAAAGTAAGATCGAATTCCTCCAGGCTCAAGGTTGACTCAGCCTTCCATCTTTTCTAAGGTAGGTAAATTGAGGACCCAGTTTGTGGGGGCAATAAGCTGACTTTGTATAAATATACAAAAGTATGAAGGCTATTGCTTAACGCATTGTAAGCCGCCCTGAGTCTCCGGAGAAGGGCGGCATATAAATCAAAATAAAAAAAAATTAAATAAATTATCAGGGGATGTCTTATTTTGGGGGAAACAGGGTAGCTTTCTATAAATAGACTTTCTGCAAAAATGTGAAGCTTTTTTTATAAGTAGACATTCTACATCCATATTTCAATGCCTATTGCATTGTAGCTTATTCTTTATAGAAAATCAAAAGATTACAATGGGGGAAAAGTTAAAGAAATTTTTAATACGCGTAAGGTTTAGAAATGGTATAAGATTTCCTGAAAGAGGTTAGACTAGAAGACCTCCAAGGTCCCTTTCAACTCTGCTATTCTGTATGAAAGATTCTACTAAGATATATAAAGCATCTATGAGTGAGACACAGGAACTTTATCAAAGCAGAATATTCACTAAACAGATATTGACAATGAGATAAAAATGTGATTTGCTGGTTCAAACCATTGCAGGAATATAAGTATGTTTCTTATTTAGGATATCCAGTTTAAGAATATAGTGATTCTGACTCGGTAAATCAGCAATCTATTTAAATTCTTGATTGTATATTATTGTGATACATTTAATCCTGAACAAAATTAATTAATTTTTATATATTATAGCTCTTTTTAAGATTATACATGACTATTTGCCCCTTTATCTTACTGAGAAATATTTGATACCATTAAACCAGTGTAAATAAGAACCTATCGATGCAGATGGCTTTCTTATTTGTTGTGTTACATATTGATTATACCAATACCATTCAGATTTTAGAATGGCACATGCATTACAATATGATATTACCTTTAATTATATGTCATTGTTTTTAGAAAAGGCCACCAAGTATCTAGTAATATGAGACTATCAATTGTAATTCCAAAGTATATATTCAGAAAAATTGAAATTAGTACCGTCGTGATTTTTCAGGATGTGGAAAATGCCTTTGATAGGTTGGAGAATTTTGAAACAATTGTTGCTTAAATTAGGAATTTATATAGCTACTCGTAGATAAATTGCACAATAAATCTCTCCCCCTAGGCATTTTTTGAGATAGAAGATTCATGACAGCAAATTGTCCATTCTCAGTAGCAAATTCTCTTCTCTATGATGTAACATGTTTTCTTTAAATATTTGTATAAAAGTTAGTGATACTGTAATAAGGAATGTTGTATACAGTTAGACTCATTGTTTTGAAGCACTAGGAAATACAATTTATGCATACTAGAAACAATTGTCATGTGAGTTTCAGCAAAAGATAAATCTTCGTTGGGGTTAAGGCCGTACAGTTTTCATGAAGCTAGTACTTGCAGTTTCTCCCTCATCTCCTCTTGAACAATTGAAATAAAGTAGTCAAAAACAGTTCTGCTGTGAAACTAAGCAGGATTGCTCGTTATGCCCAGACTTGGGTACAACTTGGAACCTAAATGATATATTTCATGAAGAGGAGCAGTTTCTCTTGATAGAATGGAATGCTTCTTTTCTCTTTTTCTTTTTCCCAAATGCCTCTACAAGATCTGCTTTTTCAAAGGACATTGAGGTAATTTGCGGTATTTTGGGTGGAAGGAAAAAAAGGGGAACCACCATTTTGATATGTTACCAACTAAACATTTAATTTCAACTTACAGTTTTGAACAAATCAGAATTGTAAACCATAATTTGACTCTGGATTTGTTGGTGTGTAAATTATGAGCTTTCCAGACATTTTTCTATTTAATTTTTAGAAGAGAAGGGAAAGCAAAACCTTTAATGTCACTTATTCTTGGGAGAGGCAGAGATGGGGGAGGAAGAAGATTATAGAGGCCCAGTTCAGATCTGAAGAGGACCAGCAAGTTTAAGTTTTGAATCTTTAAGCACCGGATGCTCAATTTACCATCTTAAACACTATGTTAATCTTTAAGATTCAACCACAACAATAATGCCTTTACATTTCGAATTTTTAGGAGATACTCCGTTTTATGCTGATTCATTGGTGGGAACATACAGTAAAATAATGGATCACAAGAACTCATTGCATTTCCCAGAAGATGTAGAAATTTCAAAGCAGGCAAAGGACCTTATCTGTGCTTTTTTAACAGACAGGTTTGTAAACATATTTTTTCCTTACTGGGGTGAATTTGTTATTGTAAACTATTCTGTCCAAACAGGCATTTGGGAGATCTCACTGATATAATCTGTGCATACAATCTTTGATACTCCATTTGTAGACAAAACCAACTTAAATTTGTCATTAGTTTAGGCAGTACTTTCAACTTGGCTTAATTATAAGAAATTCCATGAGATCAAGCCCTCATGGTTAAGAAACCTTTTCTCCTAGAAAGTACTTACCAGGTTTTCCTAGGAATCATACGGAATAACGATAGCAATAGCTTATATACTTATATACCGCTTCATATAGCTTTACAGCCCTCTCTAAGTGGTTTACAGAGTCAGCCTATTGTCCTATTGGGTTCTCATTTTACCGACCTCGGAAGGATGGAAGGTTGAGTCAGCCTTGAGCTGGTGAGAATCGAATTGCTGGCAGAATTAGCCTGCAATACTGCATTCTAACCACTGCGCCACCACAGCTCATAATAGCAATTAGGTTTACCAGCTTATAAATATCTCACTGAATTTGGAGAGAGTATAGGTAAAAAAGAACCCCCAACAGCCATTATGTTTCACCAGACATACCATACATCTTACTTGATTGTGCTAGAGGCGGTCTCCTACTTGTCCTGCCACCCAGTTTGCATTTATTAGTGTCAGGGACAATGCAAACCAAGTTTAAATATTGGTAATATAAGCAAAATTGATTTCCTTCAACTTCTCTCCTAACTATTATGAATATTCAAGATCAGTTAAATGATCCCGATTTTCTTGGTTCTCTTGGGGGCTATATGAACTGATGAAAATTACAGTGTGTACAATTATTAGGCAAATAAGTATTTTGACTGTTTCATTTTTATGCATATTTTCCACCTCCAAGCTGTATTAACTTGAATGCTTAGTGGATATAAGCATATCAGGTGATGTATATTTGTGTAAAGGGACGTGGTGGCTCAGTGGCTAAGACGCTGAGCTTTTCGATTGATAGGTTGGCAGTTGAGCAGTTCGAATCCCTAGTGCCGTGTAACAGGGTGAGCTCCCGTTACTTGTCCCAGCTTCTGCCAACCTAGCAGTTCAAAAGCATGTAAAAAATGCAAATAGAAAAAATAGGGACCACCTTTGGTGGGAAGGTAACAGTGTTCCGTGTGCATTTGGCATTTAATCATGCCAGCCACATGACCACGGAGATGTCTTTGGACAGCGCTGGCTCTTCAGCTTTGAAATGGAGATTAGCATTAGAGTCAGGAACGACTAGCACATATGTGCGAGGGGAACCTTTACCTATATTTGTGTAATGAGGGAGGGTGTGGTCTAAGGAGATAAACACCTTATATCATGGTGTGTATAATCATTAGGCAGCTTCTTTTCCTCCGGAAAAATGGGCCAAAAAAGAGATTTAACTGACTCTGAAAAGTCAAAAATTGTAAAACGTCTTTCAGAGGGTTGCAGCACTCTTGAAATTGCTAAGATATTGGGGCATGATCACTGAACCATCAAATGTTTTGTTGCAAATAGTCAACAGGGTTGCAAGAAATGTGTTGAGAAAAAAAGATGCACATTAACTGCCAAAGATTTGAGAAAGGTTTTATGGTCTGATGACATGAGAGTGATTCTTGATGGACCAGATGGATGGGCCCATGACAGAATCATAACAGGCACAGAACTCCACTTCGACTCAGAAGCCAGCAAGGTAGAGGTGGGGTACTAGTATGGGCTGGTATTATTAAAAATGGACCTTTTCTGGTTGAAGATGGACTCAAAATCAACTCCCAATGTTTTTAGAAAACATTTTCTTCAAGCAGTGGTACAGGAAAAAATCAGCATCTTTCAAGAAGACCATGATTTTTATGCAGGACAATGTTCCATCCGATGCATCGAAGTACTCCACTGCATGGCTAACCAGTAAAAGCCTTAAAGATGAAAGAATAATGACATGGCCCTCTTCCTCACCTGACCTAAACCCTATTGAGAAATTGTGGGCCCTTCTTAAAACGGGAGATTTACGGTGAAGGAAAATAGTACACCTCTCTGAATAGTGTCTGGGAGGCTGTGGTTGCTGTTGCACAAAATGCTGATCGTCAACAGATCAAGAAACTTTATGAACTTATGAGTGTTCTTGAAAAGAAGACTCTATATTGGTCACTGATTTTTTGTTTTGAAATGTCAGAAATATTTATTTGTACATTTTAAGTTGTTTGTTTATTATTCTCACTTTAACAGATGCAAATAAACGAGTGAGATGGGCAAATTTTCATTTTTCGTTTAGTTGCATAATAATTCTGCACTCTAATGGGTGCCCAATAATTGTGCCACACATGGATATTCTCCTAAGAAAGCCAAAACCTCACTTTTACTTTCTTAAATATTCAGGTTTGAGGTTTATTAACATTTTGGATTAACCAAGAGCACTGTAGTAGTTCAACAATAAAATTATTCCTCCAAAATACAACTTGCCTAATAATTGTGCACACAATGTATACATATTATTAGACAAATTATTGTGCTTAAAGCTGCAGTTTAAGACCTTCATTTTGTATAACTTTCTGTCCCCTTGTGAGGGCAAGGAGTAAAGAAATACACGAGGAAGTAAAATATTTTGAAGTTTTAAAGAGGACAACTCTGAGTTTATATTCCTTTCTACTATGATGTAGGCCTGTTTGTGTATGTTTATATATTTGTGTGTATGTGTATATATGTATGTCAGCAAGGTAATACTTATTATTAGTTATATGACTAATTTTGATACACAAGTATTTCCTGAGGTGCAGTTAGGAACACAAAATTGTTATATTAAAAAGAAATGAGTTTGCTGCTTACATAATGGGTTCATTATACATTGTTGGGGAAAATATGAATATGGGTATGGGTGAGTTTAAAGGATGTGATCTTTGAAATACTTATTTCAATAAAGTTTGAATAACTTTCTGTGTTAGGAAGCCAGGTCTTCTGTCACTTATGTTGAAATATTTGCACTGTGGTTTGGCAAACTTGTAGGGTGGGTTTTTTTAAAAAAGAGCTTTTTTCCAGCATTCCTTTTCTACTGAGTGCAGTTGGAATTATGTCTTACTCCACACGTGGCAGATCGAAAATTCCAGTTATTTCACCAGTATATGTGAGAGTATCGAGAAATTTAGTAGCAAATGTACTGGGATGATTCAGGTTGCAATGTTAATGTTAATGAACAGTTAAAAATTATAGCATATCTTACACATTTAGGCAACCTGGCATCGAAATAAAAACTGTGAATAGGTTGCCTCAGAATAGAAAATTGTAGAACTTATAATAAAATTTGACTTTAATTGCCATGTTTAGGGATGTGCGGCTAGGGAGGAGTGGAGTTGAAGAAATTAAATCTCATCTATTCTTTAAGAATGATCAATGGGATTGGAATAGCATTCGAGACAGTAAGTATCTTTTAAAATTTAAAAAATGCATTTTCCTTTTGTGTGGATGTGTGTGCCTAAATTAGTTTAATGTGGATTTAAAATGTAAGATATTTACTGTGTAAAAACTTCAGTTTTTTAAAATTACACTTTTCAGCAAACGTGAAAGCTTTACGATTACTTACAACTAAATGCCAAAGTAAAGTTTCTAGATTGGAAGTTGGTGAAACGCTCCTAAAATCAACTTCGGTGTTTCATTGTTTTTTGCATATTTCTTGCAGTAAATATTTCATTTAGTGCAAATCTCATTTCTAACAGTCTTATGCACTTGAAAGGGCAAGCTTTTCCATTACGTTCAGAGGCCTTGCCTTTACAGGGTAGGAAAAGATTCATAAACACTCTCATGTTCTCTGTGCTTACAGAAGAATTGGATTGGGGAAAAGATTAGTGGTGGGTGATTATAAACTGCTTAAAGGTGGAGACCCTGGAGTGTACTAACTCATAAATAAAATACAAGGAGATTTCAATTTTTTTTTTGCAAACCATCTTAATATCCATGTGGTTCAGCGAGAGAGAATCTACAATGCAGATATTTGATTCTTTATGAAGTTTTTCATATTCATAGTCTATTGTGATTGCGTTTCGTTCTTAAAGCAATGGATGTCTTATGGGGATTCTCAATCATCCCATGTCATGGTTGAGCTAAAGGTGCTTTTCCAAAAAGTGAAAAGAAAAGAAATCCATTTTTCTTTTGGAAAAACACCTTTGGGACAAAAAGCAATTAGAAAAGCACCTTTGGGATAAAAGTAAAGAAAGTCCAGTTGCATTTTGGAAAAACACCTTTGAGATAAAGCAGCCAACTTTCAACTTGAAAGCTTTTTTGAAAGGGACAGATTATGGGAGCCTAAATGAAATTTAAATTTCTTACATATTTTATCTTAGACACAATTCTTTTAGGAATTACACATCTATCGTGTCAGCTTTGTATAGTCAAACATTTATTCTTAATATATAACATTGATTAATTTGTTTAATAGGGGTTCTGAAATAATTTAAATTTTGTCCCAGTTTGGAATAAGCAACCTTGCTGTTTGATTGTTCTGAAGCAAAATAGTTAATTGCACATTGAATTAAAATAATTCTCTTACTTTGAAACTATAGAATACAATGAGAGGCATTCTGGCCTTCCACAATGGATTAAACATTATAGAGGCTTTGAGAGAATAAGAGACAATTTCCTTTTAAATGAGGTTCCTTATAGAGTAACAGTTGAGACCCTGGTGCTGACATGTGATACAAAATTAAACCTTAAAGACAACAGAAGGGCCTAGTGGCTCAGCAGACTGATAGCATTATGATTAACATCAGCTGTCTGCAATTACTGTAAGTTCGAATCTCACCAGGCTCAAGGTTGACTCAGCCTTCCATCCTTTCTAAGGTAGGTAAATTGAGGACCCAGTTTGTGGGGGCAATAAGCTGACTTTGTATAAGTATACAATGAAGGCTATTGCTTAACGCATTGTAAGCCACCCTGAGTCTCCGGAGAAGAGCGGCATATAAATCAAATTTAAAAAAAAGAAAGAAAAATGCTGTTTTAATATAAGAACATTGAATTTTGTTCTAATACAGGTATCTACTTTTTTTTTTAGCTGCTGCACCAGTTGTACCCGAACTGAGTAGTGATATAGATAGCAGCAATTTTGATGATATTGAAGATGACAAAGGAGATGTTGAAACCTTTCCAGTCCCAAAAGCATTTGTTGGAAACCAACTGCCTTTCATTGGATTTACTTACTTTAGAGAGAACCTGTATGTAGTATATGTGAAAAAATATACATACCAATTAACCTTACTTTTCAGCAGTGATTTTACTTGTGCATATGTGTTACACATGTATGCATGTATGTATGCATGCCATTGGATTATGTTTTTATAATTGCCAAAATGTTTATTACTGCATTTTCGGGGGAAAGAATATAATACACACAAAATAGAGGCATTGCTCTTATAGTCAGTTATGCTGACCTGCATTTTGTATTCCAATATATCTGCTTGCATAGGCTTTTTTTTTTGAAGCTTTCTATTTAAAATGGGTTTAAGAAGCTCTTAGGCTCCTCCCCCATTAACCAAAAAGCTCCATTGTCTGTTAATAGAGCTAACTCTAAATAAATGCCTTCATTCTGAGCACAGTCTAGTGGGATTAGGACTAGAGAGAATTGATTAAAATGAGTTGATTGGCACAGTGGCCAGAGTTTTTGAAAACTTCTGTTTTGAACAGGTTGCTAAGTGACTTTCCTGAGCTCGGTAAGAAAGTTGAACCCTGTAAGAACAATGGGACAAATGAACTTAAGAAAAATGAGGTAAGTACTCATATTTTAATCTGCTAAACATTTATTTCATATGTATGGAAAATGTGTGCATCAGTAGTTAATTAATTGCACAAATCTAGAACTGCTTGTGAATTACCCACTTTAATAAAAGGTGTTCTTGTCATTGTATGATTTAAGCTTTAGATAACTAGATTTTTGAGGATAATTTAAATCAAGCAATATAGATTATTGGGGAAAAATGGAAACGTATCCTGTTTTTAAGCATGTATCTGATTTTTATTTTTTACAGGATGGTGAAGAGGTAAGCACATTATTCTGAAGATTTTTTATCGATATGTATTGCTACACGATACACACATACATTCTCTCTCTCTCTTTCCATGAAATATAAAAAATCTCAGTTTAAGAATTTTTTTTAAAAAAAACTTCGTAAATGGACCTTTCATAACATTGGATTTATGTCTATGCAATTTTTTTTACCAAATTTGGGTTGGCTTTCATTTAGGAAATATGGAATAATTTAGGAAAGGCTTCACATTTATTATTGTAAAGTTTGCTGCTTTAAAAATTTAAAATACACAGTGTAACACCACAGTGTAACTTAAGGACAATGATGATAATGACAAATCTGCAAGATTTTGACTGAAGTGTTAATTTATATTCAATATCATGTGTTTCAGCAAGTTCAGTATGTTTTATATATTATCATAAAAACAATTTACTTTCACCTTGGCAAATAACTAGTAAAGAAATGATCAGTATAAATCAGGTATTCCCAGATTTTTAACACCAAAAGGCCTGTTTATATTTTGAAGACATCTTGCCTCTAGATGAATAATGTTAAATCTGTCCTTCATTTTGCCTAAGTAAATGTAATTATTGATCTCTAACTCCATCTTTCCATCATCTTGTCCAGCATTGATGTTTATGTTACTCACCCGCTGACCTTCAGCATTTCCATCACCTCATCAACTTGTCCCTGGATTATTAGACCTTCATTTGAAAATTACTGCATAGTTGTCTACAATGATACCTTTTGTAAAAATTTCACATACTCACTACCAACACCACTCCCAAATTCTTCATGCCATCCCAGTTTAGGAACTTCTGATGTAAGCTATATAAATAGGGGTATTTTTATGCACTAACTTTCTAAATTCTGTCACTTATAAATGCCTAAAAATCAGGGAATTTTTTTCTGTCAGCTTATACAATTCCAGGAAAAAATAAACAAATTAGAAGATCAACTCCGTAATGAAATACAAACCAAAGATGACTTCGAGCAAAAATACAGGTATAACTATATTCTCTTTATAAAAATTAGAAACTCTTCAAAATATAATTTTAGTTTGTTAAAACTAAAATTATATAGACATAGGCCAAATCCACTCCTTAAAAATACATGTAATATAAATGAAGAATCTTTCCTATATTAAAAGCTGTAATATCAAAAAGCTGTTATATGTTACACTTTATATACAGTGGTGTTTAAAAGTTTGTGAACTCTTTTGAATTTTTAATACCTCTGCATAAATATGTTTTGTTTGCGTATCCAATTTATGTGACTGCCCATCTTAACAAGTGATTCTGGGTGACAAACAGAATTAAAATAGAATAAAAACAATAATGAACAATATAAAATTAAAAATAGAGACAGTTGAAAAACAGCAATTCACTAACACAACCAAGAAGTAGGTCCCTGTGCACAGTTGGGGCCCATCTAAGCCATGAAAGGTTTAAAGGTGATAACCAACACCTTAAATTGCACCCAGAAGCACACAGACAACCAAAGATAATAGTAATACCACTATTACCACATGTAATAGTGGTATTACATGTGCCAAGTAACTGGAGCCCATGCTGCTGCATTCTGCCCCAGTTAAACCTTGCTTGAACATAGAACATGGAATAAGGTTAACTCAAAGCTTGTAGTACCACATCCAGGTCTTCACAGCCTCTAGAAATTGGGACAAGGTATCCATGACATCATTCAAGTAGCCCTGGGGAGAAATATAAAGATGGGTATCATAAGCATTTTAGTGATAACATCCCCCCAAAACATTGGATGATATCACCCAGTGGCCCAGTGGTGAAATATAAAATTTGTTGCTACCGGTTCTGTGGGTGTGGCTTTGTAGTGAGGGGGTTTTCATGTGACTGGGTGAGTGTGGCCAACTTTTTTTTCCTTTTTTAAAGCATTTTTTACTACCTATTCACTGGAACCGGTAGTAAAAAATGCTTTAAAAAAGGGGAAAAAAAGATTCTGACGATCACACGGCACAGCTGTGATCGTCGGAACCTTTTTTTTTACTTTTTTAAAGCATTTTTTACTACTGGTTCCGGCGAATAGGTAGTAAAAATGCTTTAAAAAAGTAAAAAAAAAGGTTCCGAAGATCGCGCGGCACAACTGATTGACAATCAGCTGTGCCGTGCGATCCTCGGAACTTTTTTTTTCTTTTTTAAAGCATTTTTTTACTACCAGTTCCGGCAAATAGGTAGTAAAACAATGCTTTAAAAAAAAAAAAAGATTCCAACGCCGCACAGTCGTCGGAACCTTTTTTTTAACCTTTTAAAAGTATTTTTTACTGCCGGTTCACCCGAACTGGTAGTTTTTATCACTACCGGTTCGCCCGAACCTGAGCAAATTGGTAGCATTTCACCCCTGCAGTGGCCTCATGTCACTTAGGAGGGGAGAAAATCCTCAGTCCTGTTGCACCCCACAAAGTAGGGGCTATGGACTGGATTCTCTCACCCATCAATACCGACTGGAACCAGCCCTGGAGAAAAGAGGAGAACCAGGTAATACTTTGCTGCCACCTTTAATTCCAGAACTGGTCTCAACAGATACCATGATAAATGAAATTGAAAGCCACTGAGAAGACAAAAGAGCAATATGACCTAAAAATCCGACCTAAAATGCAATCTGTTTTCCACACAAGTTCTAAAACTAGATGAAGAGAACAATTAAGTTAAAAACATTATTTTGTTCATTTATTCTTCGACAAAAATGAACCAAAGAAACATATTTGTGCGTGGCAAAAATATATTTTGCTTTCAGTAACTGGTGTGCCTCCCTTGGACAGAAATAATTACAACTAAATGTTTCTGATAGCTGTTGATCATTCATGTGCATTGGCTTGGAGAAAGTTTAATCCATTCCTCTTACAGAACAGCTTCAACTCAGAGATGTTGGTGAACTTTATTATATGAACTGCTCACTTCAGGTCCTTCCACAACATTTCTGAAGGATTAAGAGGTTTTGACTTGGCCTTTCCAAAAGATTAACTTTCTTCTGGCTTAGCTTTCTCATAGGTTCAGTTCATAGACAGGTATCCCGACACTTTCCTGTAGAATTTGCTAGTATAATTCAAAATTCATCATCCTATCAATAATAGCAAGTTGGCCTGGTCTAGAGGCTGCAAAGCAGGCCCAAGCCACGATACTACCAGGCTTCACAGATGGCACAAAGTTTTTGTGCTAGAATCAAGGTTTGCTTTTTGCTAAACATGACGTTTTCATTTAAGGAAAAAAAAGTTATGTTTTAAATTTTTCCCTTCACGTTCTTCCAATAACTTTCTGGCTTTATCCATGTGGTCTTTCACAAACTGCAGAGGGGTAGCAAGGTTCTTTTTGGAGAATATTGGCTTTCTCTTTGCCATTCTGCCGTGCAAACCTTGTTATTTAGTATTCTGGGGATGGACGTACAAACATTGACATTTGTCAGTGCAAAAGAGGCCGTTAGTTCCTTAGATGTTACCCTGGGGTTCTTTGAGGTCATCTGGAGTATTCCATGCCTTGATCTTGGCGTGAAATTGGTCAGCTGACCACTACTTCAGAGGGTAATAATGGTGTTTAATTGCCTCTATTTGTATACAGTCTGCCTGATAGTAGACTGGTGGAGTCCTAAATCTTTACAAATAATTTTGTAACTGTTTCCAGCCTGGTGAATATCAAAACTACTTTTCAGAAGCCCTTAGAAATCTCTTTTGTTCTAGTCATGAAATCCTTTTATATCCCTCAGTTGTAAAGATCAGACTGTGATAGTGAATGCCTAGAATTCTGTTCTTTAAGTAAGGGAGGATGACCTACACTGGCTCTTAAATTTCTCCCTCAAATGCACTGTTAATCCTAGAGGTTCACATACTTTCTTCACACATAAATATGTTGTTTTGTATCATTTTCTTCACTAAATAAACAAGTATAATGTTTTAGATTCATTTGTTTAATTTGAGTTCTCTTTATCTAGTTTTAGGACTTTTGCAGAGAACACATCACTCTTTAGGTCACATTTATGCAGAAATGCTAAAAATCCAAAAGTGTTCACAAGTTTTAAGCGCTACTGTGTATTGGTATGTAGTGATTTTTTTTTTTTTTTGAATTGGAGGGTAGAAACACAGAGCAAAGCTGGACAGTGTCCTGCTTGCTGGGAGAGAGCATATAAAATATGGAGGGAGATGTTGAGAGGTTACAATAGGTAAGGATATGACACTTGTTTGGATCTTGGGCTTTGTTTTCCAGGGTTATGAGGGAGGAGGGTAGCATTGCCAAGGATTTTTTGTGAAGGGGTTCAATTCTGTAAAGCCTATTTTTGCACTTACACAAAATGACAGGAAAATATATTGAGATGATCAGAGAGGGTTCTGGGGCCTGAAGATTTTGAGGCTGTGGTAATACAATAGTTAAGAGCTGTGGTGGCATAATGATTAGAATGCAGTACTGCAGGCTACTTCTGCTAACTGCCAGCTGCCTGCAATTCGGCAGTTCGAATCTCACTGGCTCAAGGTTGACTCAGCCTTCCATCCCTCCGAGGTCAGTAAAATGAGGACCCAGATTATTGTGGGCAACAGGCTGACTTTGTAAACCATTGTAAAGCACTGTGAAGTGGTAATAAGTCTAAGTGCTATTGTTATTGCAGAAAACTATGTCTAAAAATTGGACGTAATCCTGTATTAAATAAGGTTGAATAGGGATCTGTTCAATTAGCAGATCCTACTATATCTAACCCAAATCTCCAAAATTAACAAACAAGACTGAAGTATTAAGTATGGATGCTTTCTCTTCTTCCAAATTCTTCTTTTTGCTGTTCTATAGGTAGCATATACATTGTCATTACATGAACAAATATTAGTAAATAGAGAACAGAAAATCATCAAAATGTTCTTTTTGTAGTCCACATTGCTTCTTTGCTTGCTCCTTTAGGTTTTTGCAAGCTGTTCGTGTCTTATTTAACACAGGATTTTGCCCAATTTTTAGACAATTTAGCTAATGTGAATTTTGAGGCGAATTTGGAAAGTTTAAATCTATCTGTAATTTAGCAGCTGCATATATAACTGGACTGATAGAAATTCAAGAGATCATTATTTAAAGGGCCACCTGCAAAATATAAGAATTGTTGGAAATCTGACTTCATTCTACCGCTCTCAATAAGCCTTGCTAAAGAGAATTGTGTAAGAATCGTATTTAGTTGCGCACTTATAAATGGTTAAATTTTTGCTGTGGAGAAGATTTTATGCTAAAGGAAATCTTTATCTATAATTCTGTGCCTCTCTCACACTTATGTTAATTATTCTACAGAGCTATTAACAATCGTCTAGAGAAAATAATGAAGGAGTTGGATGAGGAGGTAAATTAATAATTTGCTTTATATTTTGAGTGTAATAATACTTTGCATTATATACAGCAAAATACTTTGTTTTGAATTTTTGAATTTTATCATTTTAATTTGAGACACTGAGTGTGTTCTGAAAAAAAGTTAATGAATTTGTGGGCTAGAGATGCTTAATAGTAAATAAAAATTAAGTTACTGTTAACGGAAGATTATGAAAATAAAATAAACTATTTTGCATATAGTCAGCATTTGAACTTACATACATGAAAATTTTGAGAAGGATGTTCACTTAGTCTCAAAATTAGTACAGAATCTGTTTTGAGGGGAAAAATCAGTTCAATTCTTTTGTGGCACTTGGGTATAAACTCTTACTTGGAAAACCCCAAAGTCACACAATGTATTGACTAAGTCACATTATCTTTATTTGGCCTTTAATAGAGTGTAGACATAGTACTGTCTTCTGAACATTGGGGATGTATTCCAGATTATTTTTAACTCTTTTCTTTCAAAAATAAATAAATAAAAAGATTTAAAAGGATAAATAACAGTCAGGTGAGGCAATGAGCCACCTGATGCCACAGGAAATGTATCTGGGAAGGGAAGGGCAATCTCCTCTGGAACTTAGGCGGATCGAATTCAGCCTTGATTATCTAAGTATTTTATTTACATTTCTACTTTGGCATGTTTTCTTTACATTTGAGGCTGTGGCACTGCATCAGTGAAAAAGCATACAATAGATGTTCCTCAGTCCCAGCTTATCTGTTGTTGTTTTTTGGTAGGAAGTCAAGTAAACGCCAATCTTTTATGTGATATTTAGCTTTTGGACGCTTGCTTACTAATGAGAACTAGGCAAAGGTCCTCTTCGCAATGTACCATGGGGCAGTTCAATCTCTCAGCTGCGTGGCAATACTTAGCTGGCCTTATCTGGGCTCAGAAGCTAAGAAGGGATGGCCCTCGCTAGTGCTTTGATGGGATTCTCCATGGCTACACAAGGAAGTCGAAAAACATAGCAAAATAAGGCAGTGGCAGATCTTTTTCTGCATTCTTGCCATTCTTGTTTCATGGACCTGCCTATAAAGCCTCTAGTAGACAAGGTCAGTTTAAAGGAGGTATTTTTTATCCAGCCAAATAGCTCTTTTGGTATTAGTGATGTAGCCAATCCTGAAAATCAAGTACACTAAATTGATTATTCTATGTCTTTTATACCTTGGGAACCATCAATCATTGTGTCGATGAACTAGGTCTCACTATAGTAGGATTTTTGTTACTTATGCTAGAGACGGCTTGTGCAAGTAAACCTCCATTATCTGCAATTTTTAAAAATGCAGTACAAGGTCCATATAACATGCTCTGTTACATTGTAGATTGTTTGGTTTTGACTCAGTATGTTTCCTGAGTCTGGCCTTTGTAGTCTATATATTGTGGATTATATTTTCATACACTGTGCAAACCAGACAAATGTGAGAAAGTTGAGTTCTTTCCTGATAATCTTTTCTAGTATCAGTCTTCTGCATCCTCTAACAATGAGGCTGATCATTCAGAATGAATTATATGAAACATTATATTAACAGAGAGAATTCTTAAGAGAACTGACAATTACTTAGCAATCACTCGTTGAGCAACTATTCAGATTTACGACAGCACTGGACAAGTGGGACTTATAACCAGTCCTTGTACTTACAATGGTCCAACACTCCCATTCACTTTTTCGCCATTTACGATTTTCATTGCTGGCTTTCAACAAGTCAATGGAGAAACTGGTTGGAGGTTGCAAATGGTGACCTCATAATGTGCTTAACAACATTGCAGGGTTCACTTAATGACAGCAACCAAAAGTGCTGGAATTGCTGTTGCTAAGCCGTGCTGTTGCATGAAGTTATGCCTTATGACCATGTCACTTAGTAACAGAAATTCTGATTCCAACTGCTGTTGTTAAGGGAGGACTCCCTCTATTGCTTGTTTAGATAGAAATCCATTTTGCTTGCTTTTATGCTTTCAAACCCTAGCGCTCTAACACATGGAACTGTGTGACTGCTCCGCTGTTTGGAAGCAATTTGGCACGATCCCATCTGCTGAGCATTATATTGTATATTTGCTGCAGTCGAATGAGAAATGTTTTTGATTTTTGCATTAAGAAAATTTGTTGGACTCCTTACTGTAATTTTAGAAAAATGTCCCCATCACATGTTTCTCTTCTTCCATGATTTTCCTAGACATCTTCAAGGAAACATTTAGAATCTTCTTTCAGACAGCTGGAAAGGGAAAAGGCTCTTCTTCAGCATAAGAATGCAGAATACCAGCGGAAGGCAGAACACGAAGCAGATAGAAAACGCAATCTAGAAAACGATGGTATGTTCACCAGAAACAATAAAAAAAAAACCTACATTATTTGTGGCATCAGGGCAGTGGTGGGATTCAAAATTTTTTACTAGCGGTTCTGTGGGCATGGCTTGGTGGGTGTGGCATGGCAGGGGAAGGATACTTTAAAATCTCCATTTCCTCCCCACTCCAGGGGAAGGTTACTGCAAAATCCCCATTTCCTCCCGATCAGCTGGGATTCGGGAGGCAGAGAATAGATGGGGGCGGGGCCAGTCAGAGATGGTATTTACCAGTTCTCCGAACTACTCAAAATTTCCGCTACCGGTTCTCTAGAACTGGTCAGAACCTGCTAAATACCACCTCTGCATTAGGGAGAAGAGCATTGATAAATCCCATTCTGCCTTTGCTGCTTGGAATAACTTGTGACATACTGTTATGAAACCCGTATGGTGGGATTAGTGCTTTGTTTTTCTTTCAGTGAACAGTTTAAAGGATCAACTTGAGGATATGAAAAAGAGGAATCAAAACTCCCAAATATCAAATGAAAAAATTACTCAGCTACAAAGACAGGCAAGTTACCATTCTGTTTTAAATTAGACTCCTAATGGTACTTAGTTAAGACTTTTAATTTCTGAGTAACTTCATAATTAAAAACTATGTTACGCTTTACTACAGTAAATGGATGGTAGTGTCTGTTAAAAAAAGCTTTTTTTTTTTTAGTTTGTATGTAATGCTGTGATGTATTTTTGTGTCTCAATAGCTGGATGAAGCCAATGCCTTGCTGCGCACGGAGTCTGATACATCAGCCAGGTTGAGAAAGAACCAAACAGAAAGTACAAAGCAAATTCAGCAGCTAGAAGCTAACAACAGAGATCTGCAGGATAAAAACTGTGCCTTAGAGAATACAAAGCTTCGACTGGAGAAGGAATTTCTGAATCTGCAGTCAGCCCTAGAATCTGAAAGAAGAGATAGGAATAATGGATCAGAAATTATCCATGATCTACAAGGTATGAAAAACAGTCTCTTAGAAAGTGATTTTCATATCATAGGGGCCATTTACTGTGATTATCCATTTTAATTGGGATTTTAGATGTATTAAATATGTAATTTATCAACATTCACAGGAATCAGCTAATTATTCTCACTTTCCTTCTGCCTTCAGAATATATCATCAATGATTTGATTTTTTAATCAAAGCGTGTAAAGGGTTACACTTTAATTGATATGTACATAATGCTTTTTTCCTTGTTGAAATCTTTTAAATATTTCTAGGTCGAGTGCTTAATTTGGAAGAAGAAGTAAAAAATGGGAAGAATACAATAGCTAAAATAGAGGCAGAGAAAAGACAATTACAGGACAAATTGACAGATCTGGAAAAGGTAAACTTAAAAAAAAAGAATTATATTGTTCAGTTGAGCTAATAAAATAAGGTCCTATTCATAGCATTACAAATAGAATTCTACAGCACTCCAGATTTGAAGGGGAAAACATGATTCGGAGTCAGTAGCTCCTCTAATCAAGCTACACCAGTTTGGAAAAGATGCAGCTTCTGTAAAGAGTTATTGACAGATGCCACATGAATGCCCAGATTTTGAATCCTAACCACACAGAGTGAACTAGGTGGTGGTTTTCCGTGAATATTGGGTTCATAACATCTTTGCTTTGAACTTGGAACAAAATAAAAGCCAAAATGAAATGCAGTGCAAGGACTGCAGAAGGCAGCAGAATTTGCCAAAAATCTCAAAGCAACAGTTTTTAAATAAAGTTCAAGAACAGCAACAGGCTTGAAGCGTAAGTCCATGCACACAATGCATTTGTGTCCCAAGACTAGACAGATCAACCAAGCCTAGATTGTGATAGTCTGAGCATTTACGAAACCTCAATAGCAATAACATTGTGTGCTTGTAAAACATACTAAAGCATGCACACATATTTGCAGTTTCCAACTGCAAAGTAAAAGTAACATAACACACATGCCAATATGAACTCTTAACAGCAATCTACCCACAGAATCTCTCTATTTTTTTGTAACAATTTTAAAAATCGCAGTAACTTAAGAGACAGAATGGCATACATACAGCTGTAAACAGTCATGTTGTATTTGGCCATGTGGTTACCTTCCCTGTCAACATTTTACTTTCACATCAACATGTCCTTATTTGCTAAAGGAAACTAGGAAACTTGAAATATCCAAGTTTTATATTGAGGTTTAAATAAAATCTTCAGAATACTTTTAATAGTTATTGTGAGGGCAAAACATTTTGCACATCCATGTTAATGAACTGTATCTTGATTGTAAATTTTAGGGAGAAGCTGGGAGGGATTTATTGTAACTAGATTAAGCAGAGTTGCATAGTTATCCATGCCAGAATACTATTAGAAAAACAAAATTTTATATGTAACCAGATGTGTTTGTGTATGTGTGTGTGTGTGGGGAGGGGTATCCTCATTCTCTATGTACATCACTCTTTCTTTTGGTTTCTATCCAATTTAACACTCTGCCTTGATCAGTGACTTTTATCATCTCATATTAGGCTTGTCATCATAGTTTTAATATTAGCTTGCTTGCATAATAATTGAAGTAGCAGACTGAATACCTAGGTCAAAGCCTACATTTTTTCTGTCTATAACCAATAGTTCCCATAAAGCATTTTACACGAGGTTCATATTAATTATGAGATATTTTGATTTATGCCTAACAGGAGAAGAGCAACATGGAAATAGATATGACTTACAAGCTTAAAGTCATGCAACAAAACTTGGAGCAAGAAGAGGTTGAACATAAAGGAACAAAAGCCCGACTAGCAGACAAAAATAAAATATATAAATCGATTGAGGAAGCTAAGTCTGAAGCTATGAAAGGTATGCATTTAATTTCACATGTTCATAACTTCATTTAGCATATTTATATTCAGCCTCCTATTCAAAAACATGAATGTGACAGTTTAGCTTCAGGATGACTCCACAGAGAAATAATTATTTGATTAAGGTTATACAGTCAGTTCAGGAACAGAAGGAAAATTGAGAAAGACCTACCAATATAAATCAATATATTTCACTATTATAACCCAGAAGCTAATCTTAATTTAAAACTTTGTTTTGTTTGTTTGTTTGATTGATTGGTCTATGTGCCATCAAGTCGGAGTCAACTATTAGCGATCACATAATTTTTCTCCATAATAATCTGCCCCTAATCTAGTTCTTTAAGTCTTCCAACAGCTTACCTATGCCACTGCAATTGAGTCCATCTTGCTGTTAGTTGCTGTCCATCCTCTTCCTCTCTTTCCTGCCACCTTTCCCATCATTAGAGCCTGCTCCAGTTTCCTAAATCTTCACATGATGTGTCCAAAGTAGGATAATTTTGAGTCTGGTCATTTGTGCCTTAAATGAGAACTCTTGGTTGACTTGTTCAGTGATCCCTTGGTTTATTTTCTTGTCTGTCTAAGGTGTTCTGTGGAGTCTTTTTCAACACCAGAGTTCAAATATATATATATTTTTTCCCATCCTGCATCTTCAAAGCCCAACTTTCACTTTCATGGAGTGTCACAAAGAATACCATTGTTTGCACCATTATAATTTTTATAGGTATAGACCAGTGTTGACGAACGGGAGCACGTGCGGGCAGGGGAGCACCAAAAACCCGAACAGCAGCTCCCCAGCACGCATGTGCAGGAGCACCAGAAACTGGAAGAGCATTTGGAAAGCAGCACCAGAAACCGGAAGAGCAGAAACTGAAAGGTCTTCTGGTTTCTGGCACGCATGCGCTCACAAAGACCAGCTGGCTGGCATGCATAGGCATGCTGGAGAGCAGAAGCTCAGCTTCCCGGTGCACCGGGGAGCTGCTCTTCCAGTTTACGGTGCTCCCGCACGCGCGAAGACCAGGCCAGAACCCAGAAGAGCAATGGGCGACGGCTGGCGTGCCCGAAGAGATGGCTCTGCGTGTGATCTGTCCCCGTACTCCCACACACACAAACACAGCCAGCCGAGGGTTAAGGAAACACTTTGAAACACACCCAGGTCTTATCTACCACTTGGCAGCGATAGACACACCGTCTGCCAAATGCCTTTATTTTCACAAACAGACAGATAAGGTACTTAATGTGCAAAAAGTCCAAGCAGAAATAATATTTCTCTCCGCAGTTCCGAATGAGGCTTTAGTGACTATCCAAGGTTTACTTTTGTTCGTCACAAGGATCACTGACCACTACCCTCTATTATATAGTCTCTGGGGTGTGGTCCAGTGACTCAGTTCTAATCCCTAGCACGCCTCCTAAGCTGCTGCAAATGTTTATCACGCCTTCGGAGGCGTGCGTCCAGGAATGATGTTTCTTTGTCACTCTGATCCGAGCCAGTTGTCTCCCTACTGATCTCCTCTCCCTCGGCCGGCACCTGAGACAATGCCAGAGGGGAGGGGCCTGGAGAGGGAGGCCTGGCTGACTCCTCTTCCTCATGCTCGGAGCTTTCTTCCTCCGATGGGACAGGCTCAGAGGGCGGGGCCACAACAGCGTGCCACTTCCAGCATGCTTGCCATAGGTTCGCCATCATGGGTAAACAAATCAGAGCATTTGAGTATCTTTTCCAGGGCCTTCCAGGGCCTTCATGGCTGCTTTGCCAAGCACTAATCTGTGACATATTTCTTGACTGATGGATCCTTTACGGCAGTGGTTCTCAACCTGTGGGTCGGGACCCCTTTGGGGGTCGAACGACCCTTTCACAGGGGTCGCCTAAGACCATCCAAAAACACATATTTTCAATGGTCAATGGAATAACTTTATGGTTGGGGGGTCACCACAACATGAGGAACTGTATTAAAGGGGTCGCGGCATTAGGAAGGTTGAGACCCACTGCTTTACGGTTATCATCAGTCCAAAAAGACAAGCTATCCAGCACTTCAGTATTTTTCTTCACTGTCAGTTCTAATGCTGGTTCTTTTACCTGCTGTGATTAGTTTGGCCTTTTTAATATTTAATTCTAGTCATTTTTGCACTATGCTCTTTGACTTTTATTACTAGAACTTGCAGATCCTTTGCATTTCAGCCATGGAACAAGTTATTGATGCTTCTTTCTCTGGTTTTAAAACCGCTCTTGGCTATTTCCAAACCAGCTTCCTTTCATATATATTCAGCGCATAGGTTGAATAAATAAAGTAGAGTATACAATTTTGTCTCATTCATTTTCCATCCTGGGGCCAGTCTGTTTTCCTGTGTTCTCTCTGTACTGTGGCTTCCTGACCTCTATATAGGATTGGCATGAGGATAGTGAAAAGCTCTGGGATTCCTATTCTAAGCACATTTTATAGCTGGACATGATCAACACAATAGTTTACTAGAGAGCATTTCACTGAGGCAGCCTTCGGCGGCACCATCTTGTAATGGAATCTTGATGAATGTATTTTTTTTCCTTTTATGTACACTGAGAGCATATGCACCAAAGACAAATTCCTTGTGTGTCCAATCACACTTGGCCAATAAAGAGTTCTACCTATCTATCTATAACAATAGTGTACTATATGCAAATATGAATTTCCAAATAGCAAAATAGCTGGGTTTTTTCCTTTCACAGAAATGGAAAAGAAACTTTCAGAAGAAAGAATTACAAAGCAAAAAGTAGAAAATTGTTTACTGGAGGTTGAAAAGCGGTGTTCTATCTTGGACTGCGATCTGAAGCAATCCCAGCAGAAAATAAACGAGTTGCTTAAGCAGAAAGATAAACTAAGTGAAGATGTAAGTATAAACTGTTTTTTAAAAAATCAGTTTTAATGTTTGCTACACTACATCTACTTACAGCTTTCCCCATCTTTTGTTACAGTTATGATAAATAATTCCCTATAAAGATCTACGTTTTTGTTCCACTTTTATAATTGATATTTACTTAACTTTTTATCAAAACCAAGTGTGGACTAGATTGAGGGAATCAATGAATCCAAAGTGTTCTATAGGTAATTTTGAGTATGTACAGTTAGTCCTCGACATACAACCACAATTGAGCCCAAAATTTCTGTTGCTAAGTGAGACAGCTGTTAAGTGAGTTTTACTCCATTTTACAATCTTTTTTACCACAGTTGTTAAATGAATCACTGTAGTTGTTAAGTTATTGACATGGTTGTTAAGTGAATCTGGCTTCCCCATTTGCTTGTCAGAAGATTGCAAAAGGGGATCACATGACTCTGGAATGTTGCAACCATCATAAATATGAGTCAGTTGCCAAGTGTCTCGATTTTGATAATGTGACACAACAGTTGTAAGTGCAAAAAATGGTCATAAGTCTGTGCTGTTGTAACTTTGAATGGTCACTAAATGAATGGTTGTAACTCGAGGACTACCTGTACTTTGTTTCTTTGTCAAATGCTAGCAGCACATCATGCTCCATGGTGTCCCTTTTGATGATCACAGAACTTGAGCATGGGGTCAGGGGGTGCAGCACTGGGAAAGGTTAAAAATCAGGCATATTTATTTTAGGGTGTAAGCTAAAGGTATATTGTATTCCTACATGGAATATTTTGGGGTCTTATTCCCCCGTTCTATAAGTAATTTGAAATGTGAAATTTTTAAGTGAAAAACAAAAGCTATTTGCACTTCAGGGAATGTTAATCAAAATATTTGGCTTCACATTACAAATTGCCACCTTCATTCCCTATAGTGCTAAAATACTTTATTGAATATTAATGTGTTGTTTCGAATACACATTTTCATTTACTTGTTTCAAAATTCTCCAATTCAAGGTAGAGTGTTTAATACTGATTATACTGGCTTTCAAATCATGCATGATAAAAATGACTTAAACTTAGTCTTGGGTATAAGTCCCACTGGGCATTGACAATTCTATAAAATTGGGCTGTAAGACTGAAAGGACACACCTATAGGACTCTTGAGGTTTGACTAGAGAATGGGACTGGCTTTCAATTAGAAATGGAATATTAATTTTGTAATAAAATCTTCCATTACAGCTGTAAAGCTTTCGTTTACAGTTTCTGTTTAGAGACAATTTATCCTACTCTGCAGCTGGAACAAAAATCAATAAACTAGGAGAAAATCCTTGACTAAAACTACTCTTTATATAAGACCATTAGGTTATATTTCAAAGCAGCTGGTATTCAAGAAGGATTGTCCAGTTATTTAAAAAATTGACATCATGTAATTACACAAGCATGAAATATGTTATTTTCCATGCGTGTGGTCGTAAAAGTCTATCTACAAAGTATCAATCTGTTTTGCAGGTGGATAATCTGACATTGAAAATTGAACAAGAAACGCAAAAGCGCTGCCTCATCCAAAATGATTTCAAAATGCAAAGCCAGCAGTTCAATGCACTGAAGGTGTCAGAGAAGCAGATAAAACAAGAGAATAACCATCTTATTGAAATTAAACTAAGCCTAGAAAAGCAAAATAATGAGCTACGAAAGTAAGTCCCTTCAGCAATAAATATTCTGTTCCATTACAGTTGATTGTGACTCAAGACTGAGCTGTGGAATGCTAAATTCTGGTATACACATAGGGTTTCAATCAATTCTTCAGCAGTGTTGATACTATTATTATTATTATTATTATTGTTTCTTAAATTTACATGCCATCCATCTCCCCTATCAGGCAAATGAGCGGCTTACAGATCATAAAAACATAAATATAAAAGCAATTAAAATACTAAATATATGCAAATTTAAAATTATTCAAAAAGTAGGCCCTAGAGATGGCGAGCATGGGGATGAGGTCTTCTTACCCCATCAGCCACCTCCAGTGAGTACCCCCTCAGGGGCCCAAAGCCAAGTTTTAACACCCTTCGGGAAGATTGAAAGGGTGAGAGCAGTTCTCACCTCTGAGGGTAGGGTGTTTCACAGGGACATAGGGATATTCTACAGATATATGGGGGAGTTACTTTAGTTCATAGCCATAAGTAAAAAAATAACAATAAAATCTCAATAATGAATTTTTTCTTTTTTTGATATTTTGCTTTTGCTCCTTCTGAGTCCTAGTTAGCATGTAACTGTATCATAAATTGCTATGGAAAAATTGACTTTAAAACCTCATCAACATAGGCAATTCTGTGGCTGTGCATCTGCTTAGGGAATAAAAAGAATCTGGGTTTGTTCCCTCATCAGCCCTGTAGGCCAGATAAAGTCAGAGGTGGAGCTTTAGGACAACAAAGGACATTTCAGGACAAAGTCCATCCATTGAGGTCATTTATTTCCCCATGTAGGAACAGGTGGAAGGTGTGTCTCCCAGTCTGTTCGTGCTTGGGGAACATCCATCCAAGTATAACGAAATAGGAAAACTCTGTCTTTTTTTTTTTTTACCTCATATCATAAAGAGAACTTTTCTTCATGCTGCAACAAACAGAAAATCACTTCACTTGATCCTGTCCAGGAAAAACTAAAGAGTTACTGTGCTTGGTAGACAGATAGGATTTGTTATGTTTCCCTCTTTTTCTTTCAGCCCAATAAGGATTAGGTAGGAGGTGAAGTGGAGACTCAAGATCTACTATTCAGCCAAAACAGCAAGAGAGGTACAAGACAAGAATAAGGAACAGTCTGGGGCCAAATATAAATAATCCTCAACTTATGATTGGCCACTTAGCAACCTGTTCAAACTTTGAAGTTATGACAGTTTTCCCCAGTGCTACTTATAACTTGGTTTCAACCGTTCTCCTCCCTGCCGCCGCCCCCCCCCCGCCCCCCAGTCACATGGTTGTATTTTTGGTGCTTGGCAAGTAACCTACGCCAGACTGTTTGCAGTTCCCATGACTGCAGTTTGCCAGAAAAACATCCATTGGCTAAAATGGGTTTCCTTAACAATCACAATATTCGCTTAGCAACCATGGCATTTGCTTAACGACTGCTGCTATAGAAGTCATAAAATTGGGTGTAGTCATGTGGTGACCTGTTTAACAACCAGAATGATTTACGGTCATAATTCCAGACTCCATTCTGGTTGTAAAGCAAGGACTATCTTTAGTCAGTCCTGAGTGAAAGGGAAAATCTTCTTTCCAGAGCTAGCTTCTGGTTTTCTTTTCTTGAGGGTAATGGTGAAGCAACAACATAATAGGCCCTGCCTGCCCTTTCTGCTAAAGGAAACTGTACCTTCAGTTAGTCCAAATAAATCAGAAAATCCAGAATGTGCAAAACTATCCAAAAGATTAAAGCAGGTTTTGTATTTACTTTATGTCTTAAAGAAGGAATTTGTGCATTTGGGTCAGACAGTCCTGCAACCATAGTTCTTGACCGATATCATATAGCAAGGAATCTGAAAGAACATGAGTAATACCCTCTTCCCCTCTGCAAGCATCCAATAGTCTCATTGTCTTCCTTCGAATTCGAATTCCTCATTTAATGAAGTGTGAACTGACAAAACTTTGAAAAGATTAACTTTTTTTACTCGGCCTTGGCAATCAAGAAGGAGGAAGATAATAGTCCATTCCAGCAACATTTGTCATGGAAGTAGTATTACTTTAAAATTGCATTTATCTTATTCTTTGTCAGAGAGCGTCAAGATGCAGATGGGCAGATGAAGGAAATTCAAGACCAACTTGAAGCAGAACAATATTTTTCGGTATGTAAAATATTAACATACTCAATATTATGTTTATAAGTGTTAAGCCTTATGTATCTTTTGTGTTTATCACACAGTTGTAAATATTCTGGGATTTGTTGATTTATTAGTCACTGTGCATTATATTTTTCTAAAAATTTGGCCTAGTATCATATCACATACTGTTTTTCATAAGTGCATAAAGCACCATTATCAGCATGGAGATACTGTGGTGCCCCTCAAGTTACTAGATTTATTTCATATCCGCAAGTTTCACTTCCTATTCAGTTTGGTTCTTTGGCAATAATAAAACATTGCCTTTTTATCAGCCTGATAAAAATCTCTCCAGATATTAGTTAGGTCCAACCCTGAATATCTTTTGAAAATCAAAGTTAGCTCAGTGGTATGACTTGCTGACATGAAAAATGTAACAATCCTATTATTACCATCTCAGCCCAAATCAATACACTGAAGGATGAAGGTCTCTTGAGTTGAAGGGCTTTTCCCACTTTTAGTCTGGGTCATTAATCATTACATCATACTGGTTGTCATATTCCTAATATATTTTATTTTCAATATATGTATAGTCATGCTGGCTACATGACCACAGAAAGTATCTATGGATAACATTGGCTAAGAAACGGAGATGAACACCGCCCCCTAGAGTTGGAAATGACTGCATAAGGGAAACCTTTACAATAATAACTATTAATATATGGATTAATTTACTCAAGTAGAATATTTGATAGCTTTGACTATTTATAATATTGACAACTGATATTTATCTGGTCATTGTGGGTAATATTGACAAATCCTTGTTTTACATATATTTTAATCCTGGCAAAAATGTTATGAAGATTCCTTATCTTAAATTAAAACGGGCAGTTTTTCTAACACAACTTTTTTCCATTGATCTGGTTGCACCAAAGCTATAATATCTATATTGCTGTTCTCTTGTAAAACATTTCAGACGCTGTATAAAACACAAGTTCGGGAACTTAAAGAAGAATGTGAAGAAAAGGCCAAACTTTGTAAAGAAATACAGCAAAAGATACAAGAGTTGCAAGAAGAGAGGTGAGACGATGATAGCTTGAATAATAGTAGCCAGTAAGAAAACTCCTATAAAGCATCTTCGGCCATAACACTAATTTATTATGATACTAATTTTAATTCATACTAATTTATTACAGGGATTCCTTGGCAGCACAACTGGAGATCACATTAACAAAGGCAGACTCCGAACAGTTGGCTCGCTCTATTGCTGAGGAACAGTATTCTGACCTGGAAAAAGAGAAGATCATGAAAGAACTGGAGATCAAAGAAATGATGGCAAGGCACAAACAGGAGCTTGCTGAAAAAGATGCCACAATAGGATCAGTAAGTGATTCACTCGAAACAGCAAAGTGATTCGACAAGACTCGAATCGTAGGCTTGTCAATCTGTACAAATTTGTCCCTTGAACATGAAGCATTCCTGGGTTTTTTTTTTTAAAAAAAACTGCATGAGAAATTGCAACAAATAGCAGTACTTAAAACCTCCAGGGACCAAACTTATTTACAAACTGCCCCATAAATATACCAAGTATAATGTTACACTGCAGTCACTGATGCTTTGGCTCTGAATTTGGCTAGACGTACTATGGCATCAGAAATGTTCCATACCATAAATTTAATTTCTTTGTACAAGAGTTTGCAATAGGACCTTTTGTAGATTTCAGGACTTGTGTTATATGATCATCAGAGTGTATAATAATGTTTTGAGAGCACAGTATATTTTTAAGTAGTTTAGAGGGATTCTAGTTTAAACATTTTTTTCTAGCATAGATGTGCTGATGGTTTCTGATGCAAGTGATTTCCCTTTCTAAATTCAAGCTGTGCTAAATGTTTTCAGCCCTGTTTCTTAGTTTTACCTTTAGACTCTACTACTGTTAGATATGTTTCCCTTACAATCCTTTTTTTAAACTTCTTTTTTTGTCTGCTTCCCACACCGCTGCCATGAGCTCCTTTGCTGGGAGCTTCTGCCTCCTCCCCGATCCTTCCCCCATCCTCACTTGGAATCTCAACTCCTACTTAAGTGCTTGGTTGGCTTGTTTCTCTTCTGTGACTGACACTTCTTATAATTTCTGTATCTTAGTTGGAAGAAGCAAATAGAACTTTGACTAGTGATGTGGCAAACCTTGCAAATGAAAAGGAAGAGCTGAATAACAAACTGAAGGAAATTCAAGAAAGTGAGTATTTAAATTTAAAAATGAAAGCGTTTGATTTCATGTTAGCTTCACAAGTGCTACCTATTTTGTTATTTATTGACAGGGCTTGCCCATCTGAATGAAGAAGAAAATGATCTTGGATTGCTAAGGACTCAGTTTGAGAAACAGCTGGCTTATGAGAGAACAATGAAAACACAGGTAATGTATAAATGAGAAAATGACCATAGTTATCACTGCGATAATAATGGAGAGACGGGGATGTATTCAATTCTAATAACATAAAAAAGAAGCCCATTTATTATTTTTTTATAATCAGGCTGTGAATAAATTAGCAGAAGTTATGAATCGAAAAAATCCCATCCAACGAGGAGCTGACACAGATGTCCGAAGAAAAGAAAAGGAGAACAGGAAACTGCATATGGAGTTGAAAACCGAACGGGAAAAATTAACTCAGATGATGATTAAATATCAGAAAGAAATCAATGAAATGCAAGCTGTAAGTATCTTATATGATAGTAAAAATATCTACATGAAAGTTTCAGCTATTTACACATTTATTTGACATAGTTATTCTTTAGCTTAATTTTTCATGTATTCTTGAAAATCATTAGAGAACGTCTCACAATCTAATATCCTTCCAGTGGCGAGTGATACTGGTGGTTATGAGGCAGGCATTGATGATAGTTTAAAACATCTGAGGAGCTTTGTCTCACTTTTTTTCTAGTCTCCCAATTTCACTATATCACCCAGCTGTACTGAAATAGGAGCTATTTAATTGTTTTTATTTTCTTCAAATCCCATGGTAGTTCGCTTTTAGTGGTTTGAGTTAAGAGATTGCTGTCAGAACCATCTTTGTAAGCAAGACTTTATCATGCATTAAAGATTAATTCTGATTGTGCTTCGTCAATCTCTTTTTACAGCAAATAGCAGAAGAGAGCCAGATACGAATCGAACTACAAATGGCTCTGGACAGCAAAGATAGCGACATAGAACAGCTTCGGTGTCAGCTCCAAACAATACATATTGGCCTAGACAACAGCAGCATATGTGGCCCTGGTGAAGTAGAAACGGATGATAGTTTCCCTGGTAAGATTCGTCCTTCTCTTTTTTTGGAAGAAAAGGAGACATATTACAATTAATGACTCTCTATTTTGGGAAGTTACAATTGGGAATGTCATCTCTCCATCCTTCTGTCGTTAAAATTTTTAACCCTTTCTCATCAGGCTACCTTTGAATAAGTCAAAAGTAGGTTATAGTTCTTAGGCAAATCCAGATCTGTTGCATTATTCTATTTCAAAATCAGCAGTTGTGAGGTTTTTTTTTTTTTAAAAAAAACTATTCTTCATTAATCCTTTCTGCATTTCCCCCCCCTCCTCTTTCTGTTGGGTGCTTAGTTCGTATCACTCAGTCCCACACTTCAGAATCTATGTCTTTTACCTACCAACGCTCTTCCACCTCTGTCAGTATTGCTACTAAACCTTCCAGCTCTTGTGTGTTTCTCAATTCTGATTCTGACTCTGAGGAAGAACCAGTGTCTTCTGCACAACCCCCTTCAGAACCTGACGATCCAGGTGACCTTCCAGAAAATGTGTAGTGATGAAACGCTGTTGCCTATTTTCCATTACTAACACTGAGGACAGTAGATACCAAGGAGGAATGTCCCGCATGAGAAAGCAGCAGCAACTAATCTTAATCTTTAATCTTAGATTCTGTGGATGTTGCATTCATGTAGGTGCATGAGATATGCATGTCTTCCCTTTATCTGCAGATCCATATTTCTAATACATTTTAACCTACAGTATTTTGTATAAATGAGGCCCTTACTGCAAGCTTTAATTGTTTCACTGAAATGGTAGGATCTGACCATTTTGTGAGGGGAAATTTCAATTAGAAGTGCAGATTAAATTAGTCCATCTAATTGTAGCTTTGTGTTTTTCAAACTGTCACACTTTCTGTAATATTTCACTCTCTCCAAAAACTCAAAGTCCAAGTTGAGACTTTATTATGAAAACTCTTTCAATACAGTCATTTAAATGCCAAATGAGTAAATTTAGACTTAGATTGTGGTGGTGGAAATTTTTTCAGATTATGTACTATGGCAAGGGTGTTCAGATTTTGAACAACAAAAAAATCCCTCCCGAACTAGAATCATGTATCTCTCCTCAGAAATCGCTCTGTATCTTTAAGAAATAGAAGGACATGGTAAGAGGATATTCTCCAAGATTTTTGTGACTTTTTATACACTATCCAGAGTGTATATACACTCTTTTTATACACTTTCTGAGGCAGATGGGCAGTTCAAAAATATGAAAAATAAATAAATTGCATCTAAATACATATTTATCCAAATCTTCTTCATTTAAGTCTTTGTGCCCCAGTCCCTCAACCTTTCCCCCCCAAAAATTTATTAAATGTCAAAAAAGTATAAAATGCAAAAAAATAGAGAAAAAATAATTAGAAAGAGAAAGGGGGTAGGAAAAAAGCAAAATTGGAGAATACAAAATTGGAGAACAAAAAAGCTATCAAAAAAAGTAATTTCTGCCTTTCATCAATACAGATAAAAATGTAAAAATCAATGATTCTTTGAACTAGAATAAACCATAACAGACAGTACTTTTATCATCTTAAACAAGTCTAATCATCAAAATCCAAGGTTAAAATTTCATTTCTTTCAATTTCAAACAAAAAAAATCCAAGAGTGGCTCCCAAGTAGAAAGGGAGTTAGGTAAAGTGTTTTCTTTAATCAAACCAGTCAGCTTCACAATCTCCACCAATTCCAATAATTTCACCATCCATTCTACCATTCTGGACATATTTGAGTCGTTCCATCTTTGCATATAGTGAGGTCTTGCTATTGTCATATATGAGTTCCATGATGTTTCTTTTTTTTTAATCTGTTTGTCCCTCAAGCTTAAAAGAAAAACCCCCTGGTTTCAATTGTACATTTAAGAATTCTCTGAATTAAAGTAAATATCTGATCTAGATATATATAAAAAGTATATATATCTGGATATTCCTTAGCTTTTTTTACATATTTACCAAAGATGATAAAAAGTACCTTCACATTGATTGTATTTCCAACATATATTTGACACTTCCATATACATCTTTTATGGTACATCATCTTACAAAAGTCCTCATTCAAGTTATAATTCCATGCAAATTTCAGTCCTTTACTCCACATATTCTCTAGTTGATCAAGTATTATGTTATTACCAAAGTTTTGGTCATGTCTTAAATATATTAGTCTTCTATACTCATTTGCAAGATTAATTTATGCATCTTAGCAATCACATGTAGTCATTAGTACATAATTGTGCAAAACACGTCCAACTTAAAATCAGTTTTTTATAATAAAATAAAAATTCTTCTTATCCAGTTTAAATATTAATATCTCTCCAATTAAAATTCAGTACATTTTAAATTCCAACTATATTTCCAGTGCTGCACTTTGAGAAAGATCTATAAAAGCAACAATTCCTTAAAGAAGTCAGACATGCTTATTTGATTTTAATGTGCTTTATCCTAAATAATAATGTTAAACAAAAATTGGTGTAATTGTTTTTGGAAGAAAGCACACTACACTCTCTACATTAAATATGATGCTCCTTGCAATCCTGAAACCTAATTGCTCTCTTCCAAACAGGAAAGTATTTTAATTTTCTGTATTGAACTAATAATCAGGTGGCTTTATTCAACTTCCCAAGCTGAAGACCAGCCAGATGTTGCACTGAGAACCCTTGCAGGGTATCTTCCAATACAAAATATGTGCTGTGTTTAATTTTTTGTAAAAATGAGTGGAAGGCAGCAATAATAATGCTTTTTATGTTTCTGCTCTGGGCCATAATATATTTACTAATAAGAATGTGACATCGTTACATGATGTGGCATAACTGTAAGAGAACGTCGCTTGTTTTGCTTGTAAATTTCAGCTGTTTTATTGCTTGTAAGTTTATAGGTTAATACAACGTGTAATAAATGCCATTTTTCTTAATGAGACATAACATTAAAACAATGGGATATCTGTATAATACTGTTTTAAAAAATTAATTCAATCCTTTTCAGAGTCACGACTTGAAGGATGGCTATCATTGCCTGCTAGAAACAACACAAAGAAATTTGGTTGGGTAAAAAAGGTAAATAATACAATTTTTAGGATGTTACTTTGACATGATATGCACCACTAGGTGCTATTCAAAAACAAAAGAATCAAACCATTGTTTCTGCAATTGTGCTGTTTTTAAGAAATTATGAGCCTGGCTATGTATTACAGTCAAAGACTGATTCACTAATAGCATAAGAAGCTATTAGTGAAGAAGCTATTATCTTGTAGCTATTGTGCTATGAGATAAGCATACACAATCAGAGAGAGTTGTCTTTTAGTTTTGTTTGTTGACTTTCTTTTACTTGGGTAAATTTTCAGTGGGGAGTGCTAGGTGTAGGAGCTTAGAAAATTTTCAAAAGCTGTGCAGCGGAAAAAGGTACACAACAGCCCTCCATCCAGATGTTTAGTTTTAGGTTGTCCTAACTTAGAGATGAGTGGTAAGGTAATATGTCGATTGTTGCCCAAAACTTATGCAAGTATCAAGTTACTTATCCTCTCATTTTTTTAAAATTTCATTTATACATTGTACATTGTTGTATTTTAAATTTTTTGTACTGGTTTCATGCTATATTTTTTCTATGGAAACTGCTGATAGTTGTTTTTATTGCAGTGGCATAGAAATATATTTAATAAATAACTAAAAACTAGGATATTTTGTTTGAAGTTTAAGATGAAATATGTTTTGTAGGAAGAGAGGCTATTCTCTTATATTTTGACTAGCCAGACTGGAAGATACCTGGTCCTTACATTTCCTTATTAAAATAACATTTTACATATTTTCATTTTGTCAAAAAGTTGCCATACAAAATTTGATTATATAAATAAAACCAATTTGCAATTTATACTTATATTTGTATTCTTTAACAGTATATTATAGTCAGCAGCAAGAAGATACTATTCTATCATAATGAACAAGAAAAGGAACAATCCAATCCATACATGGTACTGGACATAGAGTAAGTATTGTGATTTTTTTTTTTTACGTTTTGAATATGGTCAATATTTTTGTGATTCTGGAACCCTGTCAACAAAGTCCATCTTTCAGTATGGTGAGTTAGTTAAAATAAATTAGATCCCTTTGATGAATTTGTAAATATTCTACTATACTCTACCAACCGATTGTGTAAAGCAGAGCAACTTTAGCAAATCTGAAATTTGTGTCATTAAAATACAGTGTTTTTAGGGTTTTATGATTTTAAATGGTCATAAATTTAATAAATTTTAATGGGCATTCCATTAATCAAATTTAGATCATTAATCCAAAATGGATGCATGGGGGAGAATCCATTCTACAGACAGACATATTGTAAGTGGATGGAACCTTGAGAAAGCTTTAAAAATCAAAGTTTGGATTAAGAGCACAATTGAAATCTTATTTAAAGTCCAAGATGAGCTCTATGAAGTAAATGGGAAAACTTCTAGAAATGTTGCTGCATGAAGGCTTCATGTTTAAGCGATTCACGGTTAATTAACTTACATTTTTGTTTCATATCTGCATTTCTGCTACTATAGCAAACTGTTCCATGTTCGACCTGTCACACAAACGGATGTGTACAGAGCAGATTCTAAAGATATTCCCAGGATTTTCCAGGTATCCCTATTTAAAAACTTTTAACCAGATATAATGTAGTCAAAGACGAGATGCCATGTTTATTAGACAAACTTGAAATAAACACACTGAGGGGCAATTGGTAGTACAGGGGTTTAAGGCACCCTGTTATTAAGCTGGTTATTAAGACCAGCTGCCTGCAATTACTGCAGGGTTCGAATCTCGCCAAGGCTCAAGGTTGACTCAGCCTTCCATCCTTTCTAAGGTAGGTAAATTGAGGACCCAGTTGTGGGGGCAATAAGCTGACTTTGTATAAATATACAAAAGGATGAAGGCTATTGCTGAGCACATTGTAAGCCGCCCTGAGTCTTCGGAGAAGGACGGCATATAAATCAAATTAAAAAAACAAAAACTTGTTCTATAGGATTTTTTTTTACTCAAAAAATCTTGCAAAGAAAAAAGTGGGGGAAACTGCCTGAATTTTTCCAGATTTTTTGTGAGGCATCATATCTTTTACTGAGAATCATATTTTTTCTTCAGCAGAAATAAGTTATTTTATAACCACTTTATAATAATTATAATCTATGCATGCTGTCAAATTAGGTGGTGAAAACCACTGTTTTCCCATGTTAAGAATAGAAGAAAAATCTTGCTAAGAATTACTGTGGGGAGGAGGAATATTTAAGAAGCATTTGAAACTCTTCCATAATTAATCTTTTGTCATTAGATAGATGTTTTCTCTATCTGTATTACTGACTTTTTTCCCAATTCCAGATCCTGTACGATAATGAAGGAGAAAGTAAAAAAGAACAAGAGTTTCCTGCAGAATCATCAGGGGAAAAATCAAATTATATTTGCCACAAGGGACATGAGTTTATACCTACCCTTTATCATTTTCCAACCAACTGTGAAGCTTGCATGAAGCCTTTGTGGAACATGTTCAAACCTCCTCCTGCTCTTGAATGTCGCCGTTGCCATATCAAATGCCATAAAGATCACATGGATAAAAAAGAAGAAATAATAGCACCTTGCAAAGGTAAGCTTTGAGCGTTCCTTAGCGTTCTCTGAGCTGGGTTGTTTTCTTGCAGATGTTTCATTACCCAAATTAGGTAACTCCATCAGTGATGATCAACCTTGAGCTACACATATTCTCCTTTAAAGGTAAGTTTAAAATAAATAAAATCCAAGTTGATTGCAAATTGATCCTTAGAAAATTTCAGAGTCCATAGTTAGATTAGAATTTCTTAAGATTAAAATGACCCAGAAGAATATGCAGATTTTCAAATTCTGTAGCAATCTACCACAGAGATGCACAAAAGCCAAGGATGTCCTTTAATTAGGCTGTATCATTCAGGCAAAAAATAACAAAATGCACACTCTCGTGGCATCAGAGAATCCAATAAAATTTAGATGGCTTATCTTGACTATACTTGGCTGAATTGTTCAAAGGCTAATGCTATGAAAAATCTTGCTAAAATTCTACCTCGATTTCAGCTGGAAAGTTGCACATCGGGTTAAACTACTGCCTTTTCAACTTGACTAGTTTTGATTGGACAAAAATGCTGTTTAATGTGTAATTTAATGTGTTGTTTTTTAAAAAAAAATTAAATACATTTATTTTTCAAAATAAGATATGGTTTCTCTTCAAATACAGTGTATTGTACTAATACGATTCGGTTCTAAAGTACTTGTTTTTAATATATTTCAGTGAATTATGATATTTCAACTGCAAAGAATCTATTAGTGTTAGCTAATTCTACAGAGGAACAGCAAAAATGGGTGAACCGCCTAGGAAAAAAAATTCCCAAAAAGCCTCCAGCACCAGATCCTTTTGCACGATCTTCACCCAGAACTTCCATGAAGGTCCAGACGAGCCAGTCTCTCAGGCGGCCAAGCAAACAGCTTCCACCAAATAAAAAAGAAAGCTTTCCCCCAAGGTAAAAAATTACATGTACAAAATTGTGATAACTTTTTAGAACACTGTCCTGGGCACTTGAGGGAATCATGCCAAGTATTTCTTTGATGAGCCACTCTCTTGTGGCTGAATCCTATAGACCTGTGGATTTAGATCTTAGGAACCATGGATCCTTTGCTTCTCTCATCCAGTGTCTGAGGGAACGAAAAGTTTTTGGTTTATGCAGATCTCCTTTATAGTAAGATTATTTGATTTAGAAAGTGAAATTTAAATCTTAGAAATTCCAGGTCTGCATTTTTATTTTATTTATTTAGCATATGGTATATCATACATGAACTAGCAATATATACTGTATTAACATTTCACCTAGCATTTGTACTAAAATAGGACCTAGGATTTTCTACATGACACCTTCTTTTACCTTTGTGACAGAAGTGGGAGTTTTGTGACGAGGTTAAGAAGACATACAGTATGTTAAAATGTATCCATAGCAATGAAATGCTAGGTTAACAATAACGCTAGGAAGGTTTGAGACAAGCATTGATTTTATTAGCAAAAACTAGATTGCTTATTTGGAGCCTGCGGTATACAGATAAATAGGGCTGCACAGTCCATGTGCAATATCTATAAGGCCTGGGAGTGCAAATATAGCACCTGCCTGCAACAGGTGGAAACAGCTGCATCTTCTCTAAAATCATGCCGCAGGTGCCCTACTGCCAAATTGATTTACAGTTTTCTTTGGCTTGCTTATTCCTATTGGATGGGCCACCCCTTCCTCCTCAGTTTTTCAATTCAGGGTAACAGTGTAGAATAAATCATCAGTGGAATTTCACCCATCTTAGAAAGGCATAAATAAGTACCTGTAGATCTGAACCCAATAGGAAATATTAGCCCACTTGTTCACTTGTTAAAAGTGTAGCAGCACATGATATGTTTTGGGTTCCACTACTTCACCACAGTTTTATTTTATTTTTTAGTACTGAGCCTGCCCTGCGAATTATTCTTCACTGAATTGTGTTTTTTCTATACTATATTCTTTTATTAATATATCAAGAGTAAGTAATAGGGAATTATGATTGAAGTACAGATGCATGTTAAGTGAGAACTAACTGTGAGAATTTGGCTACAAAGCGTAAATGACAATATTTTGAAATAAACAGTATTTGTATAATAATTAGCTTAATAGTTTATTTAAAATACTAAGCAGTTTAAAATGTATTACATTTGCATTACCCAACTGCTATTACCTACAATGGCCCATGCTTCATTAGGGAGCTGTAATCTAAAACCAAAATATTGTCATTTAACAACCAACCAGTTTTGAGTCTGTTTAATGGCGTGAAAAGCATTTTGTGTGCATTTCATGCTTTGCCCTGTTTTTTTTTCTTCTAATTGTTGCATATAAATTATTGAAGAAGCATAGATAATTCCTTTTGATGTTTGGAAAAGACTGTAAAAATAATGGAGTAAGTGTTCTAATTTAATCCAGAGAAAACTATACTTTTAAATCCGTTTGAAATTATGAAGTGGCTTTAAGTGTTACAGTTCTCTTCTTGAATACGGAACCTCTATTTTTACTAGTAATGCTAAGATCAGTATTCTCCAAGTAGTCATAATTAAAGTTTGAGGCAGGAAGTAGAGATCTGTAAAATCAATCCAGGAACAGAAAGTTCCAGAGGAATCTGGAAAGTCCTATTTCCTCCTGGGTTATGCTGAACCTTCTCCTGGACCATGTCATTCTACATTCAGTGACTGAAACAGTTATTTGACAGCAACTTATGTTAGGTTGCACCTAACATTTTGCCTCAGAGGGCACACTGTCCACAGTTTATCCCACTATCCTTACAGGATAGATCTAGCTTACCTCCTATCTTAGTCTCAGGGTAACTGGTGGGTTTTTCCATTTGCAGTAGCACCCCAATGTGTGTGCAAGTGTGTGTATGCATAACTATAGAATATTGTGTGTGTAATGTTACACAATTGATACATGGTGTGCATAATACAAATGATATCAACTGCAACCTAAATATCAAAGTTTTGGGGAATATATGTTTTTTATTAAGGAAATATGCTTTAGGTTTAGCTTGTTCCTTCATAGATTAATATGATAAACAGCAATGTAACTTATTAAAAAAAAGGTGGATAAAAGGTTGATTTTATACAGGTATAAATAGAGATGTTCTTTCATTTTGACTGCCAAATGCATTTTAGTTTATAGTTCAGTAGTGGAATTTACAAAGGCAGTTGATATGTTTTGACAGCACAGCTCTATTAATTTAGCAACATTTTAAAATATTCTGATTCATAATCAAATAGTGTTGGTTAACTAATCAGCATCTGAAAAAGCAAAAACAAAAGCCACAGATATCTTTACAAAAAATAGAAAGGGTAGGCTTTAATTTTGAAGAGGATGACATATCTGTTGGAGACTTCAGTGATAGATTTACACAATGAGATTGTCAACTTGCGAAGCTTTCAAGTTGCCATGAGCAGGAGGGAGGGAGAACTGAAGTGAATGCGCTTGATCCTTCAATACCCTGTTTCCCCCAAAATAAGATATTCCCTGATAATAAGCCCAATCGGGCTTTTGAATGCATGGCAATAAGGCCAAGCGTTTATTTCAGGGTTCAAAAAAATATAAGACAGGGTCTTATTTTCAGGGAAACACAGTACGTTTTTCTGATTTACCAAGGTGCACCTCAATTCCCGTTTATTGAACTTTCAATCAAAATCTCATGAAAGATTCTTCGAACTTATTCAGCTTTAGAGCAGGCAGAATGGACAGTTGTTTTTGTTCTTCTTCTCCCAAATGCCCCATATGAATTGAGATGCCACCACATGATGCCACAATGGATACTAGGGACAGAGATCACTTATACCCAAATGAGCTATGCTGCAGGAAGAACCACTGTGAGGAATTCTGTATGATCAGAGTAAAATTTGAAGGACACACAGGAGTAACCGAACTTTAGATTCATTTACTTAGAACTAAACCATTTAGCATTGCATCTGAGATAAGCAGATATGCAAGCCTAATGCGACATTCACATAGTTGCTTTAATCACACAAAGCCATCCATTTGTTTTTACATCTTGGTGGTGGTGTGGGTTTTTTTGTATTTTGACACATAAAATTGCCACAAGTCTACATTTGTAGAGTAAGGTCAGTATGAATTACTTAAACTTACTTGCATACGCTTTACAATTTGTATACATTCTACAACAGAGATAAAAGCACGTGATGTTAAATCATATTTTTCTGTCAAACTTTTTTCTTTAAGTGGTAGTATCTGTCTAAAGTTTTATGGCCAGGAAGTTATATTCCAAGGAAATTGCTGATTTTTTCCCTCATTTCTGCCTCCTTGGAAAAATTCTGAAGCACTAGCAAAGTACTTTCAGAAGTAAGATGAGGTGACTCTGTAAGATTTGTGAGTGCCAATTCTTCATCATTCCAGTTTGTAAGCACTGACAATAAATGAAAACCCTGGGTCATTTGTGCTGGGAAATACCATGCATTCCATACATTATGAGACACACTTTGACATCCAGGAGTTAATTTTAAGAATGTACATAAGACTTGTGCATATGATTCTTACATTTTAACCAATATCAGAAATGGTAATAACATGCACAAGAAAAATGTTTCAGTAGTTTTGATGTTCAGAATTGTCCTTGACTTGGCTCACAATAAAACCTCATTTTCCAGATTGATTGGTGTGGCATGTAGAGACTGGGATTGGTCATTTGATGATATTGATTTTGATGTTGATTTTAATATTGATGATGCTGAGGACGATCTTGATGATAGCGATGATGATAACAATGTGTTTATTCTAAAGAGGTAAATGGATGAATATCTGCAGGAGAATGCATTGGTTTTATTACAGCATGCGTTTTCAATTTTTCCCAGTAGAGCTATATGTGCTGGCTTAAAATTTAATAATAATAATAATTTGATCCATGCATGATTTTTATTGCCTTGAAATTATAATGTCAAAATCCCTTATATATTTACATGTGCTTCTTATAGTAGATTTTTCATGTATGGCTGCCTTTGTGCAAATCCACTTTTGAACATTCAGATCTATTCTTTGTTATGTCACATGTTGCTGCAAGCTCATATATAGGTGACAAGGTAAAAACTTGATTTTCCGTGCTTTGGTGTATCTTCGTCATACTAAAGTGTGGTATAACTTGCTTTGCAAATATATTACACTAGATAATCAGCATAGGAATGATAGAACTTCTTGCCTCCATCCCCCAACAAATTATTTAAAGAGGCTGGATTTCCTAATTTTCAAATCAACTTCAAGAGGAATATAATCTTTCCTTCGAATCATTTTTGATTGGGAGAAAGATAGTCAGCTATATAAATATTTTAAATAAATAAATGAAATGTAAACTAGATTCTATTCTAATACCCATCACGCTATCGCCCAAAATTAAACAACTTTTTTCACTACCACCCTAGAGATTTTTGGACTTTCTGTGTCATACATGGGCTGCTTTCCTCTTGACCAAGAGTATCTGTGATTGAGAGTTCTAAATTTTGCCCCATTTTGCATCATTCTCTGCATCATCTCTGATCCTGCAACAGCTTTGTTATTCGGTTCCCTCTAGCAACAAAGTGAGTTGTGACAATCAATTTGAAATGAGAGTGACAAAATGCTGGGTATCTGAAGGAAAGAAATTAACTGCTCCTTAAGATAAATACATAAACAAAGAGAAATCTTTTGCTTTGCTAATGTGAACCAGATTGGCTGAGAGATCCAGCATTGCCTCGTTGCCTACCTCTATTTCCTTAGAACCCACAGACTATGAATTTGAATTTACTATATTTAAACTGACTGAGGTCTTTTCTTTCCTTTTTTTCCAGCTAACTGCCTTCTGGGAATGCAGTTTTCAAGGTGATCTTCATCCCTCTGAAATAAGACTGAAACTTCGTACCTTGAGTTATGACTGCCGTTGACACCAGGCAGCTCAAGAGCCATGGGAAGCAGAAGGAGGCCCAGGAAAGGAAGTGGGGGATATGCCGCAGGGGGGAGGCCCGGCGCAGGAGTCAGGTGGGTAGGGGGCAGGTGTGGAGTGCATGTGATTAGAGGAAGGCTGTGAAAAGAGGCGCAGGCTGCATGCAATCACAGGGAACCCAAGGAAAGTTGCACCCTGCACCCATTTTCTAAGGCCTCCCTGAGCTTGTACATGTGCACACACATACACAGGCTCCCTGTGCCCTGTTTCCATGGCCTCCTTCCCTGTGATTGCATATACCTTGCACCCTCATTCCCTGGCCTTCTGAACTTGCACCACACAGAGCACCCCATCCCCAACTCACATGTGGCCTACTCTGGGTTACTCAAGGCTCCCCCCCCCCCAAGCACCCCTGCACTCCTTACCTGGGACTCCCTCTGCTTCCCACTTAATGACCTGCAAGACTGCATTTTGGGCTATCTACTACTAGGGACAACCAGGACTTAGTGATTATGGTCACCAAGCAATCATGTGGCATCGTGCTTTATCACACCTCACAACCCCCCCCCCCCAACTGCAGTCGTAACTCAATGACTACTTGCATTACAAAGATTCTCCTGTATCACCAAATATGAAGAAATCCCTTTTACCACTGGTACTGCACTGCACCGCACCTCCCCGTGCCTCCAGCAGTGCCTGGTATCCCCTTCCTTCTGGAGATCAAAGCAAGGAAGAGACTTCCATCAATTGGAATGCCCTCAGCCAGTGCCCTCTGCACAAGCCGTGGGCCTTGACCTTCTCTGATCATCGTGCCCTGCAAGCTTCTGCCCTCAAGGCCTGGAATGGTAAGAAAAGAAGATCTCAAGAACGCCCAGGAGGAAGACATCAAGTGTGCTTTGGACAGTGGCCTTGCCTGCCAAGGTCAGTATATTCCATCTGGCCAAACAGGAGCAGCTGCCAGGTCTTTTGTTTCCAAATAACGCTTAATAAAAATCAGAGCTTTGGTTTTATTATCTGCTCTCTTTTGTTGCTATATTGTGCCTGAGCTACTGTGATGTTTGCTGTCTGTTCTTCACATGTCTCTCCACACCCCCCCCTCCTTTCCTCTCCACGCCTTCACCTATCCCTTTCTCATACGAGAAAGCTATAAATCTGGCTTCCGTGAAAAACCTAGAAGTCGTGGCTTACTCTTTTCTCCAATGTGTCTCCATCACCATCTTTGTGTGTAAAAACCAGCTTCTTCGGGTGAACGACACTCCTAGTCTGCAGCCAAAACAACAAAATGTCTCCAGAGCAAGAACGTCTCACTCACAGACCTCTTGAAATAAAAATATATTTAAACATTTGGGGGTGGGTGGGTGGAGGAGAGAGATTCTCTTGAAGCTCTTTCCACAAAGACTCAACAGGGATCAAAATGATGAGGAGTCGTGAAGAATCCATCCTTGTTCAGCTTCTGGAGAGAAACGCTACCAGCAACTTTGCCAAAAAAAAAAAAAAAAAGCAATGAGTGGCAGGGTTATATCAGATCGATGAAGACTGCATCTTAAAAAGTGACCATTATACTGTGTGTTGTATGTATTTTGGTGTTTAAATAAACACATTGTATTGTAATGCTGCAAAAGTGTTTTTAAAATTTTTTCCCATTTTATTTTTATACATTTATTCATATTCCATTAGTACAGTTTGCAACTATGCACTTGTATAAAGCCATAAAGTTGACATTTATATCATTCATACTTGTTTATTCAGCATGTCTGCACTCAGCAGTTAAATATAATGAAAAGTCCCAGGTATGTACTTATTACCTAACAAGCAGTCCCAAGTCTTGTTTTATCAGTTGTGAATGCCTTAAATTAATTTTGTCCCCTTAAAGTTTATGCTCATTCCTGATATTTAAGAGATAAAAGAATGCAGAGGTTTACCAGCTCTTAAATGCAATTTTGCTTTGTTGCAGAATAATAGTGCACTATGTTTACATGTAATAGTTTATATCAATGTCAGTCTATATGAATGTGTACCTAATAGGTTTGAGAGGGAGGGGAGGGGGGAATCAGCTAAACATTGCTTCCAGAAACAATGAACTGGTAGTATTAGAACTAATATATAACTTTCATGCATAGGTATTTTGAAATCAGTTCTTTGTTCAATTCTCAGTATTAGTCACAGACTTTGTATTCTCCTTATTAAGTGCTATGATTTTCACTTTTTTTTTTCATACTATCTTAGCTGTGTGTTTTATTTCTGGAAAAATATAACTATTTTTACATTTTCATCGCACAATGTTTAAGGAATTTTACAATAACTGAAAAATACTGTAGATGTATTTTAAACCTTTCAGTCCTATTCTCTAAGCACATAGCTTTAGCAACAGGAAAATAATCTCAGTTTTGTGTTTGAGAACTTGTGGAAGGAAAATGCGCCACGGAGGCACTTAATCTATTTTTTTTTATGTTGTACAGAATATAATTTGTAAACTCATTCATGCCATGTCCATAATTTATCCCACAAATGCATGTTTTATATAGAACTACAGGATGCTATGTTAAACACAATGAGAGTAAAAAAAGAAAGAAAGAAAAATATTGGAAACTCTACTTTGGGATTTTTTTAAAAAAATGTATGCATATATATGCACAGGTGTTGTATGATAACAATGGAATGTAGAATCTATTATTTGAAGAAAGGGACTGATACATTTCACTAGATTTTGTTTTTGTTTCAGTAACAGAAATTGAGTATTTAAAATGAGAGGACCAGGAATTATTTGGTATCTATCCTCATAAAAATTGGAATTGGTGTAGAATTCACCAAGCAGGACTCCTACATATGTCCCATTTGTTTGTGCAGTTGTATGCGGTTACGTCTGAGCTCATCACACGCTTAGATTGGCTCATTCAAGCCTCACTTGTTAGGAGTTCACTTCAGTAGATCACGCACAAGAAATATCAATTCACTTGGACCTATAACATGGGTGTTTCCACTGAAAATCATGTACCTATAAAAGGATCTAATAATGCATATCCTAGCTTGCACATTTAAATATACTTCTATTTTGGTTAATTTTTACAATTTCATGACACGGTGAAAGAATATTGTCTTGTGTGCTTGCTCTGAACAGTGAGTGTACAACAAAATATATTAGGAAATGCATATTTTGCATACAAAACTTACTGTTTAAAAAATGTAAACAATAAACCTTGTTTCAATTCACTAATGGCATACATATTTTATATTATAAATTGTTATTTGTGGGATGATCTGAATTGGAAGAAATATATTTTTTTTAAATAAACTATTTGAGTAAGATACTAATATTAGCAAGTTGATTTTTTTAAAAAAAAATAATAATGTGAATAACTGCATTGTACTTGAAACCTGCATTGTATATAGATTCAATTGACTCTTACATGGTTATGTGAAAATCTATATTTAAAAAGTAATTTTATTTAGTGACTTTCAGGCTTTTAAATGCAGACCAGAACTTTGCTTTTAGAAAGAAGCCTGAGCATGATTTCCTTTTTATCCAAAAGAATTGGATAATCCTTTTTATCCAAAAGAATTGACGTTTCAAACATCCTCAAAGAAAAATCTTATCTTTGCTGCATCTATAATTAATTGCTTCTTAAACAGTTAGGAGATGGAAAAAGCAAAGCTGTAAATGTCCATATCAGCTCTGTTGCAGTTGGGAGCAGAGATAAAAATCCAGAGTATCTAGTTGCAAATTTTTTTCCAGTTTAATTGGAAGGAAATTCTGTCACACATTTAATTCCACAATCTTCCTTTGATCCAGAGAGATAAAAGATATTGCCAAACTATGGAGAGCCACAGAGTAAGTCAGATTGCCATTACCCACCAGAAGCAATTCTCTAGGAAAAATGATGATTTTGAGAAATGAATGGATGAAAGATTTGTAAAATTAAGACAAGAAATGGAGAAAGACATTGAAAAATTATCTGACAATATAAAATAAGAGTGGAAATTCTAGAGAGTAAATCTGAGGTCCAAGATAAAGAGTTGGAAAGAGAATTGGATGATTTAGATGTATAAGAATTGAGAAAGTTATCTGCTTAAGATATATAGTATGATTTTGGAAGTTCCGGATGAAAATATTAGAAGTCCGCTTACTCTCTTGTAATCCCTTCCCTTGCTTTCTATGAGGGGGGAGGAAATATATTTCTGCAGGCAATCTCTTGTGGCTGGCTCATGTTTTTTCTCCTCTCCCCCCCCCCCACCCAAAGCAGAGAGTACAAGAGTGAGCAGACACCCAATGGAGAATACACTGGGCTGTTTGTATAATGCGCTTCCAGCCCCCTTCTAGGCTGTGGGCCCTACTCAGTGGGTTTCAAATTTTTTTACTACCAGTTCTGTGGGTGTGGCTTGGTGGGTGTGGCATGGCTTGGTGGGCGTGGCTTGGGTGTAGCAGGGGAAGGATAGTGTCCATTCCCTCCCCACTCCAGGGGAAGGTTACTGCAAAATCCCCATTTCCTCCCAATCAGCTGAGACTTGGGAGGCAGAGAATAGATGGGGATGGGGCCAGTCAGAATTTTTACTACCGGTTCTCCGAACTACTCAAAATTTCCGCTACTGGTTCTCCAGAACTGGTCAGAACCTGCTGAAACCCACCTCTGGCCCTACTACATTTTTAAAAAAATATTCCCTACTGTCTGCAATCCCTTCCTCTTCAAATACCAACAATTCTTGTCTTGCTAATTATCCCAGTACTGGGCTGAACATTCCAACGGATAGAGTAGTTGGAGAAAGGGAAGCAGTCAGAGTCATGTGATTTCTCACTTAGTGACAGCTTCACTTAATGACAAAGCTGCTGGTCCCAATTGTGATAACTAAACAAGAAATATGTCCTACTTTAATGACCAATGATTTAGGATTTTACTCAGCTGTGGGATTTGTTACTATAGATCATAATAATTTAGAGAAGTCTTGCCTGTTGGACTCTGACTTTTGTCCCTTACAGATTCATTACCTCCCTAGGACAGTATTAAGAAAGTGGCAACAACAAAATAAGTGACTTTCAGCAGCAGGGATTGGGAAACTGGTCAAAGTTGAGGGAAAGCTGAATGCAGCAAAGTACAGGAATAAGCTCAATGAAAACTGACTGGGTTGAAGGTTCACTTTCCAACATGACGATCCTCAAGCACACAGCCCAGACAACACAGGAGTGGCTTAGGGACAACTCTGTGAATATCCTAGAGCAGAGTTCCTCAACCTTTGCAGGTTGGTGGCCTGGGTTGGAGGGGAGGGAAAGAAGGGATGGTTTTGTGGGAGGGGCAGATGCATGTGCACCCATTGCTTGTGAGGCTGAGAGCGCCCGCAACACTCACGTGAGGTCCCAAGCGCCGATGCTCACGAGTGGGGCTGCAAGCACCTGTGACGCTTGTGCAAGTGGGGCCACAAGTGCCGACACTCACAGAAGCTGGGCCGCGAGCCCCTGCAATGCTCACAACTGGGATTATGCATGCGCATGCACGCACACCAGCCGGCCACTCACGCAGCCTGGTTGCAAATAGGCCACAGACTGGTAGTGGGCCGTGGTCCACAGCTTGGGGACCAATTGTAGAGTGGCCCAGCCAGAGCCCTGACTTGAACCCTATTGAACATCTCTGGAGGGACCCAAAATTAGCTGTCCACTGACGGTCACCATCGAACCTGAGCTTGTGAGGATTTGAAAGGAAGAATGGCAGAAAATCCCCTCATCCAGGTATGCAAAGCTTATCGCGTCATACCCCAAAAGACTCGAGCTATAATTGCTTTGTTGAAGTGCTTCAACAAAGTTCTAAGTGAAGGGTCTGAATGCTTATTCCAATGTGATATTTCAGTTTTTTTCTTTTTAATAAATGTACAGATATTTCTAACATTATTTTCACTTTGTCATTTGTAAAATCAGGCTGCAGCAGAACAAAATTGACAGAAGTGAAAGGGGTCTGAATACTTTCTGAATGCACTGCATATGTATACATAAGTGCACAGCCACTTTGGTCTAGTCTGTTAAGGCACCAGGTGAGGAGGAGACGATTCTGAATTCTAGTCCCACTTTAGGCACAAAGCCAACTGATTGACCTTGGGCCAGTCACTCCCTCTCAGTCCTAGGAAGGATGCAATAGCAAACATCTTTCACAAAACTTTGTCCAATAAACTGCAGGGACTAATCCAAATAGCCGCTAGGAGTCCACATTGACTCGAAGGTACACACACAAACACTCACAACAGACATTAACTTACATGGTATTGTAATTTAAAATGTTTAATCTTTATGTCATCTCAGATGGAATGCATGTAGATGTTTTTTCTTTTAATCCTTACAAAAATCCTGACAAACCAGGCTAAACAAAATAGCTTTCCCACCTCCATAATAAAATGTGTTGTATCTATAATTTGACAAAAATCCTTTACCGGGACAAGCTGAACTCATAAATACTTAATTTCCCTGATGATAATTTCCCACATGATAGAGCAGGTCATATATTTTTTTTTAATTCCCATTAGAGATGCACAATTATTCAAGAGTTAAAGAAATTTTGAAAATGTAATTAAGGTACTGCACTTAACATTAAACAAAAGCACTTTATTTCCTTAATTAAGTTTAAATGCAGAAAGCTGCATACTTAGTTCAAAGAATAGACACAGAGCTTTACTAATCTTTTTTTGAAATGCCGCCGTTCTTTATTGCTGAAGTAACTTTGAGAATTAAGCACTAATGATACAGTTATACTTCTTGAAACCTAGTGGGACACTAAACCAAGTTCAAAGAATTGCTGAAATATTGTTGTTCTTCAGGTTTCATGTATTTGTTTATATTTGGAACCAAAGTATAACAGTTAACAGCTACTCAAAATAGCGATACAAATTTGGTTCAAAAAAATATAGACTGACACATAAACCCCAAAAAAGTATCAAGTTTAACATATTTAAAGTGCAGGAACTGAAATAAAAGGATTTATTTATTATTTTGTAGTTGAAGCTGTTTTGAAATACTCTTAATAAAATACACAGGTCTTTTTTTAAGATGAAGATTTAGAGGGCCATTTAGCATGAGGAAATCGGAGAAAGTTTTCCTCATAGGCTAGTTTATCTTTGGAGGATAAATTTCACCTTAATGAAAAAACCCCCACAGGTAACAGTTGCCAGAAATACAGTTCTGAAAAGCCAGCAATTCAATAAATGTAAAACATTAGTTTTCTGTTGGCTTGAACTGTTATTGGTCCTACTGAGCTAGAAGGGTGGGATTGTCCGCGGAGATAACCAGCAAATAAAAATCAACCAGTTTGAGAAGTTTGTTATGCAATCTGCTCATATAAAATGAAATACTTTGTTCATCTAGCCAATTATTTTTACAAACAGTAATCATAAACATCACAATGCACCTGAGGTGTTGGCACTGAATGTTAGGTACATGTAAAGTATGTAAACATCAGCTCTCATTTAATGGAATGTCTCAATTTTAGTTTTTGTTTAAAAAGGAGGAGGATCTGCATCTTAGTCTTGTTTCTTAGCCTTCCGGTATTCCAATATAGTAGCGATGACCCAAATATTAAGAGCCATCATGACTACAAAACGGATCAGAACTAGGAAAAGGAGGAAAGAATACTCGTTAGCAATTACATACCTTAAAATAAAACAAGCAAATCAAATTTAAACTTAGGAAATAGCTTCAATAGCTTTCAAACTAATAGCACAATACCTATGCTAGAAGAGAAACTCCTGAACCTTTCTCCTCATACAAAGCATCACACTGTTCCTCCCCCCACCCAATTCCTTCCAAACTCCAAATTTGTAGTTTCTTTAAAAGAAGTGTGTGTTTTAAGAAAGGCACAAGAGCAGTTGCAAATTGAAAACAAGCCCTTCAGTAAAGTGATATTCCCAGAAATAAGCTTCTGCACACCAAATCTCCTAATGGAGTGGGAATGTGAATTTGACTTAAGAGCAGGAAAAGAGCCACATCAAACCATTAGATATTTGAGCCCTGGGAAAGTAGAAAGTGTAAGAAAGAAATTCAAAACAACACTGCGATTGGGTTAGGTACAAGTGGAAGTAGAGAGAATTTCTGATAGGCTTTCAAGATTCTGTTACACCTTCACCATATTAAAAGTGCATTCCAGGATTCCTAGTGATTCCCATTTTACATAATGACATTGTGACAGATGCTTACCCCACCACTCTTTGACTAGATTATAAGAGGAATTCCCACGTCTTACATAGATTCTTGTGTCACTTATATAGAATACCTCACAATCACAGTATTTAAAAGTCAGCTCTCATAAAGCTATATCATCATCTCAGCACTTTCAGGTAAAGAAATCCTTTCTACCTTGATGAGGCATTTGCAAAATTACTTTTTTGTTGTTTTCAAATAGAAGGGATTAATAATAAATTTAAAGCCTGTCTTCCCAGAAAATATACAATATCTGTCTACATGTAAACATGCATAATTAAATCTGCACAGCGAAGGCAAATTTCCTGTTCTGATCATAGTTGCAAAGAGAACCCCTTCAGCACTCCTAACTCAAAGCACTCCTATTCATCCCTTCAGTGCTCCTATTCAAAGCTTTGGAGGATGAGATGCTTATGAAGGACATAGGCTGGTTTTGAATCCTTCCTTCATCCCCTGAAGGAACCTCCCAGATTTTACAGAACGCTGTGCAAATTCAGCAAAGTCCTCCATTGATTTTCCAGTGAATGAAGGGCAGCAGATGACTGAATGATGAAGGGGAAATTAGTTGTATTTCCCCATACCTCTCACTGCCTGTTTCAACTGCTCAAACATGACTAAGATTTGCAGTCAAAGATTCCTTGCTTCACACTTTCCTTTTGATTTAAAAAAAAAAAGTGGCTTGTGAATGGGAAAGTTTGGGTTATTCTATTTAGCCCTTTATTCTAACGAGAGCTCTTCCCTAGTTATTCTTCTCTTGTCTTCCATAGCCAGTAAGAACATATAGGTACTCCAAAGGACGCCAGGTCAGGAGACTGCAAGGACTACAAGTAGTCCACAGAGCGATAAGGACATAAAGCACATCATCACTTCATGAGACTGCATCATTTACTGATGGCAATCTTCACAGTCCCCACTGCTGTCCTTAAGAGAGGTTCACAGGTCATTAAGCAAGGCCTTCCACATAATTTTCTGCTGGCTTCCAGCAACCACAGTGCGAAAACCAGTTGCACGCACTAGACAGCTGGCAAGGGTGCATGAGGGATCAGCACAGTATGCTGCAAGCACATCAAGAGTTGGAGTGGCTGCTGCCAGGTGGGGGAGGGTGTGTGTCGGGGGGGGCAGGTGTGCCGTATTGTGAGTCTAGCAAGGGGTTGAGGTAACTATTGCTGGATGGAAGTGACTTTGCTTGTGGGAAGCTAGCAGGGAAGGTTGCAAATGGCAATCCTGTGACTCTGAGATCCTACAATGGTTGTAAGAGTGAGCCGGCTGTCAAGTGCCCAGATTGAGATCATGTGACTGTGGGGGTCCTGGGAGGGCTGAAACATCAAGGACAGTGGTAACTACCTCTCGTTGAGTGCCACTGTAATTTCAGTTGCTGAGGAAGTGGTTATTAACATAGAACTACCTGTACTGGTATTTTATTGTTATAGAGTATAATACAATCTGAAAGCCTTTTGTCCCGTAGAAAATCAAAGCAGGGGTATTTTGAGTCTTTTTCTTAGGTCCCACTTTTCCAAGAGCCGAGATACTGTTGGCTGCTAACAGTTCTTGCATCCTGTGCCACTGTTATCTCTACCTTCCTCTACACTTCCACTTTTTCTGTAGATATGTTTAAAACCCCTGCTAAAAGACTCCCCAATAATAATGTAACATTACCTGTAGAATCCTTTGTAGTCATTAATGTTGTAAATATTCTTGCTTTAATTGGGAGAAAGCGAGAGATTTTGAAAGTTAGCAGATTTTAAACAAATGAGTTTCATACTTTAGCTGACAATTCTCTTTCAATCCTGGCAAATAAGATATGCAGAACCGTTATCATGTCTGATGGAGAAATCTTGTCAAGCATCTGCCTGAAATGTTCCTTCCTACTTCCCCTTTGGTATGCACTCACATGTTCCTCCCATAAGATAATCTTTCAACCAAAAATACTATCTTTCAGGTATTTGTTTTCATTTTCTCATCAATTTTTGCAGGACTTAAAACCTTATTTCAACAAACTGCATTTAACAGTAGCTCATAAACGTTAACGTTGAAATTTTTCCAATAATTTTAAATTTCATTCTGTTTGGTCCAGTGATTAAGACATCAGGCTGCACACAGAATATCAGGAGTTCTCGTCCTAGCTGAGGCACAAAGCCAACTGGGTGGCATTGGATCAGCCACTTTCTCTCAGATTTAGAAGAGAGGGAATGGCAAACCACTTCTGAAAAAAGTGAGAATTGGACATGATTGAACCGAAGGGGGGAAAAAAACATATACTGAGAAATTCCACAAACATATTGATAGGATAGATATTGCTTACCTGCACAGGTGTATATGGCTAATCCCCAAGTTGTGGCACTCACTTGTTCAGAATCTCTAGTCTGCCAAAGACACTGGAGCTGAGCAAGTTTACTTGCTGCACTGACCACTGTGCTCAGGTTCTGCAGAAATGGAAGAATAGGAATGCAACCGTTAAAACAAAGATCACATTGAAAGATAGGAGGTGTCCCATCGCTCAATTCTTTTTGTAAGCAGAAACTGAATCACTGTTGCTGCCTATTCAAAAAAGATTTCATGTCCCAGGACCCAAAGGGCATATTCCGCTTCAGATCCAACAAGGCTGCTGGCAGCTAGTGAAGATGACATTTAATGCTTCGGTCTGCACCGATGCATCGTACAATTCCTTTGCAAGTTATGCAAAGCCATACTGAGATTTGTTGGATTTAAGACTATTGTACAATCCACCTACCATAGTTAATAAATCATGGTTCAACAAAGGTATTTTATTGTAGATCCTGTTTAATTGGGGGCTCTTCCACGGTGGCATACATAACACAAGTGACAAGACTATTAAAAAGACAGCTACTAAAATCAGTAACTTAAAAACAGAACCCCATAGCAACTGCAGCCCCTTTCTAGGAACCTGCAACTGATGGCCGAACCAGTAAATACTGTAGAAATGGGAAACAACTTATTCTCACCTAATACCTAGAGACACATTTTAGACCCAATTTAAAAAGGGCTGATAAGAAGTCAGGATATATGGAGTTGTGATGATATCCTAACTATGGGCTAGACCAGGGGTCTGCAACCTTAAACACTCAAAGAGCCATCTGGACCCGTTTCCCACAGAAAACACCGGGAGCCACAAAACCCTTCCCGTGCCTGACTATTTCTTGAGCGGCCACAAAACTAGCATATGTAGTTGAATTAAACGTTCTCTTTTCTTCTAAAACTTTTCTTTTCTTGGATTTATCCATAATTGGCCTACCGGGGGGTTGAAAAGCTCAATAAATTGTGTGCCAACGGATGTCGCACACTGGTGGTTGTGACGCATATTTTGAGTAATAGGGAACCGCAGCAGAGGGATGAAAGAGGCACATGAAGCTCCGGAGCCGCAGGTTGCTGACCCCTGGGCTAGATTATATTGGCCTAGGCCATCATTTAGTCAGCCAGTAATTTAGCCAAGACTGATGAGCTGATGCAGGCTAGTGTTTTACTGCCCCAGGGACAGAGAACTTGAGGCCCTAGTACTATACTGGGCCAATCACCATTAAAGCTACAACTGGCAAAAATTAGTGGCAACTACTTTAGATACATAAAATAAAATAATAAAATAAAAATAAAATAACTTGACATAGTTTTCTTTTTTTTAAAAAAATTGCCCTTACCATTTTTCATTACTTCATCCCCTTGGTTCATTCAGATAACCAACCCAGCCCCCAGAAGGATGTCTGCTCTAGGTTATTGTAAGGTATGGCCTTCATTAATAATCATACTGATCAGTAGTGTAGTAAAATAATATTTGGTCACTCCCAAGGTTAGGCGATCATTTTAAGTTAACATATTTATTTCTTCATAACAGTTAAAAGCTAGACAAACTTGAATTTTCTGATACAATTTCTATCCTAACTTATTCATCTTATGTTTCCAAATCTCCATGTTTTTGGACTATTTTTTTTTTTAAATTTGATTTATATGCCGCCCTTCTCCGAAGACTCAGGGCGGCTTACAATGCGTTAAGCAATAGCCTTCATTCTTTTGTATATTTATACAAAGTCAGCTTATTGCCCCCACAACTGGGTCCTCAATTTACCTACCTTAGAAAGGATGGAAGGCTGAGTCAACCTTGAGCCTTGGCGAGATTCGAACCCTGCAGTAATTGCAGGCAGCTGGTCTTAATAACCAGCTTAATAACAGGGTGCCTTAAACCCCTGTACTACCAAGGCTCTTTGACCTGGCTGGCTTTACAACAAGGCAAGCAGATACTGAGGTGTTTCAAGGCATTGCCCAGTGTACCCACAGAACTTTAAACTTTAATCAAACTTTAATGAAACACTCTAAACTTTAATGAAATACCAAAATTATTGAAGGAAACAATTAGACCCTTTCTTTATTTTGGCCTCTTGAGCTTGAAGTAGCAAGCTATTTTGTAAGCACGGCATACACTGGGCTGTGCCCAAACCAACCATATGATGTCACTTGTCCTCCTCTTTGCCTCCCTGCAGAGAGACCCATGATGGCCTAAAGAGCAACATCTTTCCAATCAACACAAAATGTAGAGCGACTCAATTTCAAGGGTTATGCCATATCATTAAGTGATGATGCATCTTAATTCAAGTGAAGGGAAGCAGAAGATAAAACAATGAGCTTCTGATTTTTCATTTCAATGAAGTTCCTGCCCCACACACTTCGGGGTGATTTCCCATTACAAATTGCAACATGTAGAATGGCTAATTACATAAGCACACTCTTTCAACTCCTTACCATACTCAAGTCCAATATCCATTCCTGCAGAGTTATAGCATACCATCCTGCCACAAATCTAACCTTTCAGGTTAAGATACATAATGCAGGTGAAGGTTAAAAGGATGCTTGGTGGATCTGTGGCATAATCTGATTTTAACCGATGCAGTCACTTTATTGTGCTCTTCTCCTTTCCTTATTTGCAATCCTTTTGATATACCACTGATTTCAATCATCTTTAACCTTCACATCCACATACATTAAATTATTCATCAGGAGAAGATGACTGAACTAATAAGCCTAAAATTATTAATTAACAATTTGCTTTTACTTGTGCATGTTCAGCCAAACTGCGTAGACATGCCCTCAGGATCCCCAAGAAAGCTCCTTGGAGGTTAGCAAATCCAAGTATGTATTACAAATGAGAATTGTGAAGCAGTTCAGAGAGAGATCAGAAAAGGGTTTCAGAGTATATAACTGTTTGCCACAGCTGCATCTTTGTGTTTGCCACAGCTGCCACAGCTGCATCTTTCCCCAGAATCCCAAGTGCAGTGGTTAGAATGTAGTATTGCAGATTGACTCTGTCCCACTGTCAGGAATTTGATCCTGACCAGCTCAAGTTTAATTCAACCTTCCATCCTTCCGAGGTTGGTAAAATGAGGACCCAGATTGTTGGGGGCAATATGCTAACTCTGTAAACCACTTGGAGGGAGCAGTCTATAAGTGCTATTGCTATGAAGCAGTATATAAGTGCTATTTCTATTATACAGGTGCATCCTGCTCCTGGGAAATGATGTAGCTGCTTTAAAGAGTTGCGGACAAATGCTATACTCATGTCCCTACTTGTTGTGAAAGATCTGAATCCAAAGCACTACAGCCCCATTGCACCCATTTTGCAGAGATGGATTTATACTGGTCATGGAATGAATAAACTTGACATTCTCAGCCTTCATTTCACACTCCAAGTCCAGATCCACAAATTTCTAACTTCCAGGCCACTTGGGATCCAATTGGGAAACAAACTATTGTACAATGGTTCTTGTGATACTTGGGAAATGTCTTTATGATCATTTTAAGGTAACATATTTAAGTTAACAATGTCTTTATGATCTCATCCATCCTAACTGCAAAATGAAAAAAAAAAAAAAGAGTTTCATTTCGGAATCCAATGAGTATAAATTTCCTATAAAAGCTTGACCCCAAGTAAGTTATGAAAAATATCACATATATATTCACCTATACAAGCTGAGCTTCCAAATACTTCTTTAGAAGTTTTGGACTCCAAAATCCACCAGTCCTAGCCTGAATGCCCAACAGTTAACAGAGATAATAGATTTTGTAGCCCAACAACATGGCAGAGCCACTTCTTCTATCCCTGAATTAAAAGCAGGCCCACTTCTGCTACACTTGAAAACTTCTCACAAAGTTTGTCTATTCCATTAAAGAAACTTCAATTGCCAATGAACGACATTAATCCCACTAGAAAATGTTTGGCTAAGATCTTGTACATGTGAACATCTAATAAGAAACATGGAAGAAGGCTTAATTCTAAAAATGGGATGGAAGAACAATGATATAAATGGAAAAGAACAAATCCATAAAGTGAAGGATACATGACTGTGTAAGGCAAAGCATGCTTCATTTTGCCATTGAAATGCAGAACAAGCAGGCAAAGAATGATATCTGAAAGAAAACAAAACAAAGTTCATTACTACATGATTGAGAAAAACAAAAGAATGGTGGAATAATAAATGAGGAACAAATCCTACCTTGCATAATCATGAGGGGATATTCTATATATGTTAGCTGAGGATAATGGTAGTAACTCATGTATCTCAGGCAAACAAGGAAACTGGAAAAGAAAGCATAACATCAATCAATGGGGCCAATTCAGACATACGGTAACTAGCCCAGCAGGGATGAAATGCTCCCGGTTCGGACCGGATCCCTTGATCCGGTAGCGATGGTGGTGGATGGTTTGGAGAACCGGTAGCAAAAATCCCTGCCCCCCCCATGCGCCCCCCTCCCCATGCCCAGCACGATCATCAGCTGGGATCATCAGAGGCTTTAAAAAGCATTTTGTTCTACAACCTCTTCAGCCGAAGAGGTTGTAGAAAAAATGCTTTTAAAAGTAAAAAAAACAAAAGTTGGCCACGCCCACCCAGTCACATTACCCACCCTCCCAAGCCATGCCCACAGAACCGGTAGTAACAAATTTTACATTTCACCACTGCAGCCCAGTCATCTGAGAACAAGCTTTATTATTCTTCCTCTTCCTCCATGGGCCTAACTTCACACCAAATAATTCCTCAATTTTTAAACAATTTATCACAATATTCAGAACAAACCAATTGAGTTTAAAGGCATCTCCAAACCAAGGCACAAAGGCAGAATTTGATCTTCCCAGGGCAGCCAAAGAAGTAATGTATTGTACTGTATTTATTTATTAAATCTATATGCCACCTTACCTCACTCTGAACAGTGACTGGGTTGCTTGCAATTAAAATCATAAATATTAAAAACATTTAAAACAAAGCAGGAGATAGAGAAGGAAGCAGGCCAAGAGCTGTCAAATAAAAGCCAGGGACACAGCGTTTATAGCGCCCGGAATCTTACCCTATACGCTCCTGAAATTGAATTAGAAGGCTAATTCTGCCAATTGTGATTTTTACCAACTGTGATATTACAACCACGTGATAAGTCTGTCATCTGCACCTCTATAACTGTCTGGTTTGGTTCTGCAACCCAACAAGACAGACACAGACTTCAGAGGATAATTAGAACTGCAGAAAAAACAATTACTACCAACCTGCCTTCCACTGAGGACCCTGTATACTGCACGAGTCAAAAAGAGGGCTGTGAAAATATTTACAGACCCCTCACATCCTGGAGATAAATTGTTACAACTCCTACCCTCAATACGACGCTATAGAGCACTGCACACCAGAACAACTAGACATAAGAACAGTTTTTTCCCAAACGCCGTCACTCTGCTAAACAAATAATTCCCTCAACACTGTCAAACTATTCACTAAGTCTGCATTACTATTAATCTTCTCGTCTATCACCCATCTCCTCCCACTTATGACTGTATGACTGTAACCTTGTTGCTGGTATCCTTATATTGACTGTTTCCTAATATGATTTCATTGCTTATTTGTTCCCTATGACTATCATTAAGTGTTGTACTTTATGATTCTTGATGAATGTATTTTGTCTTTGAGAGCGAATGCACCAAGACAAATTCCTTGTGTGTCCAATCACACTTGGCCAATAAAGAATCCTATCCTATCCTATCCTATCCTATCCTATCCTATCCTATCCTATCCTATCCTATCCTATCCTATCCTATCCTATTACAGGAAACAACAGGAGCCAAGAAAGGAGAGAAAGCTGGATTTCACATGTTTGGATCTAGTGCCATGTTTTGAACAAAGCTTTACTTTTTTATACAAAACACTTGAAGAGAAATTCAAACCTCTGCAGGGTTGTAGTTTATACTTGGGATTAGTTCACAAATAACAAGAAGGCCTGGTTTCCTGTTAAAAGCTGTAGTAAACTTTCTCCTGGACTGGGATTAGCAGTAAATTCAAATGCACATAAACATATATGCAGCTTTGGGATACAATAGTTTTTGATCTTGTGAGAACAGTCTCAGAGCCTTTCCCCACTTCCATGTAAGTACAGCCTGCTCTAGAAATACAGCTTTTAAAAGGGAATGCTTGTTTAAAATGTCAGCAAATGTTAAAAAATAAAGTATAAACTGGTTCTTTTTTGCAGCATTAGTCACTCAAGAGAGCAATCCTGCTCATTTTAATGCTAGTAAATACAGAATATATCTCTGTTCAAGAAGCTTTTCAAAGCCAAATACTGAAATCGTCATCTGGACCCCATTCTATGTTAATTCTACTAGAACTGTGATGGTGATCCTATGGCACGTGTGCCCAAAGTGGCACGCAAAGCCATGTCACCCGGCCTTGCCTGTTTATCTTCCGGGTTTCTGGTGCACATGGACGCACAATGATCAGCTGTCCTTTGTGTGCACGGCAGTGCCAAAAACCGGTGTGCGCATGCACGCCGGCCAGCTGATTGTCGGGTGTGCATGCGCTCCAGAATTTGGAAGTTCAGTTTTTCTGGAGTGTGATCCCTTCGCATGCGCAGCAGTGCCAAAAACTGGCCTGCGCATGTGCTAGCCAGCTCATCGTCATGTGTGCATGCATGCTAGAACTCAGAAGTTCGGCTTTTACGGAGCGTGGCCCCAATGAGCGTAAGTGCACGATGTTTCCGCCGAGTGCCAAAAATGTTCGCCCTCACTGTACTAGAAGCTCTTTCTCAAACTTCACTGTTCTGATACAATCTAGAATTCTGGATGTTCAATTCCCACAAAACATGCCAGAGGAGTAGAGTCCCAAGAAAAAGTTGTTCCATATAACTGAAAGGAAGAAAAGCTATTTTGTGCCAATCTTGATTTCAATACCACATAACAGAGGCATGCAGAACTTGGATCTGAAGCAGGAGAAAGGATTTCACATTTTGTGAAGCATCTGTGCCTTGCCTAAAGAAGCTGCACAATACCTAACATAGATTTGGGAAAATACTTGTTTGCATTCACCTTACAGAATTCATCATGCTTTCATGAAGTGCAGACTTCCTATGTGAGACCAGAAGTGGCTCTTTCTACAAGTGCCAATGAGAACACGAATGCTCACACTGGACCTAAACTTGGTCCGCTTTGCATCTCAATATGCGTATCTCAATCACATAACTTTCCTGCATTTACGGCCATATGCAGTCATGCAATCATATGACCACTTTTTATGTTTTGGCTGAAAACCAGTGTTTACTTCTCGTTTTTGACAAAAATGCCCACAACAAATGATAAGTTTGCTTAACAATTGCTGCAATAAAAAGGTCATAAAATCAGATCGCTCACGTGATGAGCCCCTTTACAGTCATCACAACTTACGACCATAATGGGCAGGCTTCATTATGGTCGTATGTTGAGGATTACCTGTATGTAAGTTTTTCTACTGCAGATATCAACGCCGCCAAAGTCATGGAAGCCAAGAGTAGAGATGTCATAGAGCACTAAGGACATGGCAAAGGTGTCATCTGCTCACAAAAAGTAGTACCTCAGCTTTTTCCAACCCAGTATCCTCAGGATGTACAGAATTTTCAACCAGCAAGGCCAATAATAAAGCTGGCTGAGAATTATGGGAGAAGTATCTGGCAGGCACAGGCGAGGGAAACTAAGCTAATTTGCCAACCATTTGGAGATTAAAAAAGGAGCACACTGGCTGAGTCGGCAAAGTGTGCAAGGACGAGATCAGAAAAATGACTTGAGACTTTTCTTGTTCAAATCAGAATGTAAGGAGCCAAACCTCTCCCCCAAACTAAATGGCATACAAAAAAGTTAAAAGCTTCTCTGACTTCCTGTGGCACAGCGGTAAGCTCGAATTGGCTTCCTTTTCTTTTGGAGAGGCTTAAATGCCAGTCCGCCAGAGTCACTGACTCACAAGCTTGTAACGATATTATTATAAAACTGCAAAGAACAAAGAAGACAGAATAAAAATCATTTAATGAAAGGAACACATTTGGCCACATTTGTCTGCCTCAAGAATGCACTTTGTTTTTTTTTTTATAGATAGGTATTGATAAAGAGTAACAAGACACTTAGGAATTGCAGAACTGTCACTATCAGCACAATAAAATGTCATTCTTCACTTCCATGGGGGAAGCTTCAGCACAACTATCCATGAAGTGCAACAGCCGAGTAAGAGATTACGATATACAGCTTTAGATTCCCCATGCTTTATTATTCTTACTGTGGGTTTCAGAGCACGCAGCTTAGAGAATAGCGGAGTTGGAAGGGACCTTGGAGATCTTCTAGTCCAACCCTCTGCTCAAGCAGGAGACCCTATACCCGTGATGGTGAAACTATGGCACGCATGCCACCCTCTCTGTGGACACACATGCCATTACCAGCTGCTCTTCTGGTTTCCAGCGCTGGCACCGGAGTGCTGGAAAACAGTCTGAAAAACGGCCCAAAAAGAGGCCATTTTCCGGGCCTTTTCTAGGCTGTTTTCTGGGTCATTTTTCGGGCTGTTTTCAGGGCGTTTTCCAGGCTTTCAGGCAGTTTTTCGGGCTGTTTTCAGGCCGTTTTTGAGCCATTTTCAAGCCATTTTTGGGCCATTTTTTTGGATCAAAAACAGCCTGAAAAATGGCCTGAAAATGGCCAAAAACAGCCTGAAAACAGCCCGAAAAACAGCCAAAAAACACATGCGCATGCCAGCCGACTGGTCTTTGGGTTTCCGGTGCTCTGGCGCATGAACATGTACACACATGCATGCACGTTCCAGTTTGGGCACTTGGTGCCGAAAAGGTTCACCATCACGGCCCTATACCATTCCAGACAAATGGTTGTTATGGTAAACAGTCTGAAAAACAACCTAACTCAGCCCAAATAAAGGGAGAAAGAAGTTGACACAGCTAAAGAACACGGAATTAGAAAAAGTTGCAAAAGTCCACTTCTACAGAAAAGTAAAACGTTTCCTAAGAACTTCAATGTGGGGACTCCCAGTGGTTTGGCCTGGAACCTCAAGTATCTTAGATAGAAAAATTTTACTTGGCATAGTAAGGGAAATGCAGCCATGAGATGCTCCATGGCACTAATGTTATCTTTTATTATATTTACAGGTAATCCTCAACTAACAATAGTTCACTTAGTGACCATTCAAAGTTACAACAGCACTGAAAACGTGACTTATGACCATTTTTCTCACTTATGACCATGGCAGTATCTCCACCGTCATCTGATCAAAATTCGGATGCTTGGCAACCGATTCATATTTAAGACAGTTGCAGTGTCCCAGGGTCATGCAATCACTTTTTGTGTCCTTCTTACAAGCAAAGTCAAAGGGGAATCGAGATTCACTTAACACCAGCAGTGATTCATTTAACAACTGTGGTAAGAAAGGCCATAAAATGGGACAAAATGCGCTTAACGAATGTTTCACTTAGCCATAGAAACCTTGGGCTCAACTGCAGTCACAAATTGAGGACTGCCAATATTGTATGAACTGGGAAGGGGTTTTGGGACTGAATTTGTAGCCCCGTTTTAGGCTCTCTATATGTGCTTCCTTTCAGGGAGGCAACTGAGGGTTGAACAGTGGCTGCTGCAACTTTTCTTTTCCTTGGCTTTCAAATCCAACCAAAAAGGATTGTTTTGCCAGATTCTCCTCCTCCTTAGAGGCCTCCTACAACCCTCTTGTTAAACCACGAAGCCAAACTGGAGAAAAGCCCAGAGAAAAGGGCAGGGCAGCTGTTGGCTTGAAGTGGCGCCCAGAATAAAAAAAAAAAAAGCCCAATTCCTGTGCGGAGACGAAAAAAAGAAGCAAAGCGGCCAAAGCCGGAAAGGTGTGTGTGTGTATGTGTGTGTGTGTCTGTCTGTGTGTGTATATATCTGTGTGTGTGTGTCTGTCTGTCTGTCTGTGTTTGTGTGTGTTCTGTCTCCGTGTGTGTCTGTCTGTCTGTGTATATATGTGTGTATATGTGTGTGTGTGTGTATATGTGTGTGTGTGTGTGTGTGTGTATGTGTGTGTCTGTCTGTGTATATATGTGTGTATGTGTGTGTGTGTCTGTCTGTGTGTGTATATATCTGTGTGTGTGTGTCTGTCTGTCTGTGTATATATGTGTGTATATGTGTGTGTGTGTGTGTGTGTCTCTGTGTGTGTGTCTGTCTGTGTGTGTATATGTGTGTGTGTGTGTGTGTGTGTGTGAGAGAGAGAGAGAGAGAGAGAGAGAGAGAGGCCAGATGAGGCTCCAGAGGGTGTCCCAGAAGACGCTTCGTGTCCCAGGACTTCCTTTTCGGAAAAAAAAAACCCCACGGCCATTAGTCGCCAACCTCTTTTTCCCTTGAGGTTACGTTATGTATCCGCAGCCGAACTCGGGCTGGGCGTTCCCTTTTGCCCGCGGCGGGGCAGGTTCAGAAGAGCCCCCTTGGCATCGCCGCCCAGCAACAAACAGCCGCAGCCTCCAAACGGGGAAGGAGGTCGCGGGGAGGGAGAGGAGCCGACCCGCGATCCCTTCCGCAGGTCTCAACTCCTCCGTGGACACCGGGAAAAGAAGCCTCCCCTTCCTTCCCAAAGACCGGGCAGGCGGGAGAAGAAGAGCGCGGAGGTTGCCGCTGTTGCTGTTGCCGCCGCCGCAGGGCAACTTGGCGGAAAAGTCTTTCCTTACCCGCCGAGCTCCAGTAATAAACTTTCCAGGCTGACTCCTCGGGCGGACCTGGCGGCCACCAAGGCGGCTCCCTGGGGCAATTTGAGCACCAGGCAGGCCGCGATGGTGCTCCAGTTCGCCGCCTCCAGCAAGAGCGAGCCCGGATCCATCGCGCCCCGCTTCTTCCAAGCAAGGCGGCGCCCGGCCTCAGCTTCAGCCCACCGTGAAGACGCGGCCCCGCCCACCGGAGTCGAACGGACGAGGGCGGGGAGAGGGTGAAAATGGTGGGAGGGGAGGGGAGGGGGGGAAAAAAAGGAGTCTTGGTTGTCATGGTTACGGCGGAGTTCAGAACGGAGGATCTTACTCCCAGCCTAGAGAGAGAGATTTGCCTGCCTCGACCAATTAAAACTCTGATTTGGGGAAATTAACAGTAACAGAGTTGGAAGGGACCTTGGAGGTCATCTAGTCCAACCCCCTGCTCACGCAGGAGACCTGTACTAGGGATTCAAACCAGTAACAGTAACAGCTTGGAGGTCATCTAGTCCAACCCCCTGCTCACGCAGGAGACCTGTACTAGGGATTCAAACCAGTAACAGTAACAGAGTTGGAAGGGACCTTGGAGGTCATCTAGTCCAACCCCCCAGCTCACGCAGGAGAACTTTTAGTAGGGAGTCATACCGCCGAACTGCCGACCTTTCTGATCGACAAGCTCAGTGTCTTAGCCATAATAAAATAAAAGAAATTATTCTTCTCTTCCTTCGTCTCATCCCCTTCTTATTCTTATTTGCTCAAGGCAGAGGCAGCTGTACTTTGCACATGCCCAGAGGCATCTTTTTTTAAAAAAAAAACCCTTCACACCAGGTGCCAGCCAGGACATGTTCTGATCTGAGTTCCAACTCCAAATTGCGCTTTCTTTAATTGGAGAGGATGGAGATCTATTTTTTTTTAAAAAAATAAAATCATTCCAATTCCCTGGCATCATTAAGCGTAGCTTAAATCTAGCTGCAGCCCTTAGCATTTTTCTTAAGAGAGCAGCTTTGATTCCTGAAACCACCATCCGCAGCAAGGAAGCCTTTTTTACTGTTTCCGGTGTGCTTATCGAGCACGCTCAGAAATTACCTGCCATCCTGTGTCTTGCAGTATAACTTAGAATAGAATGAGCAGGAAGGGACCTTGGAGGTCTTCTAGTCCAACCCCCTACTCAAGCAGGAGACCGTGTACCATTTCAGACAAGTGGCTGTCCAGTCTTTTCTTAAGTGTTGAATCCCACAACTTCTGGAGACAAGCTGTTCCATTGGTTAATTGTTCTCACTGTTAGGAAGTTTCTCCTCAATTCCAGGTTGCTTCTCTCCTTGATTAGATTCCATCCATTGTTGCTTGTCCTGCCCTCTGATGCTTTGGAAAATAAGATGACCCCCTCCTCTTTGTGGCAGCCTCTCAAATACTGGACTACTGCTATCATGTCCCCTTTAATTTAATTTAATTTAATTTAATTTATCACATTTCTATGCCGCCCAACTCCCAAGGGATTCTGGGCAGCTTACAGCAAAAACAATGTGAACAATGGACATAGAAAAATTATTTAAAAACATTATAAAAACATTTTAAAAACATTAAAAGCCCATGTACACCATTCATGGCCAGATCTCGCAAGCAACAGCGAGATCAACGGCCCCAGGCCTGCCGGAAAAGCCAGGTCTTCACCGCTTTCCGAAAGGCCAATAGGGTGGGGGATAGTCCGGATCTCAGGAGGTAACTGGTTCCAGAGAGCTGGGGCAGCCACAGAGAAGGCCTTCCCCCGCGGGCCTGCCAGCCGGCATTGTTTAGCTGACAGGACCCAGAGAAAACCAACTCTGTGGGATCTTACTGGTCGCTGGGAGCTATGTGGTAGAAGGCGGTCTCAAAGATAGCCTGGCCCTGAGCCATGTAGGGCTTTAAATGTAATAACCAACACCTTGTATTGTGCCCGGAGACCAATAGGGAGCCAGTGCAGCCAGTGATTTTGATTCTATGTTTCTGTTTATACAACCAAGGACTGCATTAGCTTTTTTGCAGGGGTGGGGGGTGAAATGTTACTGGTTTGGGCCGGTTCGCCTGAACCGGTAGTAAAAAAATGCTTTAAAAAGTAAAAAAAAAAAAGTTCCGACGATCGTGCGTTGCTCAGCTGATCTTCAGAACTTTTTTTTTTTTTTACTTTTTAAGCATTTTTTTACTACTGGTTCTCTGGAACTGGTAGTTAAAAATGCTTTAAAAAGTAAAAAAAAGAGCAGGAAATCAAAAGTGTGTCTGGTGTGGATTGCGCATGCTCATGCAGCGTGCATCTGGTGTGGACTGTGCATGCATGCGCGCAGCACACATCTGGCATGCACTGCGCATGTGCGGGCAGCAAACCGGTGCCCATCAGCGAAGGATTTCACCACTGCTTTTTTGGCTCCTGCTGCACATTGCTGACTGACGTTTAAGTGATTGTCCACTAGGACTCCAAGGTCCCTCTCACAGTTACTGTTTTTGAGCCAGGTTTTGCCTAATCTGTACTTGTACCTTTGGTTTTTTCCTGCCCAGGTGTAAAACCTTGCTTTTCTCCATATTAAATTTCATTTTGTTGGATAGGGCCCATTGTTCAAGCCTGTCAAGATCTTTTTGGATCCTGAGTGTGTCTTCTGGGGTGTTGGCTATTTCTGCCAGCTTATTGTCATTGGCACTTTTGATGAGTTCCCCTTCTATTCCCTCATCTAAGTCATCTACGAAGATATTAAAGAGTACCCAGTCTAAGACGGAAACTTGTGGTATCCCACTGCTTACTTCAGTGGTGAAATCCAATTTTTTTTACTACTGGTTCTGTGGGCATGGCTTGGTGGACATGGTGTGGCTTGGTGGGCGTGGCTTGGTGGGCATGGCAGGGGAAGGATACTGCAAAATCTCCATTCCCACCCCACTCCAGGGGGAGGATATTGGAAAATCTCCATTCCCACCCCATTCTGGGGACAGCCAGAGGTGGTATTTGCCGGTTCCCTGAACTACTCAAAATTTCCGCTACCGGTTTTCTGAACTGCTCAAAATTTCCACTACCGGTTCTCCAGAACCTGTCAGAACCTGCTGGATTTCACCCCGGCTTACTTCCCTCCATGCAGACATAATACTATTATGGACTACTCATTGAGTATGGTTTATCAGCCAGTTATAAATCCATCGGTGGTGGTGCTGTCTATCCCACATTTTTCTAGCTTACCAAGAAGTAGGTTGTGGTCTACTTTGTCAAATGCCTGCTGAAGTCTAAATATAGTACGCATGGGGGGTGAACAAGGAATTCTTCTCCAATGTGAGGTATCATTGTGCTTGACCTTTCTTTCAAAATAAAGACATGTCGTTTATCCCAAATCTTTTTAGAAGGGATGATGAGATGATGATAATGATGATGACAATGACAACTGTCATCATCATCATCTCTTCATCCCTTCTGAAAATTAGCACTTTCTGGTATTAAACCATTAAGCTTTTAGGTATTTTATAATATTTTTGATATGCTATGTTTTGCTAATTGCTATTAATGAATTTGTATTGTTTTTCTATTTCTAATGTGTTAAATAACTTTTTAACAACCTAGGAAATTTTAATGTATTAATTTTAATAACAGTAGCAACTTTTTAAAAATTATTTTAAGAATAGTGTGTATAAGATTATTATCAGTGTAAATTATTCAATTCATCTTCCTAGAAATTCAAGGCCGATTTGGGATTATTTTATTACCTCCTCTGAAATGCTTGGAGGCTGTTGAGAGATAGTGGCTTGCTTAAAGTAACCAATATTTACTATAATACACCATACATCACAATCTATGATACTTATAACCTGGATATTGTAAAGGAAGAACTATGTTTGTCAATGGCTGCAAAAACCAGGAGTCCGGTAGCATCTTTCCCAATTACTGTAACAAATTTTGTTAAGACATAAGCTTAAGTGAAATGCTTCATTAGATTGTTAGAACAGAACAGAACACTTTTATTTGGCCAAATGTGATTAGGCACACAAGGGATTTGTCTCTGGTTGGGAAGTTCTCAGTGTATATGCAAAGCAACAGAGTAATAATAATGATCAGTAATAGTAATAATCATGATAATAATACCAATAAGAGGGGGTAATAAAGAACATAAGAAGGATAATATTACAGCCAGACAACATGGATAAAAAAATGGGTAAAAAAGGACTTCTGGCTGACGTTGCAGTGAGATTGGATGCGAGGAGCGGGTCTCTGCGCTCCTGTGCCGTGTTCTCCCCATTGGAGGGCTCCAAAAGGAGCTAAAACCACCCTGTAGGGGTGGTGAAGAAAAGAAGGGTGCCCTGCAGGTCGTGGAGAACAGCAACTCTCCTGCTTGACCCAGGGCTTTTTCCTTCTCATCCACAAGGAGGAGAAAAAGTAACTATCATGGCTGCCATGAAGCTGAGACAGCCGAGGCAACAAAGAAATGTGCAAGAGCTGTGTAGATGAACAGTGACTGGAACTGGGTGAGAAGATTCTTTTTTTATTTAGATCCTAACATTAAAGGGGGAAAAAAAAGAAAATCCAGGAAAAGAGACTCTTAGAACTATTTCTCAAAGCAGCGAACAACCATAGAGAGAAAAATCCTAGACTTCCTGATCTTGATCAGCATATATGAACTAAAAAAGAGAAGAAATCAGACTAGTAGAAGGTAAGTTAGTAAGCACAGGACAATTTTATTTCATGCCAGTTGCCAAGTTTTCTAACAAATGTAAATGTTCTTCATTGCAGGAAAGTATTGAAACTTGAATATGATGGGGAAAAGATCTTTCTAGTTAGCTCAAGGATTCCTGAATTATTCTGACTGAAAGCTACTTTACTATATATATAGTATAATTAAACTGCAACAATAATGGACAATTAGGGAACCACATTTGCTTCTAACATCCCAGCTCTAATACCTAAAGAAGAAGCCATTTTAGTGCTTCTCTAAAAGCTATCAAGGACAGGACCAACCCATATATTGAGGGAAGGTCATTCCAGAAGTCAGGTCCTGCAGCAGCAAAGGCATGCCTCCTAGTACCCCTTGTATTGTTTCAAGGAAGGCACCTAAAGAGTACCTATCCTAATAGAGTATGGCAGGTAGAAATAATTGGAGAAAGTGTTGCAGATAATCCAGTCCTGAGCCATGTAAGGCTTTATAGATGATAATCAACACCTTGGATTGCACCTGGAAGACTCCTGGGGACAAATGCAATTTATAAAATAGTGGTGTTGCCTATGGGTGTGGGTGTGGGTGTTGGGTGGGTGTATTGAGATATGCTCATCAATTCACACAGCACTGCATCCCAAATCAGTTACAGTTCCTGAAGTGTCTTCAAGACCATGCATAGCAATAATCCAACCACGATCTGGCTAAGGCAAGAATGACTGCATGTAGTGCTTCCCAATTCAGGAACAGGAACAGCTGTACAACTGGCACAGTCACAGCGTTAAGCAGCCCAGTCAGAGAAGCTGCTCTGAACTAGGACAGCTGCAGGGGTGGGATTCTACCGTTCGGACCAGTTCGGGCGAACCAGTAGCTAGAACAATCAGCTGGGATGAACCAGGTCAGCTCGCCCACCTGCCCCTGCACTTTACTTACCTCTATCTTCTCAGCTGATTGGCACGGCACAGCGGATTGTCGCGCATCAGCTGTGTTACTCCCAAGCGGTAACACAGAAGGTTAGTATTTGTAAAACTGTGCATGTATGCACAGCGTGTATTAGGCGCATATGCGCATAAAGCACATGCACGCGCATAGCACACAATCACCGAACTGGTTGTTAAACCGGCAGTATCCCACCACTGGACAGCTGGCTTAGCTGCAGCAATCCAAATTGACCCCTAACACTCAACCTCACAAGTAAGGTCTCACATCTGGCTATCTGCAGGGCAGTGCCTCTGACAATCTCCAGAGTGTCCTGGATGACTCCTCCCTTCTACCATACGCAAAACCCCAACAGACACATTTGATGTCCAGCCAAGTCTTTGCAATGTATAACAGGTCACCCCATCATCTGCAATAAAATTTCAGGCTTAATTTTGGTGGAAGAAATACAGTTTTCCTACAGAATGAAAAAAAAAACAGAAAATGGACCTCCACACAACCTCATGCAGTTTATGCTTTCAAGATTGGGATGTAGCACCACTGTTTTCTAAACATTGAAACTGTAGAGATTAGTGTTTACATATGATTGTGCTCAAGGATCATATTTGCAAAACTTTGCTATCAACTTTAATTTGCTAAATATCATCGCCAATCGGTCTGCAGAAGAATTAAGTCTGAAAGGGTAAATGCACTAAGTTTTTGACATTAATCCTATTTCAAAAAGTACAGATGAGCACTTTTTTAACAGCAAGTTTTCTCTTTAGTTCTAGGAAGGCTGGAGTTCTTGCTCAGTTTTTGTTTTTCTTCTTCCATAATTGAGGAAATAGTCCATTTTTATCAGTGTTTTACCAAGATCAGTGTTCATTCTGCTGCCAATAACGTGGTTGGTGGTATTGGGAATTTTGTCCGAAAATATTGATATATATTCAGGGAGTTGGGCAGACACTTTTTTCTTGCCCTAAAAAATATAATTCAGTTATTCATGTGAATAAAAGTTTAATTAGAAATGCTTCTAATGCCATATTGCACATAATCAATTCCATTGGGAATTAGGAAAGATTTCAAGAATAAACACAATAATGTTAGAAGTATTTTACTAGAGCAGATCAAAATTCTGATAACTCTAGGATTTAGCTATCATAATAAAAACACACGGATAGTTCTGGCTTTCATACATTTGTTACAATCATTCTGGAAATTACCTTGTTTTAATGGCTGTTGTGTCTGCCTGTATTTTATGATAATGACCCAAAGTCAATTTTATCTTGTATGAAAAATTCTGCGGCTGTAAGCAAACTGCTAATCCAGTTAATTAAAAACCTTTGCAATACAAAATAATCACTGCAATAAATATAATACAATAATGGACGTGCCTTTTAAAGGACATTTAGCAATATTTTAAAACACAGTTCACTCAACTCTAATGCTATACTTGTTATTTAGTCATCTGTATAGCGTTATCCAAAGCATTCAATTTTTCATAATTCTAAAATACTTTTGAAATATTATTAATGCGTGGTTATTTTTTAACCATTCCTGTCTTAAAAGCATAGCATTAGAATGACTGGCTGAGACACATTGAATTCACTTCTTAGGCTGTATAGCAGTGGTGGGTTGCTCCTGGTTCGCACCGGTTCTTGAGAGCTGGTAGCGGTGACGATATGACATCACCGAACCAGTTCTCTGTCTTTGGGAGCTGGGCCCTCCCACCCGCCCTGGCGTTATGCCGACCTTATATTTCTTCTTTTTTCGCCCAGCTGAGAGGTGCGGCAGAGCGGATTGCCGCACCTCAGCTGGGCAGATTTGCAACGTGCTTACGCAAAGCGCAAGTTTGGCGCGCAGGCGAGCAAAGTGAGCATGCACATGGCGATCACGCGCAAAGCACATGACCGAAGAGGCAATCGTGCGCAAAGCGCGCGCACAAAGAGAACCGGTAGTAAAGCCAGTTAGAACCCACCCCTGCTGTATAGATGCTAGTTTTTAGAGATGAGAGACAGAGAAACAAAGGAAACCCCGTTTTTCTTCTAGCCTGAATAATAGTGGGCAGCTTCCAGATCTTGTGACAATTTCAGAAAGAAGAGGAAAGAAAAGGAAGTTTTGTCCTGTCCATGGATAGAAACACAGACAACCGCTCAACCCAACAAAAAACCAAATGAGATATTGAGCTGAGATGTAAAATATTCCTATAAAACTAGGCTTAATGTGTAGAAACCAAAAAGGATGACAAGAAATCATTGGCAGTGACTAGAGGACATATTCTTGATTTCAAAGCTGAACCATTCTAACTTTGTAAAACTGTTTCAGATTTCAAGAGCCTCTCTCAGTGTAAGTTTACTGTGTCAGCACAACAACCCAATTCCAAAATACCTTCCAGTTATCACCAACATCTTGTTGAGATCACCCTGTTCTCTCCACCCCTACCAATTTCTTTCTAAGCTATAAATTGCCTGATTTTCTTTAGAAAAATGCTGTTTTGCAGCATCATTCAAACGTCAGGAACATTACTTTAATACCCTTTTTTCTCTCTTTGAAGTCAAGGTTAATTATTTCATTCCCTCAGTCTCCAGGGAAATATTTTCCTTGACTCTCCAACTTTCTTAAGTTTTTTAAGTCCTCGGGTTTTGTTTCCACTTTGCCTGGTGTAAATTGACTGAGATATTAACTCTGTGTTTGTGTGTGTGTATGTGCCTGCGTGCATGCGTGTGCGCTTTTCCCTCTCATCTCCAGAGCTAATAAGTTATCTTGTTTATTTTTATTCAGGAAAGAACAAAGGCGTTCCACTCTGGGTTTCTTTTTTCTAATCCCAGAGGTGATTTTTTTTTTTAAAAAAAGATGGTGATCAAAGCCCATTAAAAAGTATGTCATGGCAACCTTAAAAAGGGGTGGAGCTTCATTGTCCTGGTAATGGCTATCATCTTGAACTCTTTTTTAAAAAAAACTCTCTGAAAATGCCCCTGCCCATATCCTAGGCAGGCTTACATGAAAAAGGAGCATCCCTCCTCATTTTTGCCTACCTTTAGAAGGCAATGAATCATAATGATAGAGCTATGCAAAATGGAAACAATGGAAATCTTTTTTGTTCACTGAAGGCTACGTTTGAAGGAGAACGTGAGCTATCCATGACCGGTATTCGGGGAGATTTTCTTTACATATTTCCCAATTCAGAGAATGGCAAGATAGATAACCCTCCACATTTTGTGCTGAGCCTTCACTGGATAAGAGCATAAGCTGTTTTTGTGAATCAAGCTATTCTGACTAGGTGGCTCAGTGGCTAAGATGCTGAGCTTGTCAATCAGAAAGGTCGGCAGTTCGACGGTTAAAATCCCTAGTACCGGTCTCCTGCGTGAACAGGGGGTTGGATTAGATGACCTCCAAGGTCCCTTCCAACTCTGTTACTGCTTGATTTTATCTGCTCCATGATAAAAGTAAGCCACTGTCTAATGTGATATATGAACCCACCAAGTGTAAAGCATCATCACCTGTTCATCCTTGACCATTTTGAACTATGACTATGTTAATTCAGGATGAATATATGATGTGAAAATATGGGGGGGGGAATCTTGTTTCAAACATGTCAGTATACTTTTAACATGCATATTTGGATTTTAACTTACCAGGGGATCATAGTCCTTTAGGAAACTCCAGTTCTGATACCTTCAATGTAAAAGGATAATATATTTTATGATTGTTGAGTATAATTGTACCAAACAAATGAAAATTTGATAGATAGATAGTTAGATAGTTAGATAGTTAGATAGTTAGATAGATAGATAGATAGATAGATAGATAGATAGATAGATAGATAGATAGATAGATAGATAGATAGACAGACAATCTCCAATTCTTAACTAGTGCGCGATTTGAATGAGATGAATCATATCTTATTTATTAGAGTTTATGTTGCTATTCATTTATTCTAGTTCTGGTAATCACAAATTTTAATTAATCATTATAACCACAACACCCACATTTAATGAATATATAAGTACATATGTATATTTGTGCGTGTGCGTGCATATTCCGGTGAACTTGGAATGTATTTGTAAGTACAGATTTGTTTTATTCTTTTTATATTTTCATTTGATGTAGCTTTTTTTCATGCATGTGATGAATTATTCATTTTTATTTTATATTGGTTTGAAAATGGGCATAAATTTGTATATGTATAAATGCATATGTGTGCGGATATATGTGTGTGTGTATGCATAGATGTCCATGCATATCTAGGGATTGTTCAATTTCTTTCTCGTTGTTTCTGTCCCACAATGTTATCAGCCAGTAGGAAACTATTGACAAGCATATCAATATGCTTCAAGATGGAAGGGAGCAGAGGAATTATGATGTAATTTTAAGTAGAGAGGATAAGGTATGAAAGTATTTACAGATAGTTCTTGATTTACAACCATTCATTTAGTGTCCTTCGAAGTTACAATGGCACTGAAAAAAATGAGATAACCAGTTTTCACATTTATAATCATTGCACCATCTCCACAGTTATGTGATCAAAATTTAGCAAATTAGCACTTAGCAAAAGGCATGTATTTATGACAGTTGCACAGTTCCGGGATCATATGATCCCCAGCTATAACTTTCTCAGCTGGCTTCTGACAAGCAAAGTCAGTGGGGGAAGCCAGATTCCCTTAATGACCACATGATTCACATAAAAACTGTAGCCATTCACTTAACAAATGTGGCAAAAGGTCATAGAATGGGGAATAACATAACTCACTTAACAACTGCCTTGCTTAACAATGGAAATGTTGGGCTCAATTGTGGTTGTAAATTGAGGACTACCTGTCTAGGGCATGTCAAATGTTTCCCACTTTCAATTTCGAAACATTAGGGGTGCTCAAAAGCGGTGACATATCTTGGGGTTTGTAAAAATATTTTGGTTACTTCAATATAATTTAGATGTGCTTGGTAAGTACCAAATACCGTATTTTTCGGACTATAAGACGCACCGGAGTATAAAACGCACCTTAGTTTTTGGGGAGGAAAATAAGAAAAAAGCTGATTGGGGGTGGATCGGCCTCCCAGAATACCCCCAATCAGCTGTTCCCAGAAGTAAACTTTAGCAACAGGTTCGTTGGTTGTGAGCTCTGCGCCTTGCTTTTTTTTCAGCCTCTCAAACCTCCATTTTTCAGCCTTTCAAAGGGAGGTTTCAGAGGCTTTTTTTTCAACCTCCATTTCAGAGGCTGGGCGGGGCTACATTTGGATTATAAAATGTACTCAGAATTTCACCTTCTTTTTGGAGGTAAAAAGGTGCGTCTTATACTTCGAAAAAGACGGTAAATATAACTTTTTAACATTTTTTGTTTCATTGTATAACTACTGCCTTTTCTTCTCCTCCCCCCCTCATTTTCTATCTCTTCTCTTTCTTTTTAACTATCACTTTTTTTAACTCTTCTTTTTTTCTAAGTTTACATTGCTTTTATTCTGTAAAAGTCACAGGCAAAGGCTAGTATTATGCAGATCGGCACATATGAGCAATCAAACGTGAACAGTCATATCAAAGCATGGGTGAAATCTACATACCTTCCCTATCGGTTCAGAAGTGCACCATCATCACGTCCTATTTTTGACGCTCCGTGCATGTGCAGAGGGCTTTGTGTATGTGCAGAGGGTAAAAACCAGGAAGTAACGACGTCCAGGCTACCGGTTTGCCAAACCGCACAAGCCAGACAGAACCGGCAGGATTTCACCACTGTATCAAAGCTTTTAAGACAGACACACTCCCAAGTTACTCACCAATATTTGGTTGCCTTCCTCTCAGCCTCCACAGCCTCTCTCCAGATCTTGTCTTGCTGGACCTGGTCCCTCTTGAGAGCTTCTTGCTCTTCCCCACAGATTTTGCTTGAAGCCTTCCCGAAGTTCTGGGAGGTAACAAGTGGGCTTCTTCCAGACCTGCTGTTCAACGAAAGCGAAGAATATGAGGCTAAATCTCCAGTAGAGCTGTTTGCCGGTAACGGATACCCCGTTGATGTGGCGCTTCGGAGTCCATTTGTTTTGCTTCCCATCGTATAAACTCTGTTTGTAATACTTACAATTGGATCATCCCAGAAAAAAAAAAGTGTGGGAGAGCATTAGCCAGAATGCGGTATGCTCACCAATTCAGCAATTTCTCGGCCAAACTTTTTGACATAAATGGTTAATGAGCAAGGGAAATGCATGATTTATTCTGAAGTTTCCTAAGAGGTTCTGGATCACACTTGTGAGAGGGCCCAGCAGTCTATTTTTGGACAGTTCCACATTGCACAGGAACTTGAAAGAAATTTCAGTGAGTTAAAAAAAAAAACACTCAGGGACTATGAAACAGTGACCGGCTATCTGTATATAGATATTCCGGAAATAAAAATAATATTTCTTTGTTGTTTCCAAGATCCACACTGCATCATAAAGCTTTCTGATCACATAACAACAGACAATGACAGGTAAAGGGATTTTACCCTTTACTAAAAGGATTTTTTCCCCCTGAATTGCTGAGCTTTTCCTGCAGAGCTGAAACAAAAGAGACAGGGAGCCTGGATTAGCCTGTGTTTACTGTCTCCATTGGAGACCAGACTCCTTGCTATGAATATTCATCATGGACAGAAGGCGTGTGCTCAATAAAGACAACTGCTGGAGGGCTTGGCTAAATTTTTAAGTTGCTGCTAATCTCCTCCTTCTCCTCCTCCACCACCTCCTCCTCCTCCTCCTCCTCCTCCTCCGTGTTTTTCAACTTCGGCAACTTTAAGCTGCATGCACTTCAACTCCCAATATTGAATTAAAGTTGTCAAGATTGAAAAACACTGCCTGTATTTGTACAAGCAGACTTACCCCCATAGATCCAAGAAAACCCACACTTCAGTCTTAGATAACAGAAATTTAGAGTCATTTTAATTTCAAACAATTGGTCTCTTTTAATACTTTAAACAATACAATTAAAAGATGAACAGCAGTAGATGCAAGCATTTCGTATTGACTCATCAGTACGAACATTACAACAACGCAGTTAAAATCAGCCTAAAATATAAGATCTAGTCATTGGTTGCTTCCCCATACACGTTATAGGCTTAATTAATGCTCTTACTAGATCTCATATTTTAGGCTGATTTTAACCACGTTATTGTAATGTTGGTACCGATAAGTCAATACGAAATGCTTGCATCTACCATTGTTCATCTTTTAACTGTTATCATTTTAATTTCCCCAAAACTCATTGTCCAATTTAAGCAGCATGGTGGCCTAGTGGTGAAGACTGTCACCTCCCCCTCAGAAGGTTGCATGTTCAATCCTGGATAGTGGCAGATGTTTCTCTCCTAGGGCGTAAGGAAAAATTATCTGCTGTGAACTTTGCATAGCATCAGGAAGGGCATCCGGCCAGTAAACGCTCAGCTCCATCCACTTGCCCTGACACCTTGACTCTACCCCAAATTAAGGCATTACAGAGTTGCAAAAAGGGAACTTTTATTTTAATTTCCCCAAAACAACCTGTCCCAATTGTTTCCTGGAGTTTGGAGGAAGCGGATGTCTGAAACATGGAGACTAGGACAGAAAAAGCAGCTGCATTTGCCAGAGCATATCCTCACAAAATCTTTCCCAACATGCACGCATTGAGAGATGTTTTCATGTAGACTTTGAAAATTGTTTGTGAAGGGAAAAGTCACACGAGACTTTCAAACAGCCTCTTTTACAACACTCATGAAGATAAACTTCCTTCTAATTGCAAACAGCTTAAAATTGCAAAACAGATCTTGGCCAAAAGAGGGTGGTGTAGGACAAAGCAATCCATGCTGATTTCTGAATGAATTTTTCAAAAGGTCTCTACTGTATAATGCTAACTTTACATTCATACAAAAACATTTGCAAACTTATTTAAAGCTATTTCACACTATGAGCTGATGATGATCTTGAGTCTGGTCTGGAAGCTACAACTCAGTACTGAATTCTGTTATTTATGCTACTCCTTGGGGAGGAGGGCTAAAATGCCCACATGTTATACCAGTGTTAATAGGTCTCTTACTAGTAAATCACATTTAAAGTGTTGGCATAAATAAAGCCTTAACTAATTCAGGATCAACGTAGGTGGAATAACATCTTGGATTCTATCTGTTTCATGGGCACTTTTACTTTTCTGAGGAGATCCTGTTCTTCATGCCATGGGCTGCTTCTTGGCAATGACAAAGGGCGACTTTCCACATGAAGACACCTGGAATAGCCTTCCTGCAGGCTAGTAAGCCCTGTGCCCACGTTGATGTGGTTTTGTCAGTCTTGAGGGATAAACCCAGTGGTGGGATTCAGCCGGTTCTGTCCAGTTCAGGCGAACTGGTAGCAGCGACTGTGGTAGGCTCCGCCCACCTACACTGACATAATACCGTGCTATTTAGCTAAGTTTTGGAGGCTGTGTGCATGCGCGGAAGGCATGCGCATGAAAGGCTGAGCATGTGTGGACAGTGGTGCATGTGAGCAAAGCAAGCGAGCGCACACGCGCTCACATTTGCGAACCGGTACGGAAGGTAAGTGAATCCCACCTCTGAATAAACCAGATAGGAATCATCATCAGATGAACTAATTCTACCTTATTTTAAAGCTACATTGACAGAATTTTGCAAGTCTCAAAGTACAATTACCTCCCCCTCCATCTTCTTTACAGTCTGTGAAACTAGGGAAGGTCTCTTCTGAGATTCTTGCTCATCTCATTGTGCAATTGTGGGCTATGCTGTAACTTATCTGACTGCTCCCTTGGCACTGTCTCTTCACCCAATTTCCCAGGGTGTTTCCCATATAACATTACAGGGTTACATGCCTTTTGTAACCCAGATTTTGTAATCTGTGTTGACTTTCTCCAATCTCACTCTTGTTTCAGAAAAGTTAACAGTTAAACAAGTACCATACAACATAACTATCACAATTAAAAACCACAATAATAACATTTAAACAATGGAGCCAAGGTTCTCAAAGAAATAGACAGTGTACAACACCTAATATCTTATCCCAGCGCCAGAGGGAATAAATCAGTTTTTCAAATGTTTCAGAACATGGCTGACATTATCTTTTAATACATTGCTTTTACCTCGTTTATTTTAAAAGGTTTTTAGAATTTGTGCATTGCTTTGGGATGCTCTGTAACTACAGATAGTCCTTGACTTACAACAGTGACTGTTCAAAGTTACAACGGCACTGAAAAAAGTGACTTATGAACTTTTTTCACACTTAATGATCATTGTAGCAACCTCACACTTATGACCATTGCAGTCACATGATCAAAAGTCGAATGCTTGGCAACTGACTCATATTTATGATTATTGTAGTGTCTAGGGGGTCATGTGATCACCTCTTGCAACCTTCTGACAAGCAAAGTCAATGGGGAAGCCGGATTCACTTAACAACCAGGTTACTAATTTATCAATTGCAGTGATTTACTTAACAATTGTGACAAGAAAGGTTGTAAAATGGGGCAAAACTCAAATGTCTCGCTTAACAACAGAAATTTGGGGCTCAATTGTGGTTGTAAATCGAGGATTACCTGTATCAATGTTATAGAACAACTGTTGATAAATAAATGTCCAAATTTATTTCCTGAATGTTTTATTTAATGCTATTTTACTAAATCAAATTTAGATTGACTTCAATATTCTTTTATCTATTATAGCTACAGGTAATCCTCAATTTACAATAGTTACATTTAGTAACCTTCCAAAGTTACAACATCACTGAAAAAAGTGACTTACAACTATTTTTTCACCCTTACAACCATTACAGTTTCCCCATGGTCATGTGATCAAAATCCAGATGTTTGGCAATTGACTTATATTTATGACGGTTGCAGTGTCTTGGGGTTATGTGATCAACCTTTTGCAACCTTCTGACAAGCAAAGTCAATGGGGAAGCCAGATTCACTTAACAATTGTGTTGCTAATTTAACAAGTGCAGTGATTCACCTAACAACAGTGGCAAAAAGGCCGTAAAATGGGGCAAAACTCACTTAACAAATGTTTCCCTTAGCAAGAGAAATTTTGGGCTCAATTGTGATCGTAAGTGGAGGACTACCTGAAGAATGATCCAATTGAGACACTTCCAAATAATCCCAGTGAAATAAAGTCACTTTCATAGCAAAGCTATCAACCTTCTCCAACAGAGCTTGACATGGAAAGACTACAGTTGCCATCAGTTTAGTGTAATGATTAAGGCACCAGGCTGGAAATGAGTTCAAGTCCCACCTTAGCCATAAAAGCCAGCTGGGTGACTTTGGGTTAGTTACTCTTTCTCAGCTGAACTGACTTCACAGCTGGGGGAGAGAAATAGGAGAAGGAAAGTGTGTTCACCACTTTGAGTTATTTGTAAAAATAAAAAAGGTGGGAAATGAATAAACAAACAAATATCCAACCATCATAGATTTAGCTACTATCCTGTTTCCCCCAAAATAAGACATCCCCTGATAATAAGTCCAATCGGGCTCTTGAGCGCATGGCAATAAGGCCAAGTGCTTATTTCAGGGTTCAAAATATATAAGACAGGGTCTTATTTTCAGGGAAACACGGTATGTCAAGGGTGATGGGACCTTATATATCTAACAGGAACTAGTTTGTGGAATGCCTAAATTACAATGTAGAACTCATTTTAAAAGAGCTTGAATTCAGCATTGTATTCTATTATCTTGTAAGTATTCTGCCTTTAAGAATGCACATGCATTCAAATCCTTCATGGAAATATGTAGTTTTTGTGAAGCTTCATAGGAGTGTGTTTGTGATTGTGATATCCCATGGGCATGTCTTACCTTCCAATTTTTCTTGAAAAATAATTGTTCTTCAGAATGTCCATCTCAGAGGAGTCTTGGCATGCCCGCATACTATGGCACTGAGTTCCTGAATCAGAGAATCTCCATATCCTGCCTGGTAATTTCTAAGAATAGCCGACTATAAAATATCCTATAAATTCCATTTCTAAAGTTCAGAGTTATTTGAACAAGCATGCATTTAAGAATCCTTTTAGGTTGCCTTTCAGAATACAAACCCAAATAAAGCAGTGCAATAATTAGTTTCAAACTGAACAGAATCCAGAGTTAATAACAGAAGCAGGTTACATAAAGATTCTAAAAAAAACAAAACAAAACACAGCAGCTATTATAGCACCACCAAAATATGACAAGTTCATTTTTAGGACTTTCCTTACTGGCCTGCAATGTTCTTTTTGTGTTTATTTTTGACAGCTTTTCTATGGCAAGCATCAAGCCATGTTATGGTTCTGAGATTACACAGTCTAGACCTGGGCCTGCCGAATTCCAGGCTTCAAATTGTAAGTCAAATACATCTCCTTTTTTTAATTTTTTTTTTATTTTTATATGCCGCCCTTCTCCGGAGACTCAGGGTGGCTTACAATGTGTTAAGCAATAGCCTTCATACTTCTGTATATTTTATACAAAGTCAGCTTATTGCCCCCACAAACCGGGTCCTCATTTTACCCACCTTAGAAAGGATGGAAGGCTGAGTCGACCTTGAGCCTGGTGAGAATTGAACTCGCAGTAATTGCAGGCAGCTGGATGTTAAATGCTGCCTTAGTAGGAGGCATTAGCCTCCTATGCCACTCAGGCGTAGGAGACATCTGAGAAATTTAAGTCCCTTTGAAGAGATTTGTCCTCTGCCTTACATCCCGTGAGAACAACACCCTATAGGGCATTTTGAGCAAAATTCTATGCAAAATCTCAATGCCAATAGTCACTAATAACATATGGAAACCAATGGCTGAACATACCTCCTTGAGTGAATTTGAGGATGCAAATCCTTTGCCTTGGAAAAAGGACTTGGAAAAGCCATAACGAGGGAAAGTTACTTTGTGCCAAGGAGTCAGAGAAGCAGTGTGTTTCCCCAGACACGCTATTTGCCAAGAATATCAATTGCTGGTTGCCAGAAGAGTATACCATGGTAACCTCAGCTTCTGTTTACAGTTCAAATACACGTCCATTGGTTGAAGGATCTATGGGAGCTTTTCAGGAAGCCTTCTAATTGCTTCAGCTGCAAATCCCTTGAGATGGGGACAATGAAATATTTCTTAATAAGCCACTTCTATTGTCACCAAACAAAAAGGACACATTGCAATAAGCAAGCACTATATAGTTCATTAGCACATGGCAGTTATTTAATTTTTTTTCCTACATGAAGGAAAGGGCTGCTTTGTATGTGTGATTAAATTTGGGGGAAGGATTTTCAAAGGCAGATTAGGGTTGCCACATCCATGCCATTAGACTAATCTCATTTCCTACATGGGGCTATCCTGGGGAAAGAAGAGGCGGGAGCAGAGCATTCCACACAATCAGAGCTCTTCAGGGGACAGTAAACTTAACCAGGTAGGTGAGAACTCAACTGAGAGCAAAGGGCCCTTCCCCCCAGTATATGGCATCAAACATTCAGTTATTTTCTTTTGGATTCTAAAAAAATGGGATAACTCAAAAGTAGTATCGTTCCACTGAGATTTCAAAAATGAATGTTGTTTTCATTTTCTGGAACGTATTTATTTATTTATTCAACTCAATCAATGACTCTGGGTGACTTCTATTCAAACTATTCAAAACTAAATTCAAAACTACAGCTCAACACTGTGAAATCTCATTTCATTATATTGTTAATATCCTCCCAGATTGTATGTAAATAACAAAATACATAAGCATTTTAATTTTTGTCATTGTACGTTGCCTTGAAGGCATTCTAAAAATACATACAAATAATGGCTGTTGTCTGAATTGGGAGTCTGATGCTTGGGTTTTTTAAAGTCTGTCTTCTACATGGCTTGAGTTAAATTTTAAACTGATTTTAAATTGGAATTTTTTAATTACGGCCAGAATATTTAATTATTTTAAACAGTTTTTAGATTTTGTATGTCTTGTTTTTACTTTGGCTGTTCACCGCCCTGAGTCCTATATTGGAGAAGGGCGGTATAGAAATTTAAACAAATAAATAAATAAAATAAATACATGCTTCTTATCAGTCTTGTAATAATTACAAGAATAAAGTGAGGATTAATCTTTATATTCAAGGAAGACAGGGGGAAAAAAATGAACTGATGGAGAGAATGTATCCTTTCCTTTCCTCTCTTGTCCTTTGCTTGTTTATTTTCCAGGCTTCTTTTCCAAATAGGCAGATGATTAAATAAAAAGACAAGAAGAAGGAGAAGGAGAAGGAGAAGGAGAAGGAGAAGGAGAAGGAGAAGAAGAAGAAGAAGAAGAAGAAGAAGAAGAAGAAGAAGAAGAAGAAGAAGAAGAAGAAGAAGAAGAAGAAGAAGAAGAAGAAGAAGAAGAAGAAGAAGAAGAGTATTTTTCGGAGTATAAGATCAGTGGTGGGTTGCCCCTGGTTCGGACTAGCTCACAAGAACCAGTAGTAAAACCGGTGGGAGGCTCCGCCCACTGACCCCGACGTCATCAGGAAGCTTTTGAGAAATCGCAGAAGCGTGTGCGTGCGAGCGAAGCACCCCTGTATAAGATGCACCAGAGTATAAGATGCACCTTAGATTTTGGTGAAGAAAATAGGGGGAAAAATTCTGCCTACCAGGTATTCATCTGGTTAGTCCCAGCACATTAGTTCGCTCGCTGGTTTTGAGGTTGAGGCTCATTGGGGCTGTGCTTCTAAAGCACAGCTGATTGTTGGAGGAACCAGCAATTAGAAAAGCAGGCAAAGCATGGACGATCGCTTTGCTCACATTGGAGCTGGGGGAAAAAGCACAGCTGATCCTTGAAGGGAGCTCCAGTGACTAAAGCAGGTCAAAGCGGAGAAATAGTAAGAGAAGGCAGCAGCTGTTCTGGGTAGCCATTTTGGGTACCATGCAGGGTTACATTCGGAGTATAAGATGCACCCAAATTTTCAACCTCTTTTAGGAGGGAAAAAAGTGCACCTTATACTCTGAAAAATATGGTAGTTCTCTCTATATATATATACATGATTACAGTGAAGATTCCTTTATGGAATTAGATATAAAAGTATTTGTTAAAAAAAAAAAAGACGTGTTGACAGTTGTTTGCTAATCTCACAGTTGTTTGGTGAAGCACAATAAAGTTGGTTATTGATATATGCTTGAAGAAAGCATCTCAGCAAAGTTTGTCAGCCTTAAGTTTGGACAATAATACTTCTTTGGAGAACTTGGTGCTCTCTGTGTTTGATTGTTTGCAAATGCTTCATTACCCAACTGATGTTATCCAGTTGGGCAATGAAATGTCTACAAACAAATAACCAAGCTCAGAGAGCATCACATTCCCCACAATTCATCCCTGAGCTGTTTCTGTTGGAGGAATGTTTATCCTACACTGAAAGAAATGAAATACTGTATCAAAGAGAGACATTCAGGAATAACATCTAGGACAGGTAACAAAAGTAACAACCAAAAGGAAAAAAACCAACTCAAGATTCTTCAGCACTTTAATTCTATAATTATCCCTGAGAAGAATTTAGGAACTGGAGCTGAGTCCATACTAAGTAATCCATACTTCCCAAAAGTCAGATGATTTCAGTGTAAGCAAAATTATGGAATTCCTCTGTTCCCGATTTTGAAATTGCTGAAATAATCCAAAAGTTCAAGGCCAAGAGAGCTCTTTCTCTGTCTTTCAAGCAAATGATAGCTTAAAAGCCATTGGTCAAGATCTCCACTGAGTTATCTGCTACTCTATATTACCTGCAGAGAGATTTGACATCAATTGTAGCAACTGGGTAAGGAAGGATGATTGGAGTTGCAAAACAGACACTGCAAGAGCACACAATGGGAAAGAAAGGCTGGTCTTTAATAATAAAGCTAAAACTTAAAATGTTTGGGGAAAAGTCAATGGAGAAGGTCTTGATGCTTAGAAAAAGTTTCCCCAGCTACATAAGAGGCACTGTAGACTTCCTAAGAAGATTGAACTCCGGTCTCCCTAATAACTCTGTTGTATCCTATATGAATATTGAGACTCTGTACCAAGAAACTTGGAAGTTTCCCAATCAAAATAAACCTACCAGGTAAAATTAAATCCACAATACAAGAGGGTTCATGAGGCAAGAAAAGTTAAAGTTCACAAGGCATGATCCCAGTCAATCCACAGCAAGGCAAGAATCACAATGACCAGAAAACACACAGCTAGTCAGTCAGGCTGGTTGTTTCTTATGACAAAATGAACAGAAGAGATTGGTGGATGTTTTGGACTGTGGGTGGCCCATATGGGGAATAGGGGGTATTAATTATGCTTGCTTTTGCGCAGGAAACTCAGAGCTGGTTTCACTTCTCCTGTGCCAATGTGGTTTATTCAGTAAAGTTTACTCTTGGTAAAATAATGTCCCAGGAGTTTCTTTTTCTGGATTCACCAACTGGACAGTTGACATTAAACCTGCTCTGGTTTTCCTATGCAAAAGCAATTGTAGTTAATTCCCCCTTTGATGCATGGGTGAAATCCAGCAGGTTTTTACCGGTTCCGGTAGCGGAAATTTTGAGTAGTGCAGAGAACCGGCAAATACCACCTCTGGCTGGTTCCAGAGTGGGGTGAGAATGGGGATTTTGCAGTATCCTTCCCCTGCCATGCCCACCAAGCCACGCCCACCAAGCCATACCCACAGAACCAGTAGTAAAAAAAATTGAATTTCACCACTGCTTTGATGTCATGGTAAAACTACACAATGGAGACATAAACATCACTTTTACAGGTCCCCTACCAATTGCCATGGATACCTATATGCTTCCAGATTCTACATAGGATCAATGGGACAAACTTTGCATGAAGAATGAAAGCACACAAATTTGACATCAGGGCTCAAAACAAGGGCAAAGTTGTATCAGAATATTTCAATTTCCCAGAACCCACTACTGAAGATCTTTCCAAAGTGACCATTTTGGAAAAATGAGACTTTTAACAATATGATTAAGCAAGAGACGACTGAATTTGTGTTCATCAAAGTGTTTCAGACTATCTCAACATGTCTCAAGGAAATATAATGAGTTTTTAATACATTACAATTGTTAATTGAGTCTGTCTGCCTCAAGGAGCCTGGATAGCTCAAGACAGTGGTCACCAACCTTTTTATCGCCGTGGCCCGCTGAGCGCGCGCAGGGGTGGGGGCACGGCCCAGGAGCTTTTGCGCATGGCCCATTGCGCACGGCCCAGGAGCCTTTGCGCTGCAGCGTTCATGTCCCCCAGCCGCTGCGCGGCCCGGTGCCAGGTACTCCACGGCCCGGCACCGGTCCGCGGACCGGGGGTTGGGGACCACTGGCTCAAGAGACAGAGCACTGTAATTTAAAACCAGCTGTCTGCAATTAAAGTAAGATCGAATCTCGCCAGGCTCAAGGTTGACTCAGCCTTCCATCCTTTCTAAGGTAGGTAAATTGAGGACCCAGTTTGTGGGGGCAATAAGCTGACTTTGTATAAATATACAAAAGTATGAAGGCTATTGCTTAACGCATTGTAAAGCGCCCTGAGTCTCCGGAGAAGGGCGGCATATAAATCAAATTAAAAAAAAAAATTAAAAAAAATAACCTGCAGCTCATGAAAGTTAGGCCTTTTAATAAAATTTGCTAGTTGGAAAAGCTGCTACAAGTCTTCTGTTTTTTGGCACACATAAAACAACTGTTTTGTGCTTCAACGACCTCCAAGAGTTTCAATGACCCTCTAAAAGGTTGCAAATGACCAGCTGTCTGCACGGAATAGAAATCCTTCTATTCCCCACCATCCTGTCAGAGCTGAAGAAGCTTCTTGGATACAATGTAAAGTGGTGGATACTGGTGAGTTTAGATTAAAGTTCTAAGCAGGTAAGCATGACTAATTCTGGTTTAGATCTTATATAAAAGCTTCATTCCTCTGGTGCAGAAATCTCAGTGAGATTGCCTAGTCCATTTTTTTCATTGAAGGAGACAGATGGGTTACAAAATGGATATAAATGGTTAATATGCCAGAAGATTGGCGAGTCTTAGATTGATATTTTTACTATCCCACAAAGCTTGCTAAACAATGTTACAGCAGTGACCCTCGTAATGTTCACTTTTTTTCCTAAGCCATGGATTGTTGAATCATGGATTGCTGAATAAACAAAAGTTGATTAGTTCATACATTACTATAAGCCTGAAATCCTGGTTTATAGCTAATGGTTGGCTTTACAGATTTGATAAGCCACAAATATGCCTTATCCTGCATTATACTGATGCATGACCAAACTATCAGAATAAAAGTATAGGTGTCTGAAACAAGTCATGATATCAGAACAACGGGGCATTGTGATGTCATCAGGCAAATATCACAATTATGTGATTTGTGTCAATCATGTCATGACGACTGACACAAGTCTAAATTGCACTGAATGCTATATTATGCAACTTGCTCGCTATCAGGATCTGTATGTTGTCATTCCCACTTCCAGGGTTGCTCATGTTAAGAGAATCAAATGGTGTGGAACACTTATGTGTTCTGCGGTAAATTCTTGGAAGAAGAATAAAAGTTAAAATCAATGGCCTATTTTATTCTCATAAAATCCCTGTGTGGAATATGAAGCTGAAAGAGCAAGCAGTTTGGGCTGGCAATCGTTCACTAAACTGCTCAGGCCTGAGAGGGGTTTTATTTGGCTGGAAATGAGATTGTTAAGTGTTTTGTTAATTTTTATCCTGGTTTTTTTTCTCCTCCTGAAAAGCACTTTGGAAATATTCATAAACAGTTAAAAGATTTAAATTAAGTACCATAATATTGTGACTTATGAAACAGTCTTGCCATGTTATGTTTTTGATTCCTGAATTTGGGATTTTAATTTTTTCTCTCCGGAAGCAGCAGACGCTCATGACTTAAAGTCTTTTGGCTCAGATTTATTATCACTGTGTCTGGTTCATAGTGACTACAGTGCTTTTCAACCCTAGCTCTTGAAAACTTATAGTTTCTGCCTTCTTGAGTTAAGACTGTGGATTTCTTAGCCCTGTCAACATTAGGGCAAAAGACAACTGATTATTGAGTCCATGACCCGATTTGCTTCCAGCAGTTCAAATGTTTACAAAATGTCTCCTTTCACAGTCATTTTTTCTGGCAAAAAGGTGATGTGTGATTTTCAGCAAATGTAGATCAAGGAGATAATAAACCCAGGGAACTCTCACCAGTTAAAGATTCACTAAGATTATCCTAGGCATGTTGGCTTGATTAAAATTAATGATCACACTGAGTTTAACAAATCAGTTGGAATTTTAATTGTTTATGTATATTGCACTACAAAAAGATGTTTTGCATTCTATTAATTGCATTTTTGTAGGGGAATCACTTATGCATGGATTTCAGCTCGTTTCTCCCAAAGAGATATAGTGGTAGTGATGGTGGGTAAATCGGTTACTGTTGCTTTTCCAGCACTGCAGTACAGTGAATGTAGTCATTATATTATGAATTATCATAAGCAAAGATAGTTCTGTAGAATTAGAGCTCGGGCACAAATCTGGGCCAAGCAAATTTGCAAAATTAAGAACTGAAACTCTCATTTCATCAGTGTCTCACCTGCTCCTCACAATGAAAAAGCAAAACTAGAAGACAAAGAAGCTGCAAACAATTACAAATGAGGCAGGGAGATGTTACTTTTTAAGATGATTACAAAATTGTGGGTTGTTCAGTTTTAATTCATGATCCTACTTACCTAATTGTAACTATGTATGGCCTGATCTGAAAGTTGTTCTTTAAAAAAAAGAACAATTTCACCCATAAAATAAAGGGTCTGTTGATTATGATTAGACTTCCCCTTTCATTCATTCAGTGGTATTGATCCAGATTAGGTGAAACCATGCTTAATTAAATAAATAAAATCACAAATTGGAGCAGGACTACACAGTTTGTGTGTTGTCTACCTTCATTCTTAATTCAAACAGATTAAATATTAAGATTTAGATTTAGATTTAGATTTTATTGAACTTCTATACCGCCCTTCTCCCAAAGGACTCAGGGCGGTGTACAGCCATATTAAAACACATATAAACCACAAAATTTAAAAACAATTTAAAAACAAATATATAAAATTTGGCCCACGAAATTAAAAACTAACAAACACCCAATTTAAAAATTCCTATTAGGCCAGCCCGGCTTGTTGGAATAAAAGAGTCTTCAGGGCGCGGCGAAAGGTACGCAGGTTGGGGATCATACGAACCTCTAGGGGCAGCTCATTCCAGAGGGTTGGTGCCCCCACAGAGAAGGCTCTCCCCCTGAGTGTCGCCAGTCGACATTGTTCGGCCGACGGCACCCTGAGGAGCCCCTCTCTGTGGGAGCGTATTGGCTGGTGGGAGCCTATCGGTGGCAGAAGGCAATCCCGTATATGCCCCGGTCCTAAGCCATGGAGCGCTTTAATGGTGGTAACCAACACCTTGAATTGCACCCGGAAGACCACAGGGAGCCAGTGCAGCTCGCACAGGAGAGGTGTTACATGGGTGCGCCATGTCGCCCCCATAATCTGTACAATTAAACTGTACAATTGTGTACAGTTCCATCCTGGGAAGGCTCTGTAGGCCTCTCTCAACAGACAATCTAATTTATTCTAAAACAATCCTGCGAAGTAGATTAAGATGAACCTAGGTCTCCCTGAGCCTAGTCTTACACTTTGTGATACCACATGGGCCCTTTTCTCCTGTTTATATCAAGAAATCTAGAGTACAATCTGTGCCAATGGTCTGATTTCACAGAATGAAAGCTGAACAAGCTGTACATTCCCATTCTACAGGATACACCAATGGCCTGAGATGGGAAATTATTTTGAAATGTGAAATTATTTTGAAAATGGCTAAGAAAAATGATCCCAAAGAGGAAAATACACACACGCACGCACACATGCACACACACAATAACCTGAACTACAGGCAACAAGACATTTTTTTACTACCGGTTCTGTGGGCGTGGCTTGGTGGGCATGGTGTGACTTGGTGGGCATGGCAGGGGAAGGATATTGCAAAATCTCCATTGCCACCCCACTTCAGGGGAATGATACTGCAAAATCCCCATTCCCTCCCCACTCCTGGGGGAAGGATATTGCAAAATCTCCATTCCCACCCCACTCCAGGGGAAGGATATTGCAAAATCCTCATTCTCTCCCCACTCTGGGGCCAGCCAGAGGTGGTATTACCGGTTCTCCAAACTGCTCAAAATTTCCGCTACCGGTTTTCCAGAACTTATCAGAACCTGCTGGATTTCACCCCTGGCATGAGGACATATGCAAATCACTGTGAACTGGACAGAGAAATTAAATGCCATTATATGTGCTTGGACTGCTTCAAACTTAAATTCAAATGTTAAGTGATGATTAGCTGGTAGGACATGATCAGAACGATATTAATGAGCTTTGTGGTATGATGAAGTGATCTCGTTGGCCTTCTATAATTATCCTAACATAATTAACAATACGCTAGCTCTTTCAAAGCATTCTAAGCATGCTGGGAAACAGTTCATTCCAAAATTAGTCATACAAGATGATTATAGGCAGTGAGTAATCTGAACTTGGTCTTCACCTGGCAGTAATGATTCTAGCACCAAAACGAAATATAGTCGAAAGGAATTATTTAATCTGTTTCCCATAGCAGCAAATTCTCCTGCACTATTATTTGTCACCCTCCTCGATCTTTGTGACCAGTGGGCTGCCAAGTTATGTACAATTGATGATAGGAACATGGGACCTAAACATTTATTCTTAGATTGTTGCTTTTTTTCCTAGTATAAGAAAAATTAGTATGCCAATCATGCTACATTTCCATAAGTTCCAACTTTGTGAGTTCTCATGCTTTCTCCTGGGCTCTTAGAGAAACTTCCCTAATATAAAATATGATAAAAGATCATGCTGAAATTATCTATTTTGGTGTGCATGGTTATGTACTCTTTATTTACAGATCTTTGTCCACAAGTTCCAACTTTGTGAGTTCTCATGCTTTCTCCTGGGCTCTTAGAGAAACTTCCCTAATATAAAATATGATAAAAGATCATGCTGAAATTATCTATTTTGGTGTGCATGGTTATGTACTCTTTATTTACAGATCTTTGTCAGTAATAATTGGTACATGGAAAGAGTGAACATTTTTAGGGAAGTTAAAATAGCATCCAAAAGAGGAGAGGTGAAAATTAATGCAGCATGAAAAATAATCAAAATAATATTCATGGCTGATAAATAAAAGAATTCAGAAGAAAATCTTGTCTGACAGCAGTGGAGTATGACTATTCTAATTAACTTTTGAAAAAAAAAAAGGAAGCAGGAAATACTTTAATGTAGTTTTATGCACTTACACAGAACTTTATTGTGGAGTGTCTGATTCTTTCAGCGTCAATGCCATTCCAGTTCTGTGGTTTATTTAATCAAATGCCATTAAAATGATGGAAATCTTGTCATTATCATTGTTCTCACTGACATGTGCTTTCAGAGGAATTGTTTCTGTAAGCTAGCTTGACAAGAACATAAGCAAAATGCTTTAAGAACATAGCTAAGTGCCTTATTCTATCCACAGACACTTGGGGAATGTGCCTTGATAATGCTGTTTACCTCATGGCTACCATATTCAGTAAAATTACATTGTGAGATTCTCCTGTTGGATTCCTTAACCCTTTGAAACTTATTATATAACAAGCTGTGCTGTGTGATGTTTAAGGCAGTCAGCAAATTTAAAAGGTTCATCCGATGTAATCAGAGGCCCATTAATTTAGCGGGCTGTTAGTAACTCCAGTAACTGGAGACAGCTTCAGAATGGGGATACATCATGGCTAGTTCCATTCTTGGACACAGATCCTCTGGGATCATAGTTGGAAGTAACATTCCCAAAGAACAGAGTGCTGACCACAATTACCCTCATCTGGACCAGAGTTTAGGTAGCTCATGAAGATGCAAACTTCAGAGGCAGCTGTGAAAGTGCTCAACAGAACCTCAAAATTGCTACATCTCATTGAGACACTTTTCAAACATACATTTTTCTTCTTCGTAGGTAGGCCTGAACTGAGAGGAATATGTTAATTCTTCAACTGTCAGGCACTGTGTTGGCACTCTACCCCACAGTATGTTTCCTCCCTATTTCTTTAAAGTTAATAGTCTGGCAGCAGCCAGCTCAAGTAGGATACATGTTGCTGTAATAGAAATTTTATTTCATGACCAAAATAAAACACAGTCCAATGGAAATCTGCAGATTGGTTTATTTAATAGTCAGCTCAATCTGTTCTCAAATGGAGGAAGACAATTCAGCAAATGGCTTCTCTTTTATGTTACTTTGCTACTTCACCCCTTAGCTGCTTCATTTGGTATGTTATCCATCCCCTAGCGACCTTATTAAATGTACATAACTCACATGGATTATATTTATAGGCAGTCATGATGGCCCAATCAGGTGCACAGATTTTTTGGATGCTGATCAAACAGGTTCCAGCTGCATTTGGCTACCTACTGAGATGAGCTGAAAAGTTTCTGGGGAATTGAGAATTTCATTTGAGAACTTCTTGCTGTTCATTTAATACAACAAATTTAGTAATAGTAGTGATTTAGTAATCAAAAGAAACTATAAAGTTTTATTCAAAAGTGGGGGAAACCCCTAAATTTCAGTCTCTACTCTTTCTGGCTTTTAAAAAAACCAAAACACAAACACAAACTAGAGAGATGGTTTGATATAATGGTTAAGACACTGGATTAGAAACCAGGAGGCTGTGAGTTCTAGTTCTGCCTTAGATGTGAAGCCAGCTGGGTGACTTTGAGCCAGTCAGTTTCTCTCAACCCTAGGAAGCAGGCAAAGGCAAGCCACTCCCCCCCACCCCAAAAAACCCCCTTTGTATGAAGGTTTTCTCTGAGAAAGAGAGAAAGAGGGAGGGAGGGAAGGAGAGATATAATATAGCAATAGCACTTAGACTTATATACCACTTCACAGTGCTTTACAGAGTGGTTTACAGAGTCAGCATATTGCCCCCAACAATTTGGATCCTCATTTTACCCACCTCAGAAGGATGGAAGGCTGAGTCAACCTTGAGCCTGGTGACATTTGAACTGCCAAATTGCAGGCAGCTGACAATCAGCAGAAGTAGCAGTACTGCACTCTAACCACTGAGCCACTGCGGCTCATAATATAGATAGATAATGATAGATAGACAGACAGACAGACAGACAGACAATATAGAAATATATAGATATAAAAGGGAAACACAAACCTCTAAATTTCTGCATATAATACTATACTTTGTGCACCATTCTGTTCAAAGAAAACTGGATTAAATAAATGATGATTTGTAGTAATGTATGAGAACAGCAAGAAAAAAGTTGTTCCCGGTATGATGTTTTAGGAAATACGTTTCATACCCTACTGATTCCATGTCAAACTCTTTTTTTGTACAATGGATTTTCTCCAGAGCAGATAAATAAGTCAAAATAGCCACCAATGTTGAGAAGATCACAATAACTCTACCAAGTGAATTAGCTTGCCAATAAAAGCCTTTGTTGGCAAAGACACATTTCTAAATAATAATTAACTATGCGCCTTAAAGAATGCATTTACATGAGGATTTTGCCAAAGGGTAAACTCATCATACTCATCTGTTTTGTTTTGTCCAGCCACTTTGTTTATCTGTTTCCCATCTGGAACTCTTTTACAATGAAAAAATGGATCGAAATGGATCTGCTGTAAATGTCAGTCATCCTTTCAACCGGGTAGTGACTGGGTGCTTCTGACATGAGTGCAATTTTTTTAAAAAAAATAATCAAAGGAGCTGTAATGTTTGAACTGGCAGAAGAAATAATTGTCTAGTACAAAGTGGTCAGTACTGATCCCCAAGGGTCGATGGGATATTCATTATTGTTATTATTATTATTCATAATACTATTAGTTAAAGTGATATTTATAGCATTATTTTCATGTAATAAATGTTTGGGGGTTGATGAATAATTTGGAACTTCATGAAGGAGTCAATGAGTCAACAAGCTGAAGATTTTGATGTCCTTGACCTAGTGCCTCCCAAAAGGAGGGTAGAACAAGAAGCAATGGGTGGAAACTAATCAAGGAGCGAAGCCACCTAGGACTAAGGAGAAATTTCCTGACAGTTAGAACAATTAATCAGTGGAACAACTTGCCTCCAGAAGTTGTGAATGCTCCAACACTGGAAATTTTTAAGAAGATGTTGGATAACCATTTGTCAGAAGTGGTGTAGGGTTTCCTGCCTAAGCAGAGGGTTGGACTAGAAGAATAACAGAGTTGAATTCTATCCTATTTCTTAAAGCCAGGATCCTCATATTTTGCAATTTCAAGTCCATATAAAAAAGGAAGGGAAGGGAAGGGAAGGGAAGGAGGGAAGGAAACTGTGATTAACAGTTATGACCAGTGCTGGACCATCTCTTAAGCCATCTTTTAAAACCTATTCTAGCCTTTGTTTTGCCTGGACAAGACCTCTATGGGTCTGCCTAGGTCCTAGGTTAGGGTTGTCAAACTCAATTTCATTGAGGGCAGCATCAGGATCATGTTTCACCTTGGGGGGCCAGGGTGGGCATGGCCAGCTTGATGTCACTAATGTTGGGGGTGCCTGTGGGGGCCCGAGCCCTCTGCTAGTGAAAACGGAGTCCCAAGCTCCATTTTCAGCTGCAACGGCCTCTTGCAACCCTCTGCCAGCAAAAATTGAGTTTGCAAGGGCCGCCCACGGCCCTCTCAAGCGCTGTTTTTGCTGGCAGAGGCACTGAGGGCTGGTCCTTCGTTGTTTCCAATGCAACCCCATAGGCTATATCTAAGCACCCTGTGGGCCGGATCTGGCCTCTGGGCCTTGAGTTTGACACCCCTGTCCTAGGTGAAGCAAGTGCAAATTTTGACAGCAGTCCTGCACTGCCTCTGCAAGTGGCATCCACAGGTGAAGCAAGTGTGCTGTCAGAATTACCCTGTGGTAAGACAGGTGGCCAATAAATTTGATAAATAAAAAATGAATGAATATGGGGCTTTGCTTTTGTCTGGGTAAGCAGGAATGAGTTTATATACCAGTCACAGTGCAAACCTAATCAGCTTTTTTTGTAAAAATGCTCAACCTCACTCAAGCCCAAAGCTTAACCCTAACCCTGAGGATCATGATGCACACTCTGAGAACCTCTGCCTTAAGGAGTACTCTATCTTCCTCAAAGCCCTGGGCTGAACTGTTCCCATTTATTTAACGACCACAATTGAGCGCAAAATTTCTGTTGTTAAGTAAGACATTTGTTCAGTGATGTTTGTCCCATTTTACGACCTTTCTTGCCATAGTTGTTAAGTGAATCACTGCAGTTAAGTTGGGAACATAGCTGTTAAGTGAACCTGGCTTCTGCATTGATTTTGCTTGTCAAAAGGTTGCAAAAGGTGATCACATGACCTTGGGACACAGCGGCGGTCATAAGTATGAACCAGGTGCCAAGCATCTGAATTTTGATCACATGATCATGGGGGATGCTACAAAGGTCGTAAGTGTGAAAAATGGTAATAAATCACTTTTTTCAGTGTAACTTCGAACAGTCACTAAATGAACTGTTGTAAGTCAAAGACTACCTGTATTAGCATTCCAGGCATGATTCTAATAACTACTACTAATCAGACCACAGGGCTTGTACACGGAATATGCATCTAAGGGAAGGTTTGCACCAGGGGTGGGTTCTACTTACTTTTACTACCGGTTCACAACGGGAGCGCGCAAGCACATGCGCAGAAGCTTCTATGCACGCACAGATCATCCCATGATGATGTTGTGGTGGGTGGGTGGAGCCTCCCACTGGTTTTACTACTGGTTCTATAGAACCGGACCAAACCGGGAGCAACCCACCACTGGTTTGCACCCCATAAGTACATTCACTTTACAATTCAGAATCCCAATGGAATGGTTGGGCCTCAGTTTGGGGAATATTGCATTGAACCTCCAGGTGTCGAAAAAAAGAAACATTTTTAATGGAGCTCAGCATTTTTCATACTGACTTCTATTTCAGGCGCACTCTTAAATTGCCATTATCAATCTGCTCTACCCCCCCAGACTGTCACAATGGTTTGATGGCAAACTGCCATTTAAGAGTGTGCTTAAAAAAGAATTTCCTTGAGAAAACGTGTTTTCGAAAAGCTTTTTTCTCTCCTGGGGGCACCGGGAAATTTTTTCCCCCCTCTCCTTTCTTTGCAACGCATTGCCAGCCCCTTACAGGAGATTTTCTGAATATGCCTTTGAAGGTTGTCCAGAAATTGCAGCTGGCCCAGAATGTGGCAGTTTGGGAGGTCTGCCTCTTGAAAGGACTGGTACAGCTCATCTGTCTGGAACCTGCACTGCATATTGGACATTAATATAATTGAGCGAGTCCAGAGATACTTAATGAGAAGAGTCCTCTACTGCTCTGTTCATAACAGAATACCTGATGCCACCAGACTTGAAATTTTGGGCTTAAGACAATTTAGCACTACGCCACCTTCGGTCTGACTTAAGCGTAGTACATAAAATTATCTGCTACAATGTCCTACCTGTCAATGACTACTTCAACTTCAACTGCAATAATACACGAACACACAATAGATACAAACTCAAGGTAAACCGCTCCAAACTCAATTGCAGAAAATACAACTTCAGCAACAGAGGGATCAATGCCTGGAATGCACTACCTGACTCTGTGGTTTCTTCCCCAAACCCCCAAAACTTTAACCTTAGACTGCCTTCTGTTGACCTCGCCCCATTCCTAAGAGGTCTGTAAGGGGTGTGCATAAGTGCACCAATGTGCCTACCGTCCCTGTCCTAATGTCTCCTTTTTATATGTATCCATTTCATGTATTCTTAATCATGTTTATACTTATATCTGTTATCTAATACATGCTTGACAAAATAAATAAATAAATAAAATAAAATAAATAAACAACACCCCAGTGCTGAGACCAGTTCAAAATGATTGCTTTAGTTATCTACAGAACCATTTTATTTTGTACAGCTAGAGGGTCTCCTGTTTTTTCATATGATGGAACAAACTTATCAAAGCCTTTTAGAGTGCTAGCCTGTTTGGTGTAGTGTGATTTTTAATGTGTGTGTGTGTGTTCCTATTCCCTTCTGACCTGTATGGACGGTCTGTGTCTTCCTTCAGGTCCTCCAACAGAAGTCAGGATCCTATGCAGGATCTTAGCTGTTCTTAGCACTGCATTCTTCTGGACAAAAATCTCTGAGGTCATTCCTGGGATCTGTTGGAACCACTCTCTCAGCTTAAGAGCCACAGCCTCAACTGCTCCTACCACCACTGGGATCATTTTTACTTTCCACATCCTCTCCAGTTCCTCCTTCAGCCCCTGGTACTTCTGCAGCACCTCCTACTCTTCTTCCTGATGCTCCTGTCACTTGGCACCACTACATCTCTCACCACCACTGTCTTCTGGTCTTTGTCTACTACCACAGTGTCTAGTTGATTGGCCAGTATCTACCTGTTTGGCTGGATCTGGACGTCCCACAGGATTTTAGCCCTTTTATTCGCCATGATTTTCTGTGGGATCTGGACTTGGGGAGGGTCTAGCCCAGGGGTGTCAAACTCAATTTCATTGAGGGTTGTGTTTCACCTCAGGAGGCTGGGGTAGGCTCCCAAGCTACATTTTTGCTGGCAGAGGCACCGGCCCACGGGCCTTGAGTTTGACATCCCTGGTCTAGCCCATACACTGTGAAGATGTTTGTACACGCAATGCCAGCTACTTGGTTGTGCCATTCATTGTATGCCATTCCTGCATTTTATGGTCTCTCTCTCTATCTCTCTGTCTCTCTGTCTCTGTCTCTGTCTCTCTCTTTCTCTCACATACACACACTCTGTGTATAACCGAAGATGTTCAAGAGGTGTAGCGTACACATTTAGAGATGATGATGGTGATGACAATAATGATAATATGTTAATTAGGAGGAGTCTAAGTGCTGTTATGTAGCACTTAGCTGCCAGCTACCTGCAATTAGTGCAAGTTCAAATCTCACCAGGCTCAAGGTTGACTCAGCCTTCCATCCTTCCGAGGTAGGTAAATTGAGGACCCGGATTGTGGGGGCAATAAGCTGACTTTGTAGAAACACCACTTATGGGGGGCTAAAATCCCTAATAAGCAGGTATATACAAAAGAATGAAGGCTATTGCTATAAGTGCATTGTAAGGTGCCCTGAGTCTTTGGAGGAGGGTGGCATATAAATTGAACTAATAAATAAATAAATTATAATAAACTAAATGACCCATGAAATGTAGAATAAAATCCAAACAAAAAACAAAGCAGAATCCATTGTATAATGGAGCTTTTCTGTCTTCCATGAGAAGTTTCTCAGATCCTCTACAACTGTATACCTGGAAGCGTGAGACTCTTTGAAATGAAATTGAACATATTGCAGTCTATATAGAAAGTGAAGTCAGTGAAGTATTGCTGCAGTTAAATAGTTGTATACTCTGCATTTATTGGTCTTCCACTACTTATCTCCTTAGATGGTATGGTACAATAAATGATTTATATGGTTGTACGCTATGCTGAGCCAAACTGGCTGTGTTTGAGAAATCTCTGCTTATTTTGTCAAGTGAGATCCCAGCAATGACATATGACAGCAAGCTACTGGTTATAACAACAGTTACATGTTAACAATTGCACAACATCATCAGAACACAAATGCTACCCTTATGTAGTTAGATTTTCACACATTGGATGCAACTGTCCAAGTTGCAGTATTTCTATGATGACATCATTGCAAGTGTCATCACGCCTCTTCCTCCCCTCCATGCATGCCCTTGTTTCCCAGATGTCTGCCCCCAGTTCCTGGCCTAATAGTACCACAGAGCAGAATTGGCCCTCGGAAAGTGTTGCTAAACACTCAAGAAGACAGAGCGGGTGCAGTTTCCCCAAGATCCCCATTGTGTATAAAACGGACTCTGAGATTTCTATACATCCTGATTGGCTTATGTCTTGATCAGAGAAATACTGTCACATTCCCAGCTTTTAAAGTAGAAAAGGGGGATTAAAACTATTTTAAATTAAGTAAAGCAAGAGTTGCTGTATTTCGTGGAAATATAAATCCACAAATATAAATTTAAAATATAAATAGTTTCAGGTGGGGGGGCAAAAATGATCTCGCTAAGCAGTACGATTTCCCATGAATTTTCCTTTTGTTTTGGTTTTTTTCCTATTTTCTTCAAGAGGTTTTCTGGAAAATGCAATATATTAATGTACACTGCTCAAAAAAATAAAGGGAACACAAGCAGAAGACATCCGAGATCTGAATGAATGAAATAGCCTTATTAAATACTTTGTTCATTACATACAGTAATTTTGTGTTCCCTTTAGTTGTTTGAGCAGTGTATAAACTACTGTATGTAAAGAACAAAGTATTTAATAAGACTATTTCATTCATTCAGATCTCGAATATCTTCTGCTTGTGTTCCTTTATTTCTTTGAGCAGTATATTTTATAAATGGATTCATTGCAGTTCTAAAAACTGTAACTGCTCTCTTTGGATAAAAGCTATAAACAGATGCCATTAAGACTCAAATCTGAAGTAAGAGAGTTGTTAATGAATGTTAATGAATCGATGGAAGAATAGATACAGTGGTTTGTTCAAAGTGAAACCATCTTCCTGCAAAGAAAAATCTTAGAATTATCCTCTCCCTGCCTCTTCCAAAAAAAAATTCCAATGAAAATGATTGCTGCTTTATCTTTGCAGTCTTTCATATATATATATTGAACCAGTTAAAATGTTGAGAATTTAGCCAGGAGTTGGAAGTTGAGGGGATTTTTGTCACTAAAACAGATTCTCCTTCAGGGACCCATGGCAGACAAAGCAGGACAAGTCATTTTCAGATGTCTAACATTTCTCTCAATGTGACTTCCGGGCCCAAACATGTTATTGTCCTTTTAAGATAAGAGGGATCCATTCATCTGCAGTGGGCAGAGAATCACCCACTAGGCATGTCAGCTGTGGAAGGGACGCACAGCCTAATCCAATTTGTTGGTGAAGGATGGAAGGAGTGAATCTTATCGTGTCCATGCAAGCACTGGGCTATAATTGGCATTGCCAGCTGCCCTTTAAAGCACCGTGTTTTTAGAAAGGAAAGGAAGTGACTATTCAAACTGAGCCCGTCAGTGCTGTGTGCATCTATTTTCTTGATGCCTTATTAAAACAAATTTAAAACAGTCACGAATGTGATCCTTCAACTCCCAACACAGCCAATAAAAAGGTAAAATTATGTCATTCAGTAGGCAGCTCGAAGTATAGTTGCGGACCATTTAATTAGATAAACCATCCAGCCATTAAAGTAGCTAAATAAGTTTCTTATTTATAGGACTATATGTGTGTGTGTGTGTGTGAAAGGGGACGTGATGGCTCAGTGGCTATGACACTGAGCTTGTCGATCGAAAGGTCGGCAGTTCAGCAGTTCGAATCCCTAGTGCCGCATAACGGGGTGAGCTCCCGTTACTTGTCCCAGCTTCTGCCAACCTAGCAGTTCGAAAGCACGTAAAAAATGCAAGTAGAAAAATAGGGACCACCTTTGGTAGGAAGGTAACAGTGTTCTGTGCGCCTTTGGTGTTTAGTCATGCCAGCCACATGACCACGGAGACGTCTTCGGAGAGCGCTGGCTCTTCGGCTTTGAAACGGAGATGAGCACCGCCTCCTAAAGTCGGGAACGACTAGCACATATGTGCGAAGGGAACCTTTACCTTTTTATATATGTGAAAATGTAGGACGAAAGGGCCCTCACTTTAAAATAGAAAAATGGGAACAAAATTATGACATGATGTTGTTAGGTTCCTATAGTACTAGTGTATCAGACCTACATGTGCAAAGTTCAAGCTAACAACTTTATTATGTTCTGCCTATAATATAGGAATCTCCCCAGCCTGACAGTCTCCTCTAGGAAACAGTTAGATAAGGTGCCAAGGAACCTGGGGTGGGGGTCAGTCCTGGGCCTTTTGCAATCATGCAGTGACTCCAGGCTAGCTCCGTGTTTGATCCCTCTTCCCTGCCAGGCTGGGTGCTTCCCAACATAGTGCGATGACTCTGTCCACAATTAATTAGAAGCAGATTTGAAACAGAGGTTTCACTTAACAGTTTATTTGGTGGGAAAAGTATTATAAGGCAGCGAGTTTAACATGGATTAAGGAGTGGGTTAATTTGGAGAATTACAGACTATTAAAATTGGAAGGTCACGATTTGTTAAAGGGGTGGCATGCCTATTTGTGGAATGCCGGGAACAAAACCTATAAACATTTTAAAGATCACATAATAAGAAATTCACTGATTGGCATTTGGTTTGAAATTAAAAACAAACATTATATGAAGGTTCCCAGCTGGATATCTGCATTGGAGGCGGCAACACACCCCAACACATTAGAACCCCATAAGTTATTTAGATATAAAGTTATTTAGATATAAAGAATTACTGGATCCCCAAGGAAGATTAAAAACACGGCAGGAACTCAAGGAACAAGGCATAGAAATAGATTGGTGGCCCTACATACAAATACAAACTAGATACAATAAAGATAATGAGGAAGGAGGAATTGAAATAAATCCCAACTGACTAGACAAACTATTAGGAGCCAAAGATGGAAATTCGATTTCAAAGATTTATAAATACTTATTGGAGTTTGACCTAGCTGAAAATCTAGTCAAAGGACAAATGATAGCTTGGGCAAGGAATATTGGCAAAAATATACAACTGGAAGAATGGGAAAGGAGCCTTGGTACTACAGTGGTTTAAAGCACCCTGTTATTAACACAGCTGCCTGCAATTTACTGCTGGTTCGAATCTCTCCAAGGCTCAAGGTTGACTCAGCCTTCCATCCTTTCTAAGGTAGGTTAAATGAGGACCCAGTTTGTGGGGGCAATAAGCTGACTTTGTATAAAATATACAAAAGTATGAAGGCTATTGCTTAGCGCACTGTAAGCCGCCCTGAGTCTCCGGAGAAGGGCGGCATATAAATCAAATTTAAAAAAAAAAAAAAAAAAAGGCTATTGGAAACCAACTATAGAATAACAAAATCTGTAGCATGTAAGGAGAACCACTACAAGATGTGGTACAGATGGTACCTAGCCCCTGCGAGATTGGCAAGGATGTATGCAAACCTTAATCCAATGTGTTGGAAATGCAAACAAGCACAGGGAACCTTCTTCCATGTCTGGTGGCTTTGCCCCCAAATTAAGAAATATTGGATAAAAATAAAAATTTGGATATCAGAAATAATTGCGGAGGATATTGAGTTAGAACCAGAAATTTTTTTGTTAGGAATGATTAAACAAAACATTAGAAAGGAAAAAAGTACCTAATATTACATATAATTATGGCAGCTAGGTTAGCCCTAGCACAAGTTTGGAAACCAGATCAAGTGCCATCGGAGCAGCAAATAATTCAAAAAATTTACACATGTGCAGAAATGGATAGACTAACGTTGAAATTGAAAGATAAGGAAGACTCAAAGTATTTTAAGATATGGGACAGTTGGCATGAGTGGATAAAACAATGGAAAAGAAAGTAAAGTCAAAATTTAGTATGGAATTAAAAGTAATAATTATACACCATCATTAAGGGGGAAAAAAGGGAAAATTAGGTTTGTATATGTGTGTACTTATATACATTATATATACTTTGTTTGTTGTTTATTGATATTGTTGATTGTATTTTAAGGTTGTGAATGTTTTATATAATTTTATTCTTTTTTAAATTTAATAAAGTTTGTTTTTAAAATGAAAAAAAACCCAGTTTATTTGTTTATTTCATGTCCAGATCAAACAAACTGCCAAAATGTGGCCACCTTTTTAGGTCAAGGTCAGAACATTTTCAGAAAGATTGGGAGAGCATATTCTGAGGATTTGGAACAGGACATTCCAAGGTTGGAACAAGAAGATTCAATACTTTTGTATTCCTTTAGATTCTTTTTCTGAAATGTCAGTTTCCAAGGGAATAATTGACTTGAAGCTCCTTATCCAGGAAACAACAAGGTATTTTGAAGTTTGGCACAATGGCAAGCCTCTGTTCACAATATCAGGGAGTTAATTTTGTGCTGAAACTGCACATTCCTCAAATCACCTTCTTAATTTTAAAATGGCATTATTATTATTATTATTATTATTATTATTATTATTATTATTATTATTATTATTACTATTATTATTATTATTTTAATTTGATTTATATGCCGCCCTTCTCCGGAGACTCAGGGTGGCTTACAATGCATTAAGCAATAGCCTTCATACTTTTGTATATTCAGCTTATTGCCCCCACAAACTGGGTCCTCAATTTACCTACCTTAGAAAGGATGGAAGGCTGAGTCAACCTTGAGCCTGGCGAGATTCGATCTTACTTTAATTGCAGACAGCTGGTGTTAAATTACAGAGCTCTGTCTGTTGAGTTATCCAGGCTTTATCTGAATTCTTATTCAATCTTTGCTCAAAAATAAGTTCTGTTCTTTCAATATGGCTTTATATGTAGCATGCATTGCAATATCGGTCTTATTCCTAAGCAAATAAATATCTGGTAGTTTTTAATCATTTAAACTGCTTCCAAATCTCCAAATGTCTTTAAAAACTGGTGGGAAAACCAATTGGGAACAGACTGGAAAACAGAACAATTTGAAAATGAATCCAATCAAGATTCAGTTGTCTACTGGAATGATATTTAATGAATAATTTTTATTAAAAGAAAATTCTATTTAAAAAAATGAAAGAAACATATTACAAAGTAAGTTGTAATTTCCTCTTTAATTAGACAAATTGGTTTAGCCACTTCTGCCAGCTCAGCCATCTTCATCTTCCAATCCGTCATTATGCTAGAATGTTTCTTGAAAGGGATATTTTGACTAAATCAGATTCCACATGTATTTATTTAGTCGCTTACTTTTTTGATTTTTAAGGCTGCTTATTTGCCAACTGACTAAAAACCATCAAAGGACAAAATAATTCATGCATAAAAAATAGATCAGGTAGGGGACAATTAATTCCAAATACATGGTCATGAAGAGTCACACAACATCCTGGGACAGACCTGGCGAGAGGTGGTGGCGGTGGCAGTGATGGAATAGTTTTTCAGTGCTTTACAAAAGCCTTCCAGAGTTGGGGATGTCTGGATCTCAGAGGCTATTAGTCCACAGGATGGACATAGAGGCAGAGAATGTCCTTGGGCTTCATCAGATGGCATTGCTTTATTCATGGAACCCAAAGCATGATAATCTTGTCAGCCATGGTGAGGCTGGTAGAGACAATGGGGACAGTTTATTTCTCTGTGCCATGTAGGATCATCAGCACCTTGAGGAGTATAAACAGCAATAGCACTTAGACTTATATACTGCTTCACAGTGCTTTTACAGCCCTTTCTAAGTGATTTACAGAGTCATCCTATTGCCCCCAACAATCTGGGTCCTCATTTTACCCACCTTGGAAGGATGGAAGGCTGAGTCAACTTTGAGCCTGGTGAGATTCAATTTGCCAAACTGCTGGCAGTCAGCAGAAATAGCCTGCAGTATTGCATTCTAACCACTGCACCACCGCAGCTCTTTCATTTTAATCATTTTAAATCATTTTAAATTACAACCAGTAATCAATAAATTACAATCAATAAATGTTTTTATTTTACACCATTAGAGCTATTCAAATTTAATTATATTTGGTATTCTACTTAATCATTATTTTAATCTTAAAATAAATCTCTAAATAAAACAATCGTGTTATACAAAATAGCACATATTTTTAGAGATAAATAATTATACAAGTGATGTTTCATGAATTTTGTTTCATGAATACATCCCAGTCAAAATGATTAAGACTTTGACTCTGTTTGAGGTAGATTAAGTCTCATCTGCTTTTCAAATAACAGTGTATGTTGATCGTTTTGTAAGAGTTGAATTCTGTTCCATTAAGACTTCAACTAAAACTACTTTTCCCAGCTGGGTAGATCATTATTCATATATAGAAGTAGTCTTTGACTTACAACAGTTCGTTTAGTGACTGTTCAAAGTTATAATGGCACTGGAAAAAAAAATGATTTATGACCATTTTTCACTTTTACAACCGTTGTAGCATCCCTATGGTCACGTGATCAAAACTGAGACACTTGGCAACTGATTCATTTTTAAGATGGTGGCAGTGTCTTGTGTGACCACCTTTTGCCATTTTCTGACAAGCAAAGTCAATGGGGAAGCCAGATTCATTTAACAACCACATTACTAACTAAACAATTACAGTGATTCACTTAACAACTTTCCCAAGAAAAGTCATCAAACGGGGCAAAAATCACTTAACAACTGACTCATTTAGCAACATAAATTTTGGGCTCAATTGTGGTCGTAATTCGAATACTACCTGTATTGAGGCTGATGCTGGGTTGATTCCAGCTCATATGCCAAGATTGGCAAAGGGGATCTTGAAGCTTCCTCAGAAAACAAATCATTGTTGTCTCTAATGAAAAAAAAAATGGTTATACTTAAAATTAATTAATTTAATTTAATTAATTTAATTAATTAGAGCCATTGAGTTAGAATTCATTCGTTTTTGAAATTTGGGGAGTATTATTTTCTGCTTCACTTTTCCCAATGTATCGTATCTCTTAAATATATGTTCTCAAGTTCTCTGTCTGGAAATTGGGATGTACAAAGTGTGTATTTTCTCTGGCATCTTTTGAAGCTGACCTCCTTTTTTTACTCTAAAACAACTAGGGTTGATCAGTTTATTTCCAGTCTATCTCCCTTTCATATGTATTCAACCGTAAATTTATTCTGTTCCCTTTGCAAATTTAATCCGAAGTCTGCACAAGAAGTGTTATTTAATATGCATTCTTAAATCATGAAATACTTATCTGCAAATGTTTCTCTCAAGACACATGCTTGTACATGTATTTTATGCTCAATGTATTCCTTTCTTTGATAGAATAATTCATTCTATTCATTTATTTCTTTCCTTCAGGAGCTCAAGATGCCATATGCAGGGCTTCCTCTTTCAGTTTTTCCCACAATAAACCTGTGGAGTAATCTGGACTGAGAAGCACTAGCCATCCCAAAGTCACCCAGTGGTTTTTCCATAACTGAGGATAGGCATGTAACTTGTTACATAATACAAAGTGTGCATTTTAATAGATTTCAAAGATCATGACTGAACCATGGCATACAAATGGGATAAAGGCACTTCAGTCTATACATTCATCCATAAAGGAATGGCTTAAAATAAGTCGATTACAGAATTTTCAAAAGCCAAGACAGGGCAGAGCTTAAGGCACTTTGCTTCAAGTGACAAAGAATACAATTTCATAAAAAATTGATCCCGCTTTTCAGCATTGACAATCAAGCGGCATCTTGGGGCAACAGGCTACCCCACACGAGACGGGGAACACTGTCTGCCTCATCTTCTTTAATAACGCCTCTGTTCAACTCCTCACAATGGAGGAATGGCTGCAAAAGTTGATGGAGTTAGCAGAGATGGCCAAACTGACTGCTTTGATCAAAGGAAAAAAGTATGCTGGTTTCTAGTTGGAAACCGCTTCTGGACTTTGTGCTTGAGGTGGGGGAAAAATGAAACTTTGAGTTTGGGTTTTACAGATTAGATAGAATTGTCGTTCTATAAGTGGCTAATTTATACTATTATGTAAAAGTAAAAAGTTGAGATTTGATGTTATTATCTTATTCTACTACACCAGAGGGAGTTGGAAGTCAACGCCTTTTTTTCCCCTTTTTCCCCTTCTTTTCTCCCCTTCTGCCTTCCCTTTTCTCTTCCCTAATTTTCCTACTAATTTGCTTTTGTATTTTTGTATCTTATATCATAAACTAATAAGAAAAATGATCAGCAAATAATGCCTCAATTCAGTAGCCATTCCACTCTTCTTAAGGACAAAGGCCAGCCCTGTTTTGAGCACTTCCAGATCTGTGATCTCACTCTCATTTCCTCTGAACGCTTATCGTGTTAGTCATCTGTAGCCAGGATGTATTGATACATCCCAGTATGTCCTTCATTGCAGCATCAAGATTATCTCAGTGTAGTTACACTGGAAGATATATGACAACTGTTTTTAGGGGTATACAGATAGTCCTCAACTTACAACCACAATTGAGCCCAAAACGTCTGTTGCTAAGTGGTCAGTTGTCAAGTATTATTTTTTTTTTTGCCATTTTACTGCCTTTTTTGCCACAGTTGTTAAGTGAATGAGGCTTTTCCAATGACTTTACTTGTCATAAAGTCCCAAAAAGTAATCACATGATCCCGGGACATTGCAACCATCATAAATATGAACCAGTTGCCAAGCCTCCAAATTTTGATCACATGACCATAGGGATGCTGCAATGGTCGTAAGTGTGAAAAATGGTCATAAGTCACTTTTTTCAGTGATGTAACTTCAAACGGTTACTAAATGAACTGTTATAAATTGAGGACTAGCTGTATTCAAGTATTTTGAGGTAAGGTGGGCGGTCAATAAATTTAATAAACAAACAAATAAATAATAAATTGCTTTTGCAATGAAATATACAATATTTTTGTTTTAAAGCACATTGCAACTTCTAGAAGTAGAGGCAAAAATCTAACTCACCTGGGCTTAACTCTCCTTGGGGCTCAAATTCAAAAGCAATTCCAAACCATTCCAAACCATTCCCAATGTTATAACCTTTGGATATGTTGGTAAAATAACTCCCTCAACTCTCATCCATTCACTCTTCTAGCTGGGAATTTTCCCAATGTATCTGCAGGGCAGCAGAATAGCAAATGTTCCAAACACTTTCAGAGCAGTGGCTATGAACACTATTGTCTTATTAGCATCCGAGTAAAGAGAGGATTGCTGTGTAAAATAATGGCTATACAACCTACAGTAATTGCTATAGATTTTTCCTGTATGACTCCTGTTCATTCATAGGCATCTCTCCTTCCCTCCAAAAACTCCTATCATGAAATTCCTTTTTTAAAATTAAGCCTTTCTTGGCCAGGAAAGCAAAGAGAATAAATAAATAAGCACACACACACACTTAAAAAAAAAATAGGCACCATCAACCAGGTTTTTTCAACTGACCAAACCTACAATAATGGTCAAGAGGCAGAGGCTTTTAGAGAGGCCGAAATAGAAAGGTGTTGAAAAATCAGTGTACTAATGCTGCTAAATTCTTACTTGGAGATTATGAGGTAGTTTATACCTAATAAACTAAACGAACACATCTAATTTAACTTTTTATTGATTTAAAAGTCCAGCAGTAAAAATATACATCCCTAACTATATTTTTTGCTGCTGCATTTTTAAAAGCAGCAGATGTTGACAGTATTCTGATGGAAACCACCTGGCTTTCATTTGAAAATCCAGGTGTTCTCTTCCATTGTGAAACCACATAAAGCACTGCTTTTTTGAATTCTGAGATGTATAAGCAGATTGTCATATGAATAACAAAAGTAGCAGAGGAAATTTTTGCTCAAAAAAAACCCCATGTATTACTATTAAGATGGTCATTTAAGGAAGAAAAATGACCATCCTAACTTCAAATAAAAATAAATTCAAAGAACTGTACTCAGGAATCACAGCTAAAACTATCAACGTTTTAATGAAATTATTTTGTGGAGGAGAGTGAAGGAGCAGCATGATCCTTTGGGTTGGCCTACAAAAACGTTAAGTGAGAAATCTGTCTAAAATATTATACAGATCTTTGAAATGCACTGAAATAATATTAAGAAAATAGAAAAATAAAAAAAACAGATCATATTAGCACTATAAACAGAACAACTGAACAATGGAGAATAGAAGTTGAATGTATCGAATTTTATGGTATTAATAAGGTGACCAATTGTCCTCCTTTAGGGAGGACAGTCCTTCTTTTGTAAGTTCTGTCCTCTCGAAAAGTGTCCTCCTACATGTCCTCCTTTTCGATATTTGTAGACTAATCTGTAAATCTCCATATTCGATCGATGCCGATCTGATCCGTTGCGTGTGATGTGACATATTTGTATTTGACATCACGATTCGTCAAGGCTCAGTACAGTGCAGCGAGACGCAATTATGAGATGCATGCGCTCCGCACAGGAGAATTGTTTTGAGAGACTGCACCACATGCAAGAGTGCGCCACGCGCAAGTGGCTTTGTTTACTTCTTACCGAAACATGACATGGCAAACACGCATGTGTCCTCCTTCTCATTGTAAAAAAATTGGTCACCTTAGTATTAAGACTAAACTTACATGTTACTAGCAATTTATAGATGTGATCCAGCAAAAGAGAGAGAAAGAGAGAAAGAGAGAGAGAGAAAGAGAGAGAGAGAGATTTGAGCAGATGGATGAGAAAAGTTCTGTTCCAAAGTGTTTCCTTGTTTGCAGATAAGTTTATTATCTTTTGATATAAATAGCTGAGACATTCATAACTGTGCTTCCATCTTTTTTTTTCATTAACATGTACTTTTGCAAAGGATTTACAGAGATATGGATTCAAAGGGCAAAAAGTGATTCAGTGTGTGGGTGGGCAGTTTTCAGCATCACGTTAACGTGTTCCCAACAGGTGCTATGCGCACACTCAAATGTGCTTCAAATCACAGTTTGCCTTCGGAATCCAGATCACTGCAGGGCCCTGTGTATTATTTAAAACTGGAATAACAGTGAGAAGTTATGAACAAGTTGCGTTTTGGCACCTTGAAGAGCTGTTAGCAGCAATTAAAGATGAGAAAGATTAGAAAATTCCTATCTTTCTTGCAGTATCAAGGACATTCTTCTTGGATTTCAAAAACATCTTGTTTGTATCTCTTCGCAAACATTTGTTTCTTCAGTGAAATGCTTTCCATTTAATAATTCTTTCCTTAACTCCACAGCATGGATAGTTAAATGTAAAGGTAGATTTCATGTTGTAGAGAATGTATCTGTGCCTTATTAATTAACACATAATCATGGATTAACTGAGTCTCAGTCTGGTTTAACCGTTAAGAACCAAAAGTGGGAGAGCATTAGTGGCCTCCAAATTGCTTTTAAGTTGGTAGGGTTGTCCCAAAAATGGGTCAGCCTGAACAATCAGAGCCAATCAGAGCCAGACACAAGCGATGGCCTTTCGCAAAACTTTTATTGAAGCACTTCAGCAAAAGGGTTCTGGCCATTAAAGGAACTGAGACCCCAAACACCAGCAAAATACGATCATGTATGCAATTGGATGCCAGAAACAAGGAAGGAAAATTTCATAAAAATCAGTCCATTCTTATTACCTTTTATGGAGTTATACCTTGCTTAAGTCAATGTGTCCATTTGCCCCTAGAGCTTGCTCATGCCTACGTGTCCTTCTGCCCCTAATTGCATTTTCTGCCATTGATCCATATTTGGTCATTCTACTTCTGTTGCCAAGCCCTGTGACTTCCTATTCAATTTTGGGTACGTGTCATCCCATTTCCTCATTTCAAATTAACATGTTATACAATGACATTTCTCTAGGTTACTCCTCCTTCTCAGAATGAGGGTATCCTGTTTCTTAGTGGGTGACCCATCATTTGTGCTGGGCTACGAAGGTCCAAGGGCATAATCACATAATTTGCTACAATGAAATCATTTGTATTTCTGTTCGATTTTACAATGTACAAAAATGTACAATACAAAATTTACATCTGTACGCATATATTTTTATACAAAAAAAAGTGTATTCTTTGAGCAATATCTTTTCTTGTTTGGCAATATAAAAACAGCTATCTTAATCCTTCACAAATAAGGAAAACTTGATTCAAAAGCAGGGGTTGGATAACTTTTGAATGGCCTAGACCAGGGGTCTCCAATCTTGGCAACTTTAAGACTTGTGGACTTCAACTCCCAGAATTCCTCAGCCAGCTCTGGGAGTTGAAGTCCACAAGTCTTAAAATTGCCAAGGTTGGAGACCCCGGCCTAGACAGCTGGTCTCTAAAGGCTCTGCCAGAACAGTTGGAGCCCTTTTCAGCCCCCCTTTTAATGGTGACAATTAGTTGAGAGCATAAATGGCAATACTTTGTTCTTTTGAAGGCACCTGCCCTTATTTTTAAAAAATAAAAATAAAGTGTGGAAAATTATGTCAGTAGCAATGCCCATTTTACCACCATTTTGATGGTGGGGTCTTTCGGGTGTTGAGAGTGTAGGGAAACAATAATATAGAATATAAAATACTGATATACTAAGTTTAGTAAAAGCTTGTTATTCTGTAATCATTAGGTTCCTGTAACATATATATATTGTGCTTTTTGTATCACATATATTATTCCTTTCTATTTGTATCTCCTGTTACAAACATATTGTCATTAGGCCTCTGAAATGTATCTGGTATTTGTTAAACGTATGTCCCTGCCATTTGACCTGCTCATATCAATCTCTTTCTGTTCCACCTAAAAACATGGTACGTATCTGTTGGAACTCCAGCCATCAACAAAGGGGTAATTTACATCTCAATCCTAATTTATGCCTGATCTGGATAAGATCTGGTCTTCAGGAGCCAGGCGCTAAGTGGCCAATTAAGTAAACAAAGATAAGACTAATTGGAAGTTTAGATTCCTTTGCAGGGCAACAAAGAATACACAAACATAAATTAAGGGGCCAGAATTAGGGATCTAACTGTTGCTTTAAAGGTATAAAACGTGGTTACATCTTCTCTGAAGATGTGAACCCTCCCATATACATATCTCTTTGTATGTGTTTGGAATGGTTTTACCCAGCCTTTTGTCTTTGATCAAAGATTAAATGTTGATTCTTATTCAAGCCTCCGTTTAAGTCTTTCTTTTTGGTTCACTGAGAGCTTAAGCGTATAGCCGGACCTTACAAGAGATATTTGTGACTGCGACACTAGCCAGAGGCTGTTGACATCTGCTCCTGATACATGTAACCCTCAACTTACAACCGTAATTGAGCCCGAAATACAGTCATAAGTCCTGCCAGTTGTTAAACAGATCACCATGTGTCCCAGCCAGATTTTACCACTTGTTTTGCGGCAGTCATTAAGCGAATGCTTCAGTTTGTCAAGTGAATCCACTGTCTACAATTTGTGCATTTTGCCACAAAAAAGTCATAAACCACAGCCTGAGGATGCTGCAAACAACCATAAATGCAGGCTAGTTGCTGAGTGCCCAAAATGTGTTCATGTGACTGCAGGGGGGCACAAGCATTGTAAGTTCAAATCTGGGCCATATGTAGCTTTGGGGACGTCTATCATAACAGTTACTAAGTGACCAGTCATAAGTCGAGGACTACCTGTATTATACATGCAGATTGTAGCAAAACATTCATAAGTACATCTTTTATTATTATTATTATTATTAAATTTTTATACCGCCCTTCTCCCAAAGGGACTCAGGGCGGTGTACAGCCAAGATAAAGCCAACAATACAAAAGTTAAAAACAATTTAAAATTATTAAATAGTTTGACCGATCGTCTAAAATACAGTAACCCATTAAAATAATATTTTAGGCCAGCCCTGCTTGATGGAATAATAGCATTTTAAGGGCGCGGTGGAAGGTACGGAGGTCGGAAATCCGACAAATCTCCGGGGGCAGCTCGTTCCAGAGGGCAGGTGCCCCCACAGAGAAGGCTCTCCCCCTGGGGGTCACCAGTCAACACTGTCTGACTGACGGCACCCTGAGGAGACCCTCTCTGTGGGAGCGTACTGGTTGGTGGGAGGCTATTGGACGCAGAAGGCGGTCTGGTAAATATCCAGGTCCCATACCATGGAGCGCTTTAAAGGTAGCAACCAACACCTTGAATCGCACCCGGAAGACCACTGGGAGCCAGTGCAGCTCGCGCAGGAACGGTGTTACATGGGAGCTTGAAGCTTGGTATCTATGTACATTTCTATGGGGAGTCCTTGCAACAATGTAAAAGTTCCCCACAACAACAGGTGGGTTGTGAGGTGGCTTGGGCTGACAGAGAGTGACTGGCCCAAGTCACCCAGCCAGCTTTCATGCCTAAGGCAGAACTAGAACTCACTGTCTCCCATATTCTCCTTATATATTTACAGTACAGTTAAAAATAAGGGTTGATGAAAGACTGCCTAGGCTGTAGTAACGCCATTTCAGAAAAAGAAAAGGCTGGCTCTTGCCTTTATAAAACAAATGAGCATATCACACAGCAAAAGCTACACGAAAAAGACATCTATTTTATTTGAAGGAAGACATGGCAAAGATAAGAGACCCATTTTATATAGACATCCAGGTTAACTATAGATAAGGAAACATCTGTATAGGACAGAAGGATTGCCCAGGAGGAAGATATTCATGCGGATAAAGCAGAAACTGTTGTAAGAAGCTGACACATTCCATCATATTGGTAATGTTTAGCTAAATCTTTAAAGTAAAAACCTACCAGAAGAGAGCTCCCTAGGTGGCTCAGTGGCTAAGACGCTGAGCTTGTTGATCAGAAAGATCGGCGGTTCAAATCCCTAGTATAGGTCTCCTGCGGGAACAGGGGGTTGGACTAGATAACCTCCAAGGTCCCTTCCAACTCTGTTACTGTTACTTCAGAGAAAGAAGACCAGTCCATCATAGCTGCCACCCAAATAAGCATATTTTCTTTGATGTATTTTATTGGATTCTGTTTGGCCATGAACCTTGGGAAAGAAGGTCTTCTGATCCTTCCAATACGGAGTCCTCTTGCCACTGCAAATATTCTCTGCCAACTTAACTGAAGCTTAACGGTGGTTATCAGCTGAATGAGCTCTATTTTACCCAGACATCAGCGCTAGTTTTTCTTTGAATTAAAGCTGTCAGCTTCTGTCTGTTTCACCTGACAAAGCTGCAGTGGCTGTTATTGAATTTCTGGTTCAGACAAATCCAGCTTGCAAATACAGAAAGGTAAAAATGTCCAAGTGTCACTCATTTTCCCTCTCCTATCAGAATGCTACCGTCAGGTCCTTTTCTATGTGATGCAGAATGACTGATGCAGCTGCCCGTACAATGCAATGCAATGCAATAATGTTCTTTTATTGGTCAAGTGTGATTGGACACATCAGGAATTTGTCTGTCCAATCACGCTTGGGATTAACTCCAAAGTTAATTAGCAAAGACTGGAGTGGATTTTGCTGAGGTTCAGATTACATTCAACCATTTGAAAGATTAATTCAGGATGATTTTTTTTTAAAAAAAGTTGGAAAATAATTTTTTTCCCAGGTATGAATGGCAAACATTGTTGGACAGCGGGAATGTGTATGGAAATGGAAATGTAGAATGGGAGCAAGACAGGTTTTCAATTTTATATATTTATATTTTTATCCCCTCGCTTCTGTTACCCATGACCAAGTTCTGGGAATGATGTAAGTTATAATTCACAATGTTCAGAAAGTTCTGATATAGGAGAATCTAGCTAGTGACATTGCATTGCTCCTTCCCTGCGATGTTGAAATAATATTCTTTCATTGCAAAAAGACAAAAATAGGTAGCAGTAGACCCAGTGGTGGATTTCAAAATATTTTACTACCGGTTCTGTGGGCGTGGCTTGCTGGGCGTGGTTTGTTGGGCGGGTCAGGGGTAGGATACTGTAAAATCTCCATTCCCACCCCAATCCAGGGGAAAGTTACTGCAAAATCCCCATTTCCTCCTGATCAGCTGGGACTCCGAAGGCAGAGAATAGATGGGGGCGGGGCTAGCCAGAACTTTTACTACCGGTTCTCCGAACTACTCAAAATTTCCGCTACCGGTTCTCCAGAACTGGTCAGAACCTGCTGAAACCCACCTCTGAATAGACCCAATGTTTTTCTTGAAGATCTGAGGTAGACCAAAAATATTATAGTGGGGCAAATTTTGAGGGCCAGTTGGTGGAGTGGTTAAAGGTGTTAGACTAGAAGCTAGACAACTGTGAGGTGCTAGACTAATTCATGGAGGATAGATCCCTCAACCAGTCATGATGGCTCAAAAACTAGCAGAGATAAAGGCACTTTGTGTTTTTTCAAGTTGCTAAGGAACAAGAAGCAGCAATTCTTTTCATGCCCTGCTTCTTGGAGCCATCCAGGGGGCTAGTGTGAGAACAGAAGGTAAGGCAAGACCAGCCTTCGTTGAAGGGAAATACCAAAATGATGGAAAACCTGGTCAAGTGTGATTGGACACATCAGGAATTTGTCTGTCCAATCACACTTGGGATTAACTCCAAAGTTAATTAGCAAAGACTGGAGTGGATTTTGCTGAGGTTCAGATTACATTCAATCATTTGAAAGATTAATTTTTCCTCCCTCCCTCCCTCCCTCCCTTCCTTCCTTCCTTCCTTCCTTCCTTCCTTCCTTCCTTCCTTCCTTCCTTCCTTCCTTCCTTCAAGTCCTGCCTTGGTCATGAGAGCCAGATGGGTGATCTTGGGCCTGTCACTCTCTCTCAGCCCAACCCATCTCACAGGGTTGTTGTTATGCGGAAAATAAAAGGAGGAAGGTGTGTTGGATATGTTCACTGCCTTGAGTTATCTGTAAAAATAATAAAGGTGGGATACAAATACATATCAAGGAGCCTTGATAGTACAGTGGTTTAATGCACCCTGTTATTAACACAGCTGCCTGCAATTTCTGCTGGTTCGAATCTCTCCAAGGCTCAAGGTTGACTCAGCCTTCCATCCTTTCTAAGGTAGGTGAAATGAGGACCCAGTTTGTGGGGGCAATAAGCTGACTTTGTATAAAATATACAAAAGTATGAAGGCTATTGCTTAGCGCATTGTAAGCCGCCCTGAGTCTCCGGAGAAGGGCGGCATATAAATCAAATTAAAATAAAAATAAATAAATAAAATAAAATAAAAATACATACATAAATAAATACCCTAGAGTATTTTGCTCAACAAAATTTTTGAGAGGGGTATGGTAAAAATATCATTACTTTATTTAGCTCTCTATTATTTATGATTTTTAAAAAAGCTTTGCAAGTGTTTTTGTAAGTCCTAAAACCCTGTTTCAGGATGCATATACTAGATTAGCATTTTCCTTCCCTTGAAGCAAAATTATTTGCAGCTATTTGTTTGCAGTTCTAGGTGGAATAATTAATAATAGAACTAATGGAACTATTCAAACTAAGTATTATGTATTGCTGGCATTTCTCAAAGGCTATAATTTCACCAAAGGCTATTAAATATTTGACCTTCATCTATTTTTATTTCATAAATTCGATCTCTACACTCATTTATTTTAAATAATGCAACATTACCATTTTAATCATTTTTCTTCTGAATTCTTGTCTCCTGAAAAAGAAGAAAAGGGAGAAGAATATGCATTAAAACAAACAGCTTGAGGTTACCTCAAATACTCTTTCAAATTACCCATCAACCTTTCTGATTAAACTGCAAATTAATAAGCCAGAAATAACCGCTTTAGCGGTTGTACCAAATAATAAGAGAAACATAGAAACGGATTCATTCTTAGGCTTTAAAGGCATCAAGCAAATACAAATTGCTTATTATGTCATCTGTGGCTTTTGTACGCCCACAAAGCAGAAAAAATAAAATAAAATAATGACCGTGGAAGGAAAAACAACAATGCATGCCTGAAAGAATTCAGAAAATTCATACTGCTATGCAGCCTTAGTCTCCCAATACCACTACTAGGTATTTAGTAGATAAGCAGCAGGCTTCTGACAGTTCTAAATTATATCTAACTGCACAATGACACTCCACAGTGTTGAACAAAATATGACCTCCAGGAACACCTGCAGAGCCAACCTGTGGTTTCATTACTTGAGTTTAAAAGTAAATAAAAGAGTCACATGCCCCTCACTTGTTTTTCTGAGGGACCTGTTTGTCTCTTCCTTTCTGAAAATTAGAAATGCATGTAACTTCATAAAGTTACATACATTCATAAGCATCATAAAATAATGGAGACCTTTATTTATTTTTATCCTAGGTATAGTTTCCTAGAAGAATTCTAAGGATAGGAAACTTCACATGGTTTCATTCGGAGTTAGTAGTAAAATACATGGGAAAATCCCATTGACAAGTAAAATTAAATCTAGGGTTAGGGTTAGGTCTACTTGGAGTCAAGGCTCAAAACTAACAGTGAGGATAGTTTCCTAGAGATTTTATAAGGATAGGAAACTTCACATCATTTCATTCTGATTTAAAAGTGGACCACGATAAAACACATGGGAAAATTCAATTGACAAGAAAAATAAATATAGGGTTAGGGTGATGGTTAGGCTTAGGGCTAAGGCTACTTGGAGTCATGGACCAAAAATAATCCTTGTTATAGTTTCCTAGAAGTATTCTAAAGATAGGAAATTTCACATTGTATCATTTGGAGTTAATGGTGGACCACAGTAAAATACAGGGGAAAATCTTTTTGACAAGGAAAATAATTCTACAATTAGGGTTAGGGTTAGGTTTAGGATTAGGTCTACTTGGAGTCAAGACCAAAAACTAATCCTAGGGTTAGTTTCCTAGAGGTTTTCTTCTTTTTTTTAAGTCAAGTTTTTTTATTTATATAACAGTATTTTGAATACGTAGAGACGTGGTGGCTCAGTGGCTAAGACGCTGAGCTTGTTGATCAGAAAGGTCGGCAGTTCGGCGGTTTGAATCCCTAGCACCGTATAACAGAGTGAGCTCCCGTTACTTGTCCCAGCTTCTGCCAACCTAGCAGTCTGAAAGCATGTAAAAATGCAAGTAGTTAAATAGGAACCACCTTTGGTGGGAAGGTAACAGCGTTCTGTGTGTCTTCGGCATTTAGTCATGCTGGCCACATGACCACGGAGACGTCTTCGGACAGAGCTGGCTCTTCGGCTTTGAAATGGAGATGGGCACCGCCCCCTAGAGTCAGGAACGACTAGCACATATGTGCGAGGGGAACATTTACCTTTACCTTATTTTGAATACAGTGTATTGTCCAGGCATACCATTTTACAAAAGAAAAAAAGAAAAAGATATATACTGATAGTAATAGTGATAATACAACATAATAATTCTAACCATATTTATAATTATATTAGCTTATTTATAATCTTATTGATTGTATTAGCATACTTACAGTTATAAACAACATTCATATTTTACTTGATCATAACAATGCTCTTTCTTTATCTAATTTCTACGTCTTATCTCTAACCATCGATTAAACCTATTCCATGTTAAATAATACTCTGTATCTATTTTATCTTTTATTTTCAATGTCAATCTATTCATCTCTGTACAATCCAATATTTTCTGCATTATATTTTAATCTGATGGGGTGTTCTTGTTTTTCCAATATTGTGCAAATACAGTTCTTGCTGCTGTCAATAAATGTAGCATTAAATATATAGTTTTCTATATATGTCATAGTTTTCTGGCATTATACTGAACAAGAATATTTCTGGTTTTAAATCTATATGCTGCTTAATCATCTTTTCCAACCATGTATGTATTTTTGTCCAATATTTTCTTGCTTTCATACGTGTCCACCACATGTGATAATAAGTACCTGGAGTATGATTGTATTTCCAATATTTGGCAAACATGTTGTTAAACATTTTTGCTAGTCTTGCTGGTGGCAAATGCCACCTATAAAACATTTTATAAAGATTTTCCTTATATGCAGTAGCCATTGCCAGAAGTATTCTAAGGATAGGAAACTTCACTTTGTATCATTTAGAGTTAGTGGTGGACCACAGTAAAACACCTGGGAAAATCCCATTGACAAGGAAAATAAATCTAGGGTAAGGTCTACTTGGAATCACGGCCCAAAACTAATGCTAGGGATAGTTTCCTAGCTGTTTTCCAGGGATAGGAAACTTCACATCGTTGCATTAGGATTTAACAGTGGACCATAGTTGACAGGAATTAACAGTGTATCACAGTAAAATACATGGGAAAATCCCATTGGCAACGAAAACCAATCTAACATTAGGGTTAGGATCAGTTCTACTTGGGGTCCCAGCCAAAAACTAGTCCTAGGGATTAGGGATAGGAAACTTCACATTTATTTATTTATTTATTGGTTTGATTTATATGCCGCCATTTTCCGGAGACTCAGGGCGGCTTACAATGCGTTAAGCAATAGCCTTCATACTTTTGTATATACCTGCTTAGTAGGGCTTTCGGCCCCCCCAAGCGGTGTTCTTTTTTATACAAAGTCAGCTTATTGCCCCCACAAACTGGGTCCTCATCTTACCTACCTTTGAAAGGATGGAAGGCTGAGTCAACCTTGAGCCTGGTGAGATTTGAACTTGCAGTAATTGCAGGCAGCTGGTGTTACTTAACAGCACTTTAGTCTGCTGTGCCACCAAGGCTTTTACATCATTTCATTCAGAGTTAGTGGTGGACCACAGTAAAATAGACTTAAAATAGACTTAAACTGTAACAAATAATAGGTGAGGAGGCTCAGTCCACTTTGCTCATTGCCTATTTTTAATGCAGCTTGTTTTGTTTTATTGCATCTGTAAATCTGTAGCTGTAAATTCTATCTGTAAATTTTCCTTGTTAAATGCTTTATTTATATCCAAACTGGGTCAAATTACTCTCGAGAAGAGAATTCTATCTTTGGTAGGTATCAACATATTTATATCTAAGCTATAGCTATAATAAAAAGAGAAAGAGAGAATATTGGTTGGTTTGGATGTGATAGGAAATTGTGGTTTCGCAAAGTCCAGTTTTTGAAGGTCATAGTTTATCAGGCTGATAACACTGTGTTGAGTCAGACCTAGTTATGATATATTTTTCTTTCACACATACCTGCTTTTTAAAGATATTTTCATGAAAATTGGCCAGGGGTGATGAAGTATGAGCTGTGGTGGCACAATGATTAGAATTCAGTATTGCAGGCTAATTCTGCCAGCTGCCACCAGTTCGATCCTGACCGGCTCAAGATTGATCCAGTCTTCCATCCTTCTTTGAGGTGGGTAAAATGAGGACCCAGATTGTTAGGGCAATATGCTGCATCTGTAAACTGCTTAGAGAGGGTTGCAAAGCACTATGAAGTGGTATATAAATCTAAGTGCTATTGCTATTTGCTTCCAGTGAGCAGCAATGCCATTTGTACCCATTTCTGACATACTCACAGTTCCCTTTTGTTAGAATAATAATGAAAACTCAAGAACTAAAAGTATTGGAAAGATATTCTTCTCATTTGTGTCTTTTTCAGAGATCCTTGCAGAAGGATTCACCTGAGATAGTCAACCAAAGCAGCAGGCAAGGCAGAGCTGTTCAATGTTAAGCAAAACGGAAGATGGGACAAGCTGGTCTCTATCTGTGATCCCTTTCAGCTTGCTATCAAAAGTGGCTGATTCATCCCATTTAATGATCAGGTAGCCCTGGAAAAGATTTATTATATTTAGTAAGGTCACAAAAACTCCAAAGCAATGAGTGTCCAATCAACAAAATAGGACCATTTATAGCAGGGGTATCAAACTCAAGGCTGGATCCGGCCTGTGGGACCACCCTGGAAACAGCGAAGGACCAGGCTGTGGTGTCTCCGGCAGCAAAAACAGAGCTCAGGAAGGCCGCACACGGCCCTCCCGAACTCTGTTTTTGATGGCGGAGGGTTGCAGGAGGCCATCGCAGCCGAAAATGGAGCTCAGGAGACCTTTTTTGCTGGCAGAGTGCTCAGGCTGCCATAGACACCCCCAACATGAGTGACATCGAGCTGGCCACGCCCACCCTGGCCATGCTGACCCTGGCCCCTCGAGGTCAAACACAGCCCTGATGTAGCCCTCAATGAAATCGAGTTTGACACCCTTGATTTATAGGATAAAGTCAAAGCTATCTATCTATCTATGATCTATCTATGTGTTTATGTCTTGCATTTGCACTCTTTCATCCAGGAGCTCATAAATAAACTCATAAATAAGTGTTTAAGGTAAACTACAAGTTGTTGTATCTCAAATGTGGCTGGCCCTGTTTTTTTCAGAATGGTGCTTGCAATCCAAACCTGAAATTTTCGGTGTACATGCGTGCTCCCACATCTTTTTTGCAAGATCTCTAATTTACAAAGGATCATCCCTGACACTTAATTGTTTTCAATCCCATTCATCAGCTTTTTTAAAAAGTTCAACAGAAAGAAATGTAGACAGCAGACGAGAGGCTAGAGAAATAGATGTCAGAAGCCAGGCCAGATCCGTGATAAAATATTTAAGAAGAATTATTTGGGGTTGAGTTTCTATTTCTGTGAATAAACTGGCTTGTAAATACTGTATGCCTTGCACATGAAATGAGAATGTCACAGCACTGACTGATCTGCACCCAAAATGAAGAAAAAAAGCTGTCAGCTCTTACTTCCTTTCTGACCAAAGCAGATAAATTAGTAGAATCACCTCAATGTCTAAAATGCTTAACTTCCTGAAACTTAGCTGCTCATAATCATCAATTGAAGGCATTTTGTAACGAACATAAATTCAATTTCCATTCATTTTTTAAAAAATTACCGTATAAAGTGCATTTATGCTCTGATATTGTCAGATAAGTAGATATTTAAGCATGATGAAGGCAGAAACAGTGAAGATAAAACAGCTCATTAACATCTAAAAGAAAAAAATGGATTTTGTTCCTCATCTAAAGGAAAAAGCAAATTAACATATGAGCACATGAGGCATATTTTAAATCACAATGCACTTCATCTCTGATAAATACGCTCCCCCACCCCTCCAGTTTGTGGGAGCATCTCAACCTTACAACTTTTAAGAGAGGAAGATTTACACTTTGAATTCCATCAGGAAACCAACTGTAAACTGGCAATAAAAGGAGTCCCTGCAGGTTTTAACTCTGCTAGTCATAGCCATCTATAGAGTGTGCTGCTCATCTCTGTTTCTGTAAACCATTGACCCAGTGCTGTCTGAAGACGTTTCTGCGGTCTTGTGGCTAGCATGACATTACATGGCAGCTCAAAGAGTATGGCAAAACACAGAACACTGTTACCTTCTCATCAAAGTGGTTCATATTTATCTACTTGCATTTACATGCTTTCAAACTGCTGGGTTGGCAGGAGCTGAGGCAAGTGATGGGACTTGAACCACTGGAGTATAGACCTTCTCTGGCATCTTTTAAGCCACTGAGCCACTGCACTTCTAGCAGTAGCTACTGTACTTTTCAGAGTATAAGACACACTCCCCCCCACAAAGGGTGGAAATGTTGGTATGTCTTATGCACCAAATACAGCTATTTTTGGCCTCATGAAACAGGCCTGTTTTTCGCAAAAAGGGATGCACAGTGGGTTTGGGAGGCTTGCAGAGTACTCCTGGGGGGTGGGGAGGGCTAAACCGTCACGCATGGGGGAGGCCAAAAACGGGCCTGTTTTTTGAAAAACAGGGGCATTTTTGCCCTCCCCAGCCCCCAGGAGCACTCTGCAGGCCTCCCAAACGCTCTACGGGTCCCATTTTTGCAAAAAACGGGCCCATTTTTCACAAAAATGGGATGCGCAGGTTTGGGAGGCCAGCAGAGTGCTCCTGGGGGCCAGGGAAGACAAAAACTTTTTTTTCTTGTTTACCTCTTCGAAATCTTGGTGCATCTTATACTCCGGTGCGCCTTATAGTCCGAAAAATATGGTATTCTAAAATGGTGAGTAACAATAACTGGCTTGCTAAAGTATCACTGGAATTTCTATGTGGTTTTCAGAAGCCTCCCCACATACAATACACTTCTTTAATTTAGGCAACCTGTTGCAAAATATCTCTGTGCAGAAAGTATCAGAATTAGTGTTGCAGTTATGAAATTTGCTCCTGCCTGTTCCCTTTGGACCAACAGTGCTGGTGTGACCTTGTAGCACACTAAAGTTGAACAACCTTGTTTGGTTGTTCCGATTACAGATAGTCCTTGACTAAAGAGCATAACTGGGACCAGAATGCAAGGCACTTATTAAGTGGGTTATGCCCAGTTTTACAACATCTTTTTCATGGTTATGGAACAAAACACTGCAGTTGTCAAGTGAGTCGCGTGGTCGTTAAGCAAATCCAGTTTCCCCCATTGGCTTTGCTTGTTGGAAGCCAGCTGCAAAGATTGCAAAATGGTGGTCACATGGGATGCGGCAATTATAGCAAACGCAGGCCAGTCACTGAATTATGATCATGTGACTTCTGTGGCAGTCACACGCGTGACAACCAGTTGTGCATCACTTTATTTTTAAACTTCGAAAGGGTTGCTAAGCATAAATGGTCATAAATCGAGGACTACCTGTATTACACAGCAGCCTCACCCCTACTAGGATAGCACCGGTTTACTTACCTGTCCTGTGATACTGCATGGTTCCATAGGCCATCCTACTTCCCTTCCCAAGGAGTAGTGGTGTACAAGCACAGCTTGCAGTAGTCAGCGCTGAGTTATATCAATCAATTATACAAAACTGGGTGGAAAAACTAATCACTCTTCCTGTGGTTAAAAAAAAATACCTATCTACTCATAATATAAAAGAAGGCACCTTTGGGGCTTGTGAGAATGTACAGAACATAGAACTTGGAATAATAGAGGTGGAAGGGATCTTGGAGGTCTTCTATTTAAACCCTCTGCCCATGGCAGGAGATCCTATGTTCTCTGAGCTGGTATACACCTGAAATTGGAAGTTACATTCATATACAGATTTTTCTTTTCTCTCATCCAGATATCAGTGCATTTGGAATGCATCAATTCCTTCTGTTATCTGTGAATACATGAATGTGGCAGGATGGCAGCCATAGAAACCAGAAGGAACGAGAGAATGGAGGGAGTTCTGTGACGTACATAAATGACCATTTGTTCTCTTCCCAAATCACATCATTTCTTAATGGATTTTATTTAACTATGTATTATATAAGAGTAGATGCAGCAACACAAAAACAGTTTAGTTTTGTGCTTGGTACAAGCTCAGGTGTGTTTGTTTTAACTAAGGCACGTAAGACCTGTAACAGTCAGTGGTGATAAATAATCCATACCCTTCAAAACACTCACCTAATCAAGGCGATTGTCAGAGAAAATATTTGCAATTATGTGAGCCCTTGAACAAGCAAGATGATTCAGACTAATTTATATCATTGTTTAATATGAAAAACTTATCATTTGAAGAAATTCTGCATTATAAGCATGGCTGTCATATAATCGTATGATATGCATGCTGCTGTTTTTTTCTTCTCCCCAGGCTAAAAGCAAGGCCGGTTTGTTTTTAAAAATGCATTTAAAAATGATTAAGGTACTAGGGTAGGAACAGGGGTGGGCTCCTGGGAGTTCGCAGGGGTTTGGGAGAACCTCTAGCTAAGATTCTGTGCAGTTTGGAGAATCTCAAATCCCACTCCTGGCTGGCCCTGCCCACCCCACCCCTCTCAGGAGTCCCCACATGACCAGTTTTGGATGCCGGTAAGTGCAGAACGCATGCGGAAGTTTGGGGAGGGCGAAAAATGGGCCTAGCGGATGTTCAGCAGGGCCTCCGGAGCCTGGGGAGGCCATTTTCACCCTCCCGGGGGCTCAAGAAAAGCCTCTGGAGCAAAAATCCCCCCCTCTCGCCATGGTGCAGGAGGTTGACTAGGCCACGCCCACCATGGCCACCCACACACAGCAACCAGGCAGAGAACCCCTTGCTAAATTTTTTGAAACCCACCCCTGAGTAGAAACCAGGAGACTGTGAGTTCTAGCTCCACCTTAGATATGAAAGTTGGCTGGGTGACTTTGGGCCAGTCACTCTCTCAGCTCACAATGTCAGTCAATTCCTGGGGCAACCAATGGATCAAACATTCAATTGGGGGGGGGGGAATACAAGCTTTGAACTTATGTGAGAACACTAGGGAAAAATGTATTTATTAATAGTGTGTCTCTTCAAAGGAAAGGAACTGGCCTCTCCTCTCAAGGTGACTTTACTTGTTTTCTGAGTAGGGAGGAAAAAACAGAATTAGGGCTGACTTCATAAAGTTCCTTTTTCAAGCTGTTTTCTTCATAATATGGTTGTGTATCTAATTTCTAATTACCAGAATCCCTTGATGTGGATTATAATTATTTGATATAGTCACAACATTCACATTCCTCTTCAACAGATGAAATCTGGAAAGACAGAAAAGCTTGAACTTTTGAGAAAAATAGCAATAGCAGCTGTGGAATTTGCATATTTTCCTCTCCAGCAGTCTCTTTGGAAAATGAAAATTATACTAAGGATAGGGATCCACAGTTTGGCATTCCCTGAATATGTTGGGCTATACTTTCCATAGTTCCCTGTTAGATCATCAATTATCCATGCTAGTTGGATGGTCAGGTAGAAGACTGTAGCTCTTCTTTCTCCAGAAAAAAAAGGACCCAAACTCATGGATTTGAAATTATGGTTTGTTGTAGTGTTTGCTTTCCTTTACTGATTTAGGGGTCCTTGATCCTCCTCTGGAATGACCACCTTTGGGTGATAATGCCAACCATGTCATGGAGCTTGGAGAAACAATTTGCTTAAGGAGCACCATAAGTGAGAGATAGTTGAAGGTGGAGATGTGTGGCATCGTGTCAGGTTCCATAAAGTATGAAAAAAACTCCTCAGCACGTAGTAGTAACCAAGTTTGTTTATCCTGATATCGGTACTAACTGGCCACTTAAAGTGTTACAGAAAGGAATCTTTGTTGGAGCTGATGCTCTGTGCTCCCCATCACCCTTTAAGCAGCATACAGCTCCACCCCAGTGCAATCACTCAATTATCCAATTAACCCTATCCTCCCTCTCCCTCCCCAATCCATTGCAAGCTGCTCCAGTTCTGCACTGCTCCGTCTTTCCTTAAAGTGAGGGATGGTGAGAAACTGTTGCAGTGCATGCTTCTGAAGTCATCTAGCATGCGGCTGGGGTGTTGAAATGAGTCATGCCTTGGGGCTGATGCAGCAGAGCAGGGACACAGGAAGGGTTGTTGGCGAAAGCGTGCAGCAGCGGAATGGCAATCCCCACACAAATGGCGGCCCCAAGTATCGTCGTAGAGCTGGGGCTGACACATGGTAAATAAGGCTGGACTTCAAAAATGTGCTCTCAGTTAGATCAGAGGAGACAGAGAAATTTAGAAATAATGGAATCATTGAGTTGGAAAAGACTTTAGAAGTCATCATTCTCCTGCCAAATACAGATCCATTAGAACCGAGGTGTCAAACTAGCGGCCGGATGCGTCATGCGCAGGTCACGCCTACCCCAGCTCTGCAAAGGCAAAAAACATCATGATATGTCACGATATGTCATGTGATGCAATCGAGTTTGACACACCGTGCATTAGAACATCTTTGACAGACAGACAGGTTCTAAAAATCTGATGTAAATGAAAATTTAATCCATTATGTGTCAAGTGGTCCCATTAGCTGACAACTTCTCAGGTGGTTCTTCCTGATTTCTAGCCTGAACCCTCCTCCTTGTAGTTTTAACCCTTTGGTCCCAATCCTGCCCTCTGGGACAACAAAAAATAAACTCACTCCCTGTTCTGTAGCAACTCTTCAGGTATTGAAGACTGCTATCATACCTCCCCTCATCTTTCCCATAGATTAAACATATCCCCAATTCACCATCTTGGTAGCCCTTCCCTGAACTTGGTGAAATTTGTCACTGTCCTTTTTTGAACAGCAGCACCCAGAACGGGATACAGTACTCTAGTTGGGATCTGTCCATTGGTAGATCTCTTTTATTTATTTATTTTATTTATTTATTTATTAAATTTATATACCGCCCTATTCCTGAGGGACTCAGGGCGGTGAACAGCGAACGATAAAAAATACATGTAATACAAATGTTAATTAAACAAAAACCAATTAAAATATACTAAACACTCTGGTCCTAGATAATTCAAGACATCCCAGTTTAAAATAAAATCGAAAGCAATATAAAGGGAAAGTTAGGCCAGGCCGGCCTGCTGAAACAGGAATGTTTTGAGGGCACGGCGGAAAGTGCGCAGATCCGGAATCTTCTGTATCTCTGGGGGGAGCTCGTTCCAGATGGTGGGTGCCCCCACAGAAAAGGCTCTCCCCCTGGGGGCCGCCAGTCGACACTGTTTGGCTGACGGCACCCTGAGAAGCCCCTCTCTATGGGAGCGTACTGGGCGGTGAGAGGCTATTGGTGGCAGAAGGCGGTCTCGTAAGTACCCCGGTCCTAAGCCATGGAGCGCTCTAAAGGTGGTAACTAAGACCTTGAAGCGCACCCGGAAGACCACAGGGAGCCAGTGCAGCTCGCGCAGGAGGGGAGCCACATGGGAGCGCCATGCTGCTCCCATAACTACCCGCGCGGCCGCATTCTGGACCAGCTGGAGCCTCCGGGTGCTCCTCAAGGGGAGCCCCATGTAGAGAGCATTACAGTAGTCCAGGCGTGAAGTGACGAGGGCATGAGTGACCGTATTTAACGAGTCCTGATCTTTTATTTACTCCATGTTGCCTTTGAAAGAGAGAAGCAGCATCATGATGGGTTTCAGATGATTTAGATGTGCATTACAGTCACCAATTGCAAGGGGCTGTGGAAACTGTAGTCTAGAAAATTGAAAGGGCATTTTGCCTTATCCATTTAAAATAGGTTTCCTTGGAGACAGAAACCTAAGCAAAATTGAGTGGCAGTCAGCTCCTGATAAAATTACCACAGACCTGGTTGCACCTTTGTTGCTGGGAGAAAAAAAATACCAGGAGGAAAAGGTACCACACTGTGGCCCCTGGCAATTGTTGACATTTCAAAAGTTGAGTGGGTGTTACAAATCATGCAGATAACATTTAGAATACGATTAACATGGAAATAATTTGGGAGCGATTACCATTTTAAAGCAAAAAGTGAATTGGGCCACAGGACCATAAAGGAAAAACATTGCCAGCAAGGCCCAAACTTAATTTTAATTTTAAATCTGTAGTGCTGACATTTATTTTGCCTCTGGATGGTTGCAGCTGTGATTTTCATTTTTCTGTGAAGTCATCTGCCAGTCAGAAAGAGCAGCTTAATTTTTTTTTTTTGTCCCTGGAAGGACAGAAAAGAAAGATATAATCTTCTCAAAATTTGAATGAGGGAGAAAGAACTATATGCATTAAAATTTTAAATTAAAATGGGATCCTGGACATTGACAAATATTCAGGAATGAACCTGTGTGTTAATGTTTTCATCTGATGCTTTCTGTTAGCATAAGGTGACCAGATTTTAACATTGGTAAAGAGGGACATTGTGGGCGTGGCTTATTTTGTGGGCGTGGCTATCTGGTCATGTGACTGGGTGGGCGTGGCTAGCTGGTCATGTGACTGGGTGGGCGTGGCTAGCTGGTCATGTGACTGGGTGGCCATGGCTATGTGTATAGGGTAAGGTGAACAGATTTTAACATTGGTAAGAAGGACACCATTGTGGGCGTGACTTATTGTGTGGGCGTGGCTTGGAGGCCATGTGACTGGGTGGGCGTGGCTAGCTGGTCATGTGACCGGGTGGCCATGGCTATGTGTATAGGGACTACTCAGAGGGCTGAAAAGTCATTTCTGACAGGTCCTCACACTTTTGACTGGTCCTCACACTTATGACCATCCTCACATTTATGCCCGTGCAGTATTCTTAACAACCATGTCACTCATTTCACAACAACTTCTCTTCACCATGGTGACAAGATAGGGCAAAAATGTAAAATGTGAGGACAGTCGTAAGTTTGAGGACTGGTCAAAAGTGTGAGGACCAGTTAAAATAACTTTTTCAGCCCTCTGAGTAGTCCATATGCACAAAAGGATTAACCAGAGGGCTGAAAAAAGTCATTTCTGACAGGTCCTCGCACTTTTGACTGGTCCTCACACTTATGACCATCCTCACATTTATGCCCATGCAGCATTCTTAACAACCATGTCACTCATTTCACAACTGCTTCTCTTCAACATGGTGACAAGATAGGGCAAAAATGTAAAATGTGAGGACAGTCATAAGTTCAAGGACTGGTCAAAAGTGTGAGGACCAGTCAAAAATAACTTTTTCAGCCCTCTGAGTAGTCCATATGCATTAAAGGATACAGCAATAGAGAGGGATGAAGGAATGGAAATTAGAGTAGGAGTGAGGGTAAGAGAGGGAGGAAGAGAGGAGGAGAAGGAGAAAGGAAGAGGAAGTAGGGAGGAGAAAAAGAGGGTGGGGGGAAGAGAAAGTAAGAAGGAAAGAAAAGAGAGTGGTGGTAGGTTTGAGGAGAAAGATTGCTGTACAATAAAAAAGATGAAAGGGAAGAAAGCCAACCCCAAGCAAATATAAAGATATTAAGATTAAGAATGAATTGTTAAACTTTAAAGAATAAAAGAGAACAAATATGAATAAATAGCAATAATTAGAAACACACATACAAACATACAATGTATTTTCTTTGAACAGAATATTTGGCTGGTTCACAAATTTAAACAGCGTTTAGTCATTTCAATTAAATTTACAATTTCTATATTTCCTTTTTGCCATATTTATTCCTCATCTATTTTTTAAAAAAACCAATATTACCCTTCATCCTCATCTCTAATCTTAATCAAATTCAATTTTTCCCTTCTATTCTATATTATACCCCTTCCCATTGTCATCTATTTTTATATCCATCCTCACATTGGTTAATTATGTAATTATGTAATACAGTTGTTTAATACAAATTCAACATTTTAATATAAATCAATTAGTTATATAACTATCTTTTTTGTATATTAATCAATATGAACATGAATATTCCAATTATTTCCATGCAATCCAATTTCTTACAAATCAATTAATTATATTTACCAATAATAATAAACCAAATAATTTCCCCCATATATTCCTCCAAACCACAACTTAACCATTTCTGCTTTCAACACAATATACAATTATTAATAGTATCTCAATTATTACAATTCCCTAGTTAAATAGAGCTTTTTTTCTTTTGTGTTTTAAAATCTTGAACTCTCCTCTTTTGCCCAAAATTTCCCATTGTTTGCAGTTTTGTACCTACCTTTTTTGGTGAGGAAAAAGAAAAAGAAAAAGAAAGAAATCTCTCTCTGCCTCATTTTGTCACCTTGCAGGTTTAGTTTCGCTTTCGCCTTTGTTTTCAGTATAGCTAGGGGGGGGGGAAATCTGCTCCAGGAACTTTTTGCAGCTTTTTGCAGCTAATTAACCTAGCGGAAGCTGTTAACAGGGGCTGTTTTTTCTATTTTTGCAGACATGGGTCTATTCATTTTTTTTTTAACACTGATCAGCTGTAGGTCGGCCCTTTGAAGCCCCGCGGCAAGAGTTTAAAGACTTTTTTTTCCCTCTAGCCATCAGCAGGGATTCAGGAGGCAGCCGGGAGTCAGGAGCAGAATGAAAAATCGGGACTTTTTTAAAACGCCGCGGGACGCGGGACAAATTGCTCAAAAGCGGGACTGTCCCGCCAAAAGCGGGACGTCTGGTCACCTTATGTTAGCATGCCGCTGAAATGTCATTTCTCCTCTTCATTTCATAAAAGCAGAGTTTGCATCGGCCGGTGGGGAAAAGAACATCTAGACCAGTGGTTCTCAACCTTCCTTATACCGCGACCTTTTAATACAGTTCCTCATGTTGTGATGACCCCCAACCATAAAATTATTCCTAAAACCATTGAAAATATGTGTTTTCTGATGGTCTTAGGTGACTTCTGTGAAAGGGTCATTCGACCCCCAAAGGGGTCGTGACCCACAGGTTGAGAACCACTGATCTAGACATTCCTAGAAGGTTTTATTAACAAAGCCAAGAGGTGTTTCAGGGAACAAAATGGAAATAACCCTGGGACCTAGCACAGACTAAGAGACTAGGATGGCCTATGAAATCTCTATGGTGTCAAAGTGTCAAAAGCAGAATATAAATCTGGTCTTTGTGTGTCCAAATTTACACATCCCTGCAGGTACTCCATCTAAGGCCCTAAAGTTATTTTTGTCATTTCAAGAGCTTGGGTGCAATCTTCTCTAGAACCTCTACAAGAATCATACAACTGTGGATAAGTAATGTATTTTACATTTTAATCAGATCAGAATATGCTTCTATTGTCAGGTTTCTTGTTTTGGGCTTCCACCACTTGATGAAGAGCAATTCCTGACATAATCATGGAAGGCCCTGAAAAAGACTGTACGTTTCTTGCAGGAAGCAAGCTGTAACCTAATAGACCAAGCTTGTTTTTATCATATTGTTCACAAATCCATATAGGTGTGAGATTGGACGAGCGTTTGTCTGAAATGGTATAGAGTCTCCCACTTGAGTAGGGTGTTGTACTAGAACACTTCCAAGGTCCTTTCCAATTCTGTTATATTTACCATACCCTAAATCAGTGTCCCCTACTTGGTGCCTTCCAATATATTGAGACTGCAACTCATACAACCATGCTTCTTGTAAGTTTATTTATTTTATATATGTCATATTTAGAAACTGCCCATCTTCACAAAACCACCCCGGGCAGTATAGAAATAAATATTAAGCATAAAATCCATCTATGAACATTATAATGAAAACAGTTAAAAACAAGAATGAAGGAATTACAATTAAAAAGATCAGAAATGGGCTTTGGGGTGCTAATTAGTCCCATGGCTGCGTCTTCTTCTGTGGGACCCATGCAAGTCAGCAGAGCCAGGTCTTCAAGCACTTCCAAAAGGCCAGGAGAGTGGGCGCCTGGCCAACATGATGGTGGTGGAGAATGTTCTATAGAGCGGCGGCAATGTCAGAGAAAGCTCTCTTCATGGATCCCACCAGCCATATTTCTTTGACTGATGGGATCCACAGCATACCTTCCCTGACTGACCAGGTGGGATGGGCCAATGAAATGGGGTGAACATGACTCCACCGTAAGTAGCAGCCCACCTGAGACTACCGTGTTTCCCTGAAAATAAGACCCTGTCTTATATTTTTTTTAAACCCCAAAATAAGCGCTTGGCCTTATTTTCGGGGAGGTCTTATTATTTTGGGGCACGTGGAGCAAGATGGGGCTCCTCTTGCCGTTTTACCTGATTTCCAGCTCTGTCTCCCTAACCCTAACCAGAGGAAATGGCAGAGACATGCACATGTGTTTAAATATTTTTGGGTGAGGGCTTATTTTTGTGGAGGGCTTATTTTGGGGGGGGCTTATTTTAGTGCATGCGCTCAAAAGCCTGATTTGGCTTATTATCAGGGGATGTCTTATTTTCAGGGAAACAGGGTATCAAGTAGGAAAGAGTTTCCCAATCAAGTAACAAATTGGTTAAACAAAAGTTGGTAATAAAAAGTACCAAATAAGATGAATTTGCCCAGCCTAAATGAATATCTATACCTTATATTGATTTTACTGCTAGTAACTGATGTCTAGACAATGAACTAAAATAGCAATGGCAAAAAATAAAAATAAAAAATGTGATTGGTCACATAAAACGGTGGGTCAAGGTGAGGTATACCTCAGATGGTTGGGTTGGGTGACTTTGGGCTAATCAACTCCTTTCAGTCCAACTCATCTCACAATTCTCTGAAGAAAAACTGAGGGGATCCCAAACGAGGCCTACTTTGGCAAAATAGAAATGTCATAATAAAAGTATATGGTGTTTCAGACAGGGCTGCTATCCACAGTAAATTGTACTGAACATCCCCTTGCTATTATGTAAATATTTCAATGTGCTGGCAAGGGCGTTTTATGATGTTTTAATATTTTAAATGATCAAGCACAATTGTTTTGCCTGGCTGCCTACAAATAGCAGCATTAAGTATATAGCTTTGGAATATATACGGTCTGCTTCTCACACTGAGAGCAGAGTCTTTTTAGTGGAGAGAGAAAATTACTTTTTGATTTATGCAGTCTATGAAATAGGATGTCGTACCACTATGACAATTATGGGCTATTCCAGTATGACCTTTTCACCTTCTGGACTTTAAATGATTACAAGATTCTGCTGTTTTATTTTTATTTAGGAGATCATCTTCTCAATCTTCAAGTTATTTATTCCTAAATCATTTGAAAGGCCCAAAACCTGCATCAATAAAGTATTTTCCTTTGGAAAACATTTTTTTAAAATTGTGTTGAAAACGTATGAAGTGTAAAATCAATATGACAAAATGTATACAACATAAGGGATCATCACAGTTAGGTACAGCACTTTTAATATTTTACAATTATTAGATGCCTGAATGCACAGTAACAACAATATGTCTTGCTGCATCAAGACAAAATATATGTAGAGATTCTACGTAAAGTTTTTTTTTCTAGTTTTCATTTGCAATGATTGGGAAATGATTCTTTCCCATTTCTGTTAAATATTTTAAATAAGAGTTTCTGTGTCCATAAAAAACGGCAAAGCTAGAAAATATCTAGCAAGAATATCCTGTCACTGAGCAACATCTCTTAATCCTGAGATTGGAGATGGATGATTTCCCAGAAATTGTGGGATTTCAACTTAATCTATGATTAAAGATTACTAGAAATAGGAGAGGCAAGGCATCTCATCTTTGGTTGTT